>NC_088352.1:41157500-42390000 GCF_036884655.1 Musa acuminata AAA Group
TTATTATCTTATTTATATTTATATTTATAAAATATATTATATTTAAATATAATAATATAATTATCTTAACAAGATAAATTATAAAAGTCATTATAAATGATATTAGAAAAGACTAACAATATCATGATCCAGGAGGGTTGCACATACAACAACTATATGACTGATAGCGAAACTTAATGAAGTATTATTGTACTTATTGCTCTTATCAACTTGTTTTAAATTTTTTTATCATATATAAAATACTTTTTCAAAATTTTCATAATCTAATTAAATAAAATGTATTTTTTTATTATATTTATTTTAATTTTTTTTATTATAATTAATAGATAAAGAAATAGAATATTAAATTATGTGACCTTATTTAATTAGATAAAATATATTATAGGTCTAATTGAATTATACTTATGTTATTGGTTAATAAAAAAAATCTATTTATAATAGGATTCTTTATGAGATGACAGAAGAAACTTTCCTAATCAATAATCATAGTTCCGTTGTTCTTGTGTATAAATATATAATATATACTAGGGATTACATACAATAAGATTCATGATTTATTCTTGTCTCTCTTTAGTCTCTGTTATATCGTATAAACGATAGAAAAATAAGATAAGTCAAGTTTTCTTTTTAAATTAGTATTATAGTATTCTACGGATCAAACTAAGGAGTTCATTTTATGAATCAAATAAAAATATTATGGATAATATCAAAAGCTACGTATTCTAATTTTGATCTATTATTATTTGATTTTAATTTTGATATTAAATTTGTATAACATAATAGTATTACTAATAATTTATAAGGAGAGAGCATTGCTTTAATCTTATCATGATAACTTACAAGTTAACCAGCAGAATAGCTCGTGAAACAATTAAGATAACACCAAGACAAAATGCTCCAAACGATGAACATGAGAAGGCTGGTGAACGTAGCCACGATTCATGTTGTCGTGCTTCGTTCTAAGACCAGTTACAAGGAAATGCATCGTTGAGGTCTGACGAAGTGCATGAACGCTTTCAACATCACAAACAATGCCACTTGACCAACTTCAATAGTGTTGTACCTTAACAGTGTTTGCCAATTAGATGGGACTGCTTTTATCATGTCCTTCCTGTCATGAGAAAAAAAGTGTTGCTCGGATCTGAAGTTGCATGAACATTTCCACTTCACCAACTTCAATGATGTGCCTTTTGTCTTCTGCAACAACGTGATTCACATGGAATGCATGGGCAGGTCACCAACCTCTGAAAAGCCTACACTTTTCCCATCATGACACTGTGTGTCACAGTTCGAGAGGTCTCATGATGGATTCCACAGAATGGTCTCCGATAGCAGGTAAAGACTACACAGAGGACTCAATAATCTGTTAGTCAATGTAGCTCGTCATGCAACAGGACCAATATTTCACATCACAACTCTGCATCTTAGGGATTTGATTTTGGTATTATCAGACGTACAGAAAGTTTCTTTAACTTTCTCTGTGTTTTGAAGTAAATGATTTTAGGAGGATCATATAAATCTTAATCTCACTTTCACTCGTACACAGCCGTGGACGCCACCCTAGAAAGCCACAGTGATGAAACCTTATCGACTGTTTATGGTGACAATAAAGTCAGTATTAGCATGAACAAAAAAACTTCACGTGCTGCTTCATCTATATACCAATAAACTGAAACTTGTAAGGGTGAAGAATGATGCAATTTGGAGGGGACATGAAGTTCACATCGGGGAAGCAAGCCAGCCCAGAAGTAGGTAAAGGAATTCTGGAAGAAATAATAAACATATTAATCTGCAAGTTCTCATCCTTCCACGAGTTTGATTTTTCAAGAATCACAATCCACAGAGATTCCAAAAAGAAAAAAAATGATCGATCTTTTCCTTTGTATGACAGTAAATGATTTGAACGGGTGCAATGCTAGTAAAATGGAGTTCTTTTCCTTGTCGACTCAAAAGCTGTGTTTTGGATATGTAAAGATTGATTATTACGTGAAGCCATCCATTTATTTGCCAACTAGTTATTCTAGGCATTTTCTTGAAAGAGCTTCTGCTACCGATATGTAGCCAAAATATTAAAGCACTGAAATATGTCACAAGAGGGATACTGATGATGAATGGCGAATCCAATTCTAATAATATGATCAATTTTTTTTATATTTTTTGTAATTTTGAATCCATGATTGGCTCAGAGTTTGGAGTTGATCTCAAGTAGCACAAGATGTCAGTGCACAACTCAGAATGCATGAGCTGCATTTGCAGTCGATCATACATGGTGGGAATCTACTACTACTACCTGATGACTGATATACCTAAAATAATGGTGAGCCAATTTGGCGCTGAGGAAAACAACAGGGATACAACAAGCCGCCTCCTATTTGGACATGCATTCACATGTACACAACTCTTATTTCAACCAGAGTTTAATCCCAGTTTGACGATGTCAAAGAAATGAGAACAGATTACTAATAGTCTCCTCCTGTGGAAACTCCACATCAGTTTTGTGTGTGCAAAATTTTGTGGAACATCATCAGTGCATCCACCACACAAACGCACACACCACCAGGACTGTAACAACCATACCTGTATAAGCAATCCACTTGTCCACGCGGTGTCGCCGCTCAATTAGCTTCAACACGGTGTTAGATAACCCTACAGTATTAAGGATGTCCAGGGCCTTCCTTTGGGCTCTCTGCCAAGAAAACAGCCAAAAATTGTGGGATAACATGCGCTCTTTTACCTTTTCTTGAAGGGAATATAAGATAAATAGCAAACCTAAAACTCTATTGATGACAATATAAAGATGTCAAGCAACATATGGTTCATCTTTTGTTGATGAGAATGATAACCGGTTGATGATCCCATGACTTACCTTCAAGCGATCCCTCTGCTCGGCGTACTTAGACAGAACAGCCACTCCAGTGGCATATGCTTCTTCCAGCATCATTGAAGAGTTTCGTGCGGATTGCATTGCTTGTGCTTCCTCGTCAAATATTCTCAGAATATGCGCAGACTCCCCATTCTGCAGTTAACATCAATATATTTGGTTGAATGCTATATCATGCCTAAACATCAAATTTGTTTTCAAATACTTATCATACAAAGGTGTGATGCTTCTTACAGCTCTTTCCAATAATTCTGCACGTTCTTTAGCTTCCTGCATCCTCTTTTGTTGACGGAAGGAATGCTTGTCAAGACTTTCTTTCAGTGAATCCACCTCTTCTGCCACTTGTTCCACTTTTCTTCACCAGCACAAAACAACGAAAGATATTAGAAATTTCTTAACCAATACTCGGCAATAGCATCAAGAAGCCTAATAGTTTGTTCTGTCTATACACCACACACAAATTACAATATAGTTTTTGGAGCTTGCTAGTCACATTTGTACATCGGAGAAGCATTTTGCATAAGGCTAGTTAACAGAAAGAAGATTAACCTCAAAAGTGCTCAAAACCCATCCAAACTACATAAATTGGTGGAAACACAAACAAAAGCTCTATATAAGATGGACTAATTGATTTTAAAACTTCTGAATGTGACATCTTAGTTAACTAATCAAGATTTGGTTCTTAGAGCATCTAGTGAAAATAATTGAATGACTTGAGCATATTACCAATGAAATTGAAGACAAATTAATAACATGCCATATGCAAACAACTATAAATTGTGTATCTATACACACACACACACATATGCATATTATGGTGATTCCCAAAATCAGATCAGGAAACTAACTTTTCGGCAACTAGAAAGCACACAAGATAACATCCAAGAAGAGGTGAGATGATCTTCAGACAACTTAGGACTCCAACTAAGCCATCCATCACAATATTTGCAGTCATAAAAACTACATATCATCAGACTAATATTCAAGCTCTACGAATTTCTGAAATAAATAACATTCTATTGCATCTCAATCTCACCAAGGAAGTTCAAACGGACAATGGAAAATAGTGCGAGAGGATACATGCTTGATGATGTAACTGGGTTTTTGACTCTGCAACAGGTGTTGTTCATTTTTGACTCTGCAACATTTAAAGAACGAACATTCTGCTGGCTTTTATTTTCTAGTTTTTCATTTTGGTATTTGCAGATGATTCTTTTTATCATTTTTATTAATCATTTTAGAAAGCGTTTCAGGGTCATACTTTAAGTTGTATTGATCCTTATATAACTAATGTAGTATTGTTTTGATATGAATTAGCATGGGAAAACATTGCATGGTTAAAGTTCTTGAAAATTCTAGATGTCTCATTAGATGGTCAATAAGTTTGTTAACCTTTCATACAACCTCTGAAGTTTGTCTCAATAAATGCCTACCACGACTGATAATATTTATACAAGAAATCCACAAAATTGAGGGCAATTGGGTTGGAAATAATTTATATATTATACATTTGCTTGAATGACAGTGGATCTTTGATCAATGGATGCGTGCATCTCTTTCTCCACCCCCTTTCTCCTATCAATCACTTAACTGGCATTGCTTTCTTTTGGCTGCCTTCTCTTATCTGCAACAATTTAAATTTTGATTTCTTCCACAGATCTTTGACGTTTGTTGTTTTCTTACAACAGCAAACTTACTAGTCAACTTCTCTTTTGTCCAGGAAAATATCCAAATGTGAATCAATATCCATTATTACAACCCTGTCACATACCTTTTACCATCAAACTTGATATCAGATCTTATGATGACCACTGTATTCTATCATGAATTCCGGTTCATAATCTAGTACCCAATAAATGTTGCACAATCGTCCTATTTCATTCATTTGTATTGAAGGGCGACCCAGTAAATGTGACTCCACCTAGTACACACGGTTCAGTTCATTGACTCTGTGATACCACTTTATTTTTATATATGACAACTCACTAAAAAATCCATATCATGATCTTACAAAAGTACAAATTTCCCACGAAACACACATCATTTTTCTGATTTGCCTCCATCTTATCCTAAAACATAAATCTATTTCCTTACCAGAAGAAACACATTAACTCCTACAAATCTTGCTGTGGGTAGACGTTACACCTTAACAAGGGCATAGTCTCTTCATAAACAGAAACACTAAACCATCCAAAAAGAAGCTATGATCCAATTAAGGAACCCAAAAACACCATGAAAGAGTATCTACTCTTTAAGGTTCTGATAGAGAATTTCTAGACTGGGCAACAATGACAATCATTGAGAACTATGCTGGGAAATATCCTAGTTACATGAAGAGCGATCAGCACTTTCTTTATAATGGTTTCAAAATATGGTTTGATCAGAATGACCCTCGATTTCATGAGCAAACATATTAAAGGTGAAACAAAATACACAGATATAAGTTGAATTCTACGGACATCTGCATCCAATCAGAGGCTTCTCAAATAAAACAGAAAATCCCAATTAAGCTCTTCACATAAAACATCGCATGAAAGAACAAAAATTATCACCAACTTCTCCAATTTAGACCAAAAGGAATGAGTACGAAATCAATCAACCAAATAAGATTCAATTCAGAAATCATACACATATATGGGAAATATACTCGGAGATTAGACCCTGTAATTGTTCGCTTAACCCTAATCGATAAAACCAGTATATGGAAACCCTAATCATCCATATGGATCACGAAGAGGAGCATTCATGCATCAGATCGCAAGATCGACCCCGAAGAAAAAGAAGGGGATTAATCGACGGGTTATCGAATCAGATACCTCTTCCAGAGATCGCGCTGGACTCTGACGGGAATCGACCGCCAGAGGCGATCCATCTCGGCACATAGGGAGCGGATCTGGGTGATGTCTCTCTTGACCGCGAGGGAGAGCTCCGCCGGATCCGCGACCGAAGGTGACGATGACGAAGCATACGAGGAGGAGGAGGCGGATGACTCAAGACGCTCGAGCCGCTCCAGCCCATCTCTCGTCCGGAGAAGCAACCGCCGCGTACTCTGGTAGATCTCAGAGAGGGTTGCTCCACCGCCTCCAATGCCGCCGGCTTCCATTGGCGGAGATCTCGGGAGATGATGTCGAAAGAGAGGAAGGCTAACATACATCCTGAGCGCCCAAGGAGCTGGGATCTGGTGTTGTGTCCATTACAAATACAGATTGGGCATCCAACTATGTCGTTGCGCGTGTTGGTCTGGAGGAGGTGCGGATAATAATACACCCTATCTATTTTATTACCAAAAAAAGGGAAGTGGGGCCCGATGGTGGTCTCCACGAGAGGCCCACACCACCAACGGCCACGCGCATAACTCATGACGCTGAGTCGGCGGAGTCATTTTAATTTCTTCGTGGACAGATACGTCACCGGGTCACACGAGACTTCCACCCCCCTGCTCGCTACCGTCTGATTACGGTGCGGGCCCCATTCGCAAGCTCCTCATGGTCGCGGAGTCGAGTGGAAACGCAGGTGTGCGATTGCTTTTTATTATTTGTTTAAATCCGACTCATATAACCGGGTCCGCGTGATGAACTCGGTGCGTCCAACAACGCGAGAAATGTGGGACCCACAGCCGGACGCAGCGTTGGGCCAATCGCTGTCACGGGTTCGTGGTTGAGCCAAGACCGAATCCTGGTTAGCTGTGGATTCAGACTGACGTGGATTTATTACGCGTTAGCGATCCAATTTCTTTAGATAACTCTCTCATTACTGACACTGCAGATGTAGCGATCCAATTTATTACATCATGTCTTATTATTATTATTATTTCTTCCGATCCACAAGTCTACATGCAAAAGTGTTGGAATCATTAAATTCTTGAAGTCTCCTTGGTTTAAACCATCTAATAAATAAATAAAAATGCATTAGTAAAATTAAAAATAACATTAAAAATTCATGTACAGCTAAAAATAAATTATAAGTAAATATAATAATACGTGGCACGTTACTGTCGGCTAGTTGTACGCGAAACCGTGCCGCCATATCCGCGTCAACGCCGCGGGCAGGAAACGCGATCTCGACGTGCAAACGCTCGTCCATGTCCATTGAGCGTAGATTGAGGAGATGGTCTTCCAAAGATAGCTGTTCTTTGCCTATAAGTAGAAGCTGTGATCGATCGCCATGTTCAATAAAGAGCTACAGATCAAAGAAGGAGAAAAGAAGAGGAGAAAGGAATGTCAGGGATTATCCATAAGATCGAGGAGAAGCTCCACATTGGAGGAGACCACAAGGAGGAGGAACACAAGAAGGAGGACAAGCATCATCATAATGAGCACCGCAAGGAGGAGAAGCACCACAAGGAAGGAGAGGGAGGAATGATGGATAAGATCAAGGGGAAGATCCATGGCGGAGAGGAGCATGGGGAGAAGAAGGAGAAGAAGAAGAAGAAGGAGAGGAAGCATGGTGCGGAGCATGATGGCCACAGCAGCAGCAGCAGCAGCGACAGCGACTGAGTCAAATCTTGACGTGGTCTTACATGGAGAAAGGTAGCTGCTGATGAACCTTTCTGAGACATTTTATTTCATTTTCCTTTTCCAAACAGATCTTTGTTAAGTGTGTTCTAAACATCTTCTCATCATCCTTTCTTCCTTTGGTTTCTTTTGCAGGCTAAGATGAAAGTGGATTGAGGAATGGAGACTTGTGCTAGCTTGCTTTTGTGCTTGATCTTTATTGTAGTAATAATAAATGTAATAATCATGAAATAAATAACTTTAAGTGCTTACTTTTGAGTGCTTCTTTTGTATTGCTTTTGATGAACAGGAGTGTTGATTCCTTTCTGTGGTTAGGATCAATTTTCTATGGAGTTTCATCCATTCGGATGTATATTGCATGCTGAACAGAATTCTGTCCACAATACATAAATTTCTAATCCTTATGCCCAAATTACAAAGAAGAAACTAGGAACATGGAATGGAATCAATATAAATGTATTCAGTGAAGCTAAAAGAATAAGAAGTAAATTGAAGTACTACAAGCTCAGATTGAAGCAGAGAGATTTGAAAGAGAAAAGGCCCATGATATCATCTGAAACCCAGTTTTCTTTCTCTTTGAAGTATATGAATAGATTGAGCGGAAGAAATTTCAAAAGACAAAAGAATGCTGAAGAGGTGATTGTCACACAAATAATAAATATCTTCTGTTAATGACACTGATACAAAAAAGGGATCTTTTAACAGAGAAAACAAGGAGATATTGAAACTTTGGCACCCACCTGTGAGTTTATTTACAGGGGAAGACATTGTGAAGATTGTTTTTATTCTCTCTAGAAAGAGTGCTTTTACATAACTAAATGCATCTTTGTATGATTGGAACTGAGAGCACATAAAGTTGAAGTCTTTGGAGTGAGTGTAATTCTGTATTAAAATGGGAGTATCAGATGAAGAGGTGTAAAGTGTGTTGTTTTCTGTTACTGAATTCTTTTTTCTATGTTTTCTTAGAAATTGAAGAAACAATTGATGAACTAATCATCAAGAAACCTGTAAAAGATCCTTCCTGACTAGGTTTCTTTTTCTTTTCCAAATTTAAGCTTTCTTTAACCATGCAATTTGTGGGATTAATAGTAGTAAAGTTAGCACCATGGCATCACTTCATTGAACTACAAACAGGGGCTGTACTCAAACACATTGTAGTCTATTTGGTTCTCGTCTTCAAGAAGGTTGTTTTATCAGAAGGAGACAAACAATTGCCTCAAGAATCATTCAAGAGACAATAGTTGTGCTCTCTGCCCTTAAAACTATAATACATTGCTTGAGTCAGGCTCCATCTCCATCCTTGCCTCCTTCATCATGTTCAGATTTTATTATGCAGAGTTAGATGTTCCAGTTTATGCTATTGATAAAATCCCAAACCAGCTATTAGCAATGATAAATATATAAATATCAAGGCAGAACATTAGCCTCAATGACTCACTATTTGTCCCTGACCAATGTTTTCTGATTTCTTGAGCCTTTAAACTATGAGGACTATTTTTCTTAAGTTGATTATCTGCTATAACTTAAAACTCACAGTAATTGCAACATGAGAGTGTGAGTTTCATATCTGCAAAACTTAGTTTAAAGTCACTGTTGCAAAGTTTGAAGATGAAAGGAGAAAAAGTCTCTGATGTGTAAGACCAAAGAGAAAAGCAAGATATATCAGAGAGTGACTTTTGAATGCATGTAATGTATAGAATATTATAAAGAATTTAATCAATAGATTTAGATACTATGTAACATGAAAAATCAATTAATATCTGATTTGTAGGACAAAAAAAATGCGAGATATATAAGAGAGTGACTTTTGAATGAATATAATGTATGGAATATTAAAAAAGAATTTAATCAATACATTTGCTAATATGTAATAAAAAAATAATTAAAATCTTGAATAGTTACTGACATAATTAATTTTTTAATATTAATTGCGTACCTTAAAATATTAATAATGATATAAGAATCAATATTTAATGCTCTCAAGTTAACAAAATACTAGCCAATACTTTAGCATTAATGAAGATAATTGTTGAGCAATAAAAAAACTCATATTTAATCCTCTAAAGCTATAGACTAATCACAGGCCTGTGCAGGTTGGTTCTTTGAAATACAATTTCAATTTTAAGAATAATTTAAAAGTGTAGGAATCATGTCCAAATTAATCCAATTCACTAATTAATATTTCCAATTAATATCTTAAATTATTTTTTATTTATAATCAATGTTCAGAATTCCTTGTTAATATTCAAATTTTCAGTTTCCTAATTACTTCACAACTTAAGCTGCTTTTTCCCAACTAATATTTCTAAATGTATCCCTAAATTGGTTTTTCTTTTCTTAAATAATATTTGTGATATACCTAATTAACATTCAGAAGCAATTTTTGTAAATGTACACTATAGTTGTATACAATTGGATAGAAGTTATTTAACATCCATCATAATGGATGATAACAGATATTGTAATGCCACTCTCTGATATATTTCAAGGTAGAAGAATCTTGAGGACAAGATAAGATCCAAGTATATGATTAGGACATGTCTCAAATCTTGGATGAACATGTGAGAATGTTGGAGTGCATGTCTTCCTTACAGGACCAACTTGACATCTCTGTTGACACCTAATTCATTCATATGAGGACACCAAAACAAGAAACCTTCATAAATATAGGAGGAGATACTTCAAACAGAGGAACCATGTGACAGATAAAAGCCATCTGACATCTTGTGGTTTGGGATCTGACAGCAAGTGGATTCTTCAAATTGTTTTTGATAGTTGTTTAGATTGTGGCTCAGAGATCTTTGTGTGGTGGAGTTTATCAATGTGCAGTTTTGGATCTTTCAGCAGAGTCTGCAGACTTTGCTTGAAGGTAAAAGCAGAGTTTTCGATTCTATTTAGGAGTTTAACAAGCTAAGTATACTGATTTCCTTTAACCCAATTAATCCTCCTTGACTTGATGGAAGTTTAGAGGGTTGAGTTTTCTAAGGTAAATTATCTCCGAATCATTTTTGCTGGTTGAGATCACCCAGATTAACAATCTAGATAATATAGGTTGGCAAATAATGATGCTTAATTCGAAAGAAAATTTTAATTATAGAGCATAATTAGTTTGGCACAGATGAATGAATCAGATGAATTTTGTGGAGTAGCTTACATCACTTGTTCAATTTAATGATGATAATAAGATGGAACAGTGACTTGCAGATGATCCTATCTTAGGTGCACCTAAGCCATGAGAGTTGGCACATGAGCAAAAGTCTACTTATCCTCCTCACCTTCCATGTCTCAAGTTGGTAATCTAAATTGAAATCATGAAGAAAAGGTGGATCAATGAGTGCTCAGAGTAGTAAGAACCATCCAAACTTTTCTTCTGAAAAATGCAGGTATCATCTAACTTGATTGTGATGTATCTGAGAGGTTGGAGCAACGCCAATGGTGAGTCAAAAGAAACACTTTACCACTGGTTCTTTAACTGATGAATACAAGGAAAGCCAATGAGGAAGATGCTTCATTCATATGAGTTTGATGTGGGAGTCATACTAGCATTAATTCTTTTTTATTATGTGATAGAGTTGCAGGAAGTAGATAAATGCAGCAATCGTTGTTATCGGTGTACATGAGCTAATTCAAATTTACAATCTAAATGCAATGGCATGTCTTTCTTTGGCTCTCTTACCTACTGCATTGACAGTGGAAAACCTGACTTATACAAGTTGTATGCTAACCTGATTTGATAAGATTCTTAACTTTACTGAAACTCTTGAAACCAATTACTTAGCTAAATACAAAGTTTGATTCAATACTCTAACAAAGTGAATGACTCTGAATTGATTGGAACATGACCACAATGTTTGCCCACATAATCTTCTTGTGTTATGATAGCAGAGAGAACTTGCATGCCATGAAGATGCTTTGCCAGTGATAATGGGTCCATTTTCTTCTTTCTTGAACCATAAAATGGGGCAGAGATAAGATGTGCTGCTGAGTTCATCGTGTCTTCATCTCCACAAGTTGGATCCTGCTTTCCCTTCTGTCATTTTACTGCAGAGTCACCAGGTGAGGATAATGCTATTTTGGCACAGAAGACTGCAAGGCATGGAAGAACAGAACTACATATCATCAGCTTTTGGTGTAATGTTCAGAATATTCCAACAATTTCTTGAATCAGTTTACAGATCCAAATCATTGGGTGGTGTCAAATTTTAATTTCAATTTAGTGTTCTTTGATGGAAAGTAATTGATACTTGGAATTACTATATTCTTTTATGGATTAAATAAATAATCTCATTCCATGAGTCCTCTTCATAGTTTTCATCACTTGTTTCAATTTAACCTGCTGCTTGTTTGACCATCATTTTATGTCAACTTTCACATCTAATCTCTGAGACTCGAGAAAGGTAATGGACATCATTCACATGAAGGGACATGGAAGCCCACCACCATCACCATCTCACCAACCATTAGGCATTGGGGTGGCACTATCTCCACCAACCCCCTCCACTCACCAGCCACCAATCCTTGCCCCCAAACAAAAAAAGGATCTTTTTTACCTGATCACCGACAAAATCTTATCTTGAATCACACAAACATGCAGCTCATGAGCATTACTATACAATATGTTTGTTATAGATTGATTTGATGATAATTTTCCTATAATATTATGTAATTTAATGTGAAAAATTAGATTTTATGATATGATCTTGTTGTGAAAAGTTAGATTCTTACCAGCTAAATTAGCTGAAAATTTCAAAAATGATTTCGATGTCACCTTCCAAATAGCAATAAACTAGCCATAACGGGTGTACTTTTCTGGCTTTTCCTCATTGGAAAGAGTGATGCAACGCATCAGATCTGCTGCTGCTGTCTCTCCATCTATAAGTACTGGAATAAATCTCCTTTTACGCTCGCGGCTCTCGTCCTCCCATCTCTGCCGTGCTCTTCTCGGGGACCGCTTCCTCCTCCGCCCTCGAAGGTGAGCTCTCCTCTCCCGCGATTCCCTCTTCTCCACTTGCTCTGTTCCAATTCTCCAACTGTTTAGCCTTGTGTACCGCCATCTCGCGCTTCTTTTGTCCTTTTTAGCTCAAAGGGTGCTCCTTTATGTGGTAGATCCGATCTGGGAATATTTTGGTTTCGTTTGCTCGAGTGCTTACAGGTCGGCGTGCTTCTCTAGTGCTCGGACTTTGATTCCTTGCGCCATTATTCAGATCTTTGCCATTTCTTATCCTCTTTTGATGAACTCCGTTCTGGATAATTAGCGTGCTTTGAATTTGTTTTATTTGGTCTTGGATCTGGATCATTAGGCTGTCATTGCATTTGGTTCGGGCATTACATGCGTGGTTGCTCGTAAATCTGTTACCGGACTGATTGAAAGAATTTTCGCTCTTAAACCCTCTGTATGTGAGATATCAGATCCGCTTCTTTTTCTGGGTTTATGATGATCGAGACAAATTAGATCTGGTGTTTTTTGGGGTGAAAGCTTGAATCTTTGTGATCTGATTCATGTGTTATTATTGTATGACATGGTGATTCCCAGTAAAATTTAGTTGTTTAGTTACTTTCTTATACATCTTGTCATGTAAGTCTGTATGCAATATCTATCGTTTTCATCATTTGATCGGTTAGCTCTTTCTAAGACTTATGACTGAAAAAAAGCGCTTCTTTTCCATTCACAAAATCTTGTGTTTTCTCATGATTCTTTTTTTGGTTTGTTCTAGTTACATTTTGTAGGAACTTCAATTTTGGAAAGCAAATGGCTTACCCGTACTCTTTTGCTGTCATGTTGTTTGTTTGTTTCTGTGAGGTTCACAATTTGGTCTCTTTTGTTTTTAGCGCCTTTGATTCATTGCCTTAAATCTTCTGTAAGTGCTTCAGTCGTTGTATGTCCAATTTATACTTTTTTCCTTTGTGATTGAAAACAACCCTGCCTGCTTATTTTCTATAAGGCTATGAACTGTTGTGATACCTTTATTGTATTTCGCATGGGGGAAAGATGACGCATCCATTATGAGGGTTGTGACTTTCGTATATGACACACTGATAGACAATTTTGTCTTGTCTGTACACACTAGCACAGCATCCTTAGCATCAGAGGAAGTGCTCCTGTATACCCTTCTTCCTGAAAACATTTTTTTGTTTATTTGCAGATCTCAATTATTTGCTATGCTTCGTGTTACACAATCTGCACATGAAAAAACACAGCAAATTTCTCTTATCTAAGATGTTGAAAATATTTAGTTTGATTACAAGTGTCTACATCTAGAACATTTTGGTGTACTATCTGCAATACATGATAAATAAGATGTGGTTAGATGTAATTAAGAGTTCTCAAAAATATAGTTTATTTGAATTAGAAATGCTACTATCTTTCCACATGGTGTATCTTTGATCCATTTTGTGTTTTACTGTTCTGTTTTATGTATCTGTATTAAAGATAATGTTTGATTCTCAAGATGTAATTAATTATCTTCTCATCATCTCCAGAAAGATGGCATCACACATTGTTGGATATCCTCGCATGGGACCAAAGAGAGAGCTCAAATTCGCATTGGAATCTTTTTGGGATGGGAAGAGCAGTGCCGATGATTTGCAAAAGGTTGCAACTGATCTCCGATGTTCCATATGGAAGCAAATGACTGATGTTGGGATCAAATACATTCCTAGCAATACTTTTTCTTACTATGATCAAGTGCTTGATGCCACTGCAATGCTTGGTGCGGTTCCTGAGAGGTACAACTATACTGGTGGAGAGATTGGATTTGATATCTATTTCTCTATGGCTAGGGGAAATGCCTCTGTGCCTGCTATGGAGATGACCAAGTGGTTTGACACAAACTAGTAAGCCGTGCCGTATTAACTTCTTACCATCTAAACTTGATATTCTTATGTTTTCTACCTTTGCTGACATGTTAACATGCTATCTTAATACAGTCATTTCATTGTCCCTGAGTTGGGTCCCAACACAAAGTTCTCGTACTCTTCTCACAAGGCTGTGTCTGAGTACAAGGAGGCAAAGGCGGTAATGCATTGATCCATTTCTTTTTACTTATACTGTAAATTTTCTTGCTTGTGTTTGTAACCTTTTTCTAAATTCTTACTATCTCTTAGATTCTTCTCGTTGCCATATTTTTGTCATAGATATTTCCTAACTTGTTTATCATGTGAAATTTAACTTGATTTTCCCTCTCTTATCGGATCCAAGGTCTACAAAGTTTGAGCTAGTAGTTCTGTGAGGATTTGAGATTTCCAGCATTTCTGTATTGCTTTAGTCATCATATTGTTTTTCATTTCACAAAGAAACGTGAGAAGATGTGAAAAACCAATGGTGCTTGTTAAGTTGCCTATCAATAGCCTTTCTTGTTGAGTCAACCATCACCACGTGCGTTACCAATGACAACTCTAATTAACCCTACCCTTTTGTGGTTAAAACTGATGCTCAAAATAAAATAGTTTGATTGCATACAAGTTCTTATTGTTTTCATCTATGTTTTACAAACTGGTTCGATTATTGATGTGGAAATGTTTCCACATCAATCCAGTAACTCTTGACAATATACTAGTCGTTAATTGAGATCTATATTTGTAGCTTATGATTCTTCTTTTCATGCTTTCACTCTGTATATTTTTTGTGCAATTAATCAGCTTGGAATTGAGACAATTCCGGTGCTCATTGGACCTGTGACATACCTGTTGCTCTCAAAACCAGCTAAAGGTGTTGAAAAATCGTTTGCTCCTCTTTCCCTTCTCGAAAGTATTCTTCCCATTTACAAGTAAGTATCCTTAGCAAGTTTCTAGCCATTTATTCAGATTTCCTTTTCCTCTTGTATACTTTAGTTCTACACTTATGATATTACCATACAGGGAGGTTATTGCTGAGCTCAAGGCCGCTGGTGCTTCATGGATCCAGTTTGATGAGCCAACCCTTGTCCTGGATCTTGAGTCCCACCAATTGGAAGCATTCACAAAGGCCTACACAGAACTAGAATCATCGTTGTCTGGCTTGAATGTGCTTATAGAGACTTACTTTGCTGATGTCCCTGCAGAAGCATACACGTAATTTGTTCTTATTTTGATTGATGTACCATATTGCATCTAACTTCTTGGAAGAGTTCATCATTTGTTAATTTTTCCAGGATCATCACTGCTTTGAAGGGTGTCTCAGGTTTTGGGTTTGATCTTATTCGAGGAGCCAAGACACTTGACTTGGTCAAGAGTGCAGGCTTCCCTGCTGGTAAGTATCTTTTTGCTGGAGTTGTTGATGGAAGAAACATTTGGGCGAATGATCTTGCATCCTCTTTCAGTACACTGCAGGCTCTTGAGGCCATAGTTGGCAAAGGTATTCATGCTTTGCCGCTTTCTCCCCCTCTCTTTCACTCTAGATTTCTGTTGAATACACAGCTGAATGTATTTGCTGTTTGTCCATAGATAAACTCGTTGTCTCAACTTCATGCTCGCTCATGCACACTGCTGTTGACCTTGTCAATGAGACAAAGCTAGATAATGAGATTAAGTCGTGGCTTGCTTTTGCTGCACAAAAAGTGGTTGAAGTGAATGCATTGGCTAAAGCGCTGGCTGGTCAGAAGGATGAGGTATGCATCTCTACTAATGATATCCGTTTCTAGTCCTCTTTCCAAGGCATAGGAAATTGATATGGCTATGGTACCGTAACAATTACCCCAGTGATCTTGTACTGTGGCATGGGGCTGTGCCATTATCTTTCTTGAATGTTAGCATTCCATGCTATGCCAGCCAGCATGTTCCTCTGCTTGTGGCACAAGGTAAAAATTGTTTATGCCAGCGGCATAACATGTGTTGATACCTTTCTTTAGCATGATACATTTTGATCCATGCCAACATATGCAGACCAGCATGGCAGTTCTTGCCCTACACATTATGACCACCTTTTTATTTTTTTTTTATTTTAAATAATTTTGGATGTTAATTAGCTACTAGTTGAGAATTTTGTGCATGTTGGAGCCATTTATATTCAAGAAATAGGGGCCTTAAGGGTTCCAAAGCATGGAAGTGCTGGTCACCTGACCGGTTGCACACTCCAATATCCAGTCATCTCATTCCCTGCCCAGTTGCCAGTGTCATTTAGGTCTAAATAAATCTGTTTGTTTATATGCACAGGCTTTCTTCTCAGCTAATGCTGCTGCTCAGTCTTCAAGAAAGTCATCCCCCAGAGTGACCAATGAAGAAGTTCAAAAGGCTGTAAGTATCTAAAAATTGCTGGTCATTTCTGGTTTGTCAGAATGGCTTAAAAATTTAATGATGGCATTGCATCACAGGCTGCTGCTTTGAAGGGCTCTGACCATCGTCGAGCGACAAATGTTAGTGCCAGGCTCGATGCACAACAGAAGAAGCTGAACCTTCCAATTCTTCCTACGACCACAATTGGTTCATTCCCTCAAACAATGGATCTTCGAAGAGTCCGACGTGAATACAAGGCAAATAAGTGGGTGCTCTCTGACAAATTGTCTGTTGCTTTGCATTATTTGACTCTGTAACTACTATAATATCACCACATACATTTTCAGAATATCTGAGGAGGAATATGTGAAGGCCATTAAGGAGGAAATTAACAAAGTTGTTAAGCTCCAAGAAGAACTTGATATTGACGTCCTGGTTCATGGAGAGCCTGAGGTGAGCATGGTGGATATATTATCTATCTAGTTCGAATTTATGAATTCCTGGGAAAATATAGTGGGCTAGGATTTTGTTGACCGAGAATTTACTGCACCATTTCCAGCATAAACTTCCAATAGCAATTGTTTCCATGGCATGCGTAAATTTTGTAGTATCTAAGATTTAGTTGCAATCCAGTGCTAAACAAATTCTTAATTTTTTTTTCAAACAGAGAAACGACATGGTTGAATACTTTGGGGAACAGTTATCAGGCTTTGCATTCACAGTCAATGGTTGGGTGCAATCTTATGGGTCACGTTGCGTTAAGCCTCCCATTATTTATGGTGATGTTAGCCGTCCAAAGGCCATGACTGTTTTCTGGTCTAAAATGGCTCAGAGCATGACTGCTCGCCCGATGAAGGGAATGTTGACAGGCCCAGTTACAATTCTCAATTGGTCATTTGTTAGGAATGACCAACCAAGGTGAACCAAATTTCCTATGCCCTCACGAAATTCTTCAAATCTGTAGAAAATTCTATGTACCACTCATTAGTCTGAATAACATTTTGCATGTTTGCCATCAGGTTTGAGACGTGCTATCAGATTGCTCTTGCTATCAAGAAAGAAGTCGAGGATTTAGAAGCTGCTGGTATTCAGATGAGTCTTCTTCTGAATCCACATATAATTCCTTCAGATTTTGTTTCCTTATTATTTTTTAATTGAAATAGAAAAACAATAACTTCCTAAAAGACAACCAAAGTAGAGGAAAATTTTCCAGTTCTTGAACCTTGTAACTATTGTCATTTGGCAAAACTACTTATAAAGGATCTATTCCATTTTGATGTACCATCTAATTGAGGTTCATTTATGTGTAATCTGCAGGTTATCCAAATAGATGAAGCAGCTCTGCGAGAAGGCCTTCCTCTTCGCAAGTCAGAGCAAGCTTTCTATTTGGATTGGGCTGTTCATTCCTTCAGGATCACGAACTGTGGTGTCCAGGACACTACTCAGGTTCTCTTCTCTTCTCTCAATGCATCCATAACCTACATATCTAATTTGAAGTTTTAAAAGTCTTGTTTTGTATTATTAGATAATCTTGTCTGATGAGTCGTCTCCTACAGATTCACACCCATATGTGCTACTCTAACTTCAATGACATCATCCACTCCATCATCAACATGGATGCCGATGTGATTACAATCGAGAACTCCCGTTCTGATGAGAAGCTACTTTCTGTGTTCCGTGAGGGAGTGAAATATGGTGCTGGTATCGGCCCAGGTGTGTACGACATTCACTCTCCAAGGATACCATCGACTGAGGAGATTGCCGACCGCATCAACAAAATGCTCGCTGTTCTTGAGACTAACATTCTCTGGGTTAACCCTGACTGTGGGCTGAAGACCCGTAAATATGCTGAAGTTAATCCTGCCCTTACCAACATGGTCTCTGCAGCAAAGGTCCTCCGGACCCAGCTTGCCAGCACCAAGTGAAGCTCAACAACCATCCTACCTTTCTGTGTTCTATGCCTTCTAGTCAAGGAAATTTTCCAAATTTTCTGAATAATGTTTGGTCTATGTCATGTTGTTGGCAAATTAGGTTTGTCTCAGTAGAAGTTTATGTGTCCATTTCTGAGGTTTTTGAGGATGGTTCCTTGTAGACTTGCCTGCATTTAAGAGCCAAAAAAAGAAAAAGATTCACAACCAAATGTCATTGTGGTTCTTGTTTTTAATGATAAAATCAAGATTCCAGTTAATTGGTTCCTTTCATGTCACTGCTGCAAACAAAGTATCAGATCTTCAAAGTGAACTCAGTACATCTGGAATCATATGAATGATACTTGAAGCAGATGTTTCCACTTGTGAAATCCTAGTGGAACAGTTTACAAGTGATCTTAATGTGCACAATATGATCCAATTTAAATGGATTATTATTATTTTTTCTTTTTTGCCTATCAATCTGGTCTTATAAACTTGCACATCACATGTTAGGATTATGCAGTGTGTTTGAGTACCTCTTTCATAAAAATATAATATTGGAATGTGAAACCAAAATTATTCGATAACAGTTATAGGCTTGGATGCTTTCTTCAATACCATCTTTTGATTAAATTTTATGTATAAGATTAGCAAAAAATTTCATTTATTAGGTAATGTTAAAGTATGATGCTAATGTGAAGGAAAAAGTGAAATAATTAAAAAAAAATCTGGCCTTATTAGTTCAGTGTAAAAATTAAGATATGGTAACTAAACAATTCTCCAATCTTGACATGATGAAATCCATGATTTACAGTAACACCTAAATAAGAAATGGTTAGACCTTTTTCTTGGTTCATGCATCCATCTATTACTTGTATATACAAATATACATATTATTAAGAGATTTGATCCCAACCCCCAACATCTTACCAGCAATATATATATATATATATATATATATATATATATATATATATATATTTGAGGAAGAAGCCCTCACTATTGATTTTATATTCTCATTTTTATTTGGGAGACTTTTTTTTCTATTCAGACAAAAAAAAAATCCTTTTTTTAATTAAAATGACCGTATTAATCATCTTAAAATTATTATTTAAAAATGACATATATATTATTTGAAAATTGATAATTAGTTATTATAAAAAATATTTAAATAAAGAAAAATGTTAATCATCTTAAAATTATCAGAACATGATTATAAAATAATTAGTATTATTTTTAAAAAGAATTTTATGATAATTAATTATCAAAATTAAGATTTTTTTTAATAACATCTAATTATTTAAGTAAAAATATGACCGTATTTTTGGCCAAGTAAAAAAGAGACACCAAAGTAAAATGAATTTGAGGGTAATGTCTCGCGCTGGAAATGGTCGGAGTTGTTCCATCCATGTACAAGAGCCGGCTGCAGGAGCTCTGCCAACGGCGGCACTGGGCGCTGCCGCAGTACACCGCCTCCCGGGACGGCCCCGACCACAGCCCCCTCTTCCGAGCCACCGTCACCGTCAACGGCGCCGACTTCCACTCCCCCGACGACTCATGCTCCTCCAAGCAAGCCCAGGATAGGGCTGCCCAGGTTGCCTTTGAGCAGCTCTCTGCCGAGGACCCGCCGACCGCCCCTTCGTGGCCCCTTCCTGTCGCCCTCGGTGAGTTCAATTGCTTCTTTGGGATCTTGGGTTTTCAGGTTCGTCGTAGCGGAAATCGCTCCGTCTGCGGTTCTTCGTCTTACGGATCGCGTAAAGGTGGCATTTTGGAGCGGTTTGTGTTGCCGGCTTTAAATTTACGACAGAAATTGCTTTAGGAATGGATTTATTACACATTAGAGTGGGTCTTTCCGTGGATTATGTGCATTTGGAAGAGTGTTTCTTCTTTCCTTCTTACTTTGTATGATTTCTGTTGGTATTTGCAGGCCTTGTTCTTGTGTTGGTGCCTTGAATTACTTGATATATTCTTATCAAGAAGATTACTTGATATTGGAAACACTATGATCAGTATTTTTGTTTTTTATTTGTTATATCCTACTCGAACATGTATTTTAACAGTGAGGATGTGGTGAACAGTGAGTTAAGTTATTATTTTAGATGAAAAGGTGTGTGATGAAGAGAAGGCATAGTCAAGCTTTTTCTAGTTGTTTATTGGTTTTTAAAATAATTGTATGTTTTTTTAATGTTCTATCTATATGTTAGTTATTTTTTAATGTTTGGACGCTTTTGTCTGAACATTGGGTGCTGATTGATGTTTTCATGCATGGTTTTATTTGCATACATGGTTATAGAAGAATCAATGGATAATTGCATAGGATAAGATGCAAGCATTAGTGGTTTCTTTGAAGGGTAATTGTGGATTGGAGGCAGGTGATTTGCCTAGAAAATTTATGCAGTATCTCTTGGTGGTCAAAGTGGAATATCAAATACATGCTATATAATATCACTTATATGCTTAGTAAGAGGTTCTAAATAAGATGTGGCAAGCAATAAGATACTGGCCAACCATTACTCTTTTTCTTTTTCTATATGTTTGCTGTCTTTCATAAAAGATTGTGAGAAAAATCAGATACAACTAATAATGTTGTTGTCAGGTCATGGTACTCAAAACTTTGTTCACGCAATCCAGTGATGTCATGTGATCTAGATCAAAGTGTACCTAAAAATCCCTATCCTCTCTTTTCTTGAGATGTGATAAGATGCGGCAAGCAATAAGATACTGGCCAACCATTACTCTTTTTCTTTTTCTATATGATTTGCTGTCTTTCATAAAAGATTGTGAGAAAAATCAGATACATCTAATAATGTTGTTGCAGGTCATGGTACACAAAACTTTGTTCATGCAATCCAGTGATGTAATGTGATCTAGATCAAAGTGTACCTAAACAATCCCTATCCTCTCTTGTCTTGAGATGTGATAGAATCTTGACCATAGGTTCATATTGTGGGTCAAGCAATTCATTTAATGATGAGATCCAACTTCAATGTCTCTTTTTTATTTATGTTAGTCGGTTGTGTTTTATAATTTGCTAAACTCTTTCTTATGCTTTAGAATATTCTGTGGTAACAATTCTGTAAGATATAAAAGAAAACTTGAATTTGTTTTTTAACACTTAGACTAGAGAAAATTAAAACTGAAGTTACATTCTATATATGAGAAATTTTTAAAGTTTTGAGGTAATAGGATATTAGTAACAGCTCATTTTAAATAAAAAAGGACTTGGTTAAAAATATGACATTGGTTTCCTAAATATTTTTGAGTGGGCTCAGTGAGGTGCATGTGGTTAGTTTCTGTTAATGAAACTTGTTTTTTTGTTTTTAATTGTTATATATGATACTTCATCATGTCCATATTTTTCTTTGCAATCTCATCCAACTATAGGCCCTACACCATTTATGATAACATCCTTATCTTGACAACATTGTCTAAGAATGGAGGCAAAGACAAACATTATTTACGCGAAGGGATTATTGTGATACTGTCGTTTTAGTTGTTGTTACCTCATTAAAATAGAACTATGCATCCATTCCAAGTGACATAGACCCCATTTTTAATCCTTGGTCTATGAAGAATTAAGATATTGAGTTAGATGATTTGTATGCAACTTTTTGTTAGGGAGGGAGAGAACTCAAATCAAAAGAAAAATCCATAGATCAACAAATAAATAACATACCAAAAGTTGATGTAAGATTAACATGGTTTAGCACTTTTCGTCTTTTTTAAGGAGAAAATCAAATTCTTCATCATGTGAGATTAATTACAACACCATTGAGTTATCCTCACTTAGGCACGACTCTCCCTATGTATCCTCTGACATAAACCCCGAAGAATTTACACATTTCTCTCACTCTCTTCAGAAATCCTAGGGAGAAACTCAGGAGCAGGGGATATTTATAGAATAATCAAATCCTAATTTTCAATGTTTTCTTCTTTCACGAGGGCTCCTCATTCTAGGATTCCTTGTCCTCCCAGGACATTGGCTCCAAGAATCTCAAATACTTGTCAATCCCAATAATTTTCAATATGTTAGTATAATGTTAATACAAAACATTTTTCTTAGTTACATTTTGATGTACAGAGCTTCAAGATGTTCATGCCTTACATTCCTTAAAAAGTCAGTGATAAATCTTTGCCTGTTACATTTTAAGCTTAATTAGTAACATGGCGGATGGCCAAGTACCCTTTGCCCACATTGTTTCCAATCTTGAGCATGTCCTTTTGTCTTCTAATGGTAACTGATATTAGAGAGAAATCTTTTAGGTATTTTATTATAATAGATTGGTATGGTCGGTTATACTAGGAAATATTTTTGATGTTATTGTTGTCTATCTGGCCAAATGTGACAGAATACATTACTATACTATGTTAGATATCTAAAATATGTTTGCAGTCATGTATTTGTGCTTGTATTTAGCACCATGTGCATATAAATATTGTATTGTTAAATTGATTTTTGCTCTTTGGAAGTGCTAAATAGAGCGGTAATTAAATTCTTTAGCTTCACTAAGTATATGCTTGATAAGTGTGGCTACAATGTTAAAAGATCATTTTGGAATAAACAGCAAAAAAGCAATGTAAATGTTTCCTAATGTATTAAGCTTTATATTGTCTATTGTTTGGTAAATTAGCTTTGTTAGGTATTAGACTGCTTGTCGCTCTATTATGTTGCCCTCCATTATGACTTGGTTCATTTTGCATAAGAAGGCCTTCTTCTGTATTTCTTGCAGATAGTCAAGTTTCATACAAGAATCAACTTCAAATTTATCTGCAAAAGAAAAATAAAGGTTTACCATCTTATTTCTCTGTTCATGATGGTTCTCCAATCCGTCATTTTAAGGCTATTGTTAAAATCGATGGACAAAGTTTCGAGAGTCAAGGGTATTTTCATACAATTAAGGAAGCCGAACAATCTGCTGCAATGGTCGCGTTGATGTCTTTGTTTCCGAAAGGAAATGAACAGGCAAGTAGTAGCCTTTTTCTAGTTCATCCTTCCATCTTAATCTGTGTCCTCAATTGTTTTGTTGTATTTTGTAGGATGATGCTGTTTACAAGAACCTTCTGCAAGAATTGACGCAGAAACATGGGTTTCCCTTGCCAAAATATACCACAACCAGCTATGGTGAAAGTCATATTCCTTCCTTTTCATCTACAGTGGAAATTAAAGGTGAATTTTTTAAAGGAGATGTTGCAAAAACCAAGAAACAGGCAGAGATGAATGCTGCAAAGGTCGCTTTGTCTCACCTTAAGGAAGGTAAGTCAGTGGGTATTTTACAACTGAGCTATTATTTTGTGATCTTTAGACAAAAAGCCTAAATATTTTCTCAAGGTGTGTTGGATGTAGTTGACAAGCAGAGTTCTTATTCCAACCATCAATGTGAAATTATTATATGTTTATTCTTTTTTGTTCTTTTTTGTGAGGATGTGCTAAGGAGATCTCTAGATATAGTAATCAGAAGAGATGAAATAAATACTGTTAGTGGTACGAAGAGAGGCAAGGAAGATCATAAAAGATTTTGATAAAAAAATATAAATAAATATTTAAGTATTCTGAACTTGACTAAACATATGACTTTTTATAGATCTTAATGGTGGCAAAAGATACATACAGTCGACCCCATATAGTTGAGACTTATGACTTTGTTGTTGTTGTTGTTGTTATTTTTTTTTGTGGATGAGAACTCATGTACTAATTAAAACCAAAGCCATAACCAATGTGGAACAACCCAGGTCGTTGTATTACACAAAAGTTATACCTTTTTTTTTTTTTAAGAAGTTAGATAACTAGCATCTAGGCTCTTCTTGAAAACTAACCATGAGAAACATTGAGAGCAATTGGCATTACTTCCAAGGGATGAAGAGTAGGGTTCTTCATCCCACCATCAGTGATGAAGTTTTAATTAGAGTCTGCCAAGAACCAACTGTTCTATAACCTTGGAAAATTCCCACAATAAGGATTCTAGACATATACAGTTCACCGTATTAATGACATTTAATTGATGGTAGCTTTCATTTAAATTAATATTGGATTTTGCATCAACTCCCATGTTTTTTGCCCCTAATGTCTAGTTAATTCTATTGTGGTGCTTTAGATTGTCTCATGAAAATGTTGTTCTTTTAGCTTTTCGAAAATCAGATCATGCTCAAAGGTTATTTATCTTCTACAACTCTGATTATACTACTACATGCAGGATTTTTTTTAACTAATTCAGTGAGGTCTAAGAGTTATTATGGTAGTCTGTTAAAAACAGTTAAGGATTTTAGATGTTGGCTAGATATATTGTTACAGCAATATTTAGCTACTAACTTGGATTGAAGAAGTTTAATTGATTCACTGCCTGCAGAAATATCAAGCAGATTTCCATCTGATCTTTTGGCAAAATGGCAAGTGCTAGTTGCATCTGAACCTGTCATTTCAAGATCGGACACAATAACAAACTTGAAACATTTGAAGCCAAGTGTTGATGCCCATAAGATGGATGACATTATTTCAGGTGATATTCTGGTTATTGTTAGTCAGATGCATGAGAATATCTAAATTTGATACTTGTTACTTTGAATTCCTTCTTTGCATGTAAAACCACACTAGCATGTGTCTCTATTCAGAGTTTGTCCAGGAGGGAACATAATTTGTATTTCTCTTGTTCAAAATGGCAGAATGGTTTTTTGCATTCTACGGAGACATGCTTCATCCATATAGATTGACATATCAAACCCCCATATTTGGTGCACTAGATAGAAGTATTTAGGGCATCTTGATGAGACATTTCACTGGCATGTTTTGTGCACTTAATAGAAATTTCATCAACTCTGATTATGCTTAGTTTTAATTTGCAGATGGTCATGGAGAGGCTTCTGGGTTAACTGTATCTCCTCCTTGTGATCAGATAATTAATTCAGCCAAAGAAGTCATGAATACTGATGGTTCCTTCCGTCATTCAGCTTCCTATACAGATGAGCATAACCCTGAGATTACCATCAACAAAAAGGATACTGTCTCTCTGGTTCATAAACCAGAAGGTGTGGATGTTATGAAGAATGGGAAAACCCTGCAAGGTGCTATGTCTGATGATGGGAGCTCAGCTCTATCCTCAAATTCTAATGCCTCCAATATCCATGGCAAAACTGCTACTGAACCTCCTAAAGGCAGAAACACTGTATTGTTGTGTAATAGAGTGCGGATCTATCCAAACAAATCTGGTCTGGTTTTGCCTGAAGATGCAATTCCATTGCCTTGTAGTGACGATAGCTGGGTGGCTGTCAGCTTCGATTTATGAAGTCATGAAGGTAATTGCAACTTGCAAGGATCATCTCATGTCATGGTAATGTACTGTGTTTCAACAGAGTTTTTAACTGTGTTACTTATGGCAGGTGGGTTTTCAGCATGATGTGTTTTTGGAACATCTGCAAATTTTATTCATGGTGATCAGATTTCGGCGCAGGATTTATACAAATGTGTGTTTATCGTTTACATTTCACAGGCAGATTTGTCTGATGCTGTGATGTTAATGGGTTGTGAGTTGGTCATCAAACTTACAAGAGGCCTTTCCTTATATTAGATTTGAAAGTTCAACTAGAATGGGTATAGAAATCTGAATTTTCATGTTTGATCTTTAACATTTCATGGAAAAGTGGGAAAGATGAAGACATACTTATTACCCTCTACCTAATGTTCATCTTTGCAATGGAATGGAATTAAGTTCTTATGCCACAAGCATCCCCTGTTTGTTTTTTCTTATTAAAATGATTAATCTCTCTAAATGTTTGATGTTCCAAATATGATGCTGTGAGAAGATTATTGATCTTTAAAGTTAGACTATAAAAGGCTACCTTTACTATTAGTAGAAAATTATGAACACTTGACAATCATATTTTGTAATCAAAATCAAACAAAAAATATTTTGGGTAACATCAAGAGATTTAGTAGTTTAGTCATAATTAGATAAAAACAGTTAAATGACATTTGTTTAATTTGGTACAAATCAATAAATAATTTAGGATGAGATATTTGGAATTTTCAGATGCAGGCAGCCAAAATGAATGTGTTCTCGCAAGTAAAATATCTATATTTAATCTATTCCTTTAAATTTAATTTTAGTGTGTGTGTGTGTATATATATATATATATATATATATATATTGTCGCCCTGTGCAAGGATATGTTTGTAAAAGCACAGTTCCCTATCACTCCTAATTATGACGAGTAGAAAACATTTCAATTCCTCCCGAAACAAAAGCATTTCTGTTTTGAGTTTCTTGATGCGGTTTGGGCCGTCTACGCGCTCGGCCGCCGCCTTCAAATCCCGTGTCTCCCTCACCTCCGACGCCGGTCTCCGCCATCGCCTCCACCCCGTCCTCTCCCGCCTCCCGACCTCCCCTTCCCTTCCCCACCTCCTCCAAGCCCACGCCCGGCTCCTCGTCCTCGGCCTCGCGGCGCACCGCTTCTCCCTCGCCCACCTCCTTGCCCTCTGCGCCGCCCTGTCCCCCCCGGCACCCCCGCGCTACTTCCGCCTCCTGTACGCCGCCATCGCCCGCCCCAACGTCTTCGCCAGCAACAACCTCCTCCGCTGTCTCGCCCGCTCCGACTGCGACGCCGCTCGCGATGCCCTCCCCTTCTACGCCCACATGCGCCGCGCCGGGATCCCGACGAACAACTACACTTTCCCCTTCGTCCTCCAGGCGTGCAGCCGCGACCCAGTGTTCGTTGAAGGCACCCAGGTCCATAGCCACGCGGTGAAGTGTGGGCTTGAGGAAGATTTGTACGTAAGGAACGCGTTCATAAGCTTCTACAGCTCGTGCGGTGAACCGAACCATGCAAGAAGAGTTTTTGATGAGTTTCCAGGGCTGCGGGATCTGGTTTCTTGGAATGCAATACTAGCCGGGTATGCTCGGGCGGGGAGGACGGATGTTGCACAGGAGCTATTTGATAGAATGCCTGAGAGGGACCCAATTTCTTGGAGCACCATGATCATGGGCTACGTTCAAAGCGGAGCCTTGGAGAAGGGATTGGAGTTGTTCAGGGAGCTGGTCGGAAAGGGATTGACGGTAAATGAGGCTACTTTGGTGACCGTCCTCTCGGCATCGGCACAACTGGGACTGCTCGAGGTAGGCCAATTCATCCACTCCACCATTAGATCCATGGATTTCCCGTTCACTCTCGCTCTTGGCACAGCGTTGGTGGACATGTATGCAAAATGTGGGTGCATCGAGCTGTCAAGGCACACATTTGATGAGATGAAGCAAAGGAATGTGTTTGCTTGGAATGCTATGATTTGTGGATTGGCCACGCATGGATTGGGGAAGGAAACACTCGAGCTGTTTCAACGATTTCTTGGTGAAGGACTACGCCCCACAGGTGTGACCTTCGTCGGGGTTCTAAATGCATGCAGCCGTGCCGGTTTAGTTGCAGAAGGCCGTCGGTGTTTCAAGCTCATGATAGAAGAGTATGGTATTGAGCCAGAGATGGAACACTACGGTTGCATTGTGGATCTTTTGGGTCGTGCAGGTCTCGTGCATGAAGCTTATGAATTGATCCAAGGAATGAGCATGGCACCTGATCCTGTACTGTGGGGAATTTTGTTGGGGGCGTGCAAAGTGCACGGATTGGTGGATTTGGGTGTGAGCATCGGGAACAAATTGATTGAGTTAGAACCAGAACACGATGGGCATTATGTTCTTCTTGCTGGTGTGTATGCCAAGGCAAATAGATGGGAGGATGTTGCCAAGGTCAGGCGATTGATGGCTCACCGAGGAACCAATAAGGTTGCTGGTTGGAGCTTGATGGAGGTCCATGGAACAGTGCATAAGTTCGTGGCAGGAGATAAGGAGCATAAAGACTCTGTAGAGATCCACAAGACACTGGAGATGGTCATTATGAGATTGACAGAAGCTGGTTATTCACCGGATGTGTCTGCTGTGCTGCATGATATCGGTGATGAGGAGAAGGTTCATGTGATGAAGGAGCACAGTGAAAGATTGGCCATTGCTTTTGGGTTGATGGTGGTGGAGAGAGGTCGTCCCATTCGCATTGTGAAGAACTTGAGGGTTTGTGGGGACTGTCATGAGTTCAGCAAGATGGTGACGAAGGTGTTTGGGAGGGAGATTGTGGTGAGGGATGGGAGTAGGTTTCACCATTTGAAGGAAGGCAAGTGTTCCTGCTTTGATTACTGGTGAGAGAGAGAGATAGAGAGAGGAATGGATGGGTCTAACATACTTTGATGAAGCTGATGTGCAATTTGATTCTCAGCATGTTAAGGTTATATCTCTGAGTCTCTGTCGCATTGGTATTATTCCATGACCAAGTCAGTCAATATGAGCTCCTTTAAGATCGGAAGAAAGCATTGAGTTGAGGGCATCAGTTCTCTTCAGAAAGGATCCAATCTCCTGCACAAGTTGCCAATTGGGACTTTATGCTTGGTTTGGATATAACTTCATGGAGGTCAAGAACATCTCCAAGTAGCTTCGCTGCCCCAACCAAAGATATGATCCAAAGACGATTTTTTATTCTTTAGTAAAGCTGTAGCCATGGAACCAATTGGATGATGAGATCCACAGTTGGAATCTTAATAAAGATGTAGCAGAAATAGATAATCTTGTTCATCATGCAGCAGTAACATTTTATGATACAAACAGGTGAGGATATTCCAAACAAGTCCAATCTTTCTTTGCCTTTGTTGCTCCAAACATAATAAATTTATGATGATAGCACTAATGAAATGGAGGTGTCAAAAGATGAGTACTGATGTCCCCACACGAAACAATTGTTTGAACTACTTTGAAAAATATGAGTACTGATCCAACTAATACGTATTACACATTCCACGTAAAATACATGTTACGATCACATCAACGAACAAAAACTACAATTTGATCACAATATAGAAATTTCAAAAAAAATTTAGTCATGCTGATTAACTTCTGCTCACCTGAACAGGCAGCTACACTTTTCGTTTTCCCTGAGCTTCTCGTTATGTTCGTAGAAACCTGTTAAAAAAATTACTGTATATCATGAATTGTCCAAAGACAAAGATTCTAACTTGCTGTATTTCTAGATGTCTATCGCAATCAACTAGAGGTAGTATGCATACGCACACACACATCAATAAGGTTAGAAAATAAAAAAGATCAAATTCTTTGACAATCAGTTGTACAAAACTATACAATGCAGTCTGATATAATCAGTATGATCACCTGCATATTTCTCCCAGAAAACAAAATTAAGTTCACTTAATCGACTACAGTCAATTCTTATCTCTAATCAAGTATATCGAATGGCAGACAGAGAGAAAGAGAGAGAGAGAGAGAGTTTATATTGAATTATTTACACGTATTGGTTCTAAATATACTTCTGCAGTCACATACAGAGTAAAACTATATCTGGTGCCACACAAATTAATGATCCAAAATGTGTAAGTCACTGAAAATATAGTCAAATAAACTGAAAGAAATAAGGTGCCAAATAGCTCCAGACTAATTATAGCAGAAAAAACTTCTCCAAAAAAAGACTACAACACACAAAAGAAACTATTAATATCTTGGTATGATTTCTCAAAGGAGAAACCTTTGTTACCTTTGTGAGTGTATAATCATTGAAAAAACAGCTATTGAACACTGAAATGATGATCGTTGCAAAGAATGCTTTGTGAGAACTAAGAACATACACCATGATACAGGACCCTCTTTCCTATACTTCTCATGTGAACAAGAAGCAAGAAGAGATTAGTTTCAAAGCATAAACAATCGGTGCTCTCATCCTTCTGAAAAGAAAACCAAAGAAATAGAATATTTCACTTACTCGCTATGAAGCTGACAGGTTCTGCCCAAGGCCCGTGTTATGTGCAGGTGAACTTGCTAAAGACTGTCCAGATTTTGTAATGGTTGGTGTTGGACCAGGAACTTGAGCATACTGAGAAACAGGTGAACGTGATACAGAAGCATCTTGAAGGAGAGACAGTGGAGATGCCGTTGGAGTTCGACGTGGAAACTGAGAGATAGATACATTTCCAGAGGATCTTGGTGATGACCTTCTTGTAGGTAACATGTTTATCTTGATCCTACAGAAGTAACCCACTGAATCCACGAAGGCAAACTATAAAAGAAAAGGAAGAAGAGAGAATTACAAACTTTCACGTACTTGTTGTGGACATCAACATACTCGTCTGTCTCATCCAATATCTCTTCCTACAAGAACAATTCAGAGGCAATTGTCAGCTGCGACATGTGAAATTTGAGACATGTAAACAAAATCATAAAGTTAGCACGTGGAAAGTCATATGCCAACTCAGAAAAGGTTATTAAATATAGAGACCACTGCAAAGGATGGAAAGTGTCCAAATATAAACAACATGAAGTTGCACAATCATACAAGAAATTCTCCCTGGCTGTAGTGACATGCAGATATATTACCAAAATTGATGTCTACGCTAGTAGAACTCTCTCTCTCACTCTCTCTTTTCATGGTAAGATTAATGATGCAAACCTTTTATTATCTCCCATTATGCCAACTATGGAGAAAAATACTAGTTTTGCTCAAAGCATGGAAAAATGTTTAATCATCAATGGTAAAAGAATAAGTTGTATGATCCAACATTCACAAAGTGAAGTTGCAAACTACCCATCACAAACCATTTAAGTAACCGTAAGTTGTGTATAACATGATTGTTAGGTTATGTTAAATTATAATAACTGTCTTTGAGTTTGAATTGACAGCTTAGGTCCATGACATGGAGCTATGTGCAATTTAGAAATTACAATTTCATGATATAAGGTGAGATATAACTGGAAGAGGAAGTATCATCTGTTGTTTGTTAAAAATGTAAACACAGTATAAGACAAGAATAATTATCATGCATCAGAAAACATTTCTACACTATTTCCATAAGCAAGGTAAAATAGACTTATTTTATTAAGGCTTACATTACATGATCAATATATACCGCAAATATTGCAGAAAGCATGGCGAAAGATGGATCATCCTTATAAAAGCTATTTACATACTAATAAGTACAACAAAGAAAGCATAATTCAATAATAAATAGAATAGGAATATATGCACTCAGCTTTTCAGGTAGTCGAGTAAAAATATTATGTATGACAGCTATGCATATCAACATATGGGCGATCAAGTAAAGCATAATATTAACGAGGGTTAGTCTAAAAAACTGTTCAGAAGTATATCAGCTAGATGATCTCCACCTGTAGCAATTCCTCCATAACATCTTCCATTGTTATAATTCCAACTACTTCTTCATCTGATGAATAACTTGGAAGCGAATCAGAATTAACATCAAGGATATTGTCATGTCGCCCTCGTTCAAATTTTTTGACCTGTGAGCGTGAATCTCCATGTTTATCTATGTTGCTTCTCTTCACAGGACTGTGAAATCCCTGAATACTACTACTCACAGGGGACGCGTTGGTAATATTATTCAAATGCGCAGCCATAACTGACAGAGATCCATCTCCTGGAAAATCAAGAATCACTCCATATGCAAATCACAAGCTTTTGCCACAATATACAAGTGCTTTCACATATTAAGCTAGAGATTGTTTAATACTTCAGATGGAGATTGATTATTGAACAAACAATTAGAATAAGATGATGACATATATATACAAGCATCAAGCAATACCATGGGCTTCATTGTGGTTCCTACTCTGGTCCATTCTGTTATCTGAGGGACTGGTTTTGCTCTTTTCTGTTGTTAAGTCACTGTCTTTTATGTGTTTAACAACCACAGCCATGTGACTGTGGCCTTTCTGGAATTCATTCAGGATGTCATACAGAGGAAGGTCATCGTAGACCCTGGTAAAACCGAAGTGGTGTTAAAATCCTTAAAAAGCATGACTGGAATAAAGAATCCAGGAGCACGAAGAGAACTATATGTATATATACACATCAAGTTAAAACTATGTCCATATGTGAATATGAAATAGCAAACATTAAATGTATCAAAAAGAAATTTTATTTTGTAATCCATTTAAAATTAAGAGCTAATAAAATTAGAATGGTATTAATATTCATTAAAACATTTAGGCACTACAGTGAATTCATGAAAAAATATTTAATCTATCTTATATACATAAATTTCTACTTTGCAACTTCTCTGACAAGTAATTGTTTTCCATTGAATATATTCAAGTCCAAATTTTTTATTTATTCTAGAAGTTGTTATGTCTAAATGTTTTATTTAATTTAAAAGTTGGATGTGATTGTGGGCTTTCTCTAGTATACAACAGAGGTCGTAAAATAAGTAAAAGGCCACCTGTAAGTCTAACTCCAGTAACATATAATTCCATTGCGTCAGTCCTTGGTTTCCCCATTTATAGCAAGAATGTTTTTCATCAGATAATTCCAGCATAATGTCAGAGGTCAACAAGATGAGACAATATCAACTGGTGCCACCCTTGCTGTATTTTAAAAACTACTTCGATGGGTCCTTGAGTGAAATTGATGCTGTATTTCGCAACCTACTTTGGTATGCCATTGGGTTAAATCCATTAATACCAAAATGGACTCTGTTATGGAACCTTTTGCACAATGACCTAGTAAAAGAGGTCCAGGTGTGTTTTTGCTTTCCTTTTTTTTTCTTAAAGAGGTCCAGGTGTTACCACCTTGCAACATGCAACTAACAGTTATTTTGTTGTATCATAAAAGCAATTGATATCTTGATCCTACATCTTCTATAAAGAATCCTCCATTTTTATCAAAAATCAAAATGAAGTGCATAATCAAAACAAATTTGTTTACTGTACTGTATAAGAAAAATATTGTTTATTGTTACAAGTGATGACGGCATAGTGTCTCAATATCCAGGTGGAAGTTGTTCCTTTAATATCCATGTGATCGAAATGTTCAAGTCATGGAAACAGTCACTCTGATTATAGGGATAAAGATGAATAAAATGACCCTCCCAACATGCCAAATTGGCGCAACCTCATGCACTACATACTTCGATAGTCCCCTTTTTTTCTAATTTTAATGGCATTAGCATGGCTTAGCATACATGCTTATTCTCTAATTGTAGCTTTTTGAAACTTTACATCATCTCTTAGACTCTGCTAGCCCCTTCTGCAGAAGAGCGAGGATGTCTAGAGTTGTTTATTGAGGAAACAACCATGTATTACCAAATATCATAACTACAACTGTTGATATATCATATCTGAAATACCAAATATCATACCTTTTTCTAAGCATGAGATTCTTAATATGTTCCAATTTTATACCTATTCAGATTTTAACAAAATGATGAATGATTAGTCCTTTACAACTGTCACATGCAAAAGAAAGAACCACAAGTAATTTTAAACAGAAATGGAATATGATGTTATAGGATGCTCTTCATACCAGTAAAAAATGGTATATTGCAACACCTCCTTATAAAAAAGGATAAGCATATAATCGCTCACAACAAAAATTTATTATTTCCTCAGCTTATTATTACTTCGCAATGACACAGTTCTGTTTTTTTTACTGACACATTTAGAATATAAACATCAAAGGTTACCTTTCAATTGTTAACAATGATTATGATATGTTTAACAGTATTGTTAGGTTAACTTCACATTGCTGCTTACTTGTTTATATGTAGAACATAAGCGATGAAAGCCAGTTAGGTGGCATCCGGTTTCATTAAGCCACATGTCACATCAGAATACATCAATACATCTATGCTATACTTCTTCAAGACATAAGTCAGGTCATACCTTGGTATCCTTCTTATGGTAACATTTCTTATAGGAACTTCATCTTCAGGGCGGCAAGTGATCAAATTCTTAACCTGAGAATTAATCAAGATTTTGTAAATATGAGAGTCCTGAGCATGTTATAAACAATAAAAGATATATATTACAGATTTTGACAATATCTACATTACAGTAAACAAGAAAATTTCAGATTATTTTTCATTACTTTCAACTTATCATCTCATTTATCTCCTTCCTGAATACAAAAGTTAGCTGCCCTTCCGACCTCTGACGTCTGACCTCTGACATATATGTATAGGAACTAGGAAGAATTAAAATAATGTATAATATGCAAACAGGATACTCAAACAATAAGCAAGGGACCAAGATGTTGCAGTTATTTACTGTACACTGTCGCCCATTACTAATCTGGGATGAATGACGGACCTCAGTCTTCAATGGTTAGTTTCTTTTAGAGGAATAGGAATGTCTTTTTATGGCAATGGTCTTTATTCGAAAGATTTGCTCCCCAGTAGACCTACTTTGATTCAAAAGCACTATGATGATAATAAGTCCTATTATTCTGTATGGACAATCTTCTTAATCACTTATCATGAAATATAACTAAAAAGAAATGACTAACATTATTATTACCCTATGTTAAATTTACACTTTTCACCGGAACACAAGTAGAGGTAGTGTTTAGTACAAATCTTTTGCTGAATGACTGCTGTACATGAAGTCCTTTCACATTAAAGTTTGAGAGTGATTATGAACATTTTAAATCCTGAGCACTAAATGACGTTAGAAATTATCTGACTTACTAACCAAAATAAGGCCTATAATGTTTGTTGGGCTGCCAGAGTAGATTGGTACACGGCTATGTCCTTTACTCATGATTAAACCGAGAGTGTACCTGAAAAAGAAACAGAATTAACATCATGAACTGTTGATACCTTGTCAATTAATAAAACCACATACATGTCAAGTTTAGAGTTAATATCAAGCGAAAAGGTCTCTGATATTGTTGTCATTGAATCTTGTGCAGTCTTTTGAGTCAACTCCAAAGCTCCAGCAATAATAGTAGTCTCATCATGAGTCAATTCCCCACCCTTTCCTGCCTAAGAACCAAAGAGACAATTACATGTTTGCACAAAAAAACTTGCTTAACAGAATCATAGTTCAGCAACTAGACCAATCTATTATGACACCACTACCTGATAACTATCCAGAAACTCTGATCTAGAGGAGGCTCAATATGTCACAGTGAGATCATATTCTTACAGCATCAAATATGAAACTCAAATCGGATGAATTGATCAAATCTTTTCATGCTTGTAGGAAGATGTTAGTGGAACTAGCACTATGTATAACAAAATAAGAAAAAGAGATTCTCCAAGAAATTTTTTTCTCCAATTATTTTCTATTGCAATGTTTTGTCTTTTCAAGATCACCATCACCATGTTATGGCTACACTTGAAATAGTGATTCTGAGCATCATACAAATTTTACAGAAACCTGCATCAAGCGTTTCACCAAGGTTTCTGATCCTAAACAAGATGTCATATCACACAAAAACAAAGTATAATTTTAGAATGTAACCACGTCCTATCCTTTTCAGCCAAACCTCACACATCACAAAGCAATGACAAATGATATGGTCTAAATGTAACAAAATAGCATGCCATCCATATATTTTCACTGAATCACCTATATATATGGATATGGACCAAAAAGAGTATAACAACATGCAAGTACATGTTTAAAAAGTTGCGTAGTCGATAGCACATTGGAGATCAGATCCTTTAATAAACTAATAAGCACAAATTATGTGACTTACAAAAAAACTCATGATAATGCATTGAATTTTCTTTCATATTTTTTGTATTTCATAAATATCATATTTTCACTATATGAAGGAGAGCAAATAACCTTGGTTTTGGGTTCACAAATTATTTTAGCACATTAAAAACAAAGCAATTCATGCTAGTCACAGACTATTAAAAAAAATGAAGGCCCATAGCATAATTAATGCATCTATACGTTAGAAACTCTGTCAGTTCAAATGCCCAAAGATATTGTAGCTTTAGACAGTCGGTATACTAGTATCAAAGCACTTTAATCAAAGAACTTTGTAAATACTGATTAATAAGCAACATAAAGCAAACCTCATTTCCGTGCATATCCACCAGTGTCTTCAGTTCGGCTCTTCTCATAAGTGCAACATGCCCCTTGCCCAGTAGCCAGTCCAGCAACTATGCAAAGCATATTTTTGAACGAAATATAAACTAAAGTAGCTCTATGTATATCGCATTTCGTTTTCGTTGGAAGAAGTTTAAAAAAAATATATCTAATGGGTATAAACAAGTGAATAAGCAAGTAGTGATTACCTTGCTAATGGGATAAGCCACTGGAAAAAAGATCAAAAGAAGCAGACGAACCACTCCAGCAGTTTTAGCTCCGACGCTCAGCCCATACCGCGAACATACAGCTTGAGGAATTATCTTAGAGAAACCAAACACGCACACAACAAAATTAACTTGTGTCTCGCCAGTGATCTTGTAGTTAAATTTATAACTGAAAGGGAAAAAGGAACTCGACTTTACTGGAAGTCACAGGAAATTACCTCGCCGAAGGTCAGGATTAGGGTTACGGATATTAGGATGGCCCCCCACGCCGGAACGAGCGAATCAAGAAATATGGGAAGCGCCTAAACGTAGATGGCATGAGAAGCAATCAGCAAGACCAAGAAACCAAATTTAGCGCACAGTGAGAGAAAGTGAGCCGGGGAGGAAAGACAGCTGAGACCTCCATGGCGAGCGAGTTGCCGATGAGCAGGGTGCAGAGGAGGAGGTGCTGATTCTTGACCACGGGCAGAATCTTGGCTGCGGACAGAGAAGAAGAAGAAGCACAACAGGGCGGTGAGTGTGACGGAGGAGAAAAAGGGGAGACAGGGCAGAGAGAGGAGACGGGGGTAGCAGACCGGCGTGAAGCTGGTCCTTGGGCTTGCCGGCCTTGACGAGGACCTCAAGGTCGACGAGGCTGAGGGACATGAGGCCGAGGGTGAGGCCCGACATGAGGCCGGCGAACAAGACCAGGCCGACGCTGATGATGAGGTACACCCAGAACATCGCCTCGCAGCACCGCTCCTCACTCCCCCCCGCCATCCTCGCCTCCTCCTCCTCTGCCGCCCCGACCACCCTTTTCCCCCCCTCTCTCTCTCTCTCTCTCTCTTTCTTTCTCAACCCAGCAATTAACGAGGGGAAAGCTTTGCTTTACGTATCGAGATTGAAGAGAGGCGAGGAGAGAGAAGCGACGCGAAGGAAAGGGAAAGGGAAGGGGAAAAGAAAGGAGGCAGTTCGGGGTTTGTGGATCTTTCTTGGCTTTGAAGTCCCAAAAAAACAGTAAGAAATGGAGGAGCGGAGACGAGCAGACAAATCCCCATCATACAGCGCGAGCGTTTTAGGGATTTTGCCGGCGTCCGCGTGTGGGACCCACGGTAAAATAATCTGACATGTAATAATTTATATATTATTATATTCAAATTAGTAACTGAATAAATAGGTAGGGGAGGTGTATATGTGGAGGATTTTAAAATTGAGAAAAGTATATATAAATACATATATATATATATATATAATGACAAATATATTATTTTAAACTGAATTTAATCACAGCTTTATTTGTTAAAATACGTGATTTCGAGATGGTTTTAAGGTACGTGTTTTGGGTGGCGATATTTTTCCAACCGCACCCGAATCTTACCCGTCACGACTGTTGCGTCATGTGATTGGTGAGTACAAGATGGCCCCACGCGGGCCCACCAAAATAGGTGCGTGCCGTGTACCATTATAAATAGGGAAAAAGGAAAAAAAAATAATTAGAAAACTTAATTCTTGATTTGATGGATGTACTATCACTCCTGAGAGGTATTCTAATAGTTATAAGTGGTTGATGGAAGCAATAACTGGAAAAGAAATTACATGTAAGAGAAAGCATAAATCATAGGAAAATTACAGTCTCTCTAAAAGATGATGATGATGTTGGAATAGCACTTGCGCTGCAGCTGCAATTTGCCTCGTGGCCTGGTTTGGAGAGTGTCAGAGACAAAGGAATAGAAAAGAAGGGAAGGAAGGAAGAGAGAGAGATAGATCAAAAGAGATGAAAATTTAGAAGTTTGTGATGAAAATAGATAAAGAGAGAGAGAGAGAGAGAGAGAGAGAGAGAGAGAGAGTCTCCTAAGGATTGAAGATGTTAAAATACATTTACTAGGTTTTGCCTTTAAATTTAGAAGCTTAACTATTAAGGATTCAAGATGTTAAATTACATATGCTATGTTTGTCTTTAAATTTACAAGCTTAAGTTTTTAATTGCAGTTAGTGTCATTCCATTTTTCATGACTTTGGGTTAATAAATTTTGATATAAATGAGTTAAAATTCTAAATATAATTAAATTACTATTTGATTGACTTACAGTAAACACAAATAAGTATGTAAATTTGATCTTTCGAATCATCGTCCAATTAAAGATAAGTCGAGCTGAAACCAAAATTGAATCGACTCGATAATTCATTAGTTTCATATCAAAATAAATTATGATTCAATTACTCAAATAAGGTAAATTGTGATAGAAAATATTAGGATGATGCTACACTAATATCTCTTAAAGGTATGATATGAAATCACCAGGAAAATACAAGGCATACTAGAACTGATCAATTGGTTGACATTTTGGCTGAGGGAAGATGGGGAGTCTACTTGGCAGAAGGCACAATGAAGTTTCCTCCATAACCTTTTTCTCTTCTTCAGGAAGATGGTTCCCATTTGGAATTAGCTGTTCTCAGGGTTCAGACACAATGCAATATTTTGGAATTGCTCTTAGTAATTTTTACTATGTTGTAAATTCCTTTTTGGCAGAAATGTGTTATTTGTGCCCAGTCATGCCTATGCTGTGTGTATCAGAAAATAGGCTCCATATGAGGGATTGTGTAAAAGATAATATAAGTCAGTGAGCAAGCCATGTCAAACTCACTCTTTTCTTGAACTAAGATGTATCATAAACATGATTTTGATTGTACTAATTTAGTATGGTTGATGCAGGTCAAGACACCCACCTTGTGACTTTTGAAGGACATTAGTCTTTACTTTTCTTTGTCTTCAAAGGAAGAGAAGCAAAACTGAGACTGGTATTCTCTGGATGGGAGGAGAGAGACCCTCTCTCTTGTCACTGATTCTAGTGATGATGGGTTTTAGGAAAGAGGAGTTCTTGGAAGGCTGGTGCCGGTGGCAAATCCAGGACCCACTGCACTGCCATTGGTTTCATGTCCCACACCAGTTGATGATTGCAGACCTTTTGTGCAATGCTTGAGCTTTTCTTGTGGCTAAGAGACCAATTGGCATACCAAAACCAGCACAAGTATCTCCATTAATTGTTTCTAGGATTTGTGCCAGGTCTTTGTCCCTATCCAACTCTGTTCTACTTCCTCATGGCTACAGGAATGAGATGCCCAGTAAGGTCTTAATCCCACACCATCTCAATTCCAAAAACAAAAGTCTACAATTACAGCAAGGTGGAAATTTTGGATACTTGTATGAAAGAAAGTCAAACTGTGTCAATCCTTTGTTCTTTCTTTCATTCATTTTTGCTGCTCAATTTTGTATTTTGAACAAGATATTTTAGTTTGATACCATTGAACCAACCATGTTCTATTGGAACAAACAGATACAATATACAAATTGTAAGATTTCTGATGTTTGAGGAAGCATTTCTTCAAAGTAATGGGGAAATTTTACATCAGTAGAAAGAGGTGAAGATTTTTCTACTTCTTCGGAGGCTATTACTTTTTTTCCACGAGAGGAAAGGGTTTACAGGAGAGGTTCACACGGCGCTGTGCATATGATTCACCAATATCGGAGCAGAGAGGATAAGCAGTGTAATCCTCCAGAAGATGACTTGCGATTGGACATATTAGATGCACGACCAACATTATAAAACATTGTAAAGTTGACTGGCACACACAAAGAAGAGGAAATCAAACCCACATGTAATACTTGATCACTTCATCATTGAGCCAAAGCAAAGTGATACAAGGACTCTCTCTCTCTCTCTCTCTCTTCTCTCTCTCTCTCTCTGTCCCTGAAGGCTGTGAGAGATCAGAGTTGAGAGGCCATGGGGAAACCATCCAAGCCAAAACCCCCAGGTGTGTTGGAGGCTGTGGAGGAGATCATGAGGGTCTACAGGTCTCTGCCACCTAGGCCTTCCATAGAAGAAGTGGAGGCAGCCATGGCTGTCATCAGGTCAGCAGACAACGAGGAGGAGATGAGGATCGAGGAGATTGGCAAGATGCAGAAGCCTCCAGACGTGCCAGATGAGCTCTTCTATGTGTTGCAGGAGGTGAGGAAGAACCTGGTCCTGGTGCAGGCCCAGGAGCAGAGGAGGGAGGCCATGTATGTGGTGGAATTGGACAAGAGGTTCCAGGTTTTTGATGAGCTGGTGCAGAGGGCCTCCAAGCTGGTGTCCTCGGAGGAAGGTGAAGGGGGTGGTGAGGAGGAGGAGGAGGAATTCAAGGCTAGGTATGATGTGATGGTGCGTAGAACTGGTAGAAGTTTGAGTTCGGTCATAGAGGAGAAGGATGAGAAGAAGGGGGAGATGGATGTTTCCAATGGGCAAGTGTTTTCCTCCTTGAAGTCTGAGGTCCCTTCAGGTCAGATTAGTCTTTCTTTCTTTCTTTATTGCTGTTCTACAGAGGCTTGTTTCTTGAATCCTTTGTTCCCTTTATGCTCTCATATGTTTGTTGATCACTTGATAATTGCTGAGGAGCTCTTTGTGAGTTCTCTTAGAGCCCCAATTTGAATTAGGCTTAGAGAATTTGAAGGTTCAGCTGAGATTTTGCATAAGGCTAATGGACCATGAATTACCAAGTCTTCTGTTCTTCTTTGCTTACTAATTTGTTATGCTGTCAAGTATTCATATTGGTAGATCACATCTATTTGACTGTCATGGTTGAACATCCAAAACAGTATGATAAGAACATGTCAACTACTTGCCTGAGTTCTTATTTCCCTCAGAACATTAGATTTTATTGTAATCTAATTGAAGAAAACAAATACTTGTAGAGTTTGTTTTCTTATAATGATGTGCATATCTCAGAAACATTTTCAAATGTTCTTGGGCATATTTTTTGGGCAGGCCTCGACTCTTACTACTTTCTAAAGTATCTTTCAAAGATACTTTTCCTCACATGGAAAATTTCTACTATTTTGCAATGTCATACATAAGATCGATAACGACTCCGTATGGGGAGGTAGAGTCTGGGGAGATCCATACCTAAGAAAGTGTTATTAGTATATGTTGTCTTTTGTTGCACTCTCACCTTGTCATTCTTGAGCTGGTAGAATCCTCATAGCCTTATTCTTTTCCCTATCCTATGGCTCATCTGTTGTTGGTGGTGACACAGAAAAATTAAGCCTCATTCAAGTCGCAAGCCTAATCGAGACTTCAGCAAAGAATGAATTTGGAGTTCTTGACCTCCAGGGGAAGTTGATGGACCAGATCGAGTGGCTTCCGGTATCACTGGGAAAACTGCAAGACATCACTGAGCTGAATTTATCGGAGAATCGAATCATGGCACTTCCACCCTCTGTCGGGGGCCTGAGGTCCTTGACAAAGCTTCATGTCCACTCAAATCAGCTTATTAACCTACCCGACTCATTTGGAGAACTCTGCAATTTAGTTGATCTCGATTTGCATGCGAACCGACTCAAGTCTCTGCCCCCATCTTTCGGGAACCTTACGAGTCTAGTTAACCTTGATTTGAGTTCGAACCAGCTGTCCGCGCTTCCAGACACATTAGGGAATCTGACAAACTTGAGAAGATTGAATGTTGAGACGAATGAGCTCGAGGAACTTCCTTACACTATTGGATCGTGTACTGCGCTCGTTGAGCTCAGGTTGGACTTCAATCACCTGAAGGCACTGCCTGAGGCAGTCGGAAAGCTTGAATGCTTGGAAGTCATTACATTGCACTACAACAGAGTCAAATCATTGCCTACTACTATGGCTTCGCTTTCTAAACTGAAAGAACTCGATGTTAGCTTCAACGAGCTTGAGGCGATCCCCGAGAGCCTTTGCTTTGCCACTAGTCTAGTGAAGTTAAATGTGGGAAGGAACTTTGCGGATTTGACAGCATTACCAAGATCAATTGGGAATCTAGAGATGCTAGAAGAGCTGGACATCAGCAGCAACCAGATAAGAGTACTGCCAGATTCTTTCCAGCTCTTGACAAAGCTTAGGGTGTTCAATGCAGATGAAACTCCTCTGGAAGTGCCACCAAGGCATGTGCTAAAGTTGGGAGCTCAGGTACACCTAAATCATGGATTCAAACTTCTGTACATTGTTCAAATGATTCTTTGATACTGATACCACTTGCCTCGACAAATCTGTTTCGTGCCGCAGGCTGTTGTTCAGTACATGGCCGATTTGGTTTCAGCGAGGACGAGGAGTGTCGAGCGGGCTGGGGCGGCCGGGCGAAAGGGCTGCTGGTTCAGGCTGTGTTCACTATTCCAACCTCGAAGGAAGAAGGAGATGACAGGCATGGTTCCTGTAAAAGCATGAATCCCAAATTGCTGTTTATGAGCCCTGTACATAGCTGATCATTTCTGTTTGTTGTTTGAATACATTATCTTCATGTTCGATCCTTTGTGTTATCATGAATAAAGAGACAATAATTACAGGTCTTTTGAATTCTTCTATCTTCAGCATGATTGTTGCCTTTTTTACAGCACCATTCCATGGTCTTTAATTATATCCTCAGGCTTGCTTTCAATTTAGTAGGTAAAAGGCCAAATCAAACAGGAGCACTCCTTTGGCTTAGACAGTGATATTTTGGCATTAGTCACCAATGAAAGATAATAAAATCAGTTCAGATTATTGACTTCTTAAGCATCACCTATGTTGATTGTGAGACAAAGGAAGAAGGACAAGAGGTAAGATGGAGTTACTGGCTTGCAATTGCAGGGACATGAAATGACTGCTTGTTTGGTTATTACAGTATGTTTAGGCACCATCAATGAGTTCTTCCACCAAAAGTCACTTCAGCTTGGACTTGGGATCATCTGAGAAAGGACTCTTTGCCTTGTTCTAAATTACAGCAAACAAAGTAATCACTGCTGTTTAAAAGCTCAAGCAGTCAACCTGCATCCAATTTTTCACAGGCAACCAATTGTGTGTGACAGTATCATTAATCTGTCTACAACATGTAATGATGTAACTGTTACAACATTTACTTATTGGGTCAGATAGGCATTATAATGGGGCAAATTAAGATCAATGAATTTTGCAAAGTAACACTCATGGGAGCAAACCACTAATTGAGTTAATGATTTGCCAAAAGCTCTGTTGACTCTTCTTAAACTTGAAAAGCTCTGTTGATGATTTTCCTGTTGTTCTGCTGGTTAAACTAATTGCTACCAATATTAAAAGTTATTGCTACAAGCAACTGAACATTAATTTGGTGATCCAAGAAGGATGTAGTACATCAAATTTATGAAGTTTGAGCTCATGATTGAGTCAGCAATGATCTCACAAACTAATTAGCAGAGTGGACTGATGCAGAATGGATAGATTATGTCACTGATTTCTTTATTACTGTAATTGTCATGTGGGTCCAACAAGAAAATATTCACCCAATCACATTTGACACATGACAATGATCGCTGGGACCCCAATCATATGCACATCAATTCAATATAAAATATTTTAAAATATTTCTTTCAGCTAGATTAATCATAAAAGATCTATTAAATCATAATAATCAAGGTTAGTTACCGTTTACTTTAAATCTCCGTATCTGAGTATTAGAAGGATCATGTTAATCTCGATCGTATAGATCGACACTAAGTTAGATATATGAGACTTTCTTAGCAAAATCTAAAAATCTTTTACACGTATATATTTGAATCAACTTAGACTAATCCAAGTATCATCTATATAGAATTATTTACCTAATGTTATAATCACAGACCTCTTCCACATAGAGATAAAACTGATACAACATAAGATCAGCAAACGGTAGGTACTTAAAATAAAGGAGATATCGGAATGTTTGGCTGTGAAATGCCACACCTTTATATCATGGATGACAAGCCATCATCATCAACAACAATTAAGACTCTTCTGAGTCCCACTTCAACATCTTGTTCTTGTTGTTGTTGTTGTTGTAGGTAGAAGTAGTAGTGCCAACGGTCTAATAGGCATCGATTGAGTCAGCTACGAAAACAAGGGAATGATCGACTATATCATTCCTCCGGTAGTGTCTTGACTTGTTGGGCAAGATTCAATAGGATATTCGTCGGTAGCACGTGAGTCGATGTTGTCATCAAAGAATATAGACTAAGGTCATTGAATCGACTCGATTCTAGGTTATATGCGTAGGAGTTCAAAGATGACTGAGAAGATAACCAGTGTTTATCGACGAGTTGATCTTAAAAAAAACCTCTTCGATGCTAAAATTATGATAGACCTAAGTCCAAAAAAATATTTTCATCATTATTGTTTATTGTTGTGCTTAAGTGAGTGTTAAACTTTGTGGTTCCCTTTCTAGTTGGAACCAACAGTAGTTTGGTCATCTTGGTCAATAGGCTGGTTGATGATGTTAAGTTTCTATTTCAAGACAAAATTGATGCTACAGTAGGCTTGGATGCGAATGAAAGGTCCCAACTATCCTATTTGGACATTTGCTATCCTAAGATAAATTAGTTTAAATTGGTGGGCTTTAGCCCAGATTAAATGGATTAATGATGGTGATCATAATATTTGTTATTATTATAATCTTATTACTTCTAGACAATGTCAAAATCTCATCCACTCTTTTCAAGTTGGATCTGATGGCCAACTTACAGACAGCCTCGAACACATATATTCTATTACTTGGTGCATTTTCTCCTTGTTGAGGAACAATCTTGATATTTCTTTTCCAATTTCAAAGTACTTGGGTCGATGATAAATGACTCCTCGAAGGTCAAAATCTGGATAAGCAAGAGGAGCGAGGACTCTTGGAGCTATTGTCATGTATGCGTTTTGGATGGTTTGGAATTGTTAGAAATGATGCTATCTTTATTCCTTTTTTTTTTTAAGATTATAGCTGATGGTTTGCGAGAAAATTATCATTAGGGTTTTTATCATCAGAAGGAAATTTGGGAGAATTGATTTTACGATGAGAACTGACATTGCTGTTTGTTTATGTGTAGACGAAAACCACTTACAGAGAAGGAATATTCATATTTTTAAGTTACGATCAAACATAGAATTTAGTAGTAGATTTTACGTTCTAATATCACAAATGTTTAGTTCATATCGAGATGAGATGGGCGATAAAATTATTGTTAATTTTCTCCAGAAAACCAAGAAACCTTCATGAAAATTTATTAACATAACTCGATGTAGCTAAAATAGGCTTTAGTAGTAAATTTTACGTTATAACAAGAGATGGACGATAAAATTATTATTGATATTTTCTAGAAAACTAAGAAACCTTCGTGAAAATTTATTAACATAACTCGATATATTTGTGATCTGTTCATCTTATTTTCTAATTTTTCATATTTTTCATACCGATCGATAAAATTATTTATCTTATTCACGTTCTCTTTTTTTAGTGCTAATGCTAAAAGCATTGATTATATTTGGCCCTTGAATTAATAAATTAATTTTTTTTAAAAAAATATAAAAAATACTCTAATTGACCCCAAAAAAAATAAGTAATTGATGAAAAAAAAATTATTAAAACTGATGGAATTTATTTTAGACATTATTTGAAATTTAAAAAAATCATTTAAAAATAAAAATAGAAAATATCTTTTGGAAAGAAAACGAAAAAAATAAAAATATTTTTTTAGTATAACAATAACAAAAGCAACAAAACCCTTGAGAGATTATTTGTGTGTGAACGTTTCCTTTACATACATACATACATTCAAGAAGGTGTTTGACCCAATCTCACAATCATTAAAGCACCGTAATCATGAAATGAACCACAAGATAAAACCAAAAAGGCAACTGGATTTTGTGCCTCCCAATGAAACCTGCAACTTGGCAAAAACATATTTTGAATGTTTCTTCTTCCCTTCAAATCCTTTTGACTAAGTATATTACCAATGTCAAACATTGGAATACTCTTATTAGGTGACCAAATTGGGGGAGGACCACAGCATTGACTGACATCAATGACATCATAGCATTGGGTAAACAAATACCAAACAAACATGTTGTCATCCATCACGGCAACACTACAATGCAAATCGAAGCAAAAGATAAGAGATCATCAATATCAACATCATAACGCACGTCCCGATATAGAGAAACAAGTAAAAATAACTAATATTATTACGGGAAAAGAAGTTTGAAGGAGTAGATAGATACAGAGGAAAAGGGAATCCTAATCCTAAGTGAATCGACAGTAGATTACAACAGTGAGGTGTAGCATCTGTTTATCTACAAGAGGCCTCCGTGTGGGTGCAGTTCACGCGCAGGCCTCTCTCCTCGGCGCCAGCGCGAAGAGGGCCTCGAGGTCGGGCGGGTTGAAGTAGCCGTTCTTGGGCGGATCCCTCCGCTTGCCGAACGCCACGGCGGGGGACTTCTTCTTGGGAGGCGCGGGGCAGCGGACCGGGGCCGGGATCCGGCATTCCGCCCTCTTCGGCGTCTCCCACCCGCCCGTGGCCCCCACCTTCTCCTCCTCCTCCTCGCAACGCCACTCCGTCCTCAACTTCTTTATCTCCAACGTTCCCTCTCCCATTCTCGTGCTACGACCGAGATCGAACGAGCGACTGGGGGTAGGGTCGGGAGAACTTATAGAAAGAGGGAGTAGAGGCAGAAGCAGAGGCGGTGGATGACGGGTTGTGTGTGGCGTTCTCCGGAAGCTACGAGGAAGGGTTGCCCGCAGTGGAAGCCAGGTAAGGCAGTGGGGCCGGCTGTTGCTTCCTTATCTGGAACCGCGTTTCCCCCGGTTCGAATGGTCGTCAAAACGGGCGGGAATGGGGTCGCCCTCAAAGCGGGAAATAAGCAAACAAAAACACAGTTTCCTAATCTTTCTCTTGGCGTACCCATCGTCATACCCTCGTCAATCCATCGCGGGGGCTCTGGGTCCCACTCCTATCTTCCTTATCGTACACGTGTCGAACCGAGAGTGGCTCTTCCGAACTTTATGATTCGGTGCGGGCGAGGAGTTTGCGGTGGGGAGCGGAGCCACTTGTACGGCGGAGAAGAGATAAAGGCGTCGCTGTCGAATCCCGTGGTGGGGGTCGCCCGCCACGTACGAGAGTCACGCCCGGTCGGTGGCCACGTGTGGGTGGAGTTGGGGGTGGCCATGATGGGGGACGGCATTGGATTCCTTCCCTTCACCCCCCCGGTCAGTAATGGCGGGCTCACGAGCTGTTTGACGCCCGTCGTAAACGCGGACCAGGTCGGGCGAACACGTGGAACGCACCCGAGCGGCGGAGAGAAGGAGTGTGAGGTGGACGCACCTGATTGGCTGAGAGCTGCGGACATGGATCGGAAATCTTTGTGCGGATCGATTCCTCTCGACAAGGGGTGATCCAACGGTTCAGGAGTTATCTCCCGGCAAATCATTGTGCAGTTTAAGTGAGCAAGAAAACCAAAGACGTTTCTGCATAGCTAAATGATAAGATCATCTATGTATATACTTGTACTAATATTCATTAAGAAATCTTATGTTAATCATTTCCACCGTAGCTAATATTAGCTTATTTGAATTAGAAAAATAAAAACAATAAAACAATTAAGATCATAAAATTATGTTTTTTCTTAGAAAATGACAAAAACCTAATGAACGCCGTTGCCGGGGATCGAACCCGGGTCACCCGCGTGACAGGCGGGAATACTAAACAATAAAACAATTAAGATCATAAAATTATGTTTTTTCTTAGAAAATGACAAAAACCTAATGAACGCCGTTGCCGGGGATCGAACCCGGGTCACCCGCGTGACAGGCGGGAATACTCACCACTATACTACAACGACAAGTTTTTGTATGCTAAAAGTCATTGTTATATATAGATTATTATTGATGTAAGTAATAGGCATTCGTTCTAAGATTCTTTAGGTCCTTATTGTACTCAAATCATAAATAAGAATCCTGCTAATTCACAAAGCAGAATTCTCGAACATGACCAAAGATATCTGCAATCAGTAGCAAGTAGCAACTCAAGACCAGATGTTCCTCAGAAAGAAGGAAGTGCATCTGTTCTGTATAAAGTCTGCATTGGTATAGAAATCAGCTTCATCAATCATTTTATGTTCCCCAAAGCCAGTACCAACCAGGAAGCCAAGCTTTGATGTTGTCTCGTGTTGCATAGACAAATCAGCCCAACACATTCACCACATCCCTGCACCTTTTCCTACTCTGATGATAGCAACATGGACCCAAAACTGTTTTGGAGTCCCCTCTTTGGATGATCACTTTGTTTAGCTAGTTTACAATGATCGAATACATACTGTATTTGAACTCTTACGTTAAATCAAGAATTAAAATAACTACAGAATTGCAAGTCTTCAAGAAGACATGATAACATAATTTAGTTACATTTAAAGCAAAAGCATAGATGAAAACCCAATCAAAGCTTTTGACAGTCTATTCCTGTCTTCTCTCCAATGAAAGCTTTTGACAGTCTATCCATTTTGGCAAATACATTGTGATATACACACTGACTTAATAGAAAAAAAGGAATAATTATCATTTCTTAAATTGCAGTAATATATTACGGCAAGCTGGTGATATCAAGCCTCATTTTTCTCCAGGGAGTTGAGCTTGTCAAGGTTGAGAAAGCAAGTCAAGTTCTTCACATCAGACACCAGAGTGTGAAAGATGTAGGAGGAATCCAAGAACGGCACCTCCTCCTGCCTTTTGCTAGTGCCCAACGCTACATGCCAGCATGCACTGTTCCTGCTTCTTGGTCTATGCTCGGTTCATCCCTGGACTCAGACACTTGCTTTGTTGACTTCAGAACAGGCTACCAAACTTAGGCTTTGCTTCCCAAGGCCTACTGTCTGACAAAATTTTAGGGATGAAACTTCTTCAACATGAGGGATTGCATGTAATCTTGCTGCATACAATCATTCCAAGCGTCTAAAGCCAAGCAAAATCATGCACTGGTACCTCTTATTTCTTTGGATATCAAAGGATGCTAAAGCTTCTGTTTAGTACATGACAAAATGATGTTTGTCCACCTAATATATATACATATATATATATATATATATATAATATCTTAGAAAGTGCACAATATTTTGTCTAATACCCAACACTTGGCTATGATACTTTTGTTTGCAGGCCATTAAAGTAGCCGGTCCATGCAAACCATGGAGGTAGAAGAAAGAGGCAAGGAATGGTTGGGGAAGGAGCCAAGGCGCGGAGAAAAGGCCGTCGAATCAGAGCCGTCGGTGGCGGCACGACTTGCAATGCAAGCAAAGCCAGGAGCGACGGCTGTCGTAGATCGATCTTCCCCTTTCTTTTGCCGCAAATGATACAAAACCCCTTCCGTCTCCCAGTTCTCCGCTGCGCAATTTCGCTACGCAAGGCTTAATGACAGCCGTTGATTAAACATCGGACGGGCTACATCGCAGACAGATGTACGATGCCAAGTTGGTGCAGTGCTGGTCCCCCTTCCCCCCCTCAATCACTACTTATCATTCGCATTCCTCAGCCGTTGCCATTATTTGGTCTCATTCTCGAGTCCATAAATACACCCCCCCCGCTGCCCTCCCTTCCTCCCCAAACCCTAAAGCGCGAAGCGAGCGAACAATGGCGATGGCCTCCTTCGTCCCTGTCGTCTCCCTCCTTGCCCTCTTGGCGCCTGCGGCGGGGCGCATTCCCGGCGTCTACACCGGCGGCCAGTGGCAGAGCGCCCACGCCACCTTCTACGGCGGGAGCGACGCGTCCGGCACCATGGGTAAGCCACATTCCTCTCGTGGTCGCCACGAACGAAGCCAGAGCTGACGGGATTTGTGTGTGGTTGATGGGTACACAGGAGGGGCGTGTGGGTACGGGAACCTCTACAGCCAGGGGTACGGGGTCGAGACGGCAGCGTTGAGCACGGCGCTGTTCAACGAGGGGCAGAGCTGCGGGGCGTGCTTCGAGATCAAGTGCGCGGAGGACCCGCAGTGGTGCCACCGCGGGAGCCCCTCCATCTTCATCACCGCCACCAACTTCTGCCCGCCCAACTATGCGCTCCCCTCCGACGACGGCGGGTGGTGCAACCCGCCCCGCCCCCACTTCGACCTCGCCATGCCTGCGTTCCTCAAGATCGCCGAGTACCGGGCCGGGATCGTCCCCGTCTCCTTCCGAAGGTATTCCTCCTCACCCTCCTCTGTTTTGTTCCATGGGTAGAGCTCATCACGCTCGGATCATCGTCGATTGATCATCGGGATCCGTGCAACCCATGGCAGGGTGCCGTGCAGGAAATCCGGGGGGATCCGGTTCACAATCCACGGCTTCAAGTACTTCAACCTGGTGCTGATCACCAACGTGGCGGGCGCCGGCGACATCGTCCGGGCCAGCGTGAAGGGGTCGCGCACCGGTTGGATGCCTATGTCCCGCAACTGGGGCCAGAACTGGCAGTCCAACGCCGTCCTCGTCGGCCAATCCCTCTCCTTCCGCGTCACCGGCAGCGACCGCCGCACCTCCACTTCCTGGAACATCGTCCCTTCCACTTGGCAGTTCGGCCAGACCTTCGAGGGCAAGAACTTCCGCGTCTAACACTGCAACTCGAATGCTGCTCCACTCTCCTTCCTTTTAGTGACATGGAGGTGGCTGTCTGTGTGTGCGTCAGAGACTTTGACTGCGTGTTTTGGTAGTCTTCGAAGGCAATGGCGCTGAAGTGGCTGCAGACCTGAAGTGAGTCTTGTGGCCCGCAGCTGCTCACGTGTCCGAATTGGTCTTACATTGTGGTAGTAGTAGTAGTAGAAGTATGTAGCGTTGCTTGTGATGCGACTTCTTTTATGTGTTTGTCTGCGGTTCGGTTCAGAGCTCAATCTTGAACCGGAGGCAATCTCTTCTGATTGCCTTCGGCTCGGTTTGGTTCATTGCTCAATTTCGACTCGACTCGAGTACCACCTGACTCATGAACCCGACAGGTCACTTCAAAATCGTTTATTCATTCATCACGAGAGATGATTAACGTTTCATATAAAAATATCTACAACTTAGATACAAAATCGAAACAAATACAATGGAAATGACCTAACAGATCTTTTGCTTTGGCTAATTTTCTTTACAGAAAAATCCTTCGACGTAAAAAAGGAGTTCGAGGAAACAAACAATACTTCAGCCTATAAATTAGTAATAAAGTTTACGATGAGACTTGCAACAAATGCAGACGGATCCCCGACGAACGCCGCCATGATGAAGCTGATAGCGATCTGCACGATCTTCTTGAACTTGGCAAACCTTCCCTTCTTTCCGCTCTCTCTTCTGCGAGCAAGCTGAAGCCCGGGCAGGCTCTTGATCTCCAGATCTCGGCTTTCGTTGACCTCGCCAATTGCTGCAGCTCCTTTGCCACCAAGGAAGGAATTCTCCAGATGTTCGATCATGTCCTTCTTGACACAGGACACATGGAAGTGGTACTCCTTGCACCCTGAAACGTACATCCAGCTTCTTGCACGTTTGTTCAGCTTCTTCTTGCCGCACCTGCAACACTTGGAAGTCTCTTTCTCGTGTAGAAACAGTGTCATGTTGTTCTCTTCCTCCGCTTGCACATGTATCATCGTCTCCAGGTTCGCACAGCACGGGTGCAAGTCCCACCCTTGGTCGAAGCAATGGTAGACAAAACCATTGATGTCTCCGCCGCACGCGTCACAGCGGCGATTGGGATCGCCCGAGCGGAGGAAGTGGAAGACGCAACCTGGGAAGAAGGGATGGGCGAGGGTGTCCCTAGTGTTTGCGCAGTGCTCGTGCAGAAGGTAGCCACAATGCTCGGCGCAAGCATATCGAGGACCGAACCCCATCTCTTCACATCCATCGCAGCGGTAAGGACGTCTCATGTTGTCTGGCTTCAGCTCGTGCTCGTGGTAGTTGTGGCAACCCATGATTGAATGAACGATATCTCTTCTCTTTACTGACGCGCTGATTGCTTCTTGCGATTCTTCACCTATCAAAGCAGAGACAACAGGACACGTACATAAGAACACCATGCAAATGAAGCTGGGAATAACAAGCCATAGTACAGGTAGATAGATGAAGATTGAGCAGCGTACCTTTGGAGCTTCACTTGCTATACCTGTCGATGGGCTCTTTCTCACTTCCTTTGCCGCTGTATATATAGCGAGAGACAAGCGCTATGGAACAGCAAACTTCTAAAACACGTAAGACTCGTATGCTTCGCTACGAAGACACTGATTAGCTAGTCAAACATCCACGAAACTTGCAAAGACTTCAGATCAGCAAACATAAACTAATACTCCTATGCTTCAAGTCGAAGGCGATGGTCAACGAAACCACGATGTCTTGTCATCCACGGAAGTCGTGGAAAGTTAGTCTACTATGAAAATATTAGCCAATTTCTCTATGACGGTTCTTTGTGTGTGAAGATATTATATACACTCATTTTTGACCTGATCAAACGCAAGCAGGCGGAAAACCGCGTTGTCCACCTCGGAAAACGCGGGTAGCGCACTGTAAGGGATATATGCTTGGAGCATTCATTTGCAGTAGTATCCTTGTCGTTCTGCTCTAACTTTATGCTTATTATTCTTCTGTGGACTTGGGGAGTGATGTATTTCCATGAATCCAACATCACCTTCTTCGAAACAATTAGCATATATTTGTGCGAGCACTGAGAAGTCTCCTGGGATTGGTGTTGTTCCACGCACACGTTGCTTAGGGAAGTCTCTTATCCGACAAAAAGTTGGTGTCGACGTGAACTCGTATGGTTTTCCAGTTATGTATTTCTTCGATATTGGTGTGAGCCTCAATCTTTATAGTTGAGCGGATGATAATTTTAAGGGTGATTTTTCTACAAAAAAGTATTCTTATTTTTTGCATTCGATATTTCTTATTTTATTTTATTTTATTTCAAATAATATCTCTAATTTAAAAATTATTTAAATTATTCCTTAATTTTTTTCGTCCATATACTATTTTGGCTTGGTATAATATTTTGATCATCAAAACAAAAATACTATAAATGAGTGAAATAAAATTTAAAAAACTGAAAATATTTTAATATGTCATACTACGATTAAGATAATGGTAGAGTTTGAATTGTAAAGAATAAGAAAATAAAAATAATTAAATATTTTAGAATTTTTATAGCCAGTATCGTAAGAGGATAAGGATCCTAATATGAGAAGAAGTTTTTGAGGAAAAACTATATTGACAATAAGAGTTTGGTTATTCTATAAATATTTTGTGTATCTTCAAATCTGAGTGGAAATCAATCGAGTGCATTTTGTTTCTCTTTAAGATATTTATAGATTAATACTAGGGTTTCTAAAGATGACGAAAAAAATGTGTGATTTTTTGGAGTGAGGATAAATATTTATAAATATTCCATGTACCTTCATATTTTGATGGAAATCGATCAACATGTAAGGAATACTTCGTGTACTTTTTTGTTTCTCTTTAAATATTTATAGATTAATATTAGAGCTTTTAGAGATGTGAAAGAAAATATGTAAATTTTTAAAGATATTTATGTGAGAGAGTGTATAATGGAATTATACTTGAGTGAGGGTAATTTGATGGTCTTATAATTGATTTTACATGATGAAAATTTAAATTTTCTCTATGAATATATATATGAAAATTATCGAATAAATTTTTATAATATATTTTATATGATAAAAAAAATATAAATCGGGTCATCTACGAAATTTGAATCGACATCAACTCAGAGCTAAATTATCAAATAATTTGATGGTCTTGTAATTGATTTTACATGATGAAAATTTTAATTTTCTCTATGAATATATATATATATATATATATATATATATATATATATATATATTATCGAATAAATTTTTATAATATATTTTATATGATAAAAAAAATGCAAATGGGGTGGTCTACGAAATTGGAATCAACATCAACTCAGAGCTAAACGATCTCTTTGATGTAGGCTGACTAGACAAAGATATCTAAGACAAGTAATATGAATGATTTGCGATCCATGTGTCATTATACAATTGATGTAAAATATTCCCCTTATCGATGGCACACTCATCTCAGGTCACATCCGGACGTACGCATCATCACGTCCCCATTACATGCCACAGTATCGCCTTCATCCTGTACTCGAGAAAACGAGGCGAAGCTTTGGCAAACGAAGCACTTTGCTGCTCTTCCTCCTCCTCCACCGAATAATTCAAGCCATTCATTATTCATTGTCCATGTAAATAATGCACTTTCTACCTTAAAGACTTTGAGGGATAGGCAGTCAGTCCCTACAAGCATAAAATATATGCAATCATAGCCTTATTTTATGGATGAAAACTCAAGCCATTAACACCTCTGCCAACTGCAGTGGCTAATGTGATGATATGACGGTTCCACTAATCCTGCCATGCATTGTTAACGTATCTATAATTGTTTTCTTTTATACGGAAAGTAAGAAATAAGATGGGCTTTTCACAATAACATTGCTAGTTGATTATGGGCAATGAATCATCACATCAAGGGTGATTCGAATATAACCCCTATGAATCCTCGTGTCGAGATCCTATGATGCTTAGTAGAGTTCAAAAGATTTTGTTTAGTTGGGTAAGTGAGTTACTAAGCTCTAACAACACTACTCTCACTGATCTGCAGACATGTGAGGAGGAAATATAGGGATACCTTTTGGTTTCTTTATGAGAAGTTTGACCAGTTCCTTCCTTTGACTTTTTCCTCCATGATCTCGACCAGGAGATCTGGATTGGGAGCAGATTCCCAGGAGATGATAAGGATGAGACTAAACTTATTGATATGATGATAACTACACCAGCAGACAGCACGGAAGACTCGAATCTTCTCCATGCTGAATTGAATCAGCATTGTTGAAGCTTACTGGTGCAGGTTTTCCCTTCACTTGGTGAGCAAATCCAGGTGAGGGTGGAGAGAAGAAGAAGACTGTGTTTTGTTCCCTGTTGAAGGCCCACCACCACCAACCTCACAGTGATAGGCTGCTCTCATTATCTAAACCTAACCCTTATCACGATCCCTTGTGTGTGTGTGTGTGTGTGAGAGAGAGAGAGAGAGAGAGAGAGAGAGAGAGAGAGAGAGAGAGATGGGCTTTCGACACAAGTCAAAAATATATTTGTTGGATCTGTTTTATTAAAACAATAAACAAAATTATAATATCCCAATTAACTAGCATTAATTACATACATCTATTCTTATAGCTATGTTCAAGCGAGATCTTAGGTTTTCATCTGTATCTTCTTGTACTGTCCATATCAATTGTTTTGTATCATTCAATAGTAATATTCATAATTTTTTTTAGAATATATTCATATAATGTACTAACCAATTCTTTTATTTTATATTTTATCAGAGTTATTATATAATTATTCATGATTGAAATTATTATTATTATTATTATTATTATTATATTTTTAGTAAAAAATAAATTAATTTGCTAAAATGGAGCCTCAGCCCTTTGAGCAACCCAAAATAGAACTCATCTTTTTTATGTTCTCCATTAGTCATATCTAATTGGTGGTTTTCTCATTTGTGATTTTTGTAGGAATTTGATGGGGCTTTTCTACCAACAAATAAGATATATTTCATAATTTTTTATTTATAAGAACATGAATTATCATTAAAAAAATTAGAGGAAAAGAATTTGATCCTCTTATCTTACCTCTATCAGCATCCATCAGATCCGGTGATGCACGTGGAGGCATGATTATAGCTTTAGAATCCGTGCTGAAGCTGATATACGGTGGGATTCTTCTCATCTGTGTGTGACTCGTAGAAGGCAAACGTGAAGGGCTTATTTTATAAACATGAAATGTTTAGGTAGAAATATCGCTAAGCGAGGGTAACAACCAACGCCGTCATCGTTAGTTAACGGCGGAGGCAGGTCGCCTCCGGTGGAGGGCGTTTCTTGAGCGCGGCTCTTTAAACGGAGCGTGGTACCGGTTAGCTCCGCCTTAGTCCGGCGACGACTCCAACGGTGGCGCAGAATCGGGAGCGATGGTGGATTTGAGGCTCACAAGGGGCTTCATCTTCTTCGAATTAGAACCATAGCGACGTCCTCTGGGATCCAAAAGGTAGTCTTGAAGCGATATCCCAATCCATTCGCTCCGGGTTTCTCAGGCGTGGTTCCTTTCTGGTGTGTCGAAGTAGAATCTCGATGTGTTTCTTGATGACTTGTGTGCGGTTTCCCCCTCTCGTTCTCCGGGTTTTATGGATTCCATCGCTGTGGATCGAGAAAAATCTCATCTTGTTGTCATGTACCTCTTCTTCCGTTCAAGTTTCCTGCAGTTTGGTTTGAGGAGGACCTTTTCATACTTCTGCTGGCGATGTTTGGTTGGATTGGGAGGAATCGGTACCTGTAGATCAAAAACGATCAGAAAAATCTCTTCTTTTTCATATACATACACGGTGGTTGTTCTTGGTATCCGAGCTTGTTAGTGTTTGATTCCATGTGAAATGAAACTTTTTTTCCTTCTTTGATTCTTCAGGTGAAGTTTTGCTTTGTTTGGGTCCTTTTCATTCTCTTGGAATCATAGACTCGGGTGGTGGAATACATGGAATGGATCTGTGAGTGTCTTCTTCTGTGGGATGCGTTCATTGATTCCGGCGGAATTCGAAATCCACCAATCAGCTAGTAGCTGCAGGAGGAGGAGGAAGAGGAGGAGGAGGTGATTACAGAGCGGAAAACAAAGATAAAAGAGGGATGGGAGAAGATCTTCTCACCACCTTATCCATTGAGAACCGCCATCCCTCCACCCTCCTCACGATGGATCCTTCAGGTGGCACGGTGTCCTCTTCGTCCCATGAGGATTCGGACCGCGAACTCTTCATCCAGCATCAGCAGGTTGTCCTTTCCGTTGCGCCAGACATCAACCTCCCTCTCTCTGTTGCGCGTTCCCCTTCCCAGCAATCATGGAATTCGGACACTGGTGACATCTTGGATGTTGGTCTTGGTCCACAGATCTATGATGCAGAGACAACCCGCCACATCCCAAAGGCCACCGCTGCCCGCAAGTGCTCCAAGCGAGGGGATAGCATATGGGGAGCGTGGTTCTTCTTTAGCTGCTACTTCAAGCCTATGCTGATGGAGAAATCCAAAGGAAAGGTCATCCGACACGATGTGTTCATGGTGCAGCATGACATGGAGAACATGTACATGTGGGTCTTCAAAGAACGACCGGAGAACGCGCTCGGAAAGATGCAACTGCGGAGCTATATGAACGGGCACTGCCGTCCCGGCGAACCTCAGTTCCCATTCAGTGTCGACAGGGGGTTCGTTCGATCTCATAAGATGCAGCGGAAGCAGTATCGGGGACTGTCGAATCCGCAGTGCGTCCATGGAATCGAGGTCGTCAGATCACCCGATCCGAAGCTTGTTCGTGAGGTGGATCGCCAGAAGTGGGTGGAGCTCACAGGCAGGGGTCTTAATTTCTCGATCCCACCTGAAGCAAGTGATTTCGAGTCATGGAGGAATCAACCCAGCACTGAAATTGAGCTCGAGAGGCGGCCTCGTCCTCCTCCTCCAAAGGGCACTTCACATACCCATCCTGAAAACTTGTCTTCTTCACAGTCAAATCATTGTAATGGTGATGGAATGGACCGTTCTTCTGTCTGCAGCAAACGCAGGAAGGATTTCTTCCTCCCTGCCATGGATGAGGATCGGGATCATGTTGAGCCCTCATGGCTGAATGAATTTACTGGCGTGATGAGGCATGCATATGGGCCCGTGACCGCAGCAAAGACGATCTACGAAGACGACGACGGGTACTTGATAATGATCAGCTTGCCATTTGCCGATCAACAGAGGGTGAAAGTTTCTTGGAGGAACAGTGTGATGCATGGGATACTGAAGATAATTTGTATCAGCACTGCTCGGACGCCATACATAAAGCGGCATGACAGGACCTTCAAGCTGACCGATCCTTCTCCGGAGCATTGCCCTCCGGGGGAGTTTGTAAGGGAAATAACACTACCGATGCGAATCCCGGAAGATGCGAATCTGGAAGCATACTACGACGAGAGTGGTGCATTGCTTGAGATCATGGTTCCGAAACACCGAATGGGACCAGAAGAACATGAAGTCCGTGTGTGCATTCTTCGTCCTCATCACCGGTGAAGTCGGCGCTAATGCACTTTTGTCAACCTGAACCAGTGAAATCTGTCAAATCGAAGCGCATCAGAGTAAGCCTTGCCGCTTGCTTACCGACCTGCACTGATGTGGATGGGACTCGGTAGGAAGGTGACGGATGGCTAAGGTTGATGAGTCTTGGATTCAGTGTCGCGAGTCGGAGTTAGATTTGACTTCTTTTTCTCTAATTATGTTGCAGTTCCATCGGTCAAAACCAAAGTTATTATTTTGGCCGAAGGGCAAGGAGGAATAAAAAGATCCGTCAGGAATCCATGACTTCTCTCTCTGGAATGTTGAAGTTACCTTGTCCTCCTCGCTTCTCTGTTTCCTGCTCCGCCACCGCTTGTCGGTGGGGACGGTGATCTTGTTCCTCTGCCCGGCGACACGTTCGGTATGCCATTGGCGTCGATGTGGAAGCGCACGTCCTTTCTAAGAGCAGTTGGGTACAGGTGTGTCGTGGCGTAGTTGGGTATCACGTCGGTCCAACTTGCTGAACGTCTCTGGTTCGAGTACGGACGGGCGACGTAAAATTGAATTTTTTAAATATTCTTTTCCCCGCATGTGTGTTATTTTAGGTTTCTCTATTGAGAATTAATCTTTTTTTTTTCAAAATTTTCTCTCAACTCACTTGTCTGGATATTAATAAAAATTATATATGTTATTTTCTTTCCTAAATCAAGCCCCACACCTATGCAAGTTTATGTCGTAGATCAAGAGTCGATACTGTTTAGTCATGTTCCGAAGATATGTCATCCAGGTGGTTTCTCAAGAGAGAGACAAAGTGATGAGAGCTAGGTAAGGGCCGGAGAGAATGGTTGATAGATTATTGTCGAGTCCTTTGAGTCATCCCAAGGTGAAACCGAAGTAGGTTTGATCTTCGTCGGGATCCTATACAACAAGCTGGTGTTGGGAGGGATTCTCAATTTGACCCCTTCGATGATTTAGTTAGTAGATGAATGAAGAATCCCGTCCTTTTGGGATTGGAGATCGACCTTTATACTTGCGAAGCTAACAAAGAGGGGGCTATAGTTGGTGAGGATCGACTGTACCTCTCTACGGCACAATCGTGTGGGTGACCAACTTGTACATCCCATGTGGCATGGCATGGGTCAGCTTGTTCAAGCTCCTGTAGCACAGGATTGATTCGTGTAGTCTCGTGCGACGTGAAGCTAGCAAGGGACAACTAAGAAAACATCACCCACCATCTCGACCATTTTCCATGTCAGACATATGTCGAGTTGTCTTCCATGTCAATTTTATGATGACTGTCAATTGGGAAACTACGACTAATGTTAAAATAATCCTTATCAATATGATATACTAATATTTTAGAAAGATTTAAGCGTATTAACTATTTAGACATATTTCTTTCACATATAAAAGATTATCATCTTCTATACGATCTATCGTTATTGATAAAATTATTAATAAATTAAAAGATGATAAAATATTTATATCTTCCAATCGAGGAAGCATCATTCTTATCAATTCGGTATTTAATTATCTCTCTTCACTCCTTATTAAGGAGATAGACCTACAACTCATTTGTTGATAGTATAACTAAATTCAATGAAGCATTTGTATGGGGGTGATTCTTAAACTCGTAGGAAATTAAGATTGGTATATTAGAACAAAGTCACATCCCCAAACTATTAGGAGGTTTAAGTATTAGAGACATCTCATTGATCAAATACTCTCATTGTATTTTACCCATTTTTTTCAAATAACTCAAACTGCCTCTAGTCTCATATTCTTAATAAGAAATATGATTATTTTGAACCTTGGAACTTTGTTATTAAGAAATCAATCCTCTTATACTTGGAAAGGTATTAGTCAAACTATTCTCAATGTCAGGATTGGTCTTAGAAAACTTGTTGGATCCAGACAAAGCATCCTCGTTTGCGAAGAGCCAGGGTTGTCGAGCATCTAATTAAACAAATGACATACCTTCTTCACCTGTAACATTAATTCTCAATGCAACCTAGTCTTCGATCTTTATCTTAGACGAAGCTTGGAACAATCTTGTGCTAAATAGCTTATTTCATTCAAGCCTAATTAACATAATTAAATTATATTTAACCTTCACTTGAACCCAATGATGATAAATGAGTTTGAAGCTTCACCCTATGGAGTTGACTACTTCTAAAAGTGTCTATTGACACTTGAGGGAAGATAGAACTACTAAGAAAGGTATTGGGAGGGTTGGAAGGTTGTGCTTTTATGCTTAGTATCTGCTTAGCAAATTAGTTGAATCTCTCATCTCTTCTCGTCTCGTCATGTCTCGCCTCACCATGTGGTCAACTTAGGCTTAAAAAGCATGATCCTATGAAAAATAAATTTTTTTATTCCTCAATTGACATTGCCCTTTAGTTGCATTGGAAAAATTGAAATGACCTCAAGTTGAAAAACCATCATTCCCAACCTTGTGGATGAAGGTTCTCTCTCTCTCTCTCTCTCTCTCTCTTGGATGATTCCAATATAACTCGAATGTTGAAGACTCTTCTTATCCTTTTCTTGAGCCAATAGCATCTCTTTTTCTTACAGCCACAGGTTGCTGATTCAACACTCATCAAGCTTCTAACCCCCCTTACAAGCTTGAATGCTCGGCATGGGATGTGGTTTTCAAAAAGCCAAAGAGTTTAAGATTTATAATTTCTCGATCAAGTAATTGAATTATTCTTTTTACCAAAAAAAATATTTACTATCCGTCAGTCTTTAAATTTTATTTGTGTGACAGTCCCAGCCTTAAGACACAACTTCTGAAACATAATCTTCATTCATCAATCGAGAGCCGTAAAAGGCTAGTAAGTATGCGTTTTATGGTGTCGACATGAATTTGTTGTCTATATGATATATATATTAGACCTTTGAGTATTAGATATTTCGAAGTTTCTCAACCTGCGTTGTCGGGTTTGGGAGGCCGGCACGAGCGAGTTCTGCGAAGTAAGCAGCGTCAGCGTTCGGCCAGCCTATCACCCATCCAAATATTCGTGCGCAAACTAGGTGTAACAGCGCGGCGGACAGCTCTCACCGCCCGCTTTGTTTTCCTTACTCATTAGTTTAAGGCGAGTTAGTATCGTACCTGCGCGTCTCCTTTTAATGACCTGACGCTCCTTGCTTATGGCTCATCTGCCGATGTGGGACTAATCGTTCGGGCTTTAGACCCAAATCGAGAGACGGGGATTTTAGCCGGTACTGGTGGAGCACTAATGCTACCCCGCGCTTCCCCTCAAACGACACGTTGTCGTTCGCACATCTCTCATCTGCCGATGTGGGACTAAACCTTCTGAGCTTCGTTGCCCCCATCCCGAAACCCTAGCTCTCCGATCCTCCGGCTAAATCCCTTTACCCATGTCTGTGGCAGTAGTAGTAATCTGAAGGAAATTTTCTTCCGGTGGTCCATTGGTATGTATGTTCATGCAAAAAATTGATTGAATGATGCTACTTATTTGAATGATTTTGATTGAATGATGCAAATCATAGGTTTTAAGTCGTCCGATACACCAAGTATGTTGTGCAGGTTTGTCTGCGCTTTGCATTGCGTGCTGCAGATTTACATTTGGTGTCGTTCTGTTCTTTGATACTTGTAACTCCTTTTCCTCCACACGGTATTGCGCACATAGTTAATCAGCGGGCTGAAACTTTGATTGCAGAGGTGAAATCCTTTATTTTTTTCTTTTTTTTTGCTCTTATTTGTTGCTGAAATCTGCTGCCTCAAAATGAGCATTGATAATGTAAATGATGAATAAGCACATACATATTGTTGTGCAAATTGCAAATTACATGTTTTTATTGATTACTCTTTATTGCTAATTTTCCATTTGTAGGGTGAAGAAGGTGGGATCAAAAGGATTTTGAGCAGCATTCTATGCCACTTAGTATTTGACATCTTTGAGTTGTTCTACCTCAACTTGAATGCAAACTGAAACATCAGGTTCGTTTTTGTCCCATGAATACTGTGAATGGTGTTATGTTAACTTGTCTTCAAATGCATCGAGCAATTCTATCAATGGTTCAGGTAAAAAATGGTGGCAACAGGATACGCTTACTTATCATTGATTCTACATCATATTTCATAACACCTATCCTTGGAGGCAAAAATTCACAAGGTATGCACCTCCTATACTTGGCATGGTTGCCTCCAAAATGGATCAGATCTATCTTTATGATGCAGATTTATATCCTCTATATGGAAATTCGCACTTTGCATCAATGTCAATGTGTAATTTTCTTAATTAAAACCTGTGTGCTGCCTCAAACACAATCTAGTTAGAAGAAGATGGTGGATGGCATTGTGGTCTAATTAGGAAGCAAGCTTAGTTTGCCTTTTTTTTTTTTTTTGTTCACATGCCTCATGATTAATTTGACATAATTCTATTGTTTCCAACTCCTTGCTCGAGTAGCTTAATATGAGATCCACAAATAATTTGATTTTTACCGTAGGGTGGATCAGTTTAGGCTTGTCGAAAATGAAGTAGTAGATTTATGCCATGAAGAACCTTATAAATAACTTTCCCAGGGAACATGCTGGAAAAGGGCTGCAATGATTTGTAAAAAATACCAAACATGAAATGACAATTCAAAATTGATGATTTTTTTTTTAATTTTCATTGAATGGTCCCAACTTAATTTGGTTCTCATTGCTTTAACTCGGCGCATTGGCTCAGGCTTTATTGGCTTTGGTTTGCATCAGTTCATGTCAATTTCAGTCAGTTGAAGTGAATACCTAGTTCTGCTTAGATTTGTACACGCATCACATTCCAATTTCTCATCTAACAATATGTGTCATCTGATGCTGCTCCAGAAACAAACTGGAAGTATATCTTTGATGTTTCCGAGTGTCCCAGTACGAATATCCTATATTACCAGTTATGATAACTGTGTATGCATGTAAATGATTTATGCTAGATACATAAGTTGCATTGTCACGAGTTCCTTTGACCTAATTTTGATCAAAATGCAGGACTACTGTTGATGATTTCAACTGGAATTCTGCTGAAGAAAATAGCAAATGAATACAACCTGACAGTAACATTGCATATTTTGTGCTTGGCTGCATGATTCCTGTTTCATTTTTCTGTGATGAAATGCATGCCTTTTTTTCCCCTAGTTTATTTTGTTGCTACTGTTCTTAGAAAACTACCTAGTTTTAATCTTGAATGAATATAAACTACTATTTCTTGTGTAGGACATGTTCGTGATCTGAGCTCCAGTTGTGTGTGGCACGACGAGTAGTCTGGATCAAGCCTTATGTAACTTGCTCCTATCTGGTAATATCTCAAGCTTGAAATGCGAATAGAACACTAGATGCATGATCCATGATTCGTTATCTGTTCTTATTAGGCAAAGCTTATTATCATCATATTTTCACTACTTTCCATACAAATTTTCTTAAAAATTTTGACCCATGTCATATCATCAAAAACATTGATCAGATAACCTTGTAGATGAAATATGTCTATGTTTTTATATAGAGATGTTAAAAGTATATTTTGATTGTCCGATGTGCAAGCATTGATGTTTTCTTACAAAATTATATCGAGTGCATGCTCAACAAAAACCCTATAATACAGAGGTCAGGAAATGAGTTTGGAGGATTCATAAGATTGAGTAGAATGCATCCCGATCTCTTGTAGCGATGTAACATTTGACAATTGTAGGATCCTTGGAAGGTGGATTGGAATCTTGGATGTTACGAGTAGTATAGTTATGAGCTTTATTAATCAAGTGGATGCTTTGATAGACATAGCATGGCTGATAAGTTTACCTTCAAGAACAGCCCTTTGAAAGGGTGGCTGATAAGTTTACCTTCAAGAACAGCCCAAATTGAATGATCAGATATAGGGTTTCCTTATCCACAGGCTGATAAGTTTACCTTCAATAGCAAGGCAGGTACCGAGCAGCAGTAGTAAGGGTGTCTTGGAGCAGTGTGACTGACTTGTTGGATAAGCCAATCAAGTCGCTGGTGTACAAGAAAAAGAATCCCTAAATCACCGACCGTCCATTTGATATCTAACGGCCCTCTGATGCAAATTCCTGTTGAGGCATTGCAGTTTGATGCTTCTGCATTTGAAGTGTTCGAATAACCGATGTTGAAATGGCTATTAGCAAATTGCATTGATCTTTCCATGTCAAGCCGGCAATAATAATTAATCTTGTGGTGAGCTTTTGGATCAATGTCAATCTACTCCTGCAAAAGTTCACTGTACTCGGTGATGTGATTTTATGGATGATCATAGGCTATAATAAATACCACATAAGTCACAATTGGCATCCCTTCGGGTCTCGTACGGGATCAAATAATTTCATCATATTTTCATTTATTAGTATGATTTGAACACATGACGTGCATCAAATTTCATAAATCTTATCGTTTTATGATTTATTTGTTTCCTTCCAATTGAATCGAGATTTTGATTCGGTTCGATTCAATTGAATAGAAATTTTATGATGAGAGATCTACAAGGGATGGGGACCGCAGGAAGGAAGTCGCACATGAACGCACGATCGTTGGACGTTAACAGCCACAAAGGATTTCAATTATTGGTGCCCTCATAAGAGTCGTCTTCGTCCTCCGCTGCCTCCATCACGCGGAGTCGACATGTTGGCTTTGCCCCTCTCGCAGGAGCCTAAGGTTGAGCGAGGAGGCACAGCGATCTCGTTTTCATTACACTGCCATCCACAGTTCAGATCACTGTGTGTTGTGCAAAAACAAAAATAACAGGGTCTTCGACAATGAAATGGTTGATTCTTCTGGTCATTGAGTCGGTAGTTTATTGAACATGAGATGATATATAAAATAATTTACATCTTTAAACTCATACTCACGTGTAGGTGACAATTGATTCAACTTGAAATGTTGAATATTAAATAAGCGGCAGTCAAGAAATATTATAATAAGTTAATAGTTCAAATCCTTTTTATAGTATCAATATTTTTGTCATTGCTCTTCTCTTAGGGGAGCTAACGACTTATGATCCTCCTTCTAATTCCTTTTATTGATAAGTTCTTTTTATAGCGTGTATTCCTGTAAGCTCATACTCGAGAACTTCAAAAGAATATCTCGAAGGATAAAGATAACCCAACAGGTTTACAAGTAATTGATTCCCCTACTTCTAATGTGAAACTAAATATCCTTATCATTATCTAATTTATAATCTAATTATCGAGACATGTAACAAAGTACCTCCTCTTTACAAAAAAAAAATAATAAAAAAATACGCTTTGAATCCGCAGACTTACCCATGAATATTAAGTGCATGCAAGTGGATAAGACAACGTAGTCCATGATGGGAAAAATGTGCGTTTCGTGGACGATTTAGTCAATGGTTGGCTTCATGCTGCAGTCTCCATCGGGTTTCATGGAACTTTGACTTAATGGTCCTTTCCCCCATTGACTCCTATAAATTATTTCGGAAAACTTCTAATTTTAATGGTTGGCTTCACACTTCAGCCTCCATCGTGTTTTCATGGAACTTTGACTTAATGCCCCTCCTCCCATTGATTCCTATAAATTATTTCGGAAGCTTATAATTAAAACCGACCCTTTCTTTTATAGATCTGTAATAAAGTCATATGATCGAAAAATATAAATTAATTTACTACAACTAATAAAAAACCATAGTCACATTGAGAAAGCCAAAGGATATGAACGCATACCATCGAGATTAGTATTTAGTATAGAATAAAAAAAATCATTTTCATGGTAACTAATTTTTCTCTATCTTTAATATGTTTGAGAAAAGGAAAAACATTTTTTTTTTGAATTTTCTAAAATATCCTAAATCTTTTCTTCTTTCCTCTTCTCCTCTCACTGATAATGCAAGACTGTAATCAATGTGTGAAGACGAGGATTTCATAAAAGTTGGGGTCCAGCAATCTTTAGTTAGATTAAATTTGAAATAATTATGAAGAGGATCCAAAACTTTATTCTGAGAGACTCCAAGTCAACAAGAACAGTATTAATCATGTTTCAAGCATTTATTACGGAAATAAAAGCTTGACAAAAACAACACTGGGATGGGGGATGAGTTGCTTTCATAGTATTTGGATCCTCTTCATAAAAGTTTGACAAAAAGTCATATAGAGTTGCTTTCATATTCTTTTAATTTTTCATTTATTTTTTATATTTATATTTATATTTATATATAAGTCTAAATTTAACATTTTTTTTACTTTTTATTATTTATTTAACTTCTATTCTAATAGTTAGATTCATAAATCTTTAGTTAGATTAAATTTGAAATAATTTATGAAGAGGGTTCAAAACTTTATTATGAGAGACTTCCAAGTTCCTGTCAATATTAACAAATAATAATACTAAACGAAGACCTCTCATATTAATCAAAATATGATGATTTATATTTAAATTTTGGTAATAAAAATTATCTTCAAGTCAATAAGAACAGTATTAATCATGTTTCAAGCATTTATTACTGAAATAAAAGCTTGACAAAAACAATACTAGGATGGGGGATGAGTTGCTTTCATAGTATTTGGATCCTCTTCATAAAAGCTTGACAAAAAGTCATATAGAGTTGCTTTCATATTCTTTTAATTTTTCATTTATTTTTTATATTTATATTTATATATAAGTCTAAATTTAACATTTTTTTACTTTTTATTATTTATTTAACTTCTATTCTAATAGTTAGATTCATAAATCTTTAGTTAGATTAAATTTGAAATAATTTATGAAGAGGATTCAAAACTTTATTCTGAGAGACTTCCAAGTTCCTGTCAATATTAACAAATAGTAATACTAAACTAAGACCTCTCATATTAATCAAAATATGGTGATTTATATTTAAATCTTTGGTAAGAAAATTTATCTTCAAGTCAATAAGAACAGTATTAATCATGTTTCAAGCATTTATTACGGAAATAAATGCTTGACAAAAACAATACTAGGATGGAGGATGAGTTGCTTTCATATTATTTGGATCCTCTTCATAAAAGCTTGACAAAAAGTAATACAGAGTTGCTTTCATATTATTTTAATTTTTCATTTATTTTTTTATTTTTATTTTTATATATAAGTCTAAATTTAACCCTTTTTTACTTTTTATTATTTATTTAACTTTTATTCTAATAGTAGTTGTATGTGAAATTAGACGTCACACCGATGAACATATGATCAATAATATAAATCTAAAAAACCAAATCAAGATAAGAAGCGATGTCTTCGATTACATAAAAAAAATAAATTAAATATATATAAATTAAAATAAAAAGTTTAGAAGAGGAATTCGGAGGCATGCAAGCAATGTCCTAAGCATATTCCTCATCCTTGTGCAAATATCATCGATGAGCCGCCCAAAATAGAACTAGGATGATTCTTCTTTGAATACAATCATGAAAAATATGAAAAAATTTAACAAAGAGAAATAAATGGAACCAAGAAACTCAGTAAAAGTTAGAAAATTTTTATATTTTCTTTCTTCCTCTCAGTTTCTATTTTTCTTAGATTTTTGATAAAAAAAATTATTTTTTTATACAAATATCGTATTAAGAAGTGATTTATTTATAGCCAAACTCCAGTTATCATAACAAGGGTAAATGGATAATTTCATAATTATCTAATATATGGATCAAATATGTGTCATGTCCAAACATGGCTCATCAAACCCAGATAAATAATGCATGTGAATGGGTTTGGACTAATTTTGCTTCTTCAAATTTTGGATAATTTAGTTATTATTATTATTATTATTATTTCAATAATAGGAAGTATTAATGTAATTAATAAAAGAATCGATATGGGCGTTGTATCTACCCAACCGCTGCTGTTGACTTACATTGGGTGTTGTAATTAATAAAAATTCTATTTATTTATTTGTCTAATATTTTAAATTCATTTTTTTGATTTTTTTACAGGCATGCAGAATTTATCTGACGGAGTCGTATGATGACGATAGATTGAAGTCAATGGAGCTGTAGATTTGGTGACGCCAACCTAGAGAAGACACGGCGTTGCCGCTCTTTTCCTCCGTTGATCTCTTCTAATTTTAATGGTTGGCTTCACACTTCAGCCTCCATCGTGTTTCATGGAACTTTGACTTAATGCTCCTTCTCCCATTGATTCCTATAAATTATTTCGGAAGCTTATAATTTATGACCGATCCTTTCTTTTATAGATCTGTAATAAAGTCATATGATTTTATTTCTCTTTCTTCTCTTCTCTGTTGATATTTTCCTCCATCGAGATTAGTATTTAGTATAGAATAAAAATAATCATTTTCATGGTAAATAATTTTTCTCTACCTTTAATATGTTTGAGAAAAGGAAAAACATTTTTTTTTGAATTTTCTAAAATGTCCTAAATATTTTCTAATTTCCTCTTCTCCTCTCACTGTAATCAATGTGTGAAGACGAGGATTTCATAATAGTTGGGGTCCGAGGATCCAAAACTTTATTCTGAGAGACTCCAAGTCAATAAGAACAGTATTAATCACGTTTCAAGCATTTATTACGGAAATAAATGCTTGACAAAAACAACACTGGGATGAGTTTTCATGTTATTTGGATCCTCTTCATAAGAGCTCGACAAAAAGTTATATAGAGTTGCTTTTCATATTATTTTAAATTTTCATTTATTTTTTTTATTTTTATATTTATATGTAAGTCTAAATATAACTTTTTTTACTTTTTATTTTTTATTTAACTTTTATTCTAATAGTAGTTGTATATGAAATTAGAAGTCACACCGATGAACATATGATCAATAATATAAATCTGAAAAACCAAATCAAGATAAGAAGCGATATCTTCGATTACACAAAAAAATAAATTAAATATGTAAAAATTAAAATAAAAATTTTAGAAGAGAAATTCGGAGGCATACAAGCAACGCCCTAATCATATTCCTCGGCCTTGTGCAAATATCGTCAAGGAGTCGCCCAAAATACAACCAGAATGATTTTTCTTTGAATACAATCGTGAAAAATATGACAATATTCAACAAAGAGAAATAAATGGAACCAAGAAAATCAGTAAAAATGAGAAAATTTTTATATTTTCTTTCTTCCTCTCAGTTTCTATTTTTCTTAGATTTTTGATAAAATTTTATTTTATATATACTAATATCATATTAAGGAGTGGTTTATTTATAGCCAAACTTTGGTTATCATAACAAGGGTAAATGGATAATTTCATAATTATCTAATATATCATAAAACAGATCAAATATGTGTCATGTCCAAACCTGACTCATCAAACCCAGATAAATGGATGTGAATGGGTTTGGACTAACTTTGCTTCTTAACCTTTTGGATAATTTAGTTTATTTATTTATTTATTTCAATAATAGGAAGTATTAATGTAATTAGTAAAAGAATCGATATGGGCTTTGTATCTACTCAACCGCTGCTGTTGACTTACATTGGGAGTTGTAATTAATAAAAATTCTATTTATTTATTTGTCTAATATTTTAAGTTCATTTTTTTGATCTTTTTACAGGCATGCAGAATTTATCTGACGGAGTCGTCTGATGACGATAGATTGATTGAAGTCAATGGAGCTGTAGATTTGGTGACGCCAACCTAGAGATTTCACGGCGTTGCCGCTCTTTTCCTCCATTGATGTCTGACTTAAACAACACTTGTATTTGACTGTATCGGATTTTTCCTTTATCATGAGAAAAGTTGGGAGTAATTATTCTGCTTTGCCCGTTAGATTCGGCCGAATCCCTCCTGCACACAAATAAACAGAATCTTATATACGATTCGCCAGCTGTCTTTGCTGTTTAAATCGAGAAGATAAGTCAGCAGCCTGACGACTTCCACCCGAGTGCTGGTAATTCCATATATTCCATGAACCCTTCTAAGAGCCAGAGCCCCTCTCTCTTAGGGATATGGGAGGAGGTGTTGGTGCAGCGGCGTCGGCGATGGACGTGGAGAGGGAGATGGAAGAGGACGAGCTGTCGCCGATCGAGCAGGTGCGCCTGACGGTGATGAACAGCGACGACCCATCGCTGCCGGTGTGGACGTTCCGGATGTGGTCGCTGGGACTCTTGTCCTGCTGCCTCCTCTCCTTCCTCAACCAGTTCTTCGGCTACCGGAGCCAGCCGCTGATCATCACGCAGATCACCGTCCAGGTGGCGTCGCTGCCGCTGGGCCACTTCCTGGCGCGGGTGCTGCCGACGACGCGGTTCCGCCTCCCGGGCCTCGGCGCCGTGTCGCTCAACCCGGGGCCCTTCAACATGAAGGAGCACGTCCTCATCTCCATCTTCGCCAACGCCGGCGCCGCCTTCGGGAACGGCTCCGCCTACGCCATCGGCATCGTTAACATCATCAAGGCCTTCTACGGGAGGAGCATCAGCTTCATCGCTAGCTGGCTGTTGATCATCACCACCCAGGTAAATCGTCTGTTAGCAAGTTCCAAGGAGGAAGATGATGTTGATGGGCCAACCATTGATGGGAGGGATAACGCAGGTGCTCGGGTATGGGTGGGCGGGGCTGATGAGGAGGTACGTGGTGGAGCCGGCGCACATGTGGTGGCCCAGCACGCTCGTCCAGGTCTCTTTGTTCCGGTAATTTTTATATTCCTTACGTGCATTCAAATTTGTGAAGCGAAATCATAAATTTAAGCGAATAATTTAAATCCATGATTGAAAAAAAATTCTCTCGAATGAAATCATTACTTTTCATAATAAATTTTCTAATTCTTCATGCTATCGTAGCTCCTCTCGTCTTGACACAGACTTCTCCTCCTCTACCTATTCTCTGATGTGCTTGGGACAGAGTCTTCACATCTACAGTGAGCTATTATTGGCATCCCCTCCTCACATCACTCACATATCGCAGATGGTGAGACCTCGCTGATCTGCAATCAAAGGCAGATAGCAACCATCCTCCCCTATTCGCTCCGACGATCGTGGTGTCTAACTTGCAGATTTGGCTTCGGCAAATCCCTCTTTAACTTCTTATCGTCGATCTGTACCAGAACAGTTCTCCCTGATCTGCTTTCGCCGCTGCAGCAACACGTCTTCCTCGTTGCTATAGCAACTTCACCGTCTCCTCATCACTAATACCTCTTCTTAACTGGTGCATCCCCGACCCCTTCCCTATTGGTTCTCATCGTCGATCTGCACTAGGACATATCACTGATTTATTGTCAACGCTGTGGCAACAGCAACGTTGCTTCCTCACTGATCTATAGCATCAATAACACCTCTTTCACGTCTCTGTAGCAACTACATACTCTCCTCCTCACCAACGCCTCCTGCATCTCCTCCTCTAACATCCACCATGGGGCTCTATCAAACAGGCGCGTGGCAGAGGCTCTGTCATCACCGACGAAGGCCTCTGCTTCTTTAGTTCGAGTCCTCCCTTAGTTCCTTTGATCGGCGATCAAATCTTCCCAGTGCTGTTGCTTATCGAACATGGCTGCATCGCTGCCTCCGCCACTGGCACGTGGGCTCTCCTCCGTTAGGCTTCTCGGTGGCATTGCCAACGCCTCTCCTTACAGCAGTCGACCTGCTCGTAATGCACGTCTACAATCAAAGTCGTCGACTCCTCTAGCTATTATTCCAAACTCATTTTTCAGCTACACTTAATAGGCAATCTAGAACTGGAACAAGTCCTCTTATTCTTTTCATGTCAATCGACATCATGTCCTCTTCTCGAACCAATCGACATCATGTCCTCTTCTCGAACCAATCGACATCTTCTCGAACCAATCGACATCATGTCTTCCTCCTCATCTATATTAACGTTTCAATTATTGTTGACCTCATAATACAATAATTTATCTTAATCAATAAGATTTATATTCATCAATAATTAATTTTAATCTATTTAAAACTATCGAAAGATGATAATTATGCATCTTAGCGAGCATAATTCATTAATCTACTCTTTGGACATGATCTATTAGATTACATTTTGTTGCTCATTAGAAACAATCAAAATGCTAGGAGAATGTCCCAATGCTAAATTTTGATCATAAGTTATGATTATGATAAGATCATCTTATTTTATAAGTAATTCGAGTCTTAATCGTTAGTTCCTACCACTAATCTCTTCGTATATTACTATCATAGAAGTATGTTTAAAATTATAAACTACTCTCACTAATTGCTCTCGCACTCGTATACTAAGTTTTTTATTAACTTTAATGAAAATAATATTAAAGTGAAATACTATTACTGACTATATATAAAATCTAAAAATTATTATAGATAACTTAACTTTAATAGGTTATCCCCTAAATGATAAACAAGTCATTATTCATATTCTGAATGGCTTAAGAAAAAAAATAAGGAAATAACAATAATAATTTGGGTACATGACTCACCAATATAATTTGAAGAATTGTATGACAAGTTGATTGATCATGAAACATAGCTAAACCAAGAAGAGATGATGATGAGACCAACTATCACATCTCAGTTTAGTTAAAAATCTAAAGGAAAAATAATCAAAGCAACAAGGACTTCGATAAAGAATCGAATAAGATGCTTCTGGATTATGTCACTAGGTTCATAGTATACCTTAAACCTCCTCAATTGCACCTCTCATCGTATCAACCTATAGTTCTCTTCTAAACCTATACTCTCTCATTGCTTCAGCTTAATAGCATCTCACCCCCTACTTCTCCATCTCACTTTGTAATGCCTGATGAAGCGATACCACAAATGATATCTTTATCTTCTCCTTAGCTAAGTGACATCGAAGTGCATCGACCAAGTACATGTCAATGATTTTCCACTGACTCTCATACCTCCAATACAAACCAACAATACCATCAAGCTTTAAAATTATATGAAAACATTATCTAAAATAATATCTTCAAACCACATCAAATCCTTGACCTTCATGATACCACAAGCTCCCTACTTGAGCATACTAAATCCATAATCATCATCCAAGCCTAAAATTCTTCACATTGGCACAAAGTCATATGTGAAAATATAATGTCGTACTCCATAATGCTACATGTACCCTTGTACTATCCCACCATATAAAATATTATCGGATGTAAATGGATCTTTCAAATTAAGTAGAACTCATATTGATCTATTGCTAGATATAATATATGTATTGATTTCTTGGAAACATTCAATCCAGTTGTTAAATCGATGACAATCCGACTTAGCCTGAGTTTGACTATCAGATGATATATATATGTTAATTGTATATTAATAATGCATGCTTATAAGGGACCTTAACCGAATATGTCTTTATGTAGCAATCTCTTAGTTTCATCCATCCTCAATATCCAAGCTATGTTTATAAACAATGAAAAAATATTTATAGACTTTGCTAAGCTCCAAGAGTCTCGTATACCAAACTTGACTCATTTTTTATATTAGTCGACTTTGTCGACTCTAAGTCTAACACATTTTTGTTTCTATGATAACAAAAAAGAAGTACCATATATCTACTTCTTTATGTAGATGATATTATTATTATAAGCAATAGTCCCATAGAGATCAAGCAATTTATTAAACAATTAATAGATCAATTTTTGATTTAGGAACTCTAAGCTATTTTTTTGGGAGTGATAGCAACATTCTGGACCTTCCTATCTTAAAAGAAGTACATTTAATATTTATTATCAAATACAAATATATAGAATGCCAAAGAAGTTGTCACCCTATTTTCCATGGTTAAATTACTCAAATTATATGATGGTAGCTTTGCTACATATCTCACACGGTATCGACAAGTACTTGGTTTATTATAATATGTATCTCATACCTCTAAGCATCTCATTTGTGGTCAATAAATTATCATAATTCATGGATCGACTTAGATATTGGTTTGCACTAAAATGTGTCATGTGATATCTTAAAAGAACTATGATTCATAAATATTTATCACTTCATCTATATGTCTTCACCAATGCTAATTGGGCAAGCAACATTGTTAATAGAACATTTATGTTAATCTATTTTATCTTCCTTGAAGCAAATCTAATTAGTTAGAGTTCTAAGAAACATAATACAATAATAAGATCGACCATTGAGGCTGAATATCGAGTCATTACCACCATGTTGTAGAACTCAACTTGGTCACTAATCTACTATACCAACTTGACATCACCGTCCAATCCACTCCTATAATATAATGTGATGATATTGGAATCATCAACATATACGTTAATTCGGTATTCCACTTACGCATGAAATACATTGTCTTCAACTTTTATATTGTTAGAGACTAAATTGTTAGATATCGACTATATGTTTCTCACGTCTATACTTTTGACCAACGAACAAACTCTCTCACATAGCTTCTTACATATTTCAATTACTTCGATCCAAGATTGATATTCTTAAAAAAATTTAATCTTACAGATGCATAATATGCATAATAGAAGATCATGATAGAGATTAATATGAAATGATAACTCTATAATCCTTACATCCTTAATCAATCTATAATTTTAGAATCAATCACAGATTTAAATAATTTGATTACATAATTTAAATGTTTTATTGAAAATTTCTTCCACAAAATCTATATAAATATATGAAAAAAATTACTGCATTCATAATAAGTTCGTCACTATATGTTTCCAGTATTGAATCTGCATGAAGCCGTTCAACTGTTTGATCGTAACAGCTGCAGTCAAACGAATACACTGACAATATAGTGTATTGTGTAGTTAAGACTGTCAAAGCTTTGTCTTCTCTAATTCATATTCTGAGGTAGAAATCATAATTATAAGTCTGAATGCTTCAGGGCGTTGCATGAGAAGGAAGATCGTCGGATGTCGAGAGCCAAGTTCTTCGTCATCGCACTCATCTGCAGCTTCACATGGTACACAGTCCCCGGCTACTTCTTCCCAACCATCACCAACATCTCCTGGGTCTGCTGGGTGTTCTCCAAGTCCGTCACCGCTCAGCAGATCGGGTCCGGGCTCCAGGGACTCGGCGTCGGCGCCTTCACCCTCGACTGGGCTGCCGTCGCCTCCTTCCTCTTCAGCCCCCTCATCTGTCCCTTCTTCGCCATCGTCAACGTCCTCATCGGCTACGCTCTGCTCATGTACGTCGCCATCCCGCTCGCTTACTGGGGCTTCAACTTGTACAACGCCAAGACCTTCCCCATCTTCTCCTCCGATCTGTTCACGGCTGCCGGCCAGCCTTACAACATCACCGCTATCGTCAACAATCAGTTCGAGATCAATATGGCGGCGTATGAGCAGCAGGGGAGGATCAATCTCAGCATGTTCTTCGCCCTCAGTTATGGCTTTGGCTTCTCTGCAATCACTGCCACGCTCACGCACGTTTGCTTTTTCTACGGAAGGTAACCCTCTCTCGCTCTGTACGATTCCTCCATCTCGATTGGTGTCCAGCGTTTCCACTGTCGATGCAGGGAGATCTACGAGAGGTTTCGTGCGTCATATAAAGGAAAGCCTGACATCCACACGAGGCTGATGAAGAAGTACGAGAATATACCGGAATGGTGGTTTTACCTACTCCTTGCAGTGACGTTTACGGTCTCCCTCATCCTCTGCATCGTGTTGAATGACCAAGTTCACCTCCCATGGTGGGGGCTCATCTTCGCCTGTGGGATGGCCTTCGTCTTCACCCTCCCAATAAGCATCATCACCGCGACAACAAACCAGGTACGTGCATGACCCTTCCTGCAAGATCACAGGTAGTGTTATGCTACAATCGCTTACGGTCTTCTCTATTTCTTGGACGACGAAGACTCCAGGCCTAAACATCATAACAGAGTACATCATGGGTTTGATACAACCTGGGAAGCCCATCTCCAATGTCTGCTTCAAGGTATACGGCTATATGAGCATGGCCCAAGCGGTGTCCTTCCTCGCTGACTTCAAGCTCGGACATTACATGAAGATCCCGCCCAAATCTATGTTCCTCGTTCAGGTACTTCGATCTTACCGCTTTACTACCGCGTAAGACATGATGTGACGCCTTTTGTGGGAATAATGTCGAACAGTTCATCGGCACCATCATCGCGGGAACGATCAACCTCGGTGTAGCATGGTGGCTGCTGGGATCCATCGAGAACATATGCCATCCCGGTCTTCTACCTCCGAACAGCCCCTGGACATGCCCGTCGGATCGCGTCTTCTTCGACGCGTCGGTGATCTGGGGTTTGGTCGGACCGAGGCGCATCTTCGGGCCCAAAGGCAACTACGGATCGCTCAACTGGTTCTTCCTGGTCGGAGCTCTGGGCCCGATCATCGTGTGGCTGTTCCACAAGGCCTTCCCGAGGCAGTCATGGATCCCCCTCATAAACCTGCCGGTCCTGCTGGGGGCCACCGGGATGATGCCTCCGGCCACCCCGCTCAACTTCAGTGCTTGGATTGCGGTGGGGACGGCGTTCAACTTCTTCGTCTTCCGGTACCGGAAGAAGTGGTGGGAGAGGTACAACTACATCCTGTCGGCTGCGCTGGACGCAGGCGTTGCGTTCATGGGGGTGCTGCTCTACTTTGCGCTGAGCATGGAGAACAAGAGCATCACCTGGTGGGGAGCTGAAGGGGAGCATTGCCCGCTGGCGTCGTGTCCCACTGCTAAGGGAGTTCAAGTCGACGGCTGCCCTCAGTTCTAGCGAATCTACGGCAACGCTCCGTTTTCTCTACTTGCGGTAGATAATAGATTTGGATTGCCTCATTAGATCATCCTGACGTGGATGTGGAAGGAACCGAAAACAAGATCTCAACATAAGATGTTTAGTAATGGATTCTCTATCCATCCATCAGTGCAGCAGCACATCAGCTTCAGCTGCTCTTTGCATCCTCCAAGTAGAGACTGCTGAACCCAATTTACTTCGCTAGTATGTCGAAAATGGCAAAAATACTTTGCATCCATAATTTGAGATCCATTCTTTGTTTGTGTAACAATGCATTAATCACTTCAATGTCTCAACAATAAAATAAAATACGAATGTTTAAATATGATTTGATGGGTTATGCAGCTGCATGTGCTTATGGCTTTCTTATTAATAGCAAAGTTGTAATGTTACCCACTCTTAATTTCCTCATATCCAAGCAAGCAGAGTATGCATGTCGAATAAAAGGGCCATCTTTCTCTATCCCTGTCGATGGCTGCCATCAACGAAAATTGCTGGAAATCCAAGTTTATTTATTCTTTGTTTTAAATCAAATATATTCAATGACACATAAATTCTACAAAATAATATTTAAAAATAACTTCTTACATAATTATTAATTACAGCTAATATGAATCTCTATCTATTTGTAGGAAATAGTCTGAGGTATATACAAGTGACCTTATAAGGCACCTTTTCATGGTGTTTCCTTATAAGATAATGTTAAGTAAAGTTTAATTTTCTCAACGTCTCATCTTAAACTTAATTTATTCGAATAAAAATTAATCATACAATTCAAGTAAAATTTTTATTTTAAAAAATAACTTTAAATTGATGTTGAATATTTTTTAATCAAATATTTTCTCTTTAATATTCTATATATTTCAGAAGTGTGACTCTAATTCTATTTTATGATTATTAAACACATACCATTTTAAGGAAGGTAAAACTAAAAACAAAATAGAGTAAGCAATATGATAACAATAGTATAATAATATAGAGCCGAATCTAAGCCTCTAGAATCTTATTTCTCCCTCTTCCTCCTTATGTGGCAGCCCTTTTTTGATCCCCTCTATTCTTGGAGCCCTTTCCCCCCTTATTTCATAACCAACGAATTTTAACCCTTGAACAACTAATGACATACTCCCCTCCCATGATAAAAAAATGTAATACTCTCTTATTGATAGTTATGCCCCCTAGCCCATCCTTTGATTCACTGAAAATCTATGCTTCTCAGGTTTCTAGGCCCATGCCTTCTCCCTCGGTGAAAATCTCTACTATTGTTTCATGGGTTGAACTATTCCGAGGGACTCATGGTGTTGGAGCTTGGTGTTCAGACTCCTCTCTGGAGGTAAAGTTATACATGATCTATGCAAAGTCATCTCTAAGCATTGAGCTCGACCCTGGTAATCTCTCCCTTGCCCGAAAGGACCAAGAAATGTCTTGTATTATAGGTTTTTTAGCAAAACTCCTTCTCTTTTCTCGGAACCTTCCTCTCTTTTCAACTCTAAAATGATAATACTTCATATCATCCTTAGTAACCCCTGGTTTATAATGAGACAAGCTCTCTCTCTAATCCTTTGGAAACCAAATTTCCAATCATTCCTTGAAAAAATGAAAAAAAACTTTTATCTGAAGTCAATTCCTAAAACTTCCCTTTGAAATGTTATAGCCTAACATCTTCTGCTATATCACCTTCAAAATCAATTAGTTTTTAAAAATTAATGAAATTACACTCTCTTGCACTTGTGATAAGTTTGTTGGGGTCTTCATTCTCCTTAACCTATCTGACCCTCTTCTCTAATGTCTTTGGATCAAAGAATATGCTACACAATTCTTTCAATCAATAACTTTTAAAAACCTATCGAACATTTGCTTCAAATGCGATAGAGTGGGTAACTGAATCAATCACTACTCCTCTATTCCTAACCTCTTATCAGAAAAATTCCAAGACTATTCTCGGAGCTTCCATCTCTATACCTAGGGTAGCCAACCTCCAACTAAAGGTTGAAGATGACCAAACCTATGAGCTATAAGTCAAAGTATAGAAACGATCAATCAGGTAACGTCGTATATTTTCCCCCTCAGCCCAATTTGCACCTAACTCTTAGGCCCTAATCATATGGATGTGGCTCCATCCTTATTAGACTCCAATCCAAACCTTATAATTGATTTAGATTTGGGTGCCTCAATTAAATCTAATCCTACTTATCCTCATTTAGCTTAATCCTAATATAATCCCTCTTAAATCAATGTTCTTTAAAACTATCATATACAAAGTCTATCCTTAAGCTCACTGCCAATATCAAGGACGGTTTCAGAAAAATTATTAATAGTTGCTACAATATTAATATTTGAGACAACCCATGGCTTAACAATACCCTCATTAATAAATGACCAACCTTTGTTGAGGCGTGTAATTTTAGAAACCTTACTATCATCTCTAACCACAATCTTATAGTCATGTTGGAACTTAATTAACCTAGAATCTTTCTTTCGTCCCTTGCTTGTGAGAAAAATCCTATCTATTTATCTTTTTCATCGTCCCGAGGATGATTCCTGCACCGTAATAGATAATACAATCGTTAATGATTCGGATGCTACACTAAGAGGACTATTGACAGGATTGAAAGGTGATTTGGCGGCTAAAAGATTGCCCCGAAGATAAAAGAACTTCCTGTGGAAGCTTTCCTAGAACCGTTTCTTATCTCTAAGTTTTATCTCCAACATAAGTTACATGTTCTCAGACTTCTCTTCTCATATCCTACTTGAATGTTACTATACCTTTTGGGAAGCACTTTAATGGAACCTTAACCTTCGCTTCCAGCTCCTGCCCCCTTGGATTCAAGATGATTGTATCTTTGAAGCTTCTACATTGAAAAAAGTATTCTCGCAATAAGCTTCTTTCCATCATTACTACATGTTTCTAGTTCTTATGGAACAATCGGAATAATGCTAAGTAACGCAACCATCCAGCCAAGGTTTCTACTCTCTTGTGAAGAGCTGTTGAAGAGACGGATGTTAGTCTAGAGGATTCTCGGCTAGGGCTTCTTTACTGCATTGAGTTGGATGACTCACTTATTTCTTTGGATCTTCCTGTAGGTACAGGCTCCCGTATCACGGACTCATCTGGCTCATCTCTTTGGTTGGCAAGCGGCCCCTGCAAAGCTGCTAATCCCCTAATGGCTGAGGCATCTGCACTTCGCATCTCTATTGCTTATCTGTTTATGGATCAAATCCGATTTAATACAACTTGTTAATTTTGTCAAGGGATCGACCACTACTTCTTGATTCTTGAGATCGATGTTTTGTGATATTTTGCACCTTCTTGATAGTCTTACTCGTTTTTACCTGGAGCTCTCAACTGTGCAAGCCACTGGCGGCTTTAGGCAGATCTCTAAACTATCAACTTTTGTTCGCCGCCGATGATCCGCAGGCTGTTCAATTTTGTACTTCAAGTTTTAATGATATATAGTTTATCTTAAAAAGGAAAACACGAGAGCAGCAGTGATATGTTGATTAATATACATCAGCCATTCCTGTGCGATTTCCAGCTTTTGCTCCCCACGTTGTGTTGGGTGGTACGATGTGGTTATTGGTGATAAACGTGACGAAGACTTGATGCCTGCTGCCGACCTATGTTTGGCTGACATAAGATGCGAGAAGAGCCAGCAAAGCATGCTTCGACCATGGTTACATGAAGTGGAGATTACACGTTGTGTTGGGTGGTACGATGTGGGTATTGGTGATAATGGCGATGAAGACTTGATGCCTGCTGGCCTACCTTTGTTTGGTTGACATCAGATGCGAGAAGAGCCAGTAAAGCGTGCATCAATCAACCATGGTCACATGAAGTGGAGATTACACCGTAATATACTCACAGAGCCAGCAGCAACAATTCACTGTCATACGGCCTCCTTGACTAGGATTTATGAAGAGGGAAAGCAACTTATGTTGAAGGAAGGAAAGAAAGAACACCATTACAGCCGTACTTATATAAAGAAGGCTTTGGTCTTTATCACTGAAACACTTGAAGAAAACACTAATTTAGTCTGAGTTGAGTTGAGTTTAATGCCCGTCATAAAGAAAAGCTGACAGGATTTCCCCACAGCCATCACCTTCATGCGCTGACAACAGCAGTACCTCACACTATCTACTTACTCCCCCACCGTATCTTGCTAAAATCTCGGTACCATGATCGTGGTGGTATGGTTCTATTGCTGATTAACTTGAGCTCCGGTTGGCGTGGGCTGAGCTAAGAACGCGGCGGATGGGCATCGAGAAAGGGCGGGAGCGGTGGAAGACTGCGGTGGTGGTGGCGGAGTTGGAAATGCGCTCGCAGGAAGGGCACAAGCTGAGGGTGGTGGGGGGAGTCGTGTGCATGTAGCACTGAGGTCCTGAGAGCTTCAGATCTCTCAGCTCTTGCACCTCCTTCTGCAGCCTTCTGTTCTCTTCTGTGAGGGTGTCGCAGCACCTTTTGAGGAGCTCGCGGTCCGTTTCTGTTTGCTTCAGCTTTGTTCTGGAACCAACCAAGTGGTAACAACATGAGCATCGTGTCACCAAAACAATGGCACGAATGAGGCATAATGATACCTTGCTCTTCGGTTTTGGAACCACACCTCCACTTGTCTCGGCCTCAGGTTTAGCTGCTTGGCCAACGCCAGCTTTTGCTTCTGTCACAAAGAAACAAGGACACTTCATGAACTGTTGTCACACCAACACGGGCTCCGCTAATGTCCGACTAACGTCGTACAACTAGAGGCTTACGGGGTTGAGGGTGTTGTGTGCTTTGAAGCTCTCTTCGAGAATGGCGGACTGGTCCTTGGAGAGGCGGAGCTTCTTGCGGGAGCCCTCGGCGTCTTCCTCGTCGCTGACCCCGCGCGAGCTTGCTGGTCCTTGAAGGTCCTGCTCCGCCCGCTTGCCGCTCACGCTGGAGAGCGTGCTGTTAGGGGACGACGCCCCCGCGTCCTCCCCACTGTTCCTCTCCTCGCCGCCCGGCGGCGTCCAATTCACGTCGACTCCTCGGAGCAGGGGCCCCGGTCGTGACTCCGCTGCTGCCCCGCCCACGTCCAAGACTGGTCCGTTCTCTGCTACCCAAACGTACGTACACAACATATTCGATAAGAAACACATGCTTTTGCAATCATTTTTCTTAAGATTTGTACTGAAAGAAGAAGCTTTGGATCGAATCTTAAGTAGATCTAACTCGATACCTGAGTGGACAACGAGATCACTCCATCGGCCCTTCTGATGGCAATAAAAAGACGGTGATGTGCTGGGACCGGAAGCAGGAGACGACGAAGGAGGCATAAGGTTGAGCTGAAGATTCAGGTTGGAGGAGGTCAAGCTGAGGCTCAGCCCTAAATCATCCTTTCCCATCATCATCATCTTAGACCACTCCCCCTCTTACTTCCTTCCTTTCTTTCACTGGCTTTCCTACTCTCTCTCACCTTCTTAGCAGGCTGTAAAGATTCACAGAGCAGTCCGAACAAAGATGGACGCCAAAAGAACGGAAGCAGGGGAGTTGGGAAACGGAGGAACTCTTCGGGGAGGAGGGCATTGAATAGTTTGTGTCTCGTTATAATTACTACCAATCTCTCTCTCTCTCTCCTCCGCGAGAAACCCGTGGCTCGGTCTGCCAAACCCTTAACCGGCGGCCTCTGCTACTTTGACCATTGACTTTTCTGCCGTTGGTTTCCATGTTTCTTCCTTTTTCATTCCGTTTCATGCTCAAACGCGACGTGGGCTCCACCGCGTACCCACTACATGCATGCTTCAGACGTGTACAAACTAGACACTCTTAAGTACATGAAACTGCCCTCAAAATACATACAAGATAAAGAGTTTTCTCTGACCCAAATATGACCTTGTCATGACTTTGAAGGCTGTCGAGAGTCAAAATTGCAACACCGTTCGCAATGTCAATTCATCACCTCAACTTGTACCCTCCCCACCATCATCACATCATTCTATCTATCATCGAACACCCCATCTGCTATTCTCTTCTCTGCTTCTCCTCGGATCCTGCCGCATCATGCCTCCCACGACCGCCCGCCGGCCGACCACGTGTCCCTTCTCTCCCACAGCTACGGTGTTCGCTCTCGCTCCCGCCCATCTCACGAGGGCGATCGCGTGGACGCACATGCACGCATGTGCCGCACACGTGGGATGTCCCGCCAACGAGCGCGTCGGCGCACGTACGGCCAAATCCCCATCCCTGCACGTGCGGTCAAACCTCATGGGCCCGCACTTGTGGGTCTCCCCACGCAAACATCCAGCCGTCCGATGAGCGATCAAGCGGATCGCAACCGTCGGTCGGAGACGCCTGGGGTTGCGACCCGCACGTGCGAGTCCTCGTCCCGCTGTCGGACCGTACGGATAACGGGAGGAAAACGACGGCTCGTCCATTTACCATAAGATCACCGTTAACAAACGATAAAATTGCACCGTGGTTTCAATTCAATTCCACGAGCAGTGCTAATAAATCGGGTTAGATTTATGTTAGTCCATATGTGGGAATACTAACTGAGATGGATTCCTTTTCGTCTAAAAGAGAAATACGACATAGCATAGACTATGGGAGAGTCAAAATATGTGGTGATGTGGCAAAAAATCATGCAAAGCTACATGGATTTCCTAAGACGAGTAGGGGGGTATTAAAGTAGGAAGAACGAGTTATTAGTGTTTCGTAGAATAACATTATAGCGAGTCACACGTAGTGCCATCATTTCCAACCATTATTTCCTCTTTCTCTCTCTTCTAATTAATTTAGTTTAGATGATGGGTTTTACCATCGGATTCAGAAACGGCCCCTTGCATTGATTGGTCTATAAACAATGCAATATAAGTCAAGGATGGAATACAAACCATGGAATGCAGCTCATGTGGGCGTGGATGCTTTGTCGACCAAGGGCAGAGCTACATGTCACCTAGGAGTGGTGATGGCTCCTCTAGACTCAAATGTTTAATCTTAGTGTTACTACAACCTCTTGATAGATACTCTTCTAAATTTGATATTTAGCATGTGTCTCTATAAGCAACAAATCTATCTTCTATTTAATTTTGATCGTACATCCTACATTATTTTATTATTTTTATGATATATATATATATATATATTCTTGTTACAGTAAATTTTGATTGATTGGAAGGCAACCACTTAACTAAGTGTGCTAATGGCCCAATAGTTTTGTGTACTATTGTAGTCCCAATATACTTTAATCTAGACTTTTTTTTTTTCAATAAAATTATTTTATTTTATTATTAGATAATAAAAAATGGATTAGAGTTTATGCAAAAATCACTTAGGAATTCAGTTTCTTAGGTCCGACATGACATGACGATCTCAATCTAACAAGGTTTACTAAAAAGTGTCTCGCATAATTAAGATTTATGTAGATATAACATCACTTAATATGGAGAGAAAAGTTCGATAAAAGATTTGCTATTTTGGAGGATAAAAAAATATTTATTTAAATTTGGCTTATGCATCGAGCATATTTCGATTTCTTAATTGGTTTGCATCATACACTAAGATTCTTTGAGACCTGTGTCTATTCCATCATAATACTTATCATGATATCAAAGCACCTTTGAAGTTCAAATCTGACTCCTCTATTAATGGAGGGTTTAAGTTTAATGTTTATATAATATTTATTTTTTATTTGGATTTACACCATACACTTGCCTTCAGTTTTGCATGTAAAAGCTCCCTCCAACCAACCAGCTTGAGGAGATTGTGACACTCTTTCCTAACACAAGATCAAGAAGGAATCCATTCTATTGGTGCTAATTAATGCATCTGGAGATTCCTCGTCATCCATTAGAAACTTACTGTGTTTAATGGGAGTGCACAAGTCAGCACACGGAGTATCTTACAGCACCATATACGTATGTACAACAAAGAAGTGGATGTTAATGGTCGAGCAGATCAATGCCTCGACTCCAAACCCTCTCATCTTAACCCACGAAGCTTACACCCTTCTCTGTGTTCTGTGTTGCCAGCAGAATCCTCATTGTAGCAGCCTCAGACTCCTTGGCAGTTGAAGTCCTGAGGCTCCACCACATTGTAGTACAAGGAAGACGACCTCCCATCAAACTTGGAGATCACCTGGTGAGCTGCCAGCCCACAGTAGCGTTTCCCGAGCCGGGCGATGCAGATGTCGATGATCTTTCGGAACATGTTGTCGTCCTGAATCAAGGGTTGCTCCATGAACTCGTTCAGAGGCATCCACTGCAAGCATGACAAAAGATGTCACTGGTATCAGAGACTTCCTTCACATGGAAAGCCGCAGCTTAAAATGCTGGCACTTGTTTCTTCCCTACCCCTTAATTCTGGTTGGTCACAGAGTAAAGATGAAGCTGCTCTCCAATACATAGTTCATGTTTGATGCAACACACACGCACATAAGATAGATAGATAGATAGAGGCAGCAACCCAAAAATTCAATTTATGAGATAATTAAGGAAGCACCATGATAAGATGTACACCTGTTTTGTTCTTACATGAAAAATATTGTATTTTTTTTAAGTTAAAAAATTAATTCAGCCTGATAGGAAAATGATGTTAATCCGAGAAAGCAAAATGTGGCACCAATCCCAGGTCTGGTGGTACCATCGCCTGGGGGCCTGTTGGGCGGTACCACTGCCTGGCATCCTGTCAGGGGCAGTACAACCACCCAGACTGGTGGTACCATCGCTTAATACAATCTCGAAGACTGTGTCACGACGGTGAGACTTTTTGGGATATTGTTTGGGCTTCTTATTGAGCCCAACATAGTTCTTACATGGGCCTAACTAGCCCCTAATTGGGTTGGCCCAAATCCAAGCCCAATTACATGCTAACTACGAAATCCTAAGACATTTGCTAAGAAAAAAAAAAACAATATAATCTGCAGTTGAATGGCCTCTAAAGACATCAAGATTATCAAGTTTCTCCGTAGAATGGATATGTGATCATGAATTGGAATGATCGTAGAACAAAACGTCAATCTGCTCATTACACTTTGAGCAAGTCAACACAAGATGACCCCATTGTCTTTGGGACAGCTAAAGACATGTTCACAAATTTCTACCAAATTCATTTAAAGAATGTAGCCCTTCTGAGTTTCTTCATTGTCTAGTTTCACAAGATTCTGAGTCAGAAAAGATATAATGAAGAATTTGAAATTTAGCAGATCCCTGTTTCTCAAAGAACTTCCAGAAATATGTAAGCTTACTGTAACTAAATAATATATTCCATGCTCAATGGATTTCATGCGAAACTCAAGAAAGTAAGGTAGTAACAGGGTGACATCCAAATATTCAAATGTAAGAAATTTTGCTGAACATTTAGATGCTTGTTATAGGAAACATAATGTTTAAACATCAATCTACACTTTATGATATTGCTCAAATTAGACTTCAATAGGTAATAGAGAAAAATAGCAGTTTATGATTCCAAACCATGTCAATTCTTAATTTGGTAAAGACGAAAGCAAGAGACAAATGAACGCCCTTTTTTATGTAGTAACAGAAGAAAAAACACTCTCTTTTAGGTTCAGCAACGGTTACCTTGGCTGCCTCTATTTCCTGCTCATCTATCTTTATCTCATTTGATAATGGTCTCAGCATGCAGATGAAGAACAAGTCGGATTTTCCAAATGCCAAGTGATGTGCATGCCTAAGATAAGAACATGAAAAGATTAGCTTGCACTAGAAAATTTTCACATTGCTTCCTTTAGCAAGTTACTGAAACTGCAAGGTTTACAAGCTTACATCTGCATGATGTTATCCAGAAATTCAAACTAAATGCTAATGCTTCATGTATTATTTTCAGTCCTAAAATTTCTATTTCAACAACATATCAGAAAAACTCAATTTAAGCTGCAGGAATCAGTATTTTCAGATTGAACTGCCTCAGCTACACACATGTTATCCAGAGCAATCATTACTCAGCACCTAACTCTGGTAATTTGCAGAAATATAAAAAATCGTTTCACAGCTATCTACTTTGCCCGATTGAGGTATTATGGTTGTATCATATTTTTTAATCTTGAGATGCATTTTGTTTCTCTTGTCCTGAAACTGTTTGATTATTAGTCAATTTTTTTTAAACCAATGTATTCATAACTTTCAGAATTCGGAAGATTAAGAAGGCCTATTACCTAAAAGATATGACTTCCACGAACTCTGTATCAATCTGCACAACAGTAAGCAGTACATTCAGTGGATATTTTATTACTCATCAAACAGAGAAAAAAACTGAAAGTGCTGCGTTTTTTCTTACACCAGTTTCCTCCTTGACTTCTCTCACAGCTCCAGAAAAGATCTCCTCAGACTGACAGAAACATGAACCTTCTTTTGGTGAAACAAAGAACAGGAAAAAATAGAGTTGCTTGTCATATATGATTTACTTGAAAGTACATAATTATTAAAATAAGCACCTCATGAATGAACCCTGTAGGTAATTTCCAGGCACCCACAGATGTTGAAGAACAATACTTCTCTTGCACCACAAGCACCTGCAATTTGTCAGAACCAAAGGGAGAGTACATGTTATGCATCAATGACATAAGTTCTTAGGAGAAAGTAAGGACACATTATACTAACAGCTCAATTCATAATAGTGAATCAGCCCATGTGTCATGTTTTTGAGGAAAAAGTCAATGGAGTTGATCTGTAGACATATGTCAAAAAGGATTTTATTCGGTGCACATAATTGTTAGTATTCATCCAAGAAACATGGTTTTGCCTAATGATTTCACCTTTCCTATTATCCACATCAAGATTGGCCAGTACATTACACAAATGTATAGGCTAGTTAAGATATCCATATCTAAAGTTTCGTTGATAGTTTTGTCAACTCAGATACCATCTTGGCAAATTAGTATCATCTCTAAAGCACATATGGCACGGTAGGACAACATCTGAAGTTTTTTTTTATGGTATCAACAATTTCATCTAATACAATAAAAATGAAACGAAATAAACAAACAACCGAACTAGAAAAAAAAATCCAAAAATTGGATCTTAATGCCACTGCTACCAAAGAACCTACAAGGCCACAGCTCCACATGCTGATCCCACATTAGACATTCTATCTCCAATAGGTATTTAGTGTGAAGTTCTAGAAGCTTTGATGATTGAAATATTGAAGAATGGATTACATGTACAAATCCATAGGCAAATTTATGATATGTTGATATACGTTACTAGGAATTAAAGTACCAGTAACTGGATTGAAGTAAAAGAAAGCACTTTAGATGATGTTTGTAGATGACACTGCCAATATATGCAAAATCCTTAACTTCAAAATGCTGAGAACTTGAATCAAATGGGCAGGGAACATTAAAATATATGGAGATCCAAACTTAGGATCTCCAGCTCCAATACCATATTAATTTTTTGATCATCACCAATTCATCAAAAGGTTTAAGTTGATAGATGAGCTTGGACCTATTCATTTATATGTTTGGCACCACACTTCAGTAAAGCATACCTCATTGTTTTCATTTATCACAAAACCCCCCACACCAACTTGGTGTGATGCATTGGCAGGAAGCAGACAAGGCCCTTCGGGAATCCAGTAAGTTAGCATCACATATGCTTGTTCTGCATGATGATACTTGAAGCCTGCCTGCATAGCATTTGTTCCAAAGTTCAATCTCGGTAACACAATAAAACTGCTGTAGTTTTCTTAGAAGTAGGAACTAAGTAGAATTGAAGCATCCAAATGGGAAAAAGAAAATGCCCCAACACCCTCTATATACCATTTTGTCAACAGTTGTACAGAAGAGATGGCCACTGCTACTAAGCACTACAGCAATGCACAAGAATAATTTGATTATGAGGTCTGTAGACTTTGGCCAATCACCTACTGATACTGATACTTTACTTCAATACTCGATTCAACTGAAACAAGGGATTCAACTTTAAGAATATAAAGTTGCACCTGACCCGACCTCAACAACAGAGTGAACTCAAAGTCTGAACAGACACTAATTTCAATGAAAAGACAAGTTGAGGCTCTCAGACTTATGTTGGAACCATCATCGGATACAGACTATATCGATGAAGATAAACATTTTAAGATTCTGTGAACTAGATCAATCGTGATGCACTCTACCTTAACAGCAATAGGAACAAGCTCAGAGCGACCCAGAGGTACCTTAAGCCAGATCCCTTTCTTTCCCTGCACATAAGATGGCATTTGGTAAATAGATTTCCGATCAAAGAATGAATACAAGATCAGAATATAATCAATCAGGTAAAAAGCAGGGTAAATTGTAATTGCAGTAATTATCTGAGCACATTCCAAGCATAAAGATGATGGTAACATGTGAGAACCCATGATTTTTGCAGCAAAATCAGTCACTTTGTGGTATGAATATTTATGGATATCACTTCTCATCTGAAGACCCCTATGATGGGTTGATGAAATTTCGAGGATCACTTGATCAGGAACAGCTAACCTAAGCAACCTTGAAACGAGATTATACAAGTAATAGGAGCTGAAAAAACTTAATTTATCGAAATTGATGCCGTGTGTATTGTCAATACCTTCATCTTCCAGCTAGAAAGAGATTCTTGGAGAACATAAGCAAATGCATTCGTGTTCCAAGGTAATTTTTCTGGGATAACAATGATTCCCCCATACTCATCTTCACAAGACTCGAGCACGCAGTGCTCTTCGGGAGATGTCCAGAAACGGGCCGTACTACTCGATCCATTTGTATTAGAAGAGGCATTTCCCAACAACATTCTGGGGGCCACTGAATCTATGCCTTCGCTTGATGTCGTCGCGATAGAGTTGGAGCTCTTCACCTCCAGAAATCCTAAAATAGAAGAGCAGGAGCAGACAAAGAACAATCAAATTAAAGGGTTTGGAGAAATGAAAGACAAGCTACAAGTTGCTTACCGAGTGGAACACAGCAAATTGAAATAATGTCATGTCATATGGAACATAAACCAAGTAAATGGTTGGAACTTATAATCTCAATTTTTCGTCATCTCAAAGAATCAAAGAGGTGAAACATTACATCAAAAGAAAAAGGGTCATAACCTAAAGCTATATGCGCATTACATGAGATTCATTCACCATTGCTAAGAAGCGAAAAAGGGCTACAAAACCATGGAATCCAGAAGTAAAGGAGCCCAGAAACCAAACACAATAAGCATTCACAGATGGGAGAAGCTACCTCTCTCTCCATGGCTGCACGACTGCCGCGGGAACCTTAAGCCACAGATGCGATTCATAACCGGTTTGGTGTACGCCCTTCCCAAGAACACCACCACCTCCGGCCTCAAATCCATCAATACCTTGTCCATCACCCAACACAACCCCTCCAAATCTCACACTGCTTATATGCAATACTTGAAGAGGCCAAAGAGAAAAAAATCTCCTGCACAAATGACATCATAAGAACCATAAATAATGCAGACATCAAACCTGAATAAAAGAAGACAACCTACAACGACTTAGGACTCGATTCCGATCACCCAAAGGTCTCAGGATCCAGGACAGAGGTACAACAAATTAGCTTCAGCTTGAATCGAGCAGAGTACATCTTAGCTAAGCAACACATGTTTGTATATACATACATATTTCTCTAGGATAGAACGAGAAGGCAGTGGTGGGTGTTGTGTGGTGAGTGGTGTGTGACAGGGACTCGCAAGGCAACAAGCAATATAGAAATCGCCCATTGATGGTTTCTAAGATGGGTTGGGAGAGGATGTAAAGCATATGCCGTTGTTGCGACCTGACGTTGCTTGGTGTGTATGTGTCGATGGAGATTGCAGGGACGGACGGCATGGGAGCGGAGCACGTGATGTTTAGGTAGGTTGGTAGGAGAGGTGGAATTAGTGGATGAGGCTGAGAGTGAGGAGGAGGGGATCTGAGATCTTTTGATCGTTTTGGCGCCTATCGATTGGGTCCGCGTGTCTTTTGTTTTCTGGTATGTCGTCCACGTCGGATCCAGCGACAAGTACACATGCATCACGCTTCCACATGCCTCCAACCGGTACTATATATATATATATATATAGGGGTGAATACAGTTTTTGTATGCTCTAATAGTATGATTAGGATTATGATTGGATGATCATAAATCTTAAAAATCTTAGATGGTTAGAAAAGCATTATAGGATTTAAGAAGTTAAATTATTGGGTTTTCTTGGATGAGATACTCTCTTTTTGGTTGTATGTGAAGAGCCCAGCTTTTGTCAAAATGATTGAATTGTCACCGTCGATAACTAACAACTAAACTTGATCGCTAAATTGATTATTTAGCCAAATGGATTGAGTGGTAATCCACATTGATTTTAATATTTTTAGAAGCATTATAGCAAATGGGTCAAGTGTTAATCGACATCGATTTTAATATTTTTCAGTAAATCTATATTATTTTTTAATAATGATTTTGAGTCCTTTACTAACCATCTAAGATTTTTAAGATCTATGATCATCCAATCATAATCCTAATCATACTATTAGAGCAATAAAAAACCGTATTCACCCCTCTATACTATTTTTTGGATCAGTTTTACATATAAACCGGATTCCGAATTTTGGAATTTAATATAGTTCGAGTTCTTTAAGTCAGCTATAAATCTTAAGTCATACTAACCATTTAAGCTTCAAATAATTCATCATCATCATTTTCAAGTGTTTGAACGCAAAGATGGCATGCAGCTGTGACAGAAACTGTAGCGAGCTTACTTGTGTTGTAAATTTAATGGCGCATTCATGAAATGATTTGTACTATAATCATTAAAGAAAAGAAAAGCATACGAAGAGGACGAATCGACATGCTGTAATAATATATGATAGAAGTTGGTGGTCTCCTCACCAACAAGCAATTTGGAGTTGTCCTCCGGTGAAGTGGGCTTATCATAGAACAATAACAACACTGCATTTGTGTGGAACTGTGCTTGCCATACAAATGGGGGTAGGATATCATTTTCTATTCCAAATAGTAATAATAATAATAATAATTGATACAGATCATTCCATCAAGTTTCGACGTCCAACCTAATCCAAATGCGATCTGATGCAGAAAACTTATCCACATGTCGTTGTAGGCATAGTTTGATTGAGCTGATGTGCTTCTTCGTCTTTCCACCCAATTCTTTGTTGTAATGTGCAGTGTTCTTTCCTCGTTTTTAAGTTGTAGGCACAGAAATATGTGGATATCTTCTATTCGGAGACAAAGGTACATCTATAATGACTTGATGAGTCGACCATGGATGCATGGTGTACATCTTCATTTAGTCTCAAGCTTTGACTTGGCTGTGGGACTGAGAGAAAATAACCTTAATTTTCTTGTAGAAATGTAGTAGCTGATGAACGAGTTACTAGAAATTACCATCTCTTCGCCTAAAAAAAATACTTGTATGAAAATGAGAAAAAAATCATCTTCCTATATATATACACCATATAGTTTAAGATAACACATGAGACTATATATATATATATATACATTATTTTTTTTTTCTCTTCCTGTTGACACCCATCATTTACTAACGATAAATCAAATAATAAAAGCATCAATTATTAATCTTATAATATTTTAATTAATTATAAATTATTTTTATAGTTAATTATCTTTAACATCATGATTCTTATATTTTTAAAAATTATATTAGGATCTCTATATTTGTTAATGGGAATATGATTCATATTTTAAGATTTACTACTGAATACGTTATTTTCATTAATAGAATTATTAGTGTGAGACGAAACGAGATTAAATATTTATTTTTGTAAATATAAAAATATTATTATAATTTTTTTTAAAAAAAATAAAGATCGAAATATTAAATAATCCGGATATAATAATACTATTGTTAATTACGTTACAAACGTACACACGATCTGTGAAAGGGGGTCGCATCTAACAGAAGGCCGGCCGACCTGACTCCCGCTTCTCTTCTCTCCTTCTGGTTTTGTCTTTTGCTCCCTCATCCCATCCTCCCTCGCTCGCTGACCCACCCCCCCTTCTGTCGTCCGCCCGCCCGCCCGCTGCCATGTTCTCCAAGCTCTTCCGCGTGTGCAGGGACGACTCCCACAGTTCTTCCTCCGAGAAGCTGAAGCAGGTGTTCCCTCTCTCTCTCTCTCTCTCTCTAACTATCTGTAAATTAGGGCATTGCACTTGTTTCTTTTGTTAGGGTTCGCTTGAAACCCTATCGTTGCGATAGTTGTTCCATTGCTATTCGATTGATTGGATTTTCTTTAACTGCTTATAAGACGGGCGATTCGATTGTGCCCGTTTTGTTCTTCTCATGTGAAGAATTGCCATCGTTTGCGGTTCTTGAGAACCATTCGTGAAATAACCGGGCAAGGGATAATTTTTTCTTGCTACTGGTTCATAGGTAACTAGAAATAGGGGGATTCTTTTCTCTCCTGATGGTATGAGCTCGAACAAGGGTTCTGTCGGACGCAAAAATACATAAAAAAAAAACTCTAGGTTTCAAAACAAGTGAAGAAAATATAAAGAAGAATTATGGAGGAATGCAAATGATGTGTGTATGAAAGGTATGTGGGCAGAACAAGTCCTTAATGTCAAAAGAACAATCCAAAGAAACAACAATAAAATACAAACCCGGAGAATAACAAACATAAAATTTACGTAGTCCATCACTACTTCCCTACATCCACGGAGGAAAAAAACTCAAATCCTTCACCTATTTGAGCAAAATAAAATACTAAGAATATTACATTCTCTTGGGTTAATCCAAACCTAAACCTCAAGTCCCTTGTACACTCTCTCATATGAACTCTGAAATCACCCTATCAAAGGCTTAAGATACAAGAGATATTTATACAATAACCAAATATGAATTTCTGAGATTTTTCTTACCATTCTGCAATTGAATTCCTTGTCCTCCAAGCAATCTGAGTCTCCTTGAAATACATATCAACCTTTACAAGGCAACTATGAGATCAGAGAAATTGTGACCCTCCGATTAACTACTGTCGCCATGATTCGTCTGTATGCATAATAGAAGAGAAAACACTCCATTAATTTATTATCTATCCTCTCTGATTTTTTTTTTCTTGAGGATATCAATGTCTCAATCTATGGCATGTCAAGCGTTTGATCCTGCTTGTTTGCAGCCTTCACACTTGTCTGCTTGGCTTCCATATTTGCTCGGCCTTTGCCGCCCATGTGAATACGGTGGATTTTTGCTTATGAGCTCTTCTTATGTGAAACTACGGTTGGTTTATCTCACACGGAATTCTGGTAGTATCTATGTTGAGCTCAATCATTTGAAATGTTATGTAGTGGCTCAAATGATATTTCCTTTGCACCCTAGTGTTATTGCTCAAGCTGTGTGATTATGGAGCTTCCGTTAGTTCTCATTCTCCTTTATCCAATTCTAAATGACTTCTACATTGAGCTCATTGCCTTTACTGTTGCATGATTGTTCGCATGGCTTTTTCTTTGCACCCTTAAGTTATTGCTCAAATTGAATGCTATCAATCAGTTCTAATCTAGGTTGAGGAAGCTGTTTTGGTTCATCCATTCTACCCTGCATGGTTGTCTTCGAGAGATGTTCTATGACAGGAAGTCTGCTTTAGTAGAGATGCAACAGGAAGGCACATGCTGGAACCTGTTTGAAGCTCTTTTGTTGGTATCAGCTACAGATATTATCATCAAAGTATAGGTTTTCTTCTAAAAAACTGATACATTTGCTAAATATATGTGTCGTTTCCTTTATACACACACACACACACATACACATACATTTTTTTTTGTCAGACAGTTTGGCATAATTTTTAATCAGCCATTTAGCTTTTAGTATGACACACTTCTTGGCTTTCTTTCTCTGAGTAAAGTATCGTAGTAAACCAATCTTCTAGACTGTGGGCATATACTTGAGTCTTCAAATTTCCAATGAATGTGACTCTTTAGATTTATGCTGAATCAACTAATTTACATTCAATAAATGTTGTGGTATGTTGTCCGATAAAAGATGTTTTTTTTCTTCTGCTATAGACTCTAAAAATACTTGAGGAGAAGGAAGTTGTCTTGCAAAAGAAGATTTCTCAAGAGGTTGACAGAGCAAAGGGATTCACAAGGGCAAATAATAAACAAGGTTGGAAGGAATTTACATATTTGAACGTCTATGAATTTTGAAACTCAAGTGTGATAGAAACAAGATATATGCGTGCAATAATTTCTGATGCAAATCATCATGTTACAAACACAGCTAAAAACATGGTACATCAGCATGCCAAGGTGTCTTACAACACTTCTAAGATTCATGCTGAACCAAAATCAGGTTGACTGCAATTTTAGTCTAGCTATGATTTTCGAAAAGATAATTTGATATGGCACATATTGGAAGGCATGTTATCTCTTGTTATGATTAAGCTTGCTCTTTTATGCAACCCAAAAGTGCTCATCAGTATATATATGTACGTCAAATTCATTCAATTTTTAAAGATTGCATGTCATCGCCACATTAGTTTAATGAAGTTCTAGACCAAGAAAAAAAAAGCCACCTTGCAGGACTACTTGCGGGATTACTTAGCTGCCAAGTAGCTATGTCTGCTTTTTTAGATGGAAAAGAATATTTATCTAAAATGATTACTGCAAAACTTGGCTCTTAAGATTCCTATTAATCCATAAAATATGTAATTTTCTTCAAGCATAGTCCTTTCTTTTTCTAGATTTCCTTAATAAGTGGATCTAGTACACCACCAATATTTTAGGTCTTTTTCACCTCAATTTGTCTTTTTTCTTTTCCTCTGACAGCGGCAATAGAGTGCCTGAAGAGGAAGAAGTATTATGAAGGTAAAATGGATCAGCTTGGAACTTTCCAATTGCACATACGCAATCAGGTAGCAACGTATAAACCAGTTGTTTTTATTAACCTGTTGTTTTGTGATTTTTACCGGGAACCATTCGAAGAGTCCTAATTTTGCTATTTCTATTGGTTTATGCTTGAAGGAGAAAAAGCTACAACAAGACTGTCATCCAACATAAAGGGGCAATAGCAGATTACAAGCAATCTGAAGATCATGATGTTAAAATCATATCAGTGACTTCTCTTGATTCTGACTCTTTGTAGATATAGTAGTACATAGACTTGTGTTATCTGACTTAGGTGTTCTGGTGCTAATTTGTTTTCTTCTCCGGTTTAAAGTTTTTTTGATGTAACACATACTCGATGAAGGCCAACTTATGCATTTGGTATCAAAATTTTAACTCTCTGAACATCGTGGATTTTCTTAATTTGTGGATGCTTCTAGTAAAATTCTTCTGTTCAGCCAGGACATCTAATTGTGTGTGGACATCACCTGTGGGATGCCTATTCCAAAATGCTTTTCTGCATTTGGATAATTGCTGGTTTGCAATGAAAATGTCAGTGCTAAAAAGTGGCCGTTTTCTACTAAATATAGTTTATAGTACTTGATGATTACGTGTCATTGGTAACTCAAGACTTTTGTTTCTTATCACTTGATAATAAGTTTTAGATGAGCGTCACTCGTTCAATAATTTTCTTGATGTTGTCATAACATAGATTTTTGCGTATTATCTATTTGGATTTGATTTCATACTTTTTTTTGTTTGTACTAAAGAGCATATTATTTAAAAATTATGATTGGAATTGCATAGTCTCGTATTCGTCTGCACCAAATATATGCCATGATATTTGCTGGTCACTTAGATACGAGCCTTAAAATAAATTAAAGAAGGCAAAAGGTAATTAATAGCACTAATTCATCGAACAAAACTGACAGTTTCTTCCACATCCTACGTTTTCAAGTTATGTATGCATTCCTAAGGAATACACCAGTATTTCATAAATTAATAATGTTTTCAAGTTATGTATGCATTCCTAAGGAATACACTAGTATTTCATAAATTAATAACGTTTTCAAGTTATGTATGCATTCCTAAGGAATACACTAGTATTTCATAAATTAATAATGTTTTCAAGTTATGTATGCATTCCTAAGGAATACACTAGTATTTCATAAATTAATAACGTTTTCAAGTTATGTATGCATTCCTAAGGAATACAGCAGTATTTCATAAATTAATAACGTTTTCAAGTTATGTATGCATTCCTAAGGAATACACTAGTATTTCATAAATTAATAACGTTTTCAAGTTATGTATGCATTCATAAGGAATACACTAGTATTTCATAAATTAATAACGTTTTCAAGTTACGTATGAATTCCTAAGGAATACACTAGTATTTCATAAATTAATAACGTTTTCAAGTTATGTATGCATTCCTAAGGAATACAGCAGTATTTCATAAATTAATAACGTTTTCAAGTTATGTATGCATTCCAAAGGAATACACCAGTATTTCAAAATTAATAACGTTTTCAAGTTATGTATGCATTCCTAAGGAATACACTAGTATTTCACAAATTAATAACGTTTTCAAGTCAAAGGATGTTAGATTTGAACATAATAGTAATATAACCTTGAACATAAAGACTCATTACATTGCTAATTAGGTTGTTACTATACTTTTAAAAATTATATTAGAATTCATATACTTATGAAACTAAAAATATTTAACTTCGTTCCTCATGTCGTCGACTCTACTACCGAAAATATCATAGGACTTATCACTAAATATGTGCTATCTTACTTTGATTTACCATTGAACACATGTGATATTTTTATGACAGAATAAAAAATAAAATTAAATATTTTAATTTCGTTCTTAATATAACATTTGAAAATATAAAAAATAAGATACTAATGATAACTAATTACATGAGTAATCTATAATTAGCCCCCTTCCAAGTGACCAAGAATCAGCATCAGCTGCTTGGGCTTGAATTTGAACAGCAGTCATACTGATATCAAAATTGTTTGGCGAGAATCCTATGTGGTCAGCAGTGATTGTGGGGTGTGTTCCAGTATAGGGTTATAGATTTTGTTTAGGTGCAGTTCATTATATCCAGTATCACAAAACATACGCGTACATCAAAAGTCCAACTGTAAAGATCAGATCAGGACCAAGCCATAAGACCGGAAGAAACTGAGGTGCTTCAGATTGTACCTGATATATTAAGGAATCACAAATATCAATGCCTATTTCACCAGGGAAAAAGATATCAATACCACTCGATTCCCCAGGATCCATCGTGTTAACGAATGCGTGACATGATTGCAAGACGAAATTGAGTTTGAACTTGATGATTCTACAGGAAAACAGGTAGAGAGGCTGTAAGTACGGACAGCGATTATGGATGAACCATAAGGCAATCGGTTGAAGAGTTGTTTGAAACAGTGTCAGCAAAACGTAGAACTGGCTGGCTATTCATCCGTCCACCCTCTTGTCTCAAGCCATTGGTTGTCGCCTCCTGCAATGGAGATTTGCAAAATGTAGAGCTGTTAGAAGCCATGGTAACTTCATAAACAACTGAGAACGAGCAAGTCATTAAGCCCGATTGCTGGAGGGTTGATGACGAGCCATGCACAGTTATTGATCCCATGATCTGCTCGTGGAGATTATTGTAAAATAGATACATGTGCACCATTTTAGCTGCTGCAGTAAGATGAAAACTAGGAGCAAACAAGATTTATCTGCCCAAGCTTATAATCATATTAGATTTGCACAACGGGACCGCGTATGTAATTGCCATTTACAATGCATGATCACATAGAAGTTGAAATTATAAGGGGGCCCTATAATCATTCATTTCTAACATGGTAGCATCATGTTGGATTCTCATGATTAGGAAACCACATTTCTAATACAGACAAGAATTAGACATCTATTCCTGCAACATGATTCAGATTTACGTACATAATGCTGGTACCAACATACTTGAATGAGTGTACTGCTATGAATAAACAAGTTGCACAAAGTGATTACCTCTTAGGTCGGGAACGGTCTTCTTCATAATCCATCATTCCTCCAGGTTCAGAAAAGATCTCTCCGTGGCCTTGTAAGTGCAAGTCGGCCTGCTTAAAGTGTTTAACTTCTGCCACCAAATGAGTAAGACACATCGACTAACATTGCGATTTTTAATACATAATTTAGTTATTCACATGCTTGTATATAGTCATAGATGATTTACAAAGAAAAAAAGGCCAATAGTTAAAAGAGGTGTTGATGCATAAACATAAACAAACTTCGCTTTTTATTCAAGCATTTGAACTAAATGTGGATTATATTTGTCAACCATTTTTAAAGTTATTCTCAAACAATTAAGCTGACCTTGAGAGATTTCTTCACTTCTTCCACCTTGTCCACAATTTCCTTCCTATGCATCTTGTTGGCCTCACTCATAGTATCAGCCCACTTGATTTTCTCTTGGATCATATGAAGCAAATTATCCGAAGTTCCTGACCTGTACGAGGTGTCTTCTAAAATATAAGTGAATAGAATGCATGAAAGATGTTCTGTCAAAGCAGGTTATACATTCCTCCAGTGGCTCACAGGAGAAACTAGAAAGATCAGAAAAAAGAAAACCCAGCTTATGAAGGACGCAAACTTACTCTTTGAACTTTTTCATAGAATATCATATTCCTCGGAAATTAAAATTATAAAACTGAATAGTGTATTCTGTTCTTGGGTAAACTTATAATCATCTGCATGTCTATCCTAAATAACAAATAAAGATCCATGTGCTTTTTTGGATCACAAGCACATGGGATACAAGAAAGTTGAATTCACAACAAGTAAATGTTCCACAATCTCTCAGAATAAATACCAATCAGTTTATTAAAATGAATAGTATTCTAATTCTATATAGTTTTGCACAGCAAGAAATGATGTGTTGAATCCAATGGATAGTAAATAATTTTCTTACAGAGATATGAACTTCAATACTGTCCTATGTGAACAATCAACAAAATGGCTTATATAAGAACAACTTATTCCTATGGACATAATCTCTATAGCACTGAGGATGGTTGACAGCGAATCACATTACCATGTTCAAGTGTTCATGATATTGATCCTTGATAAAGAGTAGGAAAAATATTCTTAATGTGGAGCAAATAAGCAAAGTCAAAAGCTAAGGAAAAAAAGTTACTTCACTGGCCAAGGACTCCCTATAACATAAAAACAAAGCATTCATATTTTAGTGTTACAATCAATTAATTTATTGATTCAGAAAACATTTCCAAATGGATATTGGAGGTGCCTCACTACCCCTATTGTATGGCAAAAGTGTACTGTATTCCTGAAGCACCAAGAAAAGTACATAAACAAAGCTGATAGTTAGGAGTATACAATATTTAAGAACTCATTATAACAGTTTGTGTGCCATATTTCTTCCCTTTCTAGATGTCACAAGTGAAATTGAAACAAGAGTTGCATTAGATAGTTAATGTCCAATGTAAAATCATGTCAAAGCGTAAAAAATGTTGAATTTTAACTAGGTGAAATAGATGGGAGAAATGCTCCTTATTATTATCATAGGAAAAAAGAGTTACTTGTTTCTCCATTCAGAAAAAAGACAATTACCCCCTACACGTGTGACCTAAGACATACTAGGGATTACTGTACCCACCCAAAACGGTACAGTTTGGGCGGTACGTATCGGTCCGGGTGTGGACCGATACGCGGACCAAAGTTTGTATTACTGATGTGTACTGCCCAGTACGGGTGGTACATACCAATCCCAAAGGATAACGATACGCGAACCGCCCTCTACCGGGCGGTACCAATGTCTTAACCTCGTATCCGGCAATACAAGATCTATATTAGGCGATAACGATCGGTTTCGATCGTTATTGATCTGTACTGGGCGGTAACGATCGAAATCCAACCATTACCGACATGTACCGGTCGGTAACAATCAGATTTCAATCATTACCGATCAAGGGCTGAGATTGCCCTATTATTTCAAACAGTCAATTTAACTGTTTGAGACTTATAGAAGAGTTTTTAAACCCTTTCCTTCCCCCTATTTTAACTCATTTGACTCTCTCAATCTTTTAAGTTTCCTTAAACTCTTTTTCACTCACATCTTTCTCTTATTATCACATTTTCATTCTCCTAAACTCAACAAAGCTATGATTTATGGATTGGATCAAATTTAGAAGGCTAATTTGAGAGGATTAAGAGGGAGAACACTTTGATCAAGAGGTATGTATTCTCTTTCTAAATTTTTGTTTGGTTATGAGATGATTAAGCCTATTCTATGTGGTGTATGACTTAATGTCTAATATGTTCTTTGATATGTTTTTGATGATATAATAGTGTTAATTAGAGAGTAATTAAGGTCTTTAAATTTGTGATTAGTGTGTTTAATATTGATTTTTTTTCAAAATTAGATACTTAATAGGTCAAATCTTTATATTTCATGCATATTAAGGATTGAATCATACGTTTGTGATGGTATAATAGGTTTAATTAGATTTTAATTAATTTTTTTAATGCTGTAATTAGTGATTTTAATGATAATTTAATCAAAATTTGATCGATATTAGGTCAATTCAATGTCTTTAATACATATTAAGGATATTTAACATGTTTATAGCGATGAAAGAGGACTAATTACAAATTAATTAACTATGTTAATACTACGATTAGTGTATTTAATTACAATGATATCCAAATTTGACCCATATTGAGTCAATTAAATATCTTTAATGCCTATTAGAGTGTTTGGCATGATTATAATGTTGAATAAGAAATAATTAATAGGTAATTAACCATATTAATGGTGTGATTAATATATCTAATGATAATTTCATACCTATATTTGATCAAAATTATATATTTAATGCTTCTTTCAAGTATTTAACATATTTATGGTGATAAAATAAATCTAATTAGGCGTTAATTAAGTTCTTTAATACTGTGATTAGTGATTTTAATGATGATTTTATCAAAATTTGATTGATATTGAGTCAACTCAATGTCTTTAATACCTATTAGGGTGTTTGACATGTTTATAGTGGTGAAAATGGACTAATTAATTAACTGGTAGTAGTGTGATTAATGATTTTAATGATGATTTAATGATATTGAGTCAATTCTACGTATTTAATGCACCTTATTATGGCTCATTATGACACGTATAATCACACCTTGTTATTTTAAACTAGGGATAATCACAACTTGCTTATTTGATTTAAATTTGGTAGGAACATGACACCAAAGGAACAAGCACATGATGCTTGGGATCATGCTCGAAAGATAGACGGCAACTATCATAATTGACAATGCATTTATTGTGACTACGTCGGCAAGGGTGGAGAAATCACCCGGGTGAAAATGCATTTGGTCAATGGGTATCCCAATGTTACAAAATGCAAGAAGGTTCCGACGGAGGTCCGTAAATCATTTCAAAACAAGTTACAACAAACAAGAGAAGATACAATATAAAAAAAAGCAAGAGTTGCGAAAGAACACTATAGGGTTACGTAAGAACCAGTTTATGACGATTATGAGGGTTGCGACGATGAAATTGATCTGGATCTCAAAGCTGGTATTCGTGCATCATTGGAGCATCTATATATGTACGAGGAAGCAATGAGACATCAACGACCTGACTCACAATAGAAGCATGGCGGTGGCAGTGGATCTGTGCCACAAAGAATCCAGAGGTTAGCCAACATGAGGCAACCAACTACCCCTCCTCAATTAAGCCAAACTAGTAGCATGAGATAGGGTGGAATTTATGGTTTTATGAGAGGACTTGGCAGGAGGTTCGCACCATATATTATTGATATTGATCCATAAGCCTATCCTCTACAAACAACGAAACAGACACGGATTGACGATACATATACAAAAGAAAAGAAGCGGGATATTGGGAATGTAATTGCAAAATGGTTTAACTTCCACAGGATTCTAGCAAACACAACTCAAGGTCCATATTATCAGAGCATGGTCTCCTTTATTCAAAAATCTAGCACGAGGATCCAACCTCAAACATCGAGGGAGATCCACGACGTGTATTTAGATGAGGAGGTGACAGAACTAAAGGATTGGATCAAATCCTTCAAGAAGCAATAGGACGAATATGAGGTGACACTAATGTGTGACGGTTGGACATGACCAATAAAAATGAGTATCATCAATTTTCTTGTTTATTGCAATAGATGGGTGGTGTTTCATAAGCCAATTAATGCTTTCGACAAGATTTAAGATGCAAACTACATTGAAAACTTAATGGACATCGTAGTAGAGATTGAACCACGATACATTATCCAGATAATCATTGACAATGAAGCCAATTTTAAGAAGGTCGATTTACAATTGATGGAAAAAAGGAAAACAATATTTTGAACTCCATATGCAACTCATTGCATAGATCTAATGCGGAAGGATATTGGCGAACTACCATCAGTCAACAAGTGTGTAACTCAAGCACAATTGATCACAAAGTTTATATATAATCATTATTGGGTCCGCTCTTTAATACAAAAGTATATAAATGGTGAGATATTTAAACCTGAAGTCACTCGGTTTGCTACAAATTTCATTGCCTTAAAGTCAATATAGCAAAAGCGGCAGTGCCTCAAGGCAATGGTCACCACACAGGAATGGTCCGAATCCAGGTATTCGAGATTGAACGATGAAAAAAAAAGATGGAAAAGACCATTCTTTCTTCTAGATTTTGGGAGACCGTGAATGAAATCATAAAAGGTGTGGAACCACTTTACGTTGTCCTCTATAAGGTCGATATGAACAAGCATTCACAAATGCCTTATCTTAGACATATGTTGATTACAACAAGCGAGGAGATCAAGAAAGCATTCAAAGATGATTTTAAGGCCGACCAATACTTATAGATCATCAATCGCAAGACTAAAGTTCATATGGATCAAGATATCCATAATATAGTTAAATTCATATTCAGTGTAATTTAATTCATAATTTTTTAATGTATAAAAAATTTTTACTAACTAAATTATGTTTTGCAGCGTATTATCTAAATCTGACAATTCAATTTCAATATAGTCTTGGAACACGATCAGATTTATTTTCGACACTAAGAAATATTATATATCGAATCTTGTCAAGCACTACTGATGCAGCCGATGCTATTATGAAGGATCAATTATTCCGAGAAACAATTGGTTCATTCTCTAACATTATAGCTATATCGTGTCATTACAATATGGATCCTGGTGAAGAAAAGTTACACACATATTGATTATAAACTATATTTGATATTAATTATTTGTTATGCTAATAAAGTCTTATTTATACTTTTTTGCAATTGAGTGGCGGCTACAATTTGGAGGGGGCACACCGTATTTAAGGAAGGTTGTTGTCTGTGTACTTTCATAGACGACATCTAGTGGTTGCGAAAGTAATTAGTTAATGTTTGCATTAATTCACACGAAGGTATGCAACAGACTATCGTATAAACGATTGGAGAAACTGGTATATGCCCACTATAACATGCGGCTAAGGTTGTGGTGTGTCGAACTGGACAAGGAACCGAAGGAAACAGAGATTGATCCCATCGACCTCCAATTCTAAAATGAAGATTCAGAGCCGATGTTAGAGTGGGTCAAAGTGGCGAAGAACCAAGAGGATCCTCTACTTGATGAGGCTGGAGATCCTCAACGTCCTTCGTGTTTTATCACCGAGGGAATAAAAGAAGAGGAAGCATATCCCCAGCAGGAGGAAAATTCCCCTCGATCAGAGCGTGGCGGAAGGAGCCAAACAAGATCGAGTCAAACTGCTCTAGGAACTAGAGACACCCAATCGTCACAGTCGTCTGCCCAACGTACAAAGGCAAAGGCAAAGGGGAAGGCAGTAGCATCAGCTGCACCATTGGAAAGAATCGAGTCGGGTGACGAGACACCTTTGCAATCGCATTCAACAATTAGCTCGGTATTAAGACATGACAATGACGTAGACAATACTACCTCAACCGATGATAGTGATGACGTCGAGGAATTGATAGTCCCATCCATATAATTTGAGGGTGGTGCATAGATCGAGGAGCAGTATTTTACACATGCCACCCAAGATTCAGATCATGGAGCTCGACGAGGTACTAGTCATGTTTATGCACAAAAGGAAAAGGGGAAGCCAATATACATAGAACGAAACTCATCGTATTCACAATCGTCGTATTATGGAGAAACTTACGGCCAACAGCAGCATGATGATAGTTAGTCATTCTCTGAGCAACAGTACGATGATTGACCTTATGATACGGAGCAGCAGATCAATAGCGAAAGTAGAAGTTCTACAATTCACTATGTTTCGCACTAATATATGCCATATTCGTCATTGCCTCAGAAGCTACCTCGGACACATGTGGTTCACGACGATCAGCCTACGACCATCACCACATCGATGCACCAATCGCATACGGTGTATCAGTACACTATGCCATGGGATCAATTTAAGGATTGGGTCCGACAAACATATCATATTAATATACAGATATATAGGATCGAGGATCTCGATCCATCACTCATAGAGTCTCGTCATTCTATTTTATGGTAGAACCAGGTATATCCATCGATTAATTAATTCGTTCATTTGAATCTTAAAGTTTAAATTGCATAAAAAATAATCTAACAATTCAAATATATATTTTTGTAGATAATTCAATATTAATGGAAGGATGATCTGGAACATACCACAAGGCTACTCCTCAAAGCCCAAAAAGATATATGGCACTATTTTTTCCTAAATTACATTTTTTGCTAAAATTATACTAAAATTATATTTATTTATAGCTTAAAAACCCTATTCTAACTTTTTTTTTCTATTTTTCAGGTATTTTTGAAGATTTTTCAGCTCATTTTGGGCGTACCATCAGTATGCCTTTGTACGTACAATACCGAGCAAGGCTCGGTACACCGGTATGGACCGAAATTACAAACTTTGACATAGACCACCCCGTTTCAGGCGATCTATATTAAAATAATAAAAAATCAAAAAAGTGGTGGGCCCCTATCCATTTCAGCGTTAAAAAAAAAGCATATTAGGGCTCTTCTCGCGTTCGAAGCTGCGACACTACCTCTTCGTCGGTGCGATGCTGCAGTGACAATGCTTCTTCACCGCTGCAGCGACGCTACCTCTTTGTTGATTCGCCACTGCAATGCTGCAGCGAACCTTTCTTCGTCACTTCACCGCTGCGATCCTACAGTGGTGCTGCCTCTTTGTCACTTCATCGCTGCAGCAATGCTACCTCTTCTCTGATTCTCCACTGGATGCTGCAGCGACACTGCCTCTTCGTCACTTCGCCGCTGCAATGTTGCAGTGGCACTGCCTCTTCGCCGCTGCAATGCTACAACAGCATTGCCTCTTCACCGCTGTGATGCTACTGCTTCGTTTCGACACTGTTGCTGCTGCCATTGCTTCCTAGGTATTGCTACACTTCTCCTCCTTTTCTTTCTTCTTCTTCTTCTTCTTCTTCTTCTTCTTCCTTCTTCCTTCTCTGTTCCTCCACCAGACCTTCCTCTTCAACCTCATTTTCTTCCTCGTTGAAACATCAATATGTACCAGCGTATCGTGTGTCGATACACCAGTATGAAGCGGCACGTGCCATGCCGTTGACCGGTAAGGCACACCAGCTCGGACCAGTAAGTCATACCTTGAGACATACTATATCATTAAAATGAATTCTTAATTAGTATGATCTACATAGATACTGAAATCAATGCTTGTTACTGAAGAAAAACATTAACAGGCAGCTGCTAAATCTTAAGGTAGAAAGTATAAACAGCCATAAAAAAAGATTACTACATACCCTGCTAAAACTATAACTGAGCAAATACAAAGAACCCACACAGTAACATATAGCCGAAAAATCCTAGTCAAACTGAAGCCAAATTTGAGAATCCTAATCAAACTGAATTTAAATAGTAATAAAGACCTTGCAGGTGTAAATAAAATATGTTCTAAATCAAGAATTTCTTCTCAAACTACTTCAGGAAAAATACCCGTAAACAGAAATTTCAGTGCTACCTGTGGATGTTCACTTAATATCATTGGTAAGCCATTTTACAACTTTCATAAGTACTAAACTGAATAAGTGACTGTATATTCATACAAATTAGTCCAATGAATGCACTATTAAATCACTTTTCCATAATCAAACATTATCAAGATCCTCATATAAGAAAACAAAGATACAACAAAGTGAGAAGACTCCCATGGCATACATACAACCATGGAAAAAATATATACCAGTTATTTAGTGTCTGAATCATGTTGTCTAGTTGTTCAGGTCTAAGGTCCCTTCCAGCTGCAAACTGAACCTGTACCACAAGCCAAAATAGAAGGGGAAATAAACAGGATTGCATGAAGCATTACGGTACAGATCTGTTTTTAGTGAAGAAAAAAAAGTATACAAAGATTGACAGGGCAGCACATTTACCAACCTCGAAGCACCTGCGTGATTGATCCAGTTTTCCTCTTACAATACCCTTTAAGGACCACAATAATAGCATAAGCGTATTGCTCAATATCAACATCTAAAACTTCATCAATAACTGATGGAAGTTAATATGCTCTAAATAAATGTCTTTATATCTGAAATAAGTACTCCAAAGTACCCAGTAGAATCCATGAAAATGCCAAAATTTGGTAGCCGCAATGGTACATTGCACGACTATACAGAAGAAAAGGACTTGCAGTTACATGATAAAATGTTCAACGATGCAGATAGAAACTTGTGGAATAACATGGACGACCATGTAATAGAAACAGAGAAAGTGAATAAGAGTATATCATTCATCGATAGGAAAAATCAGTGCCTTCATCAATTATACAATTTCATTCAGTAAACATATTCCGCAAATACTTACCACATACATGCACTCATTGATAAGGAAATCTTCAAGTTCCCTAACATTTGAAACATCCAGCTCTTCCATGAGATGATCATAAGACAATACCTAACAACCAGCGAAATAATTGGATATCACCACAATATAACTGCAATTGGTTAAAGATATTGAGGATAAGATGGTTCATCAAGCAGCCCAAAAAGTCACAATCACCCAATAACTGATCTATTGTCTCATCTAATCTCAATGACATCTGACACTATATGAACACATTGATGTAGCAAATCTTATAAAGTAGGACACAACAGACCAATCAATACATGTACATCTGCATATATATACTAATTGTATACTATGTACAACTTACACAACCTATGATCATATATAATATTTATAGAATCAAATGACCTGTTCATAAAAATAGGTAATACCACATAAAAGTATTAGATTGATATATACAACACTAATGAATAAATCATTCAGTTTTGGCAATGAAAACCTTGAATGATGTTCTGGTCCCAGAGCAGGTGATTGGCCCCACTCCCTCTACAGACTTTTACTGGATTTTCTTATGTATTTCCAAGTGAAAAAAAGATATATGGTGGTATCATAACCGATATAAATCATCCAGTTAAATCCTATTCAGGAATTTTATGTGTAATGTCACCATTTTCAACAATTACTTTCACAAATCTCATTGCTTTCGGCCAAGAATAGTTTTTCCATATTATTGTTAACCTTAAAGAAGATCTAATGGAGCAAAGTAGCGGGAAGGTTGTCAAAACATAACACTGACAGAAAATCATCTCTCATCATAAAGGTTTGCCTTCTTTTTTTTTCTGTTTACTTATTTTAAAAGTTAAAACTACCAATGGACAAACAACACAAATCAATAAGTCACACAGAAGAAAATGTGAAATGTGTGTTCTACATAGCAGCGGTTTATTAAAATATCAACCGAAACACAAATGACTGAATTCCTGGTTAAGCCTGAATCACAGGAGACCCTCCATCAGGCAGTACATTACTACCTATACCACCTAATGAGTAATGACTATTTCATACCAGTTATATACTAGGAACTATTTTGATTGTACCACAAAGCATGGTCTGTTAAGTTATTTCCACCTACTCTCTCTACTAAAAAAACATAATCCTTCCATCCCTTCCACAACCCATTTTGTACACTCACATGAACCTTAACCCTTCTCATCCCCCTTGCCGCACCTCCTCTCACTCATGTTCCAGATTGATCCGCAACAATGAGAATTGATCAACATCCATCTGCAGCATAGTGATGTAGAAATAGAGATATCTGAAATATTCTTTTAGATAATTGAATGCATAATTAGAAAATTAGGCAAAATAGATTCTCTAGGTAAAGCCTTGACGTGAAAAAAAACCTTTTAGGTTGATTGAATTACCACAGAAGTCTCCCACAAGAATCCATTTAGTTTTAGGGTATTAGGTGGATGTTGCATTCATATAAAGTCTTTAATATATCATAAATAAAGTTGAAATTGCATGCATTATTGAGTTTGTACTGTATACTTAATTGAGTCTGTATGCATATTAGGTGAATAATATATTGTTGTAACTTTGAAGCCCACGAATACAGAGAAAACTGAAAAGCATAAATTTCCAATTGTGATCAACAAACTCACATGAAAGAAATTCATGTTTGCAATGTAGTATATTAACAAAAAAGCCTGCAAAGTCAATTAAAGACGAAAAACTGACCCAAAAAGAACCTATAAAAGGTGAAATGAAAAAAATAGTATGGCCTATTTTTTGGAATAAAATTGTCCCACTTGGATGATAAGAATAATTCATAAGCACCTTTTCTATCTCAGCCAGTGTCAACACACTTAGTTGCTTCAGCTTGCGGACTTGATCAGGTAATAGCACTGGAAGACAACCAGCATTACCTATAATAGGTGTGAACATTCCCAATTTATCAGATCCTTAAATGCACAAAAAATTCATTATGCAAAACTACAACTATAATTACTATCATTCCTTTCAATAAGGAGATGTGAACGATATTAGGCACCCAACATATATCAAGAATTATTATCTAGGAACTGCAAGTAAATATATTTTTGAACTATAGAAAGATGGTATTCTTCAAGAGAGAAAAGATAAAACCATAGCCAGATGATTAAGTGATCCACATAACATTGTGTGTTGACACCAAGGAATCAAATATTGGTACCAAAATTAATGATGATTCTAAAGAACCCAAATATACCAACCGGTACAGTACGGTGACCTCAATAAATTTCTGGAAAAGAATTTATAAATTGATGCATCCTGACTAGTGAATTTCAGATTAATACATCCTGACTAGTGATGTTTAAAGAACCCTTTATGTCCCTGATTAAAACAACGCACTTGAATAAAAATTATAGAGTAAGAGAACCCAAACACAAGAATTTTCTTGGTAAGAGAACACTTCCTAAAGAAGATATGCCAAACGTGTGGAAAAAGAAAAAAGATAAACATATTGAAAACTTTGTAACCTATAAAGGATGTCTTAAGAGAATACATTTCTTAGTTAGGTAACATATATAGCAGTAAGTTGTACAGCACAAAAAGAGACAGATGGTAGTTTTGCTCTCTTAATCAGTCACAGTATCGTATAATGAAACCAAAGAAAGAAAGGGCAACACACCAAGTGGCCTAGATAATTTGTCAGGGTCAGATTTAATTGTCAGTCAATGTTGTGGAGTCAAGTCGACCTGGCCCATTTCCTAAAATAAATATTCTTCGGTGCATTCCTTATTCTATGAATATTCCCCCCACCAGTCTAAAAGAGAAGCTTCCCAGGTATGATTAGTGATCTGATGCCTTTATTTCACTTATAAACTTGGATTCTTTACTGATTTGAACATCGGAGTAACCACACTGAGAACACCCTGATGCTAGTCTTCGTAGATGATACTTGCAACACAAGGGATTTAACTTGGGGGAATTGTCCTGAAAAGTCATCCAACTTGTAGAAAATGCAACATTGCTACATGGATTGACGACCCAATCTGACACATTACTACAGAGAAGAAAAAATTCAGCTTCTTCCACTGTTCCCCATAGAAGGTACAAGCTTCTGAAAATAAAATCAAATAAAACATATATCATAAAACAATGATATCAAAATTTTCTAGATGATGTTTACATCCATCTCATGATGTCGCTCACTTGATAATAACACATTGACATTTAAACTAATGAAAGATCTTGAGTGGTTATGATCTTTTATCTTCCCATAAAATTGAATAAATAGTGTTATATAGACAAAACAAGCTAAACTCAGTACCCACTAGGTCAATAAATGTAGCTTCAAAAGAGATAAAATCAAAGAAAATTTTTTGATGCAAATCTTCGTAACTTTCATAATGTGATCTTATTCTCTGGTCCACTTCTCTTTGAATCCACATAATTAATAGACCATCTAAAGGCTTCTTAAAACATTCTATTAACCATAACACCCCCGTCCAACCCAAAAGAAAAAAAGAAAAGAAAAGAAGAAAACAGAAAGATGAAAATAATGCATATGAAACTTCTTTACTCTTCTTTCTTTTCATCACCCTTCTCTCCTTTATCTTTGTCATCACAGATTCACCAATCTATAAGATGAGGACACTTCCTGCCCTGAACCACCAAATTCTTCAGTTATCCGCACTCAACTTGTCATCTAGTTGATCTTCATCCCAGATAATTGGGTATAGCATTTTAACAAGTGATATGCATTAAGCATCAAAATATTACCAAGGCCACTATCAAGATAAGTTTTGAACATTTTCTTTTCTTCATCACATCAAAATGAAGTACATTTCTAATGCATTCTAATATTATTTCTGTCATTCTTTCTAGTTTTACTCTGGCCTAAAAACAAAATGAGGAAGGCAGAGATCCATATCTGTTTTGACTAGTATCTAATAAAATAAATTTGATATCAGCAAGTCAACCAACTTAAATGGGTTCAGCATATCAAGAATGAACAGAAACATATGTGCTAAGCATCATTAAAAAAGGCTGATTTACAAAAATAAATTAAGAGAAATAGAAGAGCAACAAGCAACTGATGCCCTTCTAAAACCATGGATGATGAGAAAAGGATTCAGATAAAGTGGAGAAGATCATAACTGGTTGCTGCTCCCTACTTGCAGTGCAATCTTCCATGCACTGGCCTGTACACCACTTGCATTAGAAAAATCGGGCGGGTGGTGGGGGTGGGTGGGTGGTGGTGGGGTGCGGCGGGGTGTGTGTGTGTGTGGTGGAGGAAGTGGGAGGTGGGAGGAAAATGAGATGTGACTTGAGTCTTGCAACTCACAACTTCCATGAGTCAACAGAATGAGTTCTGTTAATTTCTTACAAAAAGTTCTGAGACTAAGAAAAAAGAGAAAAGAGGAGACAAGCAAACAAATAAAAGAGATGAGAAAAGGAAAAAAAAATAGAAGAAGAGAAACGAAAGAAGAGAAAAAAGAAAGGAAAAGCAAAAGAGAAAAAATATTTTGTTTTCCAGTGGACTATATTTGTTTAAAATTTTTATTGACTCAAGAAAAATGTCAATAAATTTGTAAGCATCAACATAACAACCCATTATAATACAGAATTAGGTCACTTAAAGAAGTTCTAAACTTCTGATTCTTCACATATTAATGCTTCGCTAAAATCAACTGCTATAAAATCCATATCTTGCTCCTCTAAGAAGTTGACAATCTGTCGTTAGTGTGATGCTGATTTCAACAGCAGCCATGTGCTGAAATACATCCTAAAAGTATCCATACTTATGAAAAATACAGTATAACCCACCATTGCACCTCTGGGTAAGCAAATTCGACCAAAGCAGAAAACTTATTTATGCTATCAATTACAAAGCAAAAGAAATTAAAAAGAAAGACTAAATGATGCAAGAAATCAATCAGGAAACACACTGTGTAAATGAAGTAACATACACATCTCCAAACACATTCTCTTGCATATGCCTAAATATGACCAGTAAGGATACTGAATCACAAAAAATAGGCTTTCCAACATCTATTTACGTTATACACGACAAAGATAGATAATCACATTGAGTTAACTGTATATATCACAGTGACCTTTCTGACCATTCACCATCTCTATCATCTATAAACAAAAAACCATCGTTCCCACACACTCCAATTCAGTTTTTATTCCAGTTGCACGAGAACAAGCTCCTCCGTAATTTTTATGGCATTATGACGCTAATCATACACACAAATTTCTGTTATGAACAGATAAGAACTGCAAACATCCCTAGAACGACAATGCAACATCAACCCTAGCAGATGCAAAGTTAAAACTACGATCAGTTACGCTTACGCTTGTAATCGCTCCATGTGCCGTAGGCGAACAAGCGAAGCACATCCAGTGACGACGAATACTGCGTTCCCTTCAACTGCATGACGGATTAAAATAGTCTAGAAACTCGGAAAAGAAAAGAATCCGAGAATTGGATGGTCAACAACAGAGCAGGAACGGAAAGGGGATGGAGGAGGTCACGAACCCTGGCAAGGCTGGGGACGGAAAGGATCTCGGAGAAGGCGAAGAGGAAGGGATGGGCGGTGGCCTCGAGGATGAGGCCGGCGAGGTTGGGAGCGGCATCGTAAAGCGCCGCCGCTCGCTTCACGAAGTCATCGATGATCTCCGATTGCCTGCGCTCCATGTCCATCCCCTCCCCTCCCCTCCCGTGAGATCGATGGGATGGTGGCTCGAGGTTTGTTGGGACCCCTTTAAGGTTTGTCGCGTGAGAGCAACGGGTGATGCCCATCGCGCCCAACCTTGACGCTTTATGACGGTCGAGCCGAACCCAAAACCCATTGCGGGCGACTCAAACAACATATGGAGCCAACACCACCGCTACAAGCAGACAACACAGCCAGTGGGCTGACTCAGCTACTTCTAAAACGCTGCAGCGAAGGGAGATTCCATGACATAACAAGTCTTCCCTCGATCCAAAACAGCGAGACAATTAAAGCAGGGACAGCGGAGAAACCGTGCAATGGCACATGCCCTCTTTTCCTCACCTCCGCCACGGCCTGATGCTTTATCGTGACGCATGTAAGGTGTTTGTGTTTTTGACCCGCCAATGAAACGCCGAGAAAGATAAAGAAAAAGGAGGACGGAAGGAAAGATGGGGTCGCGAGTTAAAAGGGTGAGGCGAAGGCTGCAGTGATCCTTTGATTTCTGTGAACAATGGAGGCCTGTCTTGGCCGGTGCTTTCCTCTTTTTTGAGTCTCGGTCTTTACCTCTTGTCAGTCTGTTTTCGGTAGGTGCGTGGAATTGGCGCCACGGACGGACGGCAGAGTCGGTCGGGGGATGGGGTGCACGGCGTCGCGGGTGGAGAACGAGGACACGGTGCGGCGGTGCAGGGAGCGGCACCGCCTCATCAAGGAGGCCGTGCACTCCCGCCACCACTTTGCCTCCGCCCATTCCGACTACCTTCGCTCCCTCCGCGATGCCGCCGCCGCCCTCACCCGCTTCGCCCTCGGCGAGCCCCTCGGCGTCTCCGAGCACGCCCCTCCGGTTCTCCTCCGCTCCTCCGCAGGCCCATCCACGCTCCCGCCGCCCACGCCCCAGCCACATCCGCCGCCTCCCCCTCCATTCTACTTCTCCTCTTGCTCCTCCCCTCCTTCGCCCTCTCCCGGCATTCAGCTCCCTCGCGTCCTCCCCGTCTCCGGTTCCACCGACACCAACCTTCGCAATCCCTCAGTGGCCGCCCCTCCGGGGCGCTTCGCGGCCATGAACTCTACGTATCCCGCCAGCCCCTCCCATTCCTCCTCCGCCTGGTCTACCTGGGACTGGGAGTACTTCTACCCTCCCTCTCCCCCAAGTTCCGAGTTCTTTGATCGTCGGAGAGCCGAGCTCGAGGAGAAAAATCGCGATCAGCACCATCATCTCGCCATGGAGGTAGAGAAGATGGAAGGAGGAGGAGGGAGGGAAGAGGTCCACTGCCGCCAATGGGGTGAGCCCCACTCGAGCTCCACCAGCTCCTCCACCAGATCCGACGACGAGGAGCCGGAAGCGGATAAGGACTCGAGATCCACCGCGATCTACGCCAGATCCGACTACAACGGTGCCTCGGAGCGAAGCCGGTTGACGCCATCGGAGATCGGGTCTCTCACAGCGACGGTGGTGAAACCACAGCAGTGGGTAAGGTCGGAGGCCGGATCGTCTTCAGCGCAGTGGAAGGCAGGGCGGCAGATAATCTCCTGCGCCTCCGCCGCTGCAGCGGAGGAGCTCAAGGTGGTGGTTCGCCACCGCAACCTGGCGGAGATCGTGGCAGCGATCGACGAGTACTTCGCGAAGGCCGCTGCCGCGGGCGACGCGGTCTCCGATCTCCTCGAGACCGGCCACGCCCGGTTCGACCGCAACTTGTCTCATCTAAAGAGTTAAGTCCCGTCCATGTACTGGTGGTCATTTATTTCTAGAATTTAAGAATTTTAAATATTAAATTATTTCATATATGTATATATATATTATTTTCTCAGAGACGGTGTACCATTCAAATGGTGTACTGAGAGCGCTATCGTCGAGTTGGACATCGAAGCCGCCACTGGCGATACGGTATCAGTTGAATACGGAAGCCATGGAGTCGGGTGGAGGAAAGAAGAGCCACTGTTGTACCTTGGAACAACTCTTGGCGTGGGAGAAGAAGCTCTTTGAGGAGGTGAAGGTAGGATTGTGTTTCATGTGTGTTCACGAGGAGAGTTGATGTTGATTGTTTGATGATCTCATGATTTCAGGCTAGAGAAGGTGTGAAGATCGAGCATGAGAAGAAGCTATCGACTTTGCAGAGCCTCGAATGCAGGGGAAAAGATGATTCGAAGCTGGACAAAACCAAGACTTCCATAACTAAACTGCAATCGCTAATCGTAGTCACATCTCAAGCCGTGACTACCACCTCTTCTGCTATCACACGAGTCCGTGACGACGAGCTCGCACCGCAGCTTTTCGAGATCTGCTACAAGTGAGTTGAGAAATCTGATGCATGCACATTACATTTATCAAATCTGATATGCAAGTTTGCATGCAGCCTTCTGAGTATGTGGAAGCAAATGAACCGATTTCATGAAGCTCAAAACCATGTCGTCCAACAAGTGCGTGGTCTCGTGAACGGCGCCTTCGCTGGTGCGACCACATCTGACCTCCACAGGCTTGCCACGCGTGACCTCGAAGCTGCCATTTCAGCTTGGCATTCCAGCTTTGACCGCCTGATTAAGTACCAAAGAGACTACGTCAATGCGCTGTATGGTTGGCTCAAGCTGACCCTTCTCCGAGTCGGCGGCGGTGACGATATCCAGGAAGATCACTCTTCTCCCCTCTCGATTGCACTCACTGCCTTCTGTGATGAATGGAAGCAGGCACTCGACCGACTGCCTGATAAGGTTGCCTCCGAGGCGATCAAAAGTTTCATGAGTGTCATCCATGTCATCTGCACAAAACAGGCGGAGGAGCTAAAGATTAAGAAGCGGGCTGAGACATACTCCAAAGAGTTGGAGAAGAAGTCGACGTCGCTGAGAAGTATCGAAAAGAAGTACTACCAATCCTACTCGACGGTCGGTATCGGCCTTCCCGGCGGTGGGAATGAGAACAACGGGCATGTGTTGTTCGACGCGCGTGACCCGCTGGCAGAGAAGAAGCTGGAGATCGCCGCTTGCCGAAGAAAGGTGGAGGACGAGATGGTGAAGCATGCCAAGGCAGTGGAGGTCACAAGATCCATGACACTAAACAACATCCAGACGGGCCTGCCCGGGGTGTTTCAGGCCATCACCGGGTTCTCGGGCTTGTTTGTGGAGGTTCTTGAAGCTGTTTGCCGACGAGCTGGGTCGTTTTAGTAACAAGACCCGTTCCCTAGTTTTGGCTGCTTGGATTGTCCACATTACTCGAGAAAAGAAGTAAACTAATAAAATATATGAAAGGGAGCCCTTTACATCTACTTGTTTATTATAACAGATCTAATATTCTTTGCGACGTCTTTCTTTGTAGAGGCAAAAAAATGAGTTGCTCAATTTTTTATTCAAATGGTAATTATTTTTTATCATGAAATATTTCTTTCCTGGTTTCGATAGCTATTTTTGAATGTCAGTGAAATGGCTGGGAGGACACATTTGGGTTGATTTTTAATTGCGACTTAAATACTTTTTTTTATTATTGGATCATCTGGTCTTATGTTAACACATATAAGGTGATTTATCTTTTTTTGTTTTTTGGTCAACCATTGAACGGGTAGTAACGATATTAAAATTCAATTTTATTTTAGAAGTCAAAAAATATATTCATTGTGTAAGTTAATGGGGTGTAAATGGAGAGACAATAATAGTCAAATTATGGTATTGTTGACACTAATAATCATATATTATGAACTGATTCTAATCCACGTAGTTAACATTACTCGATACAAAAGTTGATTCCGTGATCAAAATAGACCGACATAAAATATATCATCAATCGTTTGATATTCGATAGGAAGAGACACAAACACCAGTCAAGACAGAAAAAACTGCAATCTGAGGACCTCAATAAGGTGAAAAAAATACCGTATAGATATTATACATGAATTAGCTGCCGTTTGTGTTTGTGAGAACACAAACACAAAAAACAAATCCAACCACTCATTTACACCCACCCATCCCAAGTCTGTGTTGTGCAAATTGCAGATTAAAGTACAACTAAAAAGAAAGATATAAAACAACACACTAGTTGCCGAGCACTGAGCAAAGCATTTCCAACATCTCTCCACCACCTCTGCCAAAGATATCAACAATGCATAAACTTTTTCCAAAAGAAAGTTCTGAACAAACAAAGTACTAATTTAATGCACGTCAACTGAAATAAGACCTCTAAATGGAAGGTTGGACCTGAAATGAAAAAACCAATTAAATCGGTCCCAAATATACTTCAACTGATCACCATCAAAAGACCAGTCTTGTCTTCTCAATGCTTCCAAAGTAAACATCCCCAAAATTGATTAATCTTCAAAATATAACGAGTTACTCCATTGATGAGACCTCCATTAAATTTTTGTGGCACATGATCCAAACATGTCTTGTTTGATCAGACCTTTTTATTGTCAAATATTAAAATATAAATTCTCTAAGAATGCTGTCTGGAAGAATCTATTAAGTCGTAAGAAAGACAGTAATCTAGTATTTGTGAAATAAATCAAACTGTGCAATTTTGTCATTTAGAAACAAATGTCGTCTTACATCTAAAACAATACTTGTAAAACACATTTCACATGAAGCACGAAATAAAGATTACATATACTCTTCTAAACAGCAATAGAAGCACTAGAAGATTTGTCATCCAAGGAAAACTAAATAATTTAAATCAGTTACTAGAAAAGCTCAACTCATCTATAACCCATATTATAACCACGGTAGGACTCTCAAACAATAGACTCAGAATATGACAGTACGAATCCTAAAATAACTATTAAAAAATGACAAAATATATCCACAATATCAAAAACAGAAAGCATAAGCCGATTGCCACTAAGATTGAATGAGGGGGGCAGCTTGCTCTGCCCTCTACTTTTCTAACTGATCTCAAAAACTCTTGAAAAGCTCCACCCGTCGACTAGAATTAAATTCTCACTTTCAAAGCTACATGGCCTCCATTTTATGCAAATTCATGAAGAACTAATTACATTCATCTAGGCTGAATTATATTAAACCAAAACATAGTAAAGCTACACTAAGCTATATCAGATTAAACTAAACAGTGTCTCACTAATTTGAATCCCTTAGATAGTTTTCAGAATGCTGATTTAACATTTAATACACAGTAGTTTGCCTTGGGCTGATGCAAAAAGGTTGGTAAATTGCTTGTATTTGCTTCCCATCCAATCTCAATGTATCTAAGTAAGTTTGGTTACTGCAAAGAAACCAAGTAAATGGTTGTGTTTCAAATGATTAATTCGTAAAAATGAAAACTTAGGGTGTGCAAAATCAAAATAGTTACCTGGGCTTTCGAACTAAAAATGACAAAACTCCAGTAAATTCAAAACAATAGTGCAATGGTTTATTCACAAAAGAATCCATTAAATTTCATGTTTACAGAAGCATCTTTACAAATACATCATTCTTAACATCAAATAATTCAATTATGAGGTAAATAAAAGATGGACTCCTTTCAGCTGATAACTGAACATAATTGAACCTGAATATGCTATGGACACAAAAAGTGCAACTAGGAAACCATCATATTATTATCAAGAATGTTAGTATAAAGCCATACATGACTGCAATGAAAGAGCAATGCTGAAAAGAAATGAGACAGCACCTGAACACCATTTAAAGAAGAATGTATTTGTGAAGGATAAAATTATATGAAACAAAATAAGAAAACATTCTGTACAGTGTCACATTAATGATACAGTCGATGTTTCATTGTTAAAAAATGGTGTAGCAAACCATCCTGATGTACATCTGTATTAAGTTTGTCAATTGCTAAGTTCAACATCTGAAGTAGTTGATCAATTATATGATTTAGCTTGGTATATTGCATAATCATTTCTTCTATCACATCTCGGACAGTCCTACGTAAAAGCTAGAAGATTTAGGCCTGTTCAGTCAGGACCAGATTATTTCCTTGAAAAACAATGACCAACTTCAACTACGACCTCAGAACTGAAAATTCACATGGTACATAATCATCAAGTTGGGAGGAAGCAAGTTCTTGCTCACATAGAATTACTAAAACACAATTTCTCTTTGCATAACTGATACTCTGAGATTCCTTTTCCACTCAAGATTCAAGATCTGGTAGTAATTTTTATTTGTCATTGCTACAAAACTCACATCAATAACCACTTGTTTACCAAAATTTTGTCCATTACCATGCCAAAGTTATACTGAAGATTCCATTTCACCAGGCACTTATCTGGTCAATTCTGTAAAAGTCAACAAACAACAACCAACTCAGTTGTTTGTGGTTCCAATGTGCCTCATAAGCGTAGCGATACATATTCTAGAAATTATATATATTCTAAATAGCTTTAACAGTTAAAAATGCTAATGTTGAATCATTAGGATGGCAATTAGAACTCCCAAGTTGGTTTTACATCTCTCCTGCTCTTAATCTTACTCTATTTCTCAAATCAAGTATGGAGAAGTTGCATGATGATGGCAGCAAAATCAAACCTCTCTGTGCTACTAGTCTCGATATCTTGAGACCACATGCAGAAAAGAACCAACACAGAATGAACTTGTGTGTAGCTCAGACACGTGGATCGGAGACAAGTAATGTAACTAAAAACCTAAAAAGTAAACATACTATCCACAATCTTTAACTGTGCTTTGTTGTCTAATAATTAGTTAGCTCCAGAAAACAATGTACCTCTGAAACCAAGAAAACATACATGCAGTCCCAATGGCCTTTTACTGTGCTTTGTTGTCTAATAATTAAATAGCTCCAGAAGATAGGCAGCCACATAATCATCACAGATCAATATGCTCTGCATGAAGAAAAGCAGTGATTTCCCCTTCTTCGGGAACCAATTTTGTAAGTTTATGATGAAGGCCAACTTGCCAATCCAAGAATGCATAGATAAGAAGCGTATCCAACAAGTTATATTAGCACGTAAATGGAATGTTTAGTACGACATAAGTCCAAAAGAGAACCTTTTTCCATTTTAGTTTTTTATCAAATCCTTGATAGTAGTTCAAGTGACATGGCTCCCTTTGTAACAATACATGTGCATAACATACTTGAAGCTGCTTAAGCTTAAGCCTTAAATCCAGATGTCACGATAAACTAATCTATCCAAGAACATCTCATCTACAAAATGTTTCTCAATGAAAACTTAACTGCAAAGACCTCTGTTGATCCAATAATATGTCTTAATAGCAGCAGACAAGAACAAGCTTCATGAAATTTCTTGATGTCCCTGATTCTGATCCACAGTAGGTAAAATTTCTCATACACTGAATAACATTAGCTAACGGTCCAAATGCAAACAACTGTTCTGACCACACCTTCCTGCCCTCTGCTTCTTAACTCAAGTTCAAGATGCTCTCTCACATAAAAACAAGCTTAGCATGCTTGGCATTAATCCCTCTTTCCAAGTGTGTAGGCATCACATTGAGAAGCTTCCTATAATCAACAGCCTACACCAGCCTTCTTTGATGTTAAATCTGTGCCATGAAGACAAATCTATATGTGAACACCGAACATAACCAAACCGTGCTAACTGAAATAAAAGAAAGGAAGTAATACCATTGCTAGCAAAATCAAGGAGAACTGTGACAGTCTGAGACAACGGCTTATCAGGCATCAAAAAGAATATAGATCAAAGAATAACATGCTAAATACAAAAGTTTGAGCACCTTAGTAGTATGAACTAGACCCACCACTGCCAACATATCCACTGCCACTCAAACCACGACCAGAATAAAGGGATGTGGATGAATAGGAAGAGCCACCACCAACCTGCAAAAAAAAAAGTACATTAAAAGATACAGGGTAATAACCACAAAATAACAACTAAAGAATGAGCTTACATCAGATCCACGTGACAGATAACTACTGTTAAGGCTTGATGAGTACATCCGACCACCATCATTGCCACTGCCTGAACCTAAGTATAGATTTCGAAAATACATAATAACCAAGTTTTGAATATTCAATTGAATAGTAGAAAAAAAAAATTACATACCTCCACCATACATTCCCTGACGGCTCCCATACAAGCTATCATGACCAGAAAGGGAAGTACGACTACTACTATATCCCACATGAGATCGGCTAAACCTGCTTAGAAAAAACCTTATTAGATAATTGACAGAATAGTAGTGAATGTAATAGACCAATGACTAGAAATCACATATCAAACCTGTCACTATAAGCATCTCCATATTGCGCACCACTTCCACTAACATAATCCAAGCGAGCCCTTGTCTGACGTATATTTACATCCGCATAACGAGAATCATCCTAAATAGATAACCAAGCCACATATTCAGAATTTGAAATAGTAGAAGCAAGGAAAAATTTGCAAATGTATTTGAAAAAAGAAACTCAATAAGCACCAACCAAGTCTGAGTAAGGGCGTTTTGGTCCAGGAATTGAATCATAATCTCGGCTGCGCCCCTCTCGATAAGAAGGGACAGGCCGTTCAAGTTTTCTATCATAACCATCATCAATGTAAGCACGTCTATCACCAGGGCGAGTAGCATTTCGTGGAGGAATATCAGAATAAGCAGACCCTCGGAAGGAGTAATCAACTTTGTAAGATGGATGTCTCTCTCCAGGAACTCTAGATCCATATTCAACAGCAGCTCTGCTTCTAGGAGGAGGCAGCTCATCACGCCTACCATAGTCCCTCCTAGCACTGATTTTTGGGTATGAAGCAACTATCCAAAAATATTACAAAACAATTCAGTGCTCTAGATGGTAAATGCAAGCATGATGGCCATGCAAAAGACAAGAAATGTACTTGGTGCAGGTGGCCTTCTCTCGTAGGACCTCTCTGGGGGAGGCAAACGCCCTCTCTCTGCTGCTGCCATTACAGGATGTCTGTCTCTATATCCAAGAGGTCTCTTCACACCACGACCACCAACTGGTACACCACGTGGAACAACTGGTCTAGGGGCACGACTTGGAAATCTATGAGGTGGAGGACGACCATAAGGCACACGGCCACCATAAGCAGGTCTGCGGCCAATCATAAAATTTCCACGAAGCCCACGTTTCACTCTGCCTCTTTGATGCGGCCTTGACAATCTAGCCCTAACTTTGACCTTGTTATCGCCTTCCCCTAGCTCAGCATTGTTAATGCCTTCAGCACATGAAACAGCATTATCATGGGTATCAAAAGTAACAAATCCAAAATCTTTCCTCTTGGCAGCCGGCATATTACGAGCAAGCTCAACTTTCTCAACTACACCATATTTCTTAAGATAATCCTTTACACGGTCCTCATCCCATGCAGCAGGCAAGCCATCAATAAAAACAGTTCTAACCTGAGATTCATTAGCAAATTCATACAAAACCCAATTTAGTACACTGCATTACAGGAATGCAAAAAGGCCTAAAGCCATTTCCAAAATTTCATGCACAACAAACTTACTGCACACAAAAGAAGATCAATAGCTCACTTCTTTTTGTGTTGTGCTGCAAAGAACAAATAGACTAAAACAGCAGTCTTGCTACACTGCAGAACAAAATTATACCTGTGCCATGATTTCATCGTCTGGCTCAATGAAAGAATCTGCAAATGCAACCTTGGCAGTTCTATCAACTCCGAAAACTACATCTCTCTTCTGCAGGCGCCTGTAAGCATCCATTGCTTCGGCACGTGATGAGAACTCCAGAAAGGCAAAACCACGATTCATTCCTGCGTTACTCGTATCCTCAATCAAGGTCATGTCTTCCATGTTCTCAACTCCATAGCTCTTTAGTTTCTCCTTGAACTGCATAAGAGATCCCAACAAAATCCAATTCAACAGGAAACATTATAAATAATAAAACTCCAGAAAATAGAACAAGTTAATTCAGTATATTACATGTTCCTTTGTCCATGACTTGCAAATATTACCCACAAAGAGAGTGTCACTATCTTGACTAGGAGCAACACCACACTGCTTACCACGCACCTATAAGAGAAGAAAATTCTCATGAGTCAAAAAGAAAACTCAAATAAAGATTAAAAAGATGTTAAAAACGAACCACAGGGCTTTTGAGCTCTGAAACAGCACGTCTTGCCTGCTCCACAGTTGCAAAACGCAAGAATGCAAATCCTTTGTTCTTCTTTGTAATTGGATTCATCATCAGACGAATTTCAGTAATCACACCCACTTTAGTAAAAACTTTCTTGAGGTCATCTTCAGTAGCATCTTTATCTAGACCACCAACAAAAATTTCAAACTCCTTACGCTTTTTATGCTCCTTAACTACCTCATGGTGCTCTTCTTCCTCGGCATCAATCTCATGGCCTTCCTCAGCATTTTCATCATCCTCTTCACCCTCTAACTCTTCTCCACCATCTTCAATCTCCTCATCAACCATGTCTGCTTCTTCTTCTTCTTCAGCCATGTCATCCTCTTCACCCTCCTCGCCTTCATCAACATAATCTTCTTGTACTTCATTCTCCATATCTTTCTCACCATAATCTACAGCAGTATCATCTTCAGGATCATCCTCTGGCTCATTGTCCTCCAACTCTAACCTCTCACCTTTATCTTCTTCCATATAAACCTCCTTCACATCATCTTCATCTGCAATGACAAGCATAAAAAATTTGCATCTTATTCAGTTATATTTACACAATAGCTACATATTTTTGATCCTTAATGAGCAAGCACAGAAAAGATTATCATAAAATCTGTTCAAATTTCTAGAATAATTCAATGACTAAAAATAAATTTTTTTATCACTTTGATGACAAACATTAAGATGCCAAAATAATTTTCTTTTTCAAAATCATGTACAATATGGGGATTTATTGAACAGCATCCAAACTCAGAAATCTCAATTTGATTCCCCAGATAGCAAAGCATGCTGTTCTATTAATCACAAACCAGAAAGATTTTTGCAATTGATGAAGACATCAGACAAATGACATTGAACCGCATATTTGTAGAAGAAAGGGTGCACGCAACCACCATCAAAGAAACACAGATATGTGACTATACAATAATAGAGTGAAAGTCTAAAGAGCTAGAATGACAAAAACTCAAGATTGAAAAGAACAAAACAAATGATGCCGATATTTTAAGTGTAGAAGGTCAAAGCGCAATTGACCAAAAAAGAAGTTGCATAGGGAAAAGAGATAGCTGAAGGGTATCCATCTAATTACTTAGAACTGCCTAAAGATCAATTAAACATTTGGACACGGTTCAAATTAACATGCATAAAAGAAGTCATCATCCTATCAGAAGATTCATTGGTCAGTTATTACAGAGCGTCAAGTACAAGTAAGCACAGCATTGCAAAGTAACTAAATTAGAATAAAGCAAACATAACAAAACTAAGCAATTTTTATGCTAAAATTAAAAATCCATGACAACAATCGAGATGAGAGATAGAACACATGTCTTCGGTATAAAATTAAGCAGTAGATAAGACACGATAACCAAAACAAACCTAAACTCCAGATCATGATGAACATGCAACAAAAAAAGGGGATGTGATCAATTTAATATCCGCATGTTCGAGGCCTTTCTCACCAGAATCTAACACGACAGGCTTCCCGGCAACAGCCTTCTCCACGACGACCCCCTCGACCTTGATTTCCTTCTTCACGTCGTCGACAGGAGCCGTGACCACTTCCACCTTAGGGGGCTCTTCCGCCACCTCGGGCTGGATCTGGGCCTTGGGCGTCCCCTTGGCCGTCCTGGACGCCGTCTTCCTCAGCCCCGCCGACCCACCCGACGCCTTCTTCGCCGATCGAGGAGGCATCTGGGGATCAGAAAATCCAACCAGAAATCAAGCCCTGAACAACCATCAAAATCTAACGTCAAGATCAAAGAGCAATCGAACACGCATCCCATACCTTATGGCGCGATCAAAATCCCTGAATAGATGAGCAACCGATCAATCTTGGGCGCAAACCCTAGCGAAAGACGTCGCCGGTGACAGACAAACCCTAGACTCCTGTTAATTTATAGGGACTCAAGGTTCCCTCGGGAGCCCAAACGATAAGGAGTTCACCCGAACAACACAATTTTTGTGACTAAATTATCCTTGCTGAACCGCTGTTCTGACTGCAGTCCGGCTGACAAGGTAAGAGTATTTTAGTCATACCGGGAATATGATGGATTCCGGATCGGGTTGGTATTGGATTTGGCTCCGACTAGTCCGGTAAATCAAACCAAGCTTGTAGTTTTACCACATTGTCCTCGATTTGAGTGGCTCTCGTGGTCGCCAATACGTAGAATGATGAAAGGTATTTTCGTCATAAAAAGAGTAGATATTGGCCCAATAAATTATTGAGCGGTTCTCGTGACCAGGGTATTTTAGTCATTCCATGGAAGCAATGAGAATAGCGGGTTCATTTGGACTTCAATTTGGGTCCAATTGGTCTTATAAACCAAACCCAAACCTTATCGTTCAATTAAATCACCTTTATTGAGTTTAAAATAACGTGGAAATTCACATAGATCTATTGACTAAAACAGGATAAAATGATTCTTACTCTAAAGCATGAATTTTGGATTCAGAGTGAGTGTTTACATACTCGGTAAATTATATCCAAATTAGTTAAGTAAATAGAGTTTGGACTATTTATGAGTTGATTTCAAAGTTCATGCAATCTTAATCGAATCCTATCCTATTTTTATTCTTTAAAAATATTTATTTATTTTTTTTTTTTTACAAAGGGTAAGTGGTGAAGACATGATTTGAACTTAAAGGCCTTATGATAAACTATCAAAATCATTACTAACTAAGATAATTGACATTTACAAAAATATTTACATCGCATTGCATGCATAACACAAAGCAATTTTGGAAGCTCTCGAGTATGCGAAAGGTTTGGGCCTCTTCATTATTTGGGTTAAATCCTCTATAATCTGTTATTATAAAGATTTGGGAACAATATGGGAACAATACTAGATATTAGGATTAATATGAATATATACTTGATTCTTCTTCAAAAATTAGCATCACAGATTTGATTTCATGATAAGCTTGTAGTAGTTCTGTGTACTGCTGCTCCTCAAGCTGTGCACTTGGACAGGAAAAGCTAATTTGGCAATAACAAGGATCACCAGGAACAAAATTAACAAGACAAATGTGCTCAAGATTTCTCACAACTAATTATCAATCTTTCATGCATGTAATCATCATACAAGGATCAGCTTTCTGTTCTTTGCTAGCAAACATGACTTGTGTTTAGGCCAAGAAGCATTTGATGTGCCATTGTGAATCTTCCAGGCTTCCAAGAAGGCTCTTAGGTCGATGAGCTTCGCATTTGAGCCGATGCAACAGTTTGCGTGAACGGTGATCACTTTTCTGAAGTCCTTGCTTTTCTGGCAGAACCCGCTGAAGTAATCGGTGTCTAAGTACCTCACTTTCATGTCCAGTTGTTCAAAGACACCATCAAAGTTCATCTTAAGCAATACATCCTGATCTTTCATGCCTGATGAACTGTTCATCGCACCATACCACCGATTGAACAAAGCTATAGTCCTGCTGTTGGATGAAATAAAATAAAATCCAGTGTTGATTAAGTTGGAGGTAGCGTCGAATGGCTGACCGTTGTAATTGTCACAACTTATCTGCAGGTCCTCTCCACCATTCAATCTTGTTAATGGGTTCCTTAGCCAGAGTATATCCATGTCCTGATAATGATAACAAGCAAGAAAAGTTATATAATTACACATTATTATTAACACTTGTTTCCATAATACAGGGGCTCAGCTGAAATCTTCTTCTTTATGGTAAGAGCATGTACATTAAATTAACAAATAGGTTTCCCAACTCTTGTTCAATCTTTACTCAGTTTCGTTTGAAAAGTGAAGTCCACTATGACTGAGACATAGGTAATAACAAAATTAAGCAGCATTATATGATAAATTATCACTTTGTCCTTCTTTCCTGGACTAGCATGAAGATCTGAACAAAGGACTAAAATTACCAGATGAATAATAAGTTCAAAAGAGTCATAATCCTATTGAAAAATGTAAGAAGGGATCAGAAATGTCAGTCTTATGCTTCTGCAGAGTTCTTCAAAGATGCTTTAATGGGAGTTGTCCTAATCTGTGCTTCTTCTATTTCTTGCAGTGTTCATGCTACCTATGTACTTAGATCTCTTTGTTAGTATCTATTGAAATTACTTTTAACTAAAACATAATTACTAGCTAGTATCTATTGAAATTGCTAAAACAAACAAAGAAAGAAGTTATAAATGATAGAAGACATTTTCTCTGTCATGTCTAGTAATACTTAAAAAGTCTTTGTTTCTTGTATTATCAAAATTTCATATGAGAGATGCTAATTTCTATCATGACAGGAAGAAAATTTTAGTGGCTACTTTACTAGTTTGTGCTCAACATAGGCATGTTGAATGAAATCTAAATAAATCATATCAACAGTCATTTAAATTATGTATGAGTACAATTGGCTTTTAGGCACCACAAGTTATATATTGCAATACCACTAGTCTTACCGTGAAGATGAAGCTATATCCACGCCTCAGGACTTCTCTAAGGAATTGAGTTCTTCTCCACATCATCTTGATAAAGTTACCAGACATGTAAAAGGCCTCCTTGGAGAAACTAACACCCTCAGAATCAAGATGATAGCAGTGAAGTTGTAATGCTTTACATCGATTGAAGGCCAGTTCATCAACTGCTACGAGGAGGAGGTAACTGATCAAGAACTCAGTGTTTTCCCCTTGGTGCAAGCTCAGCAGGAAGAGATCCAACATGCCATTTTCACCAATGTATGCTTTATTTAAAATGGCAATTATTAGTGTCTTATTCTTCATCGAAGTTCCCTCCAAGGCGATGCCCAATTCATCTCGTTCGACACTTTTTCTCTGTCCACACACAACATTGCATAAATGCATGATCTCCAATGAAATAATGAAGGTATTCCTTTTTTTTTTTGGTCCTGTTCGTATGTGTATGAATTTGTCAAGCTAGTATGTGAGAACCAGAAAACCAAGTTGGTTATCTCACTACGGCATTTGGATCCTAAATCGAAATCATGACAGATTTTTAGATTGCAGATCTGAAAAAAGAAACATCAACGAGTATTGAAGCACCATAATTAAACATGTACATGCCTCTGATATAAATTTGTCAATGGCTAAAATTTGAAAATTTCTTTCTACACTAAATTTTAAACGTTAAACTAGAAAGGGTGTCTTTGTTTCATAGCATGCATGAACTTTAAAAAGGTTCAGATTGAGAGAACGATTATCAATCACAAGCACTACTGATACTTATGCAGTATATAAACAGCAATTACATCATTCTTAGAGGCTATAAAATCACTATATTGTAGAATATCCGTCTCATATAGCGGACTATGTGAAATAAAAACTAATTAACACTGCAAAAGAAATTGCTTTAGAGTAAGCTTCTACATCATGATCTGCACAGTAGATAGAGTGATGATAGTGAATTTGTGAGTGTTGTACAGATTTGATGGTTAAGAGAATCAAGAGAATACAATTTTACATAAAAGAAATGCATCACAAAAATTATATATAAATGGTGCAATCAGATAAGTCTTTTTAAGACCTTGGAATTGTCAATAGCACCACTGAATTCTTTGTTCGAAGTGGATCACTAACAAAGGAAAATTACAGTGATAGATTTTAAGTAAGAAATTTAACCCAGCAATTAGCAGTGTGGTTAAGTCATTAAGTCATACAGAAGTTTTTACAGAATGCAATTAAAATCAGTTCGATGATATTATTAACAGGCCGCAGGCAGTGTCAATTTTTATGCCAATAATCCAATCACTAGCATAGGTAAATCAACATTTCAAACCTTTGTATTTTGACACCACCATACAAAAATTTTATGATGTAGAAAAACGAGCACAAATGCATTAATTGACTATTATGTAAGAATTTTGAAAAACCAATAAAAGTTATGTCTTGTGAGATGAACTTTGCTGACAAACTATCCCTTTCTTTCTGAGAATCTTTTATCAGGCCTCAATTAGGAATGGTTCTCAACCTTCTAAGTCAAACCTGTTCCCAAATACAAGTGGAAAATTGACAAACAAGGGTTCTTGATGTGATTCGATATTCCAGTTTTCTCAATTTACAAGTGGAACTTTGCTGACAAACTATTCCTTTCTTTCTGAGAATCTTTTATCAGGCATCAATTGGGAATGGTTCTCAACCTTCTACGTCAAACCTGTTCCCAAATACAAGTGGAAAATTGAAAAACAAGGGTTCTTGATGTGATTTGATATTCCAGTTTTCTCAATTTACAAAGCACAACCCTATATGTGTAACTTGTTAGATGGGTTAAGTTAAAGTTTGGATTCGTCAAAATGGCATATCAAAGCTCAAAATTCATCATTCTCTTTTATGAGACATAAGATGGTAAGAGGATATATGACGTATAAAATGTCCATAATTTATTTGTTTAATTAAGCATTTGGATTAGATTGGTGTCTTATACTAAGACTGTTGAATTGACCAACTCAGACACTTGATAAAGCTAATTGAAGAGCTCTAACTAATGCCAAAGAGAATGGCAACTGTTCCCTCCTAAGTGGAAGCTAGTTAAAGTAGAGAAACACTGAACCATCTTTCCCCCAAAACAATCACTTAAGTCACCTCTTGCCACCAACCTACCAACCTACCCACCTCCTGTTCCCTGTTCTTTTTGTAACAAGCCCCACCTCATGTTCCAACACCTCAAGTACCTCGCCCCCCCCCCACCATCAGAGTGCAATTCCAGCTCTGCCCTGTCTTCTATCACTTTAGAGTCACCCTACAGAAAGAGTTGCAACAAATGCCTAACTAGGTTGGGGGGGGGGGGGGGGTGGGACAATCCATGGCTGTAAAGATGACATCAACAATGTTCTTTGCGATAGAGGTAAATTTGGGGGAAGGAAAAGAAGAGAACCAAATGGGCCTGTCAATCTACATTGCTCGCACAAGTCTGTACTTTTACTGCGCTCTCGTTTGGCTGCCGACATCAAGGGACTCATCCTTCCTCAATCGTTCGCCGTCATGTGGATTCTTGAGCTAATTTCATGTATTGCTTCCCACAATCCTACAGCATTACATACTACAAGCCAAAGGAGATGAGTGCAGGAGCAAAGGAGATCACTCTAAGCAAGCGTACCGCATCGAATGGGTGTTGGAGAACGGGGAACGCCGTCGACGAGAACAGCTCGGGTGGCCCCGGGCAGGCGTAGATGAGCAGCGAGAGCAGAAGCAGAGAGCAGGCCGTGATACCCGTCCTGCGGCCGACGACGACGGCCTTGGATGACTCGCGCGCAGAGGCTGCTCCACTGGTTGCCAGATCCATGGGGGGGACCTGAGCCGACCAGATGTGCCGCCTGTTCTTCTCTAAGTACTGAGAGGCAGGCAGCAGCAGCATCGCCCGATGTGGAGTGGGAAGCGGCGGTGCCTTTTATGAAGCAAGTGCAGAGTTGCAGAGTGCAGAGTGTGAGCAGCGAGCACTCCGTGGTGGGACCGGAAAGATACATAAAGAAAGTAGAGACAGGGTGAGAAACCGGGCGGTGGGGGGAGCAGTTTGCCTAATTTCGTGTACTTTGTTTCACCACAAAAGAGGATCAATCAATCACGAGAAACCATGTGTAAATTTATGATGATTGTTGGGCAAATTTAATGGAAGATAATAAAAAAAAACGTTCTCTTTATAAAATAATCATATTTTATATTTTTTTTGAATTATATTTTTTTGAATTTTTAAATAATATCCTTAATTAAAAAATAAAATTATCCCTCGAAAAATTTTATAAGTTTTGCCTACCACAATTAAATATTATAAAATCAACTTAATTTTTTTATAAATAAGTCAAATAAAAATATGCTAAAAATTATTTGATATATCATATTATGATTCGAATAGGTATTTATAATAGTTTAAGAATAATATACCCAAATAGAATTAAAATTTTAACTTGTTATAATATTTTGATCACCATACTAAAACATTATAAAACTTACTCGAAAATACTTTAAATGATCCAAAACGATACAAATACGAACCTTAATATAGAAGAAATGATAATATAAAAAAAAAGATACATTTATACTTTTTTTAGTACTTAGATAAAAATACTATAAATTAGTTACATAAAATATTATAACAGTTTAAAATGAGTAAAAAATAAGCAAAAATTTAATTGAAATTTTTTAGATATTTTTTAAATTAGGAGCACTATCCAAAAAAAAAATCAAAACAGGTGCTAATGGTTAGAAAATATCGAAATTATGGATATTTTCTAAGGAAATCATCCACTAAAAATTTAGTATGAAATAAAATTATAACAAGAAAAAAATCTAAAAATTAAAGATTAATCATTTTAAAATACTTTATATGTTTCAATTTTATTAAGGATGACATAAGAAACACTCAAGTTTATAAGATTATGTTTTGAGTATTTTATGGAGTAGTGCAGAGTGTGAGCATGCGAGCACTGAGTGGTGGGACCGGAAAGATATGTAAAGAAAGTAGAGAGAGAGAGAGAGTGGGGGTTGGGGGGAGTAGTTTGCCTAATTTTGTGGAGTTGGTCACCACAAAGAGGATCAATCATGGAAAACCATGTGTAAATTTATGATCAATGATTATTGAGCAAATTACAAGGAGGATAAAAAAAAATGCTCTCTCTCTAGAAAATAATCATTTTTTATTTTTATTTTTTTATAAAAAATACATCTATTTTGATTTTTAAAAATTAATTTAATTAAAAAACTCAAATAATCTCTTAAAATTGATTATAGTGTTTTGACTATCACAATAAAAAAAACACTTAAAACTTACTTAAATATAAGTCAAATAAAAATATATTAAAAATCATTTTATATATGATTCAAATAAATATTTATAATAGTTTAATAATAACATCACTCAAATAGAAATTAAAAAATAACTTATTATAGTATTTTAACCACCATAATAAAATCTACTCGAAAATATTATAAATGATTCAAATGAAATTTTAGCCTTAATCAAATCAACTATGAGCCTAAAATATGGAATCGTAATGAACATGTAAAAAAAGAGTGAAAAAAATTTAGTGAAATTTTTTTAAGAGTATTTTGGAATTCTTTTAAATTACGAGCACTATCTGAAAATACCCAAAATGTTACTATTTTACTATTTTCTATATAAAAAAAATATCCTTTAGAAATTTAGTATGAAATCGGATTTTACTTTAACGAGAATCTCATACATTAAACATATTTTTTATCATGATAAAAGACATAGGGGAAGGAGTTAATACTTCAATCAATCAAAATATTATGTCATTCATTGTCTCACAAATATTTGTATTGTTAATCAATAAATAAAATTAACAATAAATTTACATGATTATTATTATTATTATTATTATTATATATTTCTGTTCTAAAACCTTAAACTTGATCGAGATTTGTGAGAAAACTGGTGACGAATGGCTGAAATATTGATTTAAAGAGAGTGAATGCACGATGTGACATTTCATATGGGTGATATGAATGCAACATGCGAGAGTCCGATCTCATACGACCTGCATACGACCAAACGTACATAATAACTCGTAGGCAACCAAACCCATGATGACGTTGACCTGATGTTGAACTCCTTGAGTCAACACATTAAGCTATAAAATGTATAGTTTTGACCTATAAAATGGACAACCTTCATATTGATTCCAATAATGCCTTTTAGGATCCATGATTGTATAATCATTCCAAATTTTGGAGCCCAAAGCCACCTTAATGAGATGATCTAACTCAAGCACTGACCAAATAAGTTGCTGAACACCAAAAAAATTAAATGGCAATGACATTGGAAGCAACTCTAATGAAGAACAAGACTGATGATGCTATGATGTTTTTTACTCGAGTGAAATGTTGTAGTAGGAGCATTGATAATGTGGGTTGTCTAAACTTAGAAAAATAAATATTTAAAAATAATTGATACAAAATAAATCTAATCTGTCATTACTTATCTATATTAATGAAAAAAAATTAATTTTTTTTTTATCATGAGAGAATAAATTATAAACTACATTAAGTTCATAAAATATTTTTTAACATAAGCTCCGAAGAATTTTTCTTATATATATATATATATATATATATATATATACTAAAAAGAACCATCATAAACACTCGAGTTTTTCCTACGCCATCCTTAATAAAAAATTAAAATATATAAGGTATTTATGAAATCATCAGCTTTTATTTTTTTGTTTTTTCTCTTGATATAATTTTTTTCATACTTCAAATTTTTTATCCTCCATGGAATTTGATTTCAAAATTCTAAGCTGAGAAATTATTTATATATATATATATATATATTAATGACATGTACATAAATGGAGGATGTTAACATTTAGTGCATATATGCTATATATTGAATTTTGTATGTTTTTCTATTTATAAGTAATTTTATTTCATATATTTTTTATTTACAAATAATTTTATAAGATTAATTATATATTACCCTATATAATTAACTATTTTTAATATTCCCTCTACTTTAAAAAAAAAGTACATTGGGATCTCTATTCGAAATTAAAATATTTAATCTTATTTCTCCTCATCTCGTTGATTTCACGGAAATACTACACGTGCTTAGTAGTAAACCGAAGTGAGGTAGAATCAGCATATGCTTAATGGTAAACCTTGCTATCATAAACGGTCGTCGCGCACATGCAATAGTTTCTGTCAACGAACCATTTGTCGCTTTTGCATATTTGTACATACGTTTGGTAGCATTTTTTTCCCTTAGTTTTATGTGTTTTTACTTATAAAAATGTAAGCTCAAATAGGTTGCAGTTCTACTGTTGACCGCTCGCTATGCTAGGTAAAACTATCCCAAAATAGTTTCGTTTTCGCGTACCACAATATATTTTCTACAAACTACAATTACACATAAAACGTCGGTCATCTCAACATCTCGAAACCCCTCGGGTGGCACTAGGGAGGATGGGGTTTCGTGATAGTATCAAGCGTTGAACACTTTTTACAAGTTCGTACATTAACTTGATGAGAACTTGCCTTCGCGCCTGACACTCAGTAACCAGTTATTTGTGGACTTACAACTATTCGTTTAACCTTCTAAAATCATTGTTTCCTCATTTATCTCTTTTATCTCTTGCACTCAAGGTGCTTATTGAATTATTTGTAAAGCTTTCCTCTCAGTGGGATGTGGGGACTTGTTCGTCGCTCATTTTTAAAGTAATCAACTTATTATTTTTCAGGTCAATTCGAGAGCTGCACGAGGTTGCAACTAAATTGATCCTTTGTGGATGCATATATCGTAAAAGCACCTCGTAACGATTTAGGTAATTCTAACTAAGTCCGTAATACTATAGTATTTTCTCAAACGATACGAAAAAAAAAGAGATTAAATATTTTACTTTCATAAATATAAAGATCTAAATGTAACTTTTGAAAGTATAAATTGGTATTGATATATATGATGATGATTCCCAAGAGATACACATTGATGTCTCGTACTGAAATCACTTTGTGCCTTTCTTGCATGTGTTTGAAATTACATTGGAATGCTAAATGTTGGAAGGAAGACACAATCAATCATAATTAGAGAACTCAATAGGGAGTAACTAAATATAACAAAATTGAAACATACGATATATAGGGAGTAACCTTTGTGGACAGGAGGGGACTGTTTTGGCACAAGATTCCCTAAATTTCTTGTCTACATGTTCATTAATTTTTGGGTCCCAATGTTTTAGTAGTCTAATTATGCGAGTCACAGGCTTTATATGTGCAAGTTTGTGGCCAGTCGAAATTTGTAGGATTGGACTTTCCAAAGGTTTAGGATTGGAGCAAGTAGTGATGGTAATGTGGCAACATGAATCCTCCCTTTTTGATTCGATATTTCTATCTTCTCTTCATCCCACCTCCAACTCCAACCGAAGTCATCATTGATGTCTTTTATTAGATACATTCTCTCATTTGATTGTTTGATATATGCTCTTTAGAGATCAATATAGAGCAAAATAATAATAATAATATAATGAATGTGAGGCATAATCGGGTGATAAGTTTATATTAAAAATTATAATATCTTTATGGCTTTATTATAATTAATTTATGATTAAATATATTAGAGTAATTATTCATACTTCATACTTAATAATTTGATAATATAATTATCTTATCATATTAAATTATGATAAAATTATGAGATAATTATATATTACTTTTATAATTAGTTATTTTTAGTATCTCGATTCTTATACTTTTAAAAGTTACATTGAGATTCCTATACATATAAAAATGAAACATTTAATCTCGTTTCTCCTCGCACCGTCCACTCTACTAATGAAAATACTACATGTACTCAGTAGTAAATCGAAATAAAATAGAGTAAACAGTGATAAACCTTGTTGTATTTCCATCAATAGAATCGATACTGTGAGGAAAAATAAGATTAAATGTTTCACCTTAGTACAAGGATCCCAATATAATTTTTAGAAATATAAAGATCAATATACTAAATATTACTAATTATATAAGATAATATATAATTAACCATAAAATTATACTAGAATCAATCTATTATTAGATTGGTTAGGGGACTCGAGTAAAATAAAACACTTATTTAGAAAACATGTATATGGAATCATTATTTAGCGCGACATCATGTGTGATATTTTAAGATTTGATTTTAAATTATACCTTGATTTAATCTTAAATAAAGAGTGAAAAATGATCTAAACTAACTTACGAAGGATTGACGATTATATTAGTAAATTACACTTTAAGCATCTTAGAAGATCACTGACTTGTTGGCCACATCCTTCCCCACTTCCGGTAGAGTGGTTGTCAATCACTTGTTGGCCACATTAATAGTTGCACTACTATTATGAACTATTTGTGCATTGATTGATCGTTGATAATTGAATGTTCCCTCACGTTTACGTTTCATTCTATGGATGTTGATGATGCAAGGATGCATCTTCTCCGACAACTACTGATGTGTTGTTTGATGAACCTTCAACTCGAGTAGGTGTGGATTTTATGACAACCTATTATTTGCATTTTCAAGAGTGTTAGACATGTAGGGGAGGGTTTTAGCATTACAAATTAAATCCTTAATTCAGTTAAAACATCCTCAAGGCTACAATCTTTTAATATTTGTTGTATTTTATATCGTAATAGCTATTTATTTTTCCTTCCTTTGATGTGCATATTAGCATGTTTCAAATATGATCTTTGCATGGTTAGGATTGCTATTATCATATTTACACATATAATTCTATTTATTTGTTTTGATTAGGGTCAAGATCCTAAATGAAGTCACAAAATTAATTAGAACATCTTATGGATCATTATTTGGATACAACACCTATTTAAATAAATATCAAACCCCAAGTAAAACATGGAGAAAAATAAAATCCAACATGTACTCAAATATCATATATATATATATATATATATATATATATATATATATATATATATATATATATATATATATATATCATAAATTTAATATATACTGACCAACAAGGATGGATCAATTAGATTTATTTATTTATTTAAGGTGAAAAATGCTTCCTATCTATCTAAATTAAACATTATACCCAAGAAAAAAACACTCAACATATAATAAAAAATAATTTGCGCTTCTAAATACGTGTTTTTAATGGTTTGAGAATAAGAACATGAAAAAAAAAATTAATTTCGATTATAATATTTTTTAAATCAGATATAGTATTTTTACCACCTATAAAAAAATCATAACTAATGAACAAAAACTAAAAATACAATATAAATTAATTTATCATCGAAGATGAGTCTCAAATAGGTATTCTTATTGATTTGAAACAAAAACATGTAAGAAAATTTTGACTTTTATAATAGTTACGATTTAGGCTATAATGTTTCCGATGTCCACACAAAAATATCATGAACCTATATAAAATATTATAATCGAATTAATCTAAATTATATTCTCTAATCAAAGTGAAAGATGCTTCCTATCTAAACTATGATTAGATTCATAAAAGAGATGTTATGGAAAAGCACACATACAAGGCATGAAGTAGTGAAGCCATCCATCACTATCTAATCAATCCTTAGATGCTTTGAAAGTCCAGAAATCAATCAAAGGGACACAGCTTTGATTTAACAGCATGACCAATCTAACTTGTAGAACCTCCCAAATGTCTAAACTTGATGTTATCTCACAAGATATAATATAGAAAGGCAAATGTGTGCTTGTCCTTTTCCATCTGAAAGGTACAATAGATGGAACAACTCACATTGACTATTTAATGTTGATAGAGATCAGTTTCAAGAGAGATTCTTAAGATTTTCTAGAAATAGGACTATTTTTTTATTTTTTATTTTTATTTTTCAAGGATATTGTAATGGAAACAAATGCAGAAATATTGGTTCAGATTCTTAATAAAAGTAGTTTTTTTTTTCTTTCTAATTTTTGATGGATATATAATTTTTATATTTATAAGGTGAGAAATATTATTATTGAATGTTGTATTAAATTGTTAAATTAATATATATCTTTTTTATTTTTTAAAATTAATTATAATAGTAAAAAAAATACAACTTTATTTTGATTTTCTTGAGCTCTTTTTAGGAAATATAAAAATGAGAAGAATATAATTGAAAGAAGGAAAAAATAATAATTTTTTTATTAAAAGGAAAAAAAAATGGCCCAATTTTTTATTCCCAACCCCCCATCCCTAAAAATAAAACTCTCCACCCATCTCTCTCTCTCTCTCTCTCTCTCTCTCTCTCTTCCCCACCCCCACCCTTCTCACACCAACAGAAATCAAGCAACCGCCTCTCAAGTCTCACCATTCCCTCTCTTCCTCCCTCCTACAGAGAAGGAGAGCCTACTTATAATAAGAACGAGGGAAGCAGCAAAGGGATTATTATATATCAATTGAGGGAAAGAGAAGCATAAGGAAATAGTTGTGGATTTTGCTCGCTGAGAAGACAAAGGAAGTATAGAGGGAGAGGGAGAGGGAGAGAGAGAGAGAGATTAAAGAGTGGCAGTCGCCTGTGATGATGAAGAAGAAAGAGCAGTAGCAGCAGGAGCGGCCGCAGCCTTGTCGGTGTCATTGGTAAATGCTGCATCACAAGAAGAAGGACGACGGAGAGGAAAGCAGCTTGTTTGCTCTCTCCGATTCCATCCCCGTCGCTTCTTCCCCTCCTCTTCTCCCCCTCTTCCACCCTCCCCGGCTCCTCCAAATCCCCCCTTCCGACGATAACCCCAGCCCTAATGCCCACCTCCTCCACCACCTTGCCCTCTCCACCCCCCACAAACGCCCCTCCTTGACCCCGTCCCCCTCCCCTTCCCCCACCGTCGCAACCGCTGCCACCTCATTCGCATCCGCCACCGTCGGGCCCCGGCGCTCACGCTTCTCTGCCGCCTCCACCGGTTCCGCTCTCTGCCAGATCCTTCGCCGCTTCCACCTCCGCCTCCGCCTTTTTCTCCTCCTCTCCTTCCCCTCCCTCTACCTCCTCTTTTCCTCCTCCTCCGCCTCCTCCTCTTCCTTCTCCTCCTCTGACATCACCCGCGGCCGCTCCTTCCTCCTTGACTTCTTCTCCGCTCTCGCCTTCTCCTCCGTCCTCCTGCTCCTCCTCTTCTCACTCCACGACCACGCCTTCCCCCTCCCCTCCCTTCGCCTCCTCCTCTCCCGTTCCTCCGCCCTCCTCCTCCCCCGCCACCACCACCCACGCCCTCCCCCCGTCCTCTGGTCCATCGGCGACTCCTCCGCTGGCAAGCCCGGGGCCAACCGCGGCCCCACCTCAGGGTATGCCGTCCAGGCTTATAGCAATGGGGATGTCTACGAGGGCGAGTTCCACAAGGGCAAGTGCGCCGGGAGCGGGGTGTACCACTATTACATGAGCGGGAGGTATGAGGGCGACTGGGTTGACGATAAGTACGATGGGTATGGTGTGGAAACCTGGGCTCGGGGCAGCCGCTACCGTGGCCAGTATAGGCATGGACTTCGCCATGGGGTTGGGGTGTATCGGTTCTACACGGGTGATGTCTTTGCTGGGGAGTGGTCCAATGGGCAGAGCCATGGGCGTGGAATGCACACCTGCGAAGATGGGAGCCGATATGTAGGCGAATTTAAATGGGGAGTCAAGCATGGGTTTGGCCATTACCATTTCAGGTAACAGAGGCAGATTCTCTTTCTATAATTCCTTTTTCTTTATCATCAATGTTTCCTGCTATTACTGAGAAAAGCATTCCTGATGGAGATGGGATGAATTATGTATTATTATTAATTTTGGTGTTACTAGATGCTAGGTGTTTCTAGGATTATGATTAATTTTGGTGTTATTATTATTAATTTTGTTGTATCTAGGATTATTCAGTAATAATACTGACTTCATAAGACCAAGTAGGTGTTTCTGAATATACTGGTTCGGAACATTTTTGGAACATTAACTTATTTGCACGTTGCTATGTCTCTTTTTGGTTGTTATTATCATTTCTTCTATGAGTCAGTAGGGTTTCTTATTCTGTGTGTTTGTGTGGATCTTATTTTGTTGCTCATGTTATTATGTGATTGCCAATCGTTACATTTGGCAATTGATTATTGCACTTTGATTGCTCATGTTATTATTATCATTGTTGGTTCTGCATGAATTGATTATGATGTCATTTTGTAATATGTTATTGTCTTGTTGGTCAATTTGGTTTTGAACGTTGCCAGCAATCAAGTGAATGTTTTTGCTGATGTCGAAGTAATATCATGAACCTGCCTATTTCTTGACCATATTTGTCACATAACCTGCTTATTTTATAACTCCAGGCTTTCCTTTGGAGTGGAAATAGTTTAATAATGGAGTGACTGTTGTTGGTGGATTAATATAGCCATGTGGTTTTATTATATAATCTTATACACAAAGAACAATCTTTTACTATTTTGTCACAAAACCACCCTTATGTACTATTTGTTTCAGAAATTAAGATACAAGTTTGATAGTAGTATCGGCATCTCTGTGTGTGCAGTGGATTCATCTAGCTAGCGCAAAATGCAGTAAATAATTGATCTTATTGTGTTCTGAAGGTTTATTTGGATATCCCCCTTTGCTTGGTTGGACGAATAGAACCTTAGGAAAGTGATTGCAATGTTGAAAGCATGAGTTTCAAATTTTGGATTTACAGTCTTAAGGCTTTACTTTTTTCTGCAACATTGATCTTGACGCCACAAACAAAGCTGGTGTTAGACTTTGTCAAATTGGAGTGAGATGATGGAGGCAATTCTCACGTGTGGCAAAAGAAAGTTGCAACTTCTTCGTCAAGTGCTCTAAGTTCTTTCTGCTTTTTACACTACAACCTGAAGAGAATGAGGATGAAATAGGGACCCACACTCTTGTAAGACAGAACTGAGATAATGATGACTACACATGCAGAGGTCGTATTTTGAATGAAATGTTGGATGTTTTCCTTTGATACCCACCAAAATGTACTTCCTGTAAAGGGGTCATTGGAGATTGGAGATAAGATACATGGTGGAAGATGCAACCAGGCAAAATTTTCTTTTACTCAACTCAATAATTATTAAATGGTAAATACCAGCATACAAAATTGGGTGGAATTAAATTCCTTGATCTGGAGTTCTTTTGCAGAGGAATTCCATATGTAGGATCAAGACAAGCAAATTACACAATTTATCAAAGTTAATGTGGCGGAGGAAGATTTGCTTGGCAATTCTTCAAAGCAGCGAACTTGAATTCCATCAACCCGCAAATGCCCATAAAAAACAAGAATAAGAAAGATGTATGTCTCCACTATGGAGACTAGGAAACCACAAGGCTGAATTTTGTCTCCTAAAGAGGGAGCAGGAATAACACGAGATATTTTTCATGATTTCCGAACTAAATATGGTTGAGGATGATATTTCTTGGTTGATTCATTTGGGTGTTACTAAACATATGTGCAAATATACGAGTTTCTTGAAAACTTTTGAGTTAATTGAAGATTGTAGTATACTGTATATGTTTGTGCAAATAAAATAATGTACAAGAAATATAAGGATAAAGATTGACAAAATTATAGGATTTGATAGTCTCTTTTAGGTTATGTTAAGTACTTGGGAGATCAAGAAGTGATTTGGCTATCTAGTTTATTTAATACAAAATTCAAAACTAAGAAGATGTTTGATCATTGGAGGTTTTGAACTTATGCTATGAAACTCTTATGGGATGATTATAATTTATTCACCCTCTGTGCCAGGAATATCAACCAGACAAGATATTTGTTTATTAAGACAATTAAAAAGGAAGGAAAAGTAGAAAGACCTTGCACATAATATGTATTGTTTTAAAGTAGCATATGGTGGGGTTCTTAAAGATATAATCTGGTGTTTTAGAGAAGAGCTTTTAGTAGATATACAGAGACAATCAAAGATTGTATGATAAATTGGCTTACAGTATAAGTATGTAGGATGTGAGTAAAGCAAGATCCTGAACAGGAGGAGATCAACAATATATATTAATCTCCCAGGTCTAAATATACAACTGCTTCCATAACTAGAACTCTAGTCTCACAGGTCGCAAAAGAGCAAATCTCTACCATCGTACCAAGGTCCAACCTCGAAAAAATAATTTAAATAAGGAGCACAGTATTAATATAAAATAATTCAAGAAATAAATCTTTTTTTGAATTGTTACTTGAACGATAGATGAGCTGCCTCCGAAGCATCATTGTTGAAGTCCATGTTATTGGAAATTTGTTTATACTCCATATGTATATTGAAAACCCGGAGGGTTGTGTAAAACAAAAGTAGACACTAGAATAAGGGTCCCACAGATGGAGCAACCTATACCTGGTAGTGGTAAGCGTAAGGAGAGCATCCGTCATTAGAAAGGTATATATATATATGTAAAATGTAAGTGATGACAAAGTTCAAGTCTTGAATATCCAAGCCATTTTCCTTCTTACTACTTGTAGCTTTATGGGGACCTTGATCATCCTTAGAACTGAAACAAAGAAATGTGCTCTGTTTGGTGATTTGGTCCAAGGTTTCATTAGAGTCTCGGACATTGCAGAATGGTTAGAAATGGACATGACGATCAAATTAATAAGGGTAACCTACCCTGTTCGGATTAGATATCCTGTTGCCAACCTTGCAACCTATAGTGAATTTATTAACAAGGGATGCTGATCCTTAACAAATAACTGGTTGATAATTTATTGCAAGAAAGGGAATTTGGTCTCTTTTTTTCTTGGAGTGTCACCACTCACCATAAACATGCTTGCATGAACATGGTAAATTACATGAGAAATATGTAAAACAAACTTAGAGTAATTAATAGGTGGCTAGTTAAAGAGCCATAAACACCAAAATTTCATGACATTTCAACAAGATGTGTTTGTTAGCTTTAATTGTTATCAATCATCAGCAAATAAAAGGTGCTGTGGTGCTTTCTTTTTTCTTTAAGCTTAAAAGCATCAAATAGAGATTGATATATAAATTAGCAAATGCATGATTTCCTTATCTTAAACCTTCTTCTTCCTTAGATTAGGTAGAAAGCCTACCATTAGCACGACAAGCATGAGGATCCTGACGATGCACAAGGCTCCTGCTGATGCATGGTCTGGAAAGAGTTAATATACACAAGTTTACCTATGCGAGGAGAGAGATTGCTCATCCTAGTACTTGTCTAACCCAAGCACATGTAATTTTGGAATTATAATGGGTTCTGATGCAATAGTGCTGATATAATTGCACCCAACTTAGGCCATATATGATCCACTGAGATCATATGAAAAATCAAATTTCACAAAACAAATTTAATAGCAGTTCAGCAAACCTGATTGTAAGCTTCTTTTGAAATCTGTCTTTATCATAATATAGGCATGTCTACTAGGTATCCTAAAGACAGAATGTGTGCTCTTGAGCAAGTAGTAGGTTTTCATGCAAATATGTCTTCCAAGCACAAGAGGCCGACTGCTTAGAAGAGATCAGGCAGAAATCGAGTTTTCTTGTGTTATCGGATAGAGATTTTGCAAGCAAGCATAAAACATTAGTGAAAGATATATTGGATACTAGTCATGGTTGGCCCTAGGATTGGGCTTTTAAGGATATAATCCAGGGTTGAAATAATGGCACTTAATAGTGAAAAAGGATCCATGCGGCTAGGTCGAAGCAGTTGAAATAATGGCCACATGCAGCTTTTGGTATTTTGTTCGCGCTTGTTGGACATCTAACTGTTTTAGATGGATTAAGCTGATATAATTTTCACCATTGAATGTAAGATGTTCTCTACCCTCGCAATGCTTGAACCAGTTTGCTCAGTTGCCATAAGCTTAAAAGAGCCACTAATTTAAATTGAACAACTTCCAATGATTTGATCATTGAATGTGCTTTATGATATTTGTAAGCAAAATGCAATGAGACATTGTTTATAAGGTGCATCAGAATTATTGTTATATCTTTGGCATGCTACAGTCTTCACAAATTATGAATTTTCTTCCATGTACGAAGGAATGGAGACACCTATGCTGGTGAGTACTTTGCAGACAAGATGCATGGATTTGGGGTGTATCGTTTTGCAAATGGGCATCGATATGAGGGATCATGGCATGAGGGAAAGAGGCAAGGTTTGGGAATGTACACATTCAGAAATGGGGAGACACAGTCAGGTCACTGGCAAAATGGTCTGCTAGAAACTTTGAGCACCCAGAGCACCAATCCTGGATCACCAATTTCCGTTAACCATTCTAAAGTACTAAACGCAGTTCAGGTAATGGTTTTCTTTTTTCCATTCGATGCACCAATTAAAAATGATGCAAAATTTTTGTGTTTGTCAGTAGTAATATCCTATGGATAGATGTTTGATGTGGATCAACATGATAGTTCACTTTTTATCTTCAGGAAGCACGAAGAGCAGCTGAGACAGCTTATGATGCACCAAAGGTTGATGACAGGGTGAACAAATCGGTATCAGCAGCAAATAAAGCAGCTAATGCAGCTAGAGTTGCTGCAGTGAAAGCTGTTCAGAAGCAGATTCCTAGTAACAACGGTGATATTCCAATCGCGATCGTCTAAGATGCTTTTTCTTTCGTGGTAGCAGGGTAGCCAACTTGTGAACGAGGATGACCGAAAGTTACTAGTTAGCATGTTTACGATGGAGAAAGAAATGGGCATCCAAGAGAGTCTCCAGCATTCTTGCAGCATGTTATTTTTTTCTTTTCCCCCTTTTTTCCCGACATCCTACATTCTACTACTTTGAGCTGCTTCTTGTCACCTGAGGGAGGATAAGTGATGGGAATCAGCAGGTTTGCTTTTCTTTTTCATCCTTTTTTTTTTTTGTTTCATATGATGAGTATTTATGCTCAGAACGGTGTCATCAGATCTATCTTCGTGGTCCTGTGTGGAGTTTTCGTGAGCACAAGCTTTATGTGTGAAACGGTGGCTACTCGTCCGTCGTATGAAATAGCAGATGTTGAAACCAAGTCTTCAAATTATTATGAGCTCACTTAACGTGTGTATATATATATATATATATATATATATATATATATATATATATATATATATATATATATATATATATATATAGAGAGAGAGAGAGAGAGAGAGAGAGAGAGAGAGAGAGAGAGAGAAGGAAATTTATTTTGTTATTTATTAATTACTTTTTTTTTATTTTTCTCATGCTCTCTCTCTCTCTCTCTCTCTCTCTCTCTCTCTCTCTCTCTTCCGTTTGTTTATCTTTTTCTTACCATTTCTCTCTCTCCTTGGAGGGGGTGGTTGGGGAGACCTCTCGAGAAAAGAAAAAAAAAACATTTTTTCAAAGTGAGGGAATGAGGAAAAGAAAAAGGATGAGAGAGTAATTTAAGATATATTTGTTATTAAAAAAAGTATGGATGCTTTATGGCAAAATAATAATAATAATATTGAGGTGGGAAAAAGATAAAAACACCAAGCAATCGTTGGAAGTATGAATGTTTTACGGAAAAAGAAAAATAATACTGAGGTCTTGCATCAGTAAAAGATAAAAACAAAAATTAATCTACGAACTTGTGCCGACAAAGACCATAATATTGAGAAAAAGAATATTACGTGCACGATGGAATCCCCGAACAACAAGTTGCATGCAAGAAGAGTCAAAATAAGCTACAGAGGAGTAAGCGCGTCTTTTTGAGGGGGCACGTCACACGATCTACCCCTCTGACAATGAAGAGTGCCAAATGTTGACTCCGGTCAAGTCAACCCAGGCAGGATGCCTCTTTCTGATCCCATCCAATTGTCCAGTAGTGTCGTCCTCGTCATAGATTCTTTTCCGATCTGTCCTCCCCACCCCACCCCACCCCACCCACCCATGGAAGTCTTCTGTCGTCGTCGTTCTCCTGGATTCTTGCAGGCGGAAATGTAGAATCATCTTCCAATGCACGGACAACGTTCGACTTTTGGTGTGAAGATAGAATTGATAAAAAAATAGAAAATAAGAATAATTACTTAAAAAGTTTTATTAAAAAAGTACATTATCCTCTTCTATTTATACAGATTAGGAGAAATAATTTTACTCAATACAATATAGGATTTTTCTCAAGAGAATAAAAAGATTTTTTAAAAAAATCTTATCTTCTATCGAGAAAAAGAGTACCCACTGAACTCACCTTCCTTTACCTTAATTAACGCTTGCATTCCATGATTCAAACTTGTACAGCAAAAGAATGCTATTATTTTGAACGATCGTGCCGGAAAACAGTCATCTTCCATTCATTCAAAGGGGATGAAAGAGATGGAAGAATGAGGTGAGAAAAGCTGGCCTTTGTTCAATGCTTGGATCGGTGTACTATATGGAAGAGATTGATGGTCATCGGGAGAGAGAGAGGGAGAGAGAGAGAGCCTTTTATACACAATTAAGCTCAGATCTGAAAATTCTTGCCATTGTTAGGGTTTTTATATATGACGACATTGAAGAATTTGTATTGTTTCTAATGCAAAACAATTTTAGACAACAAAGACTTATTTTGGTTATTAAACAATTATGCACCGTCTTGTTCTGGTAATCATATAAAACACATTACTTTTCCTACTTAAAAGGAAGGAGCATTTGGATTATCTTGATTGATTCTACAGTCATAGCGTAAAACAATGGATGTTATATATGTGTTGGCTTGCAACGTCTTGCATGGTGTTTGTATGAATCCATAACGTATAGACCGTCACATGAACAGCATGTGAATAATATATATCGGTCCCGCTCCACAAAAAATCCTCTCCCACGTTATCCTCCTATAAACTACATAAAGGGACAGATTCCATACCTTCACAGCATATAAAACGAGCTTATCGATTACGCCATCCATCCATCCATCGACCCTCTCACCGACAATGCAGCAGCATGCTTGCGTCGGCGGCGACGACCTATCCCTGAATGTGTCGGCCTTCAGTGGCCGCTCTCGTGGGTCGGGCTCTTTGCAGTCGCCGCCTCTAGCACCTGCGCCCTGACCATGGCCTACGATGCTATCTCCGCCGTCTGCCGTCGCAGACTCTGGTTCCCTTCCTCGCTTTTCTCCCTCAGTGTCACCACCATCACCCTCCTCTCCATCGCCAGCGGCTCCGCCCTTTTCGCAACTGCCGCTGCCAACCTGTTCCTCAAATTATACGAGGAAATTTATCTATTCTGCCTTTATTCTGTTAGGGAAATCCTTCCTCTTAATGTATTGAATAATTGAAGCATCTTCAACTATTCAATAAAGCTTCATTCAATATTTGTTCTTATCTTCTATTATTTCTATCATAGTATCAGAGCAGTGAGTATCTTCGACCAGCGACCCATCTTCAACTATTCAATAAAGCTTTATTCAATATTTGTTCTTTTATCTTTTATTATTTGTGTCTAACCTCGGCGCCCTTGTCATCTTCTTAGTCGCTTTCGTCTCCAACGTCGCCATCCAGATCTCCCTGCCCGAGCACTGGATAGTCCTCGCTCTCATCCTCGCCCTACTCCTTATTCTCTGCTCCTCCGCCGTCGCCGTGCAAACCACCAAGCGGCTGCTCGAGAACCAGTTCACTGACAAGCTCGACATCAACCAAGTTCCCGACGATGGCAACTGTTTCGACTTCAACACGCTGAGCGAGTGGGTGACGCGCTTCTGGTTGATGGCGCACACTTCCAGCCCACAGTACGCGCTCGGCCGCTTCGCGACCAGCACGGCCTCGGGGGTCTTGGGCCTCCTTAACTGCATCATCCTGGTAGAGGCCACGGTCAGGTCCTTCATTGGCAGCGTGAGCTTCTGCGGCAAAGGGACATCGGACTACAAGTGGTCCACCACGGTCGTCTTCTGCGTCCAAACGGTGGCCGTGGTCGTGGGCACGATCGCCCCGGCTGGGAGATTGTGGAACGCCGCCCGCTTCCAAGTTCCCCACTCGAGAAGTCGGAGCTGCATGGATGAGCTCAAAGTAGAGAAGTACTGGACTGAAAGCCTAACGGAGTGGAAAGCAAATCCCTCGTTGATGATCCGATTCCACATCGGGTCACGCCAAACAAGGAAGATAATAAACGGTCTCAAGAATGCCGGCCTGAACTCACTGATCATAGCTCAGACCGTGGTAGTGCTGGCTTGCAAGGTGGTACAGCTGGTGCCGGTGCTGGCTTACGCGGGAATCTGCCAACTTTGCACGAGGCGGCCACCGAGGGACTCGACCGGGACTATGCCGGCCTCCGGACATCCGTGTATCCGTACCAGTGTCACCGCCGAGAACACTACGCGGCCGTCGAGTGTTATCCGTACCAATGGCTCGACCAACACTCCGTCGCCTTCGAGTAACCGTCCTGATGAGTCGCCCGTGACTGCAGGTATCGATATCGATGACTCGGTCGGGAGTAGGCCTGCTTTGGGAGATCCGAGTAATCATACCGATGACTCGAACGAGACTACGTCGGATTTGGGACATCCGGGCATCTGTGTCAGTGACTCCACTGAGGCTACGCCGGCTTTGGGACATCCGAGTAACCGGACAGATGGCTTGACTATGGCCACGTCCACTTGGGAAAATCCGAGTATTCGTCCCGATGGTCTGATCGAGACTTCACCGGCTTTGGGAAATAATATCCATACCAATGACTCGATCGAGATTTCACTGGCTTCGGGAAATAGTATCCACACCAATGACTCCACTGAGACGACACCGGCTCTCATGGATAGAGACTTTGTGCTGCATTTGGAAGGCGAAAAGCATCTGGTGGATATGATGAAGCAGAGCGGACTCAAGCGCGGGGTGGGATGGGTCGCGAAGGGCGAGAGTAATCCACCTAACCATCTAATTGAGTTGTTGAACCTCTCGGCTTTCCACGGTGGAATTCAAGCAGTTTTGGATTTTGACGATGGTAGGAAACTTGAAGTCACGGCTTCTGGACATCAAGCAGTGCATATCTACGACGACGACAACCACGCCCACCCCTTGACTCTTGCGAAACCTTCTTACAACTGGGTGATGCCTTTGGTGACACTCACTGCATTAGCAGTCACTCTTCGTTCCGCGCGTGATGGTGAGCTCGAATCGCTCCTGCTTGGAGTGAATGAAGGGTTCGTATATGTGAGGCTTGTCGAACGGCACTTGGATGAGAGAGGGTTGTGCAACATGACCGACGCAGCAACGAAGTTATGGCAGGGACTCGATCTCCATCATAGGTGGTTAGACATGGATCTCCATGAGTTGGACTTAAGTGACAAGAACAACATCCGACGCTTAAGAGAAGATACCTTTAGTTCATGCCAGCTTTCATCTTACCATGATTTGACATGTCACATCTGATCCTTAAGACTTTGGGGGGGTTCAACGTAGTTAATAATACAAGGAATAGAATTGTGGAAGACACTATACTATTTTTGTTATTATGGAATATTATAATCCATAGGTAAAAAAGCTATGAGCCTAAGATGTGTGCTTATGTATATATATGAGAAAGGAATATTTTTCTATCATCATCATCTCTGACGAGTCATTGGGCCTAAGCTCGCACCTCTTCTTTTTTTGAAGGGAAGCATCATTCAATTATTACGTTAAACACAGTTATGTGTTATATCATTTTAGTAGAACATTTATATAAATTTTTTGGTTGATAAATCAACCAAAAATATTTATCAACATTTCTGCCACACGATTGGATACCAAGATATATGAAGATAGCAGCGATACAGAGAATCTCCCCGGGGATGTTTGCATGATTTTAATGAATATATCTTTTCTTCAAAATAATTAAACAAACATGATAATAAGTTGCAGAGTAAGAGTATTATTAACATATAAGCCACACGGACACACTGGTTATGAGGATTAAGCACGCCATCTCCGAGCCTTGGACATCAACAATGGCGGCTTCGGTGGCCCAGCACAGCAGTGCCTTGCCTGGGCTGGTGCTACGTCGATACAAATGGCACTGTACAATCACGGATCTCATGGCAACTTTCGTTCGATCTTGTAGTGGCAACGCCCTCCGGGTATCATTGTCTGCTTTTGCGACGATCCATGCAACTCTGACAACATTGAAGGCCGGTCAGGTCAACTCGTGTAGGACGACTCTTCCTCATCCCGTCCAATTATCTAGTGGTGTCGCCCGTGTCGTAGATTCTTTTCCTCTCCGTCCTGCCCTGCTTGCTCTATCGATGGGAGGTTGTGTCGTCCTCCTCCTGGACTTTTGCATTCAAAAAAGTAGAGTCAACTTCCAAAGCATCGAGAAGACAACCCCGAGGACCTTTGTGTCATTCTCTACGGACGATATATAGAGGCAGTCACACGGTGAGCCCATCACCTTTCTCTTGGCTTCCTACCTAACTCACCTTTACCTTAACGCCAAGAATCAAACTTGTACAGAACAACTGTTATTTTTATCGATCGTCCTTGAAAGAAGTCATCTTTGAGATTTCGTTACGTTCCATTTTCCGTTCAACCAAAGGGGATGAAAGGGATGGGAGAATGAGGCGAAGAAGCCCGCCTTTATTGAATGCTTGGGTAGATCGGTAGTCACGGGAAAGGTCTCTCCTTTGGAGGTCTTTGATGGCCACTGAAGTCTTCGTAGAGACCAAAGGAGTGGGATTTGACATGGTTTCAACTTTTGTATATGCAGCGAAGAAAGTGATGCTTTTGACAGAAGGGTCTCATACGGGCGTGTGGTCGAGGCGGAGACCAAATCGGAGCAGGCGAGAGAACATTTTGGTTTACCTTCGAGGTTTTCAAGTCTCCCACTCCTGTCGATGCCCTTACTACTGCGCCAGTCCTTTCTCTTCCTTCGCTTGTGTTTGCTTGTCCCTTTCGCGATTGTATCCATCGCTGCCCATGTATCCTAGGTTGTCCTCTTTCCTGTTCCGTCACTTGGATTACGGCTCTTTCTTTTGCAGAAGTTGTTTTCTTTGGTCTTATTTCATCCACTTTCTTCTGGTATTTCTTCGTTCAATCTTATCTTCTCCGCTTCTCCTAAAAGATGCAATTTTGCTCGGTTTTCAATCTGTTCTTCTTCTTTCCGTTGCTAAACGCTCCAACTTTTTTTTTCCTTTTCCTTTGCTTATTTTTCCTTCTTTTTTCTCCTCTGTTTATTTTCCAAACTTAGTTTGTTAAAATCAGATTGTAATCTTCCATTGCTCGTAGATGATACAAGCATTGTTAAGAGTTGTTGCAACTTGAAGCACACCAACTGTTCGGAAGAATGGGGTGCCTATCTTACTTCATGGAGAAACACTGGTTCAGACGGCAGCAGAGATCGGAGCCCAAAGCCAGCTCGGCGACGGTCTGCCCACCGTCGTCAAACGGATCCGAGGAGTCGGTCTCAAAGCAGAGGAGTGAATCCTCGGGCTCAGTCGCCTCGTATCGAAGCATTCCTGACTTGTACGAGGAGAGGGCCGGCAACTTGCGAGTTTTCCAGTTCAAGGAGCTGAGAAATGCAACCAATGACTTCAGCAGGATGCTGAAGATTGGGGAGGGTGGGTTTGGAAGTGTGTACAAAGGATCCATCAAGCCTCTGGATGGGACGGGAGATAACATCACAGTGGCGATCAAGACGCTTAATCGGAACGGCTTGCAGGTAACTTTTAACTTGTTGAATTATAAGCAAACAAGTCATTCTATATGATGCTTTTAATGTATCCATACTGTCACACAAACCCCGTTTGATTGGTCACTTGCAACGTGGTTATAAGTCAACTCCTAGGCTGTCCAATATGTTAGATTATATGGTCTAATTTGACCGAGTAAGATATATCATATGTGTAAGATATATCACAGATCTGATTAGATTCTGATTACGATTATCAGTCATCAGAAAGGAAGTTGAATTATAATAAGATTTCTTAGGAGATGAATAGGGACTTAGTTCTAATAATATTCATAATTACATACATAATTAAGAAATTTAAATAATCTCAAAGGAGAATTTACTTTGAATAATTATGCGATGAGACTTTATGATATTATTTTGGATATCTTTATAGTAGTTTAGGGTTGTATATTCCACAGGGATGATATTAGTTCATAAATCATTTTCAGTGAATACTGAATATATCAATATTTCACTCAAAGGTAAAATATGAATGACATCAATAGTTCATTATATTTTCGAAACTCAAAACATTAAATGTTATTTTATATTTTATAGTAATAATTTTTTCTATATACTCTTATGCTTTTAGTATCTTTATATTATCTAGTTCAAATTATTCAGAATAATTAAAGCATATGCATTTTACATTGGGTGTAGTAGATCTTAACTTAATATAATTTGTTGAAAGACATACAGAATTGATTGATGAAAGCACTATAGAACAAATTAATGAAATAAATACTTAGGAAAAATCTAATGTACTCAACTTAATGTTCATAAGAATGATAATTGCAGATAATATAAAGACTTCATTATCGCTTGTAACTAGTGCACAAGAATATTTAAGGGCTATAAAAGATAAATTTAAATCTATTAATAAATCACTGGCTGATACATTAGTGAAAGAATTGATCACGACTCAGGATGATGGCACTCGAGGGATTCAGGATCACTTCCTTCATATGGTTGACAAAACTGTGAAACTTAAAGTATTATAAATAAGGATTTAAGTATTTTAAATTTAACATATAACTTTTTACACGTATCAATAGCGAAGACAAAAGATCCATGTAACTGATCCCAAATAGTTGGGACTTATGGCTTTGTTGTTGTTGTTGACAGGCTTATATTTTGAAAGTAATTATTGGCTCCATGATGTCATTGCCTTCTTTGATGTTAGTAAAAGAATGATGATATGTTTCAACTACTTGAATTTATGTTATATTTTTAATTTTATTTTTGAGACTTTGAGCTCTTATAGTCTTAGAATGAGAGAACCGGCAAGAGGAAAAATCTAGTATCTATCTTGGAGATACTTAATTTAACTAAGTTTATAGTTGAAGATGACCAAACACCTTTTAAAAAGGAAACCCAAACAGTCTAACAAAGGGTCCAATTAATGGTGGTAAAAATTGCAGAGTCAGCCAGGTCAATCACTAGATTGTCATCAGAGTCTAAAGTCCAATTATAAATCTAGTGCTGAAGTTGCATCTATTAGTTTAATTGGTATGAATTACTCCACTTGCTTTACTTATGTGCACCACTCATTCTTTCTGGGTGTTCCTCTACTTTTTAGGGGCATAAACAATGGTTGGCAGAAGTTCAGTTTCTTGGAGTACTGGAACACTCAAATCTTGTTAAACTCATCGGTTATTGTGCTGCGAATGGTGAAAGAGGTGCTCAGAGACTGTTGGTCTATGAATATATGCCAAATAAGACTCTAGAGTTACATTTATTTAACAGAGCTTATCCTGTGCTGCCCTGGAACAAAAGATTACAGATTGCCTTGGGTGCTGCAGAAGGATTGGCATACCTGCATGAGGGTTCAGAAGTTCAGGTATTATTCTACATACTAAATACCTGTTTTTTTTACTCATGTTGTTTCCACTTATTCAATATGAACTTCTTCATTATTGGTTTCTTCAGCAATTACTAATATTCTAAGTTCAGGAACAAAACTTAGATTAACGGGTGGTTTGGCATAAGTTGTTCAGATGTTTAATCGCAACTTTCCTTAATTGTACAGGTGATTTATCGTGACTTCAAAGCATCTAATGTGCTACTGGATGCAGAGTTTAAATCAAAACTGTCAGACTTCGGATTTGCAAGGGAGGGACCATTAGCAGGTCACACTCATGTAACAACAGCGGTATGCCGGCTTTAAACTGTATAATAAAGCAAGTTTTGTTTCCATAATCGTGTAATTTTTCAGGATGGTTGCTAGCCTTGAACTTCACTTTTCCATGAAGTCATACTTATTTTGTCCACTCTAATTTATTAAGCTCTGTGAACTTATAGTTCAAGTTGTTGGTCGATGAGATACAAAATAATTTACGATAAGATGACAGTGGAGTAGTGTAGGAATTCATGGATGGTAAAGATGACATTGCCTAAATCATCTTGATGTCCAAGGAAGGAGCTGAAAAGATCGCAGAGAACATACCCAACACTCCATCATTAATTAGCTGCTGTTCCATCGTTTATACTCAAAACTGTGATTTAGCTCTTTCAGTTTTGCTGTTTTATATATGCAAATTGCATTTAGCTTCTTATCATTAGCTACTGTAATTTCGGCATCTAGTCACTTGTCATTATGTCAAATGATAGGTTTTTGTTTTCTGTGGTACCAGGTAATGGGGACATATGGTTATGCAGCTCCAGATTACGTAGAGACTGGCCATCTCACAGCCAAGAGCGACGTTTGGAGCTTCGGTGTTGTTCTGTATGAGATCCTGACCGGCAGGCATTCTTTAGAGCGGAATCGACCGAAAAATGAACAGCAACTCTTGGATTGGGTGAAGCAATTTCCTGCAGAGAGCAAGAGATTCAGCATGATAATGGACTCCCGACTTGAAAACAAGTATTCTCTAAGAGCTGCTCGGCAGATCGCCATGCTAGCCGATGCCTGCCTATCCAGGCATGCCAGAGAACGTCCAAAGATGAGCGAGGTGGTGGAGCGCTTAAAACAAGCAATGCAACACGAGGACTCGGATGGAGAAAAGGAGTACGTGGAAGAGCATTCTCAAACACCCTCAGAAGCCGCAAACCAGCCAGTAAAATCTGCCAGAAGACGAATGCTTCACCTCATCAAATTAGGGGAGAGTGCAAATGTCGCTGGTAGAAGAAGATTGCAACCGTGAAAGGTTGGGGGATCAAACTTTGAGTTTGTTCTCATGTTCGTACGGTTCTAATGCCTCCAACCTTTGTCCAATACGTTACTACTAGATTACTTTGTTCAAAGAACTTTTTCTTTGGTATTAGTTATAGAAATGCTGAGAATTAGATATAAAAGTGTGATAAGTAACATTAAATATGCGTCGGCACACAGCATTTTGAGTGGGGTTTATATGTAGAGCATATGAGCAATCCCGACACAGACATCAACCTATAAATTAGGTGAAAGGTGACGTTTCCATGCACATAATGATGCAGCCTTTTGGTGCCAGAATAAGGAATATAAACCGGCTGCCAGCCATCAATCTGCCGACTAATAATGCAGCAGCACGGCAGCGCCGGCGGCAACGCCCTGAATTCTTCGGGTTTCTGCACGGTTCCCTTCCTCGCTATCTGGCATGAGATATGCCAAATATTGGTAAGATAAAACTTGTGTCTTAAGGATCACAAGTTTTATCTTACCAATATTTGGGATATCTCATGTGATCCTTAAGACATTTGGGATTCAATGTAGCTAACAATAGTTTTGTGGAAGACACTATGTTATTATTTGTTACTATGAATTATAGTAAATTTATGATCAACTTTGGGCCTAAAATATGCATATGAGAGGAATATTTTTCTATCATCTCTAACAAAGGATTGAGAGAGAGAGAGAGAGAGAGAGAGAGAAGAATCTAATAGTATACAGAGTCCAACGATTCATCTCAAAGCATACAGAGAATTCCTATCAACATTTACAATCTCTTTTAAGTTGATCCCCAAACAATTTATTGCTAAATTGATCCTTCCACGATTAGAGTTCTATAGCAATCAAATCCTTCCATCATTTATGATTAGTTAACTTTTTTTTTTTTACTAATTTGACAAAATCTGCATACTATCCATGTGACATAAAAAATCATCAATATAAACAATTTATTAAAATCTTAATTTCCTTCTTCAATATCAAAACCTTCAAATTCTATTTTTTTTATTTTAATTAATTTAATTGCCGACTAATATGCCACATCGAAAACCAGAATCAATTCATAAATGAAAAAGGAAAAAACAAAGCTGATAATAATAATAATAATAATTATTATTATTATTATGTCTCATTAGTCTGCTAATTGTCCATAAATATAGATGCTGAAAGAATTTGATTATCACAAAACTACAAAAAAAAATTAAAGACACCCAAAATAAAAAAAATATCATGATGATTTATCTACTATAGACAGACATACATACATGAAAAAAGCACCAAAACGTGATAGACAATGCTGGTAATTAATTAACCTTCATATATGATACATATATAAATTCACACTCATAAACATAAAAAGGAAACGGAGAGTAGCGGTCCGGTTTGATTCGGAACTTATCCGGGTTCAATTGCAGTACTGTATGCATATGATTCCCTTGGTTCATAACTAAATCCGGTTCAGTCTGACCACCAAAACTAAAGCAAGCTGGTTGGGCCGGTTCATATTTTTCTTTATGATCGAACCGCTTAATTTCAATTTAATTTCTTCCCTTCATTTCTCTCTAATATCTATCTCGTCTATATCAAAATTATTATGTCAAATACTTAGGATATAAGCTAGATTTCTAATCATCATGCTCCACAAACATCTACATGTCACTGACGGCCAGAATTATATGCATCAGACTTACTATCTGGCACACACTACATACCGCTATTGAGGTGGACAGCCATGTGATCACTGCTCACCAAATCACGTGTTGAGGTGGCGCGATTAAATAAGAGGGATGACATCTAAGCTATTTAAAGCAAGCATACAGTGTGCTGCAGGTACACCAGACACCCGCGGAACACCTGCTCGCAGTCACGCGATCGCGAATAACCATTTCATGCAAATTAATAGGTACAACTTTGTACAAAATTTAAGCTTATCCACGTAATCCAAACAAAAGAATTTATGTTATATGGATTGACCCCAAACGCAATAATAAAAGAAAATTGAAGTGTAAGGAAATATATGAGAGCGCAGCCAAAAAGTCACCCCTTTCTTTTTAATCTTCTTTCAGGTTTTTTTTTATTTTTTTGGATTTTTTTTTTGAAGGTCTTGTAATTTGGACGGCTGATGATGGAGTTGATCGTGGGGGTGAGGTGTGGAGATTGGGGGATCTCAGGAAAGGAAGACTCCGACGCTTCCGGCTCTGGCACAGGCGCAGACCGGGCACAGCTCGGCGGCCGCTTCGCAGGCGTCGCAGAGGCAGAGGTGGCGGCAGGGAAGGAGCACCACTGACGCTCGGCGCCATCGGCACGTCCGGCATGCCACCTCGTGCTCGACTCGATTCGGGTCCACGTAAGCTGACTCGGCGTCCTCCGCCGTCGGTGGGTCTCCGCACTCGCCACCTGCCGCTGGGGGAGGACGCGCCGCGACCGCCTGCTGCAGCTGGGCGTGCAGGGCTGCGGCGGTCGCCTGGTCCGCCATGGCCTTGGCCTGCCACGCCATAGATTCGGTGCGCAGGCGGCCGAGGCGATCCTCGAGCTCGGCGCGCCTCCTGGCCTCACGCTCCACCTCTGCCTCCTTCTCCCGTAACCGCCGCGCGGCCGACTTCTCCGCTGCGCTCAGCAGAGCACGGTAGTGCCTCTGCCGTCGCTCCGCCAACTCCCGCCGCAGTTGTTCTCCCTACAAATGTAAATAAAGGGGCAATTTTTCCTGTGTCTCAGGAGGAGAAAAAGGAAGAGCGGAAAGAAAGAAAAATGGGTACCTTGGCGAGGAGGAACTGCTCGATTTCGTTATTCTGATGGTTGATTTGTGCGGCGAGTTCTCTGGAGAAGAGAGAAGAACAGGAAGAAGAAGAGGAAGGGGAGGAAGAGAAGAGATTGAATTGCTTCGGGCTCCGGTGGTGTTGCTTGTCCTCAGAGGCGAGACCAAGACAGGTGGTAAGCAGGGAAGGCTGGTGTATTTGGTGCTGAGGAGCAAGATTTACAAGTGCTGGAGAGCAGGGTTGTGCTTGCAGCGAGATGAGGCTAACAGGGTGATTCTGCTGCTGAGGCGGCGGCGCCAATGGAATGCCGGCAGCCTCCCTACTTCTCTTCTGCGCATTACCATTCGCTGCCAACCAACGAGCCCATCTCCATCTCAGACATCGAAGGAACAGATCGAAATCGACGAATCCAACAAAGACAAAAAGGAGGAACCTTTATCTCACCTCCGTCGGTCACGAGCACCGCCGACTGGCCGAGGAAGCCAGTCGCGACCTGCGGAGCAGACTCCATCTCTTTCCTCTCCTGCTCCCTTCTGCATCAATTCCACAAGCCATCAATCACCCCCTAAAAATCAGAACTTTACACCAAATCCGTAACAATCGACCGCATAATTCCATAAAGATTAGGACTTGGGCGAAGAATTCATCCGAGGAGAACGGAAAGGCACCTGAGCACAAAGTTGGATGGGTATTGGGCTTGAAGTGCCATTCGGTAGAACGAGGAGAAAGAAGAATCAGCGACAAGAACCAAGGAAAACTTCTCCTATCTCATTTCCAACGCTTCTCCGCATCAAACAGGAGGTGCCTCAAAGACAGAACGGCCTTCTTATGCTCCCCCCCTCCCCCACCCCCTCCCCCTCTCTCCCTCTCGCAAGCACTTCTCACGCACACATGTATATTATAGACAGAGGGAGAGGAGGAGGGGGAAAGATAATAGAGCTGGATGTGCTGGGCTTCTCTGGAACGAGGAGTTGCTAACCATAATTAACACTAATCCACTCTCCTTAATTGGATTCATTTGTGACTAATCCCTTCCATTCTTTTTTATTTTATTTCTCTTCCTTCCTTTTTCTTTTCTTGAATTGAGTTGATAGCTTTTGGTGGTTGTTGGTTGTCAATTGTTCGGACACTGGAAAAGAAAAGGGAGGAGGGGATTCCTCCTCCTCCTCCTCCTTCTCTTCCTCCTCTTGGAGTCTTTTATCATTTGGTGCTGCTTATTTTGTGACTGACCTTCCTTTTCTTTTGCATCTGTTCTCTCTCTCTCTTTTTCTCTCTATCTTTTTCCTTGGCTTTGAAGCTTGGTTCAAACAAAATCAACAGCTTTAGCTTGTCCTCCTCCTTCCTTATCTTGGAACATAAAAATTGGTGGTGGGATTCACCTCTGCAACCTAACCTGGGTTGGTTTGCCAGATACTTCCCCCCCGTCCTTTTTTTCTACCACTGACATGGTTACCAGATAGCCAAATTGACAAAGATGAGACAAGTAGTATTATTATCCTATTCCTACATTGAATGGAAAGGATTTCTCAAGCTTTGTGAATTATGGTATGTTTTGCAGATTTATTTTTATGGTGCCCTTATTTTGGATTTTTTTTTTCAAAAAATAAGTAGCAGAAACATAATTCAATGTTGACACTTCAGGTTTCAAAAAAGAATTATTGTGAGATTTGGAACTCTCATTTTTGGTAAAATGGATCTAGAATAAATATTGTCTAAGAATTATTTTCTCATTTATACTTTATTAGGTTAGATATGTAGCTTTGATACAAATCTCATATTAGAATTATTTTCCCATTTATACTTTTTTTAAGGCAGATATCAGAATATATACATATAAACATATGAAAATAATGCATATTTTTTCCATTTGTCTGAAATGACTATAATTCGGAAAAAAAATCAGAAAAAAAGTTTTCTGAAGAAAAAAGTCATTTGATGCTTTTTATAAAAAAAAAAATCTATTTAATTAGCTGTAGGTAAAGTAAAGTAGTTTCATAAATAGGATGCTTTGTTTCAATTGGAGAATAAATAGAAGAAAAGTAGGTGCCTGATTTACTTATGATCTTCTTAGAATTTCAAATCATTGACATTAAATGCCTGTTCAAACCTTATGAGAAGTCAAATTATAGCATAAATGGATTGCTATTGTTTAGGAAGGTGTGTAAAAGATTATGTATTTGCAATTGATTTCAAGAAAAGAAAACTCTGCAGTGCTTCACATCCACATAAAAAGTATATGCTGAAGGGGGGATATCAGATACAGTCTCCACTGAAAATTTTATGTAGACAAAATTATACTAATAATTGGTCCTTTATTTGAATTCAATGTTTTCTCCAGAAACTATCATCTGTTGAACATTTGCCCCTTTTTTAGAAAGGAAGAAGGAACATCTCATGCTTGACTTTATTTATGAAATGGTTCATCATAGTCAATAAAAGCATTGGTTGAATTTATAATGGCAAAACTATGTCAAATTTGACAGCCAAAAATCTAGAAAACCAGCAATATGTTTCCACTTTTTATTCTGCCAATTCCTTGTATAAGCAAACCTTGCTTTAAATATTACCATTCAATCTTTTCTAAAATTTAACTTACAAAATTACATGATGATGCTGAGCTACATATATTTGGGATGATTTATAAGGAAAAATCTCAAATTTTAAGATTTTATTAGATAAACCCCCTTCTTGGAAATTTATAAAATACTCTTAAAAATTAAGACAATCATTAAATGTAAAACAACTCGAATCGATTTTGATCCATATGTCCATATGACTTGGGCGATTTATAAATTTTTGATAATTGTTTGATGGTCCATAGTTAGTGAAATATATTAGTGTAATACGGTTTAAGATGAGTGCATAATAATATAACATATCTTTTAACATATCAATTTTCTTTGTTATTGCAAATCTTTCAAGTATTAAGGCATATGTATAATTCATATAAAAATCAAATACTAGTAAAATGGATGTAAATTTATCTAAAACAAGAAATAAACATGGAGACATGTTAGGATATATAAAAAAAGAGAGTAATATATCATTTTGAATTAAATTATGAAAAGATAGACAATTGGCATGAGAAGGGAGAAAAAGATACTAGAAAGAGAAGGCCAAAGGATGGAGATTCTTACTCACCATTAAGCATCTAATCCCTCCATTGAGGAGCGGTCCCTTTTGGTACATGTCACTACCAAAACTACACACACAGCAATTTGGCTTCCTTTTGTGAACTCAATAATTTAGCATATAAGAAAAGAAAGGGCATGGAATTCAAATTTTAGCTTCATGGAGATTTGATAGCTACATGGAAGAAGAATTTCTAATAAATTCTCCTTTGCTTGTATCTTACTTTTGTTGTTTGATGGAAGAGGTCGTCCTTGGTGACTTATTAATCTTTCAAAACAAAGGAATATATTACGAAACTTGATTTAATCACCTTTTTTTTTTTGTAGTGATATGATTCTATGATGGTATTCATATGTATCTCAAGATTTTGTTCAATGTCACTATGTCTAAAAGCTTAAACTGCAAACAAAATAAATGTTATAATTTATATTTTGAATATCTTCCTCATATATATATATATATATATATATATATATATATATAGAGAGAGAGAGAGAGAGAGAGAGAGAGAGAGAGAGAGAGAGAGAGAGAGAGAGAGAGAGATAGAGAGAGAGAGATTAATGGATGGAAAACCTTTGAATTCCATTTACACAGGCGAAGAGAATACTGCAGTGGAAGGTAATGTTTGAGTTGTGCTGATTACTAGTAAAATTTTGAAGTATTCCAATATTGATTTAAGGGTGTCTTTAATGGCAAGCATTTGTTTGTGTGATTGGATATTTCTCAATAATTAAAAGGGTACATGGCCACCTAATATACTTATTGGTCAAGTAATTCACATGCATTACAATAAATGAATACACATATTAATGGTACAAAAGATTAAGAATAAGTCATAATATATATTAAAAAAAAAAAGTGAGAGATTTTGATCCTTGTACCCCTTGAGGCACATAATTATGAACTCCCATTCTATTTGATATAGGAGTGACAACAATAGTAATAATAATGATGAAAGAAACCTTCGGTAAAAGGGGAAAAGGAATTGAATGAGATCATTAGTGTCCTCTATTAGTTTTTAATAGTTTATTGAGACCGATGCTGTTCTATATCTTTGTAATCATTTTGTGTTAAGTAGTTAATATTTTTCCTTTTTTTATACTTTATTTATTCAAACCTTATAAGTCTTCAAAATAGTATAATGAACATAAACATCTGTTTTCTTTTTATGATATGGTATCTCTCATTGGATTTATTATATGATGGTGATGCAAATCTAATAAGAGATTGAAACGGTTCCCTCACTATTAAAAATGTCGATTCAAAACACTAGCTTTACAAATAGGTCAAATTACAAATGGAAACATGTATCTTATCAACTCGAGAAAAAAAAGGGACCAAACTCTGAAAGATTACCACCTCTTTCTTCATTGATAATTATATATTAGATGGTGGTAATTGAGTCAAAGCAGGAGCTTCCATGGCCACTTAAAGCCAAAGACAAGCTTGCTAAGAATACAGAGAGGTATGACATAGAGGTAATGTGTGGGGTTTGTTCTTTGTCGGCTTATCTTCCCAACAACATGTGTTGGTGGCAGTAGTGATCACATTTCACACCTCAAATATGAGTCCCCATTGCAACCATTTCCCATCTCACCACCATTATGTCAAGGGGTTGGCCAAGACTTGTAGTTGAGAGAAAGGTAAACATGGTGGGCCTTGGAGAATAAAAACATATGCCAACCTCATCATGACTAGTTGAATGGCTGTGCATTTTGATGGAAGGAACATATGTTTTGTGGAGAACTAATAATACTTGTATGTGACCATTGTTGTCATCTTTTATCAAAATTGGTATCTTCATTCTTGCCTATTATTATGTCATCTTGGTCAAAGAAATAATCAGGATTAGTCAGCATAAATTTGATGCTAAATTAAGGTGAGAGCATTCTCCCATCCAAAGTTTTCTTAGAGATCATCAAGCTTAAGAAACACCATTGTAAGGTTTGGAGCTTAACTATTCAAATAGGAGCTACTTCTTCAACATTATTGGAATGGCTGCCGATGGTCATAGTTCATGGTTGGAAGAAAAAGGTTTAGGGAGGGGGAGGGAAAAGGATTCCTACAGTGCCATTTTCTTTCTTGATGTTGCAACTGTCACCTCTTGAATCAAAGCACTCACATGCACCACTGCCTGATTCAACCACTCACAGGCTTTGGACATGAAGAAGAAAGAAGAGGATAGCTTTTAATACGTTTCCTTCCTCCACCACCATCTCACCTCCACTGCAGTACCCCATTGCATTGTCTGAAAGCTCTGCCCACCTTAGCCACCAGTATCATGTGACATTGCTGCACTTCATAGCAGAAACCTTCTTTGTGTAAAAAGAAGGAACCCACTATTCCTTGACAAAGCTTTGTTGATATTGTTATGCATTCAAGCATGCTTCTCACGATAAAAGAAGATGAGAGAGAACTGAGCAAGGTAGAAAAAGTTGTGTTGAGTGGTGTCAATGATATGCCACACAAGATTTCTCCAAGCTTGCACTCCCATCATAAAGCCAAACATTATTAAGAGGCACCCAAAGTCTTTCATCTCTTCTTAGTAGTACAGACAACCAAGGGGAGTTGGTTGTCAGGAATCCTTTTCTTTGCCACCACGCTGCTTCAAGCTGGGGATGTCATCTCCCTCCCCCTTCTTAATGCTATCATGATCTCCTCACCCACCATCTTGCACACATCCCCATTCCTCACTGACACCTTCTCCTGTTCTTCACCTAACCCTCTTTGCCACCATTACCTCTGAAAGTGAGACCCATGCATGAGCGATAGGGGGAGCATCTAATCCTTCCCCTCTTGGCTTCCTCATGTATGGTCTGATGCGTTGGAATCACAACAAGAAGCTTTGTTTCTTTCCCACATTTGAAGTGCTCTGTGGGGAGGTTTAACCTCCCCATCACATGTGGCTTCTTCTTTGCGAGTGGTGGGTTGGGAGTGAAGGGTTCATGTGGTTGTGAGGCCAGGCAATGAATAGAAACCCATAACACCCCTCTCTTTCTCTCTCTCTCTCTCTCTCTCTCTCCACTTAAGATATTTGTTAGGGTCATTCAACCTTTTAAAAATGTGAAATATCTTTCAATGTGTTGCAAGAACTCATTTTGATTGCTTGTGTGGCAATCTGATCTAGAAAAGGGACATGCTTCATTTGTCTAAGCTGGTTGAACCACAGCTAAGAACCCGGAATCTTAGATTCGAGTGCAAAACATACATATCTCTGATAAGGAAAAGCATGATCCGATGCTTGGGATTTATCTAATCCTATTAAAAGATTAATCACATTCAAAAACAAAATCAAGATCTGCGATAATATTGATCTAGTGATAGTGTAGTATAATCATTCATCAGGAGTTGTCGATAATTTGAGGATTCTGATTAAGATTTTGAGATTGAATTCTATTTTTACCATTCATTCTTGAAAAACATAGTTCTTTAATGATGAAAAATATTTATATATATATAAATTATGTTGAAATGATAAAAGGGTTATTTGAGCACTATTAATATAAAAAATACATCTCTACCATCTTCCCCATCGGTAGGTTCTTACTGCTTTCCTGTGCTATTGTGGATATGGGGCTCCATGCTCTTTTGGCTGTAACCATCAACAAAAGAAGAGAAGGAATAGTAGAAGGAAAGGAGGAGGAGATCAACAAGAGCAAAGAAAAAATAAAGAAAATGGAATAGGAGAAGCAAACAAATTTAAAACAAGAAAAAATAAATGAGGAGGGAATGGAGAATAAGAAGAAAAGAAATATCTAAGCCCACAAGTGTATCAGTGCATGTTAATCGACTAAGCTAGCAATGCAGCACTGGAATCATCTATAGAGCAATTCAGTACTATACAGATTTCATTATAATATGTGGGGATATCGACATAGTCCTTGACAATGCCGAAGCCAATGCATGAACAACGTACTTTTCGAGTACTTGTACTGAAGAGTGGACGCATCTAAAGCTTGTCGACAAAGGGAAGATAAAGGAATTACTTTCAACTCCCAAGAGATACTGTTAGGGGTAGGAAAAGGCTTCCCAAAGATTAGATTTGATTATATACATAGCTACTGATAAGCCTTAACTTAATTTGCCTTGCAAAACACACTAATTAGACAAGATTTCGAAATTTCTAGCATGTAAAGAGAGAATTGACATGACTGCATGCGTAAAGGCCTTAGCTGTTTAATCATAACCTGTTTGAAGGTGGCAATTAAAAGAGAAAAGAAGAGTAGAATTAGAAGACCAGCAAAACTCCATAAAGCTGCTACTCATTCCATGCAGCTCTCTTCTTTTATATATACATGGCATGTTGTTTCCATGTGGCAGAAGTTTAAGGTTTTGAAGAATGCATGAAGTAGAAGCACTGGTCTTGATTGAGTGAGTTTGTGCTGCTTAAATTAGAAGGTTTAACTTCAGCCATCTTGTATTCTACCCAATTATTTCCTGTATGCTATTGAACATTTACCTATATATATATATGTGTGTGTGTGTATATCTTGGACTTTATTAGTATTTGAAACATCCATGAACTCTATTTCCAAAGTTCCAGGTGACATACATTAGTGCTCGAGGAGCCCTTGCTGAGATTTGCTCGGGCATGGATTAGTGCAAGTATGACTTACTTCGAGACAATACCTATTTAGGTTTTCATCACTCTCATGAACACTAACGTTGTTAATGTTTACAAACACCTAAAGCCATGCCATGACCGATGCTTCCAACCTCATTAAGGTTTTTGTTCCTTGTGTAATGCACTATGTGGCCAATGCTTATCTTCAAGACCAAATCACCGTCAACAATTTAAAGGCGTTGCTCTTTCCACATCCTTCTACTTGGTGTGATTTAGACAATGAGGAACTCTCACTTCTTGTCTTTTTCCCTTTACTTTCTTTCTTGATCTGAATCTCGTCAAGTTCGAAGACTTCCTGGTTGTATGTATTGGGATGGTTGTGAACTTGATCTCTTCCCACGTCATCACACAACATGCCTGCCCACATGTATCTTCTTTGTGCTACATAGAAAAACCTCCCACTACGTCCCAAGTCTCTCTCTAATTTGTCCCAACAAAAAACCGAGCACTCTCCTTTTCTTTCTGACATGTTGTTGATACCAAAACCAAAGAGTGTGACGAAGACTCTTATTGGTTGTGAATTTGAAAGTAAGCAAAGTGTAACAGCAATATACGCTTGATGTTCCTCATGAGTGTGCTTGGATTGGCATCTAATCACGTGGACAAAACATCGAGTTAGCTTGGGAACAAAGATAAGCTAGTTTAACCATGCAAAAGGAAGAGACAATTCGTGAGTTCATTTCTTTCCTCCACTTTTTGATCCATAATACAAATCTAGAGGAACTGCAATTTAAAGTTGGAGGAGCAGAAATCTTAAATGCGGAAACTGGCAGATAAGAAACGTTGGTGGGAGAACTTTGGCTGTTGCTTCTGTTGATCTAGCTTGAAACAAGTGCTAGATGAGTAATCTTCGAGATGGTAAGACTTATCTTGTTGTCTTTTACTTGATGCAATGCTGGAGCACTGAGGACTGTTGATGTACCTAATTTGGTGCTTTCATTTTACATGCTTTTCATCCAAAGCCACACAAGTTGGTACCGTGAAAGTGGTGTTGCAGATCTGATATGGGGTATGACAAGGAAACATTGAAATGCCAGTACATAAATTCCACATAATTGCTTCTAACAGTGTCATCTACTGTAGCAGATTCAGGAAGATTTGGCAACAAAAAGAGGTCATTCGATGATGCTATTTGTGTTGGAATCACCACTTTCCTCAGCCTCGGCTCAACTGTGTTGTTTTAAAGGAGCATAAGAACAGCATAGCATCATGGTTTCTTTCAGTGGGGATCTGATGATCTTATCCAACTTGTGATTTGACCTCTCCTGCATCCACTTCAGATGAAGACTTAGATTGGATGATTGATGGCAGTGCTTCAGGTCAAGCATTCCCACACATGTATTTTACTACTTACATAAAAACTAAAGATTTGGCTTTGTGAATATGGCAAGAAGACTGATATATAGAGACAATTTAACTCATAGGTCACTATCTATAGAAGTGGAGGACTGAAAAATAAGCCTCTTACATGCACTTGAGTTCTTTTGTGTAAAGTTTTGTTCTTGTGCCAAAAATTTAGAGAATTAAGCTTGATGATAAGTCAAGATCATGTACTTCTTGGGATGTAGAAGTCGATACTTTTACCTAAATAAATTTTCTCATGAATTTAAGGAAGGGAATGTTGTTGACAATTGGTCGGCCTTTTTATCTTGTGCCATCAAATCTTTTCATTTTTAGATTGGAGCATGACCTTCTGAACTTGATTTTTCTGGTTTGCTTGGATACCAACGATCTTGTGGATCTGTCTTAGTTCTAGTTAGCAAAGTTTTCTTCTTCTTTTTTTTTGTTGCTTTGGAAAAAGAAGAAATAGAGCTGGTCAAAAGGTGAGATGGTATCTCTTTGAAGGCCAAACCAATTAGGATTTTTCAAAAGGGTGGAGGAATCTACTACAAGTGTATGTGATCTTAGTGATCTTAGACCAATTCCTTTTTAGGTGGTTTCATGGTGGAAGGGGATGTGGAACAAGATGAATATGATATTGGAGGCCAACAAGATCCTTCTCCTGAAAAGCTGATAAAGATTTTGATTGGGTAATTAATAATTCCAACATCTTAAGAAGATTATACCAGTTCAGGTTTGACATGTAAATTAAACTCAAGTGTATGGTCTCAGCCCAGACGAAGAACGACTACTAACTATGTAAATATTCTTAATTAAACAACATAAAAGAGAGACAAATACATCATGTTCTACACTGATTCAATGAGACAAATTTTGACTGTATGATCAATAATCCCAAAAGCTTAAACTATTAGAAATAGGCTCAATATATTTATAAGTTTTGATACGAGAGAAAAAAAAAACCCTCAAGAATTCAAGTATTTATGCCAGAAAATGATAGTGCAAATTAAGCTGAGCACAAAGCACAACTATAGGCTTTGAAGTTTGAAGAGCAAAAAGAAGGTACCTTTGATGTCTCTTTAGTTCCTTCAATTATCGTAATCTTTCTTTCTGTACATTTGCAATCTAAATTGAACAAAAAGAGAAAAAAAAAATAATTTTGCCTGGTACTGATTTTTAGGAGGAGATTTGCATGAAGCGACCTCAAAGTTTTTTATTATCATCAAATGTAAAAATAGCTCATGGCATGCAAACACGGAAAGACATTTTTATGATTCAAAGCAAGTCGCTTGACGATAGTATGAGAAGTTTAATCCGTTCTTATTATGATTCTATTTTTCTATGTTGATGATATGCTTCGAGCTTGTGAGATGCAAGTAGACTTGACAAGTTGATGAAAGAATTGAATGCCTTGTTTGACATGATAGATTTTGAATCGACAAAAGAACATTTTTTAGCGTGAAAATCAAATGTGATTGGGGCATAAAACATATCGAATAGGTGCTTGAAAGATTCAAAATTGAAAAACGGTAAATCAATATTCTTGGTTTAGCTCAAAATGGAAGAAAATGAGATTAAAAAGATTTTCTATTGTGAAGGAGTATAATATATATTTTTCAGAAAAGATAAACTTCTATGTTTATCTTTTCTGAAAAATATATAATCAAACTTGATTATTACAGGTGTATAATCAAACTTGATCATTAGGAGTAGACTAATCAAACTTGATTATTACAGGTGTATAATCAAACTTGATTATTACAGGTTTTAAATGAAGTAGAATATAATATGAGATGTAATTTGAATAATATTAGGAGTAGACCTAATAATATAGTTAAGGTGAATATAAAAATTCTAGGTATCTTAAATTAGTTATGTAATAAGGTGAAGAAATTGATAGAGATATTACTCATATAGTAAAATTTTAAGTATTAAAATGGATAGGTATTTCATGAGTTTTGCATGATCAATAGATACCATTCACATTAAAAAAAACCATTCTATAGGAATGTTGTTAGACTTATAATTTTCTATGGATCTCATCATTAGATAATTAAGAAATAATATATATAAATTTTGTATCATTGAAATGAGAATATTGAGATGATTGTCTAGAGTTATTAGGAAAAATATTAAAAAAAATCAATTATTACTATTATTAATACGAGACATAAAACTATTACTATTATTAATACGAGAAAAAGACAGAGGTATAAGAAGACTATAGTAAATCCTATAAATAAAAAATTAAATATTCTTAATTTAATATCCATGTGCTAGACTTCAAATAATTTGAACATTAGGAGGCTCCTTTTATATTTTTAGATGAAACAAGCAACCAAAATTATAAAAAGAATAGGCATATTTATAAAGAAATGAACCTCCACCAAAAAAAGGAAAGAAAAGGACTTTAAGCAAGATGGATTTATATTATTGTGGAGTGTCAACATATACTTGTTGTTGATTGTTATCACCAGATTAAGAATGAATTCATAGAAGCAAAGCATTATGTCCACTACTAAAGAAGCTAGATGGATTTTCTTATACCCTTAGTCTCATTTATTAGTGAAATTAATATGGTGTCCCATGGCTTTTCCCTTTTAGAATTTTCACAAAAAATATTGATGCTTCTCCACTTGTTTAAGTGTTAAATTACACCCTATTGATTATTATTCTAGATTAAGTGGTGAAGAATAGAGACCTCCTCCTTCAAGGATATCGGTGCCTTCGTTTCAACAAGTCTACCTCAATCAAAGAAATTGTGGTTGGAAGAGGTGGAAGAATCAAGCAATGAGAAGGCCAAGCACATGAAAACGATCCCACCAGCTTGCGAAATGGATTTAAATGGTGACTTTGGTGAGTCACGAAGTCCAAATTATCTTTCGCCTCGTAAGTACATCTCCTTTGACAACTACTATGGATTCCCTTTATGGGTGGCCATCACCATTTGGATCGTGAGGTAGCTTAGCTTTGATGTGCACGAGACCACCACTTTGATTGCTAGGGTGGCTTTGGTGTGCAAGAAAAAGGGAAAGGTAAAGAAGGAGCATCATCGTGAGAGTGAAAGCTACAAAGAGATGGAGTTGCTTGAGAACCATGGCAGGCTCACAGCAAAAAGCCTATGGATGTTGGAGGCCGTGAAAGCTTCGAAGTGACGATACGTGCGGTTCCTAATGGCTAATTTGACGGCCTTGACTTGTTTCACTTGGGATTTTTCCTATTGTTGATGCTTGGAAGCTCTGCAAGCCTTCCATCAATTTTCAATCTCTTGAACTGATACAACTCATCCAACTCCTCAGGTTTTGACAAGTCTCCGTAAAGATACATCGTTGTTAACCAGAGAGGTTAATACGTTGGGTCGGATTCATATCGGCAGACAGCTTAGTAGTGTGCTGCAGTCCACTCTCTTGCTAAGAGAACTTTGTATTATATGGAGGCTTCTATTGCCTCAAATCTCATCGAATCGACACAGTGGCGGTATGATGAATCGATACTCGGGTCTTCAAAGGGAGGGGTTTCACTAAATTCTATGTTTGAGGGAAACAATAGGATTGATTCCACTGTTTAATGTAATGGCTCAGTATCTATCGGATTTGGTGTTGTATCACGCAGCATAAAAGAGGCCATGCAAACCGAAACTGAAGCCATTTCTGAAGGTTCTCACAGTACTATAAAGAAACAACTTCAACATGTACATACATATTTGCAATCAGACTCTATAAATCGGAAAATGGATGCCAATCCCAACATAATAATATAACAGTAAATACGGTGTATTATTCCAATTATGCTCATTCAAATAAGAAAGGACATATAATTAAGCAAAGGGAAAGGTCAAAGGATCCGCCCCGAACCAAAAATAAGGCCCAATACGGAGCCTCTTGATGCCAAATGCTTGGGGGAGCGGACAAACCCACCGACGTCAGAGGTACGATGAGCCCCTCCTTCCCCTTCTCGTCGCCCTCCTCCATCAAGAGTCCCCCATCCTCCACGCCGCCTGCAAGGCCGCTGCCCCCGCCGACTACTACGACCTCTGCGTGCAGTCGATGGAGCAGGACGCGATGAGCGACATCGCCGACGTCAGCAGCCTCGACCTCATCTCTGCCAACCTGACGCTGGTCGACGTCGCCCGCACTCTATATCTCGTGAGCACATGGGTGAAATAAATACCTAAGTACATTGTCTTATGGTAATTAAATGTAGTCTTATGTAAATACATAATAAGTACAAAAAATCTCTTTGTAGATATTTATTTTTTGTAGATTAATTGCTGCTGAGATTATAGTAGTTTGCTTTTAGTATCTATGCAGAGAAGTTAATTATAAAGCAGTAAGGTTTAGCCGAAAATGGAGAGAAATTTTTATGTCCATGAGGAGCATTGGGAAGATATACATCGATTGAATATGGTCATCATGAAAATATGAATCTCTTATTTGATCAAACATTGCCACCAATTCATGTATTTAATAGTGATCATCATACTAGCCTAAATAATCAACCATGTTCAAAGACATTAATTATTGCAGCTCATTTTGCAACGTTATGATTGACTCAACAACACTAATTAGGTTATGAAATATTACTGGGTGGAGTCCGGTAGAAGGTGAATGCTGACATAGCATCTCTAGCTGACAAAGTAGTACTCCTCACAGTCGATGAACTCACTCAATTCATCCAACTCCAGCGGCAGGTGGTGGCGGTGTGCATCCACCGAAGACCCACCTCGGAAGAGCTCCTCGTGATCAGCAAAGCCATAGCCTTCGGCTTCAAACTCATTTACAGTCGCATTCCAGTTTAACGTGAAGTCAAATGGCTGCCCGACGTTGAGCTCCGATCCATCAGCCGTCAAGTGCAGCACTGGGAGCGCATCAGATGCAAGCGCCGGTGATGGGCTGGCGACGCCGGAAGAGCTCTCCAGTTTCTGGTTCATCTTGGCATTAAGATCCTGAATGGTGAGGGATCTCTTGCTCAAGTGGGTATTCCAGTGGTTCTTTATCTCGTTATCTGTTCGGCCTGGTAGTCTCCCAGCAATTAGCGCCCATCTGCGTACAACAGTGAAACACCAGCTTACTATCATACATACATCCTCCATAGGTCATCAAAAGACTTGGAGGTCTCATTTGCTCATGCAGTAATGGCTGCTGCCATATTGTGTCATGCTGTTTCACGGAAGATGCGGCACCCAATTAACTTCTTAGACGTCGCAATGATAATTTTTCTGTCTTCCATTTCATCTCTCCAGTTTACCTATTATGAGCCTCAACACTACATTCACTGTTTAATCCATATATTTTGGAGCTTTTAGTAAGATGGAGACAAAATTTCATTTACTAGGATTTCCAATCCATTTCCTACTATGCTTTGTCATTTCTAATTCTTTACGTAAGCACACACTCCCACACTGTTTATGTATCAAAGTTATCACTGTGTTTAGCAACCTGAGAAGGGACAAGAATGTCGAGTGACTTAGCATGAATGATTTATAAATATGAATGCTGCTTCTTTTTCGTTTTCCTCAAAGAAAAGTCAGAACACATAAAAGGAATAAACAACAATATGTCTTTGGGGTATAATGCCATAGCAGTGGAGCAAGTAATCTAGTGATGAAGCATAGGAAAGACGTGTAATAGGAGTGGATGCAGTGATATTACCTGTTGCCGAGTAGGTTGTGCAATCTAATTATGAGGTCCTCTTCCTCTTCAGACATGTTGCCTCTCTTGATTCCTGGCCTTAGATAGTTCAGCCATCTTAGTCTACAACTCTTTCCGCACCTATCTAACCCTAATAACCAGATCAGAAAATATATCATAACACATGTCATCCAATATCTAAACTCACTTTTTATTAGTGTCACCAAAATTGATTAAATGCTCATGTTTAGAATTCACATGTAATCATGAAAACAATAAGTTTAATTAATATTAGTCGACCAAAAAGTTTGACCTCTAATAACGAAGAAAAGAAATAAGTCATGCATGCAGTGATAGTTGTCTTTTGCCTTCAAAATAAAATCTGTAAAATTCTTTTGTTCACAATGATTCGAGCTTCACATAGCTCTCTCGGTGAAGCTCTTAACAGCCACAGCATATCTGATTTCTGATCTTTTCTTCCCAGCGAAATCGAAACAAGAACACCCATGAGTAGCATTGTTTTTATCAGTAGCAGATCAAGAGCAAGTTTCCTGATCTTCTACGTTGAAGAAGTAACAGTAAAAGAGTGGAAAGGAGGAGAAGTGATGGGTGTCTGTGATATGGAGAATGAGGACAGGATTAGATTTTGTTGTAGCTAGAGAACTTTCTTTTCTGGAAGTCATGTGTTCCTGGGCACAAAAACTTAGAACCATTCAAAGCCACAACAGCGGCAGCGGTAAATTGAATGCTCGAGAAAACCATCTTTTTCCTGAGGTAAAGTTGGTACGGGCTCATGCATTGCATGCTGTGATCTTGGAGTGAGAAGAAAAGGTGACGGGAACAGACCAGCTTTGGCCGCTAGGGTTCTCCACTTCTTGTCACCATGGGCAGTCACGTACTCCACTAGCTTCCGGTCCTCCTCAGCACTCCATGCGCCTCTCTTCCACGCCATGACACTCTTCTTCTTCTTCCCCTCGTTCTCCCTCTTCTTCACCATCTCTATTCTTTCCTTTCTTCCCACGTCTCTTACGATGCGGCACATCCCACCATAAATAGACACCAATAACTCCATCGCCAGTGCCTGCTGTCGGGGTCCTTGATAGGAATGAATCGAGATCTATAAGAGGTACAATCTAGTATAGAAATCTATAACATCACTCCTCCATGCAAATCATTTGATGAGATTTAGTTATCCATCCTCTCAAAGAGCTGTATCTTCAACTGGCGTTCACATAAACCTGATCGATGCATGCATGCCGTTGCTTCCTAGATGAGTGAGATGGATTCTTTTGGGTTTCGAATCATGCGCTCATATAAGTATTGATAATTAGCAAATCAAAGCCCTCCATCTCTGTACTTGACCATTTATTCTCCCCCTGTTGGATCATTACTCTAACTGGCGCCCTCTCTGTCGTCAACTTGTAGCCCCCTGCCATTGCCGTACACGTGCCAGCCATCGAATCGTCCTTGCTTGCATTTTCTATCCCTTTCTTTCTCGTTTCCTCTCTATCCTTCTTTCGTCTCTTATCACAAGCCATTTGAATCCAAATTCCCGATCTCGAGTCTTAGCTTCCTCCTGTAAGTGAAGATTGGGAGCAGTCATGACGAAGAATCGAGTTACCGACAGCTACAAGATCATAATTAAGTGCGAACTTTGAAGTTATGCTTAGTTTTTTGCTGATCCAATTCAATATTACTAAACATATAGCTTACTCGCTATTTGATTCATTACTAGCCATCGGTACTACGAGTCTTTTCTACAGTAGGTATGTAACATCCTATTAATCCAACATCGAAAATGGATAATATATATAATTAAGTTATATGAGCTTGATGAGTGTACTATGTTAACTTCCGCTTAAGCATTTTGATCCTTACATTGGGGATATTATAACATCTCATTAATTCCACATCGAAAGTGGATAATATATATGATTGGCTTATATGGGCCTGAGTGTACTACGTTAACTCCCGCCGCTTAAGCATTTTGGTCCATGATTGAAGAATCAAAATGGAGTTATTAGTCAGTTGCTACTCGGGACGAGGTATCCTTCATTTCCATTATTTCTAGCATTTTAACGACCAAATAAAATAATTCTTGATGTTTATTTTCTGTAACCTATTTCTTCTTATTGATATTGAGTAGATTATAATATTCTATATATATATATATATATATATAATTAGTTGGCTATGTTATTTAATGGGCTCTAAGCCAGAAAGTTATTTGATTAAGTCTTGAAGAGTTTTGAATCGAATTAAGTCTCTCGTCCATCTCTTTTTGACAAAAAGGAGTTCTAACACTACTTTGATTGCTAGTTTAATGGTTACTTCATCCTTATTATTATTTTGTATATTATAATATGACATGAGATTATACAGTATATACTTCTATACTATAATGCAAATCTTGATTGACTTAGAAATTATTTTCCTCGATTTTAAATCCACTATAGAATTTTTTTAAAATAATTAAAAAAAAGTAAATCATAATACAAAACACTCATACGATAAACTTGAACTTGAGATATTAATAGTGTAATAATACACTAATCACAAAAATGTCTAAAGCAAGATAAGTTAGGCAAGTTGAACCAAATTGAAATATGGTTTTTGCAACTAAAAAAGAAATTTCGATGCTTCAAATTGATTAAACATCACAAGAAAGATGAAATTGATGGTAATTTAGTTATTTTAATTAAATAGCACAAGAATTAATTGACAACAATAATATGTCATAACAAAAATTTGATTCTCTAATAAAAATTATTAAAATATATGTAACTCATATGGTAATTTAGTTATTTTCATTCAAAAGTTTTTGGGTTCAATTACAATGCCGATCCATTCAAGTTATTTTCTTATTATTATAGACTAATCTCTATCATAAAATTAATATATATAGTTTTTTATTAGTATATCAATATCTATTTCAAGCATATTTAAAAAAAAATCATTTTACCCATATCAATCACTATCGTCCTCGTCGATCATCCCCTTCGTCCTAAATAGCTCGTCGTAATTTTTGTTATCGTCACCTACAAATCTATCCCCTCTACTAGTTGTCAATCACAAGAGAAGAAGGAAGAGGATGTACCATCGATTACGAGTAAGAAAAAAGAGAAGGCGATCATGTGCCCTTGCTGTTGGTTAGGGTGGGGCCTTTATCGTCACCCGCAAGTCCTTCTCATGTCGTGAATCATGAGGGAGAAGGAGGCAACCACATGCCCTCGTTGTCGACCATGTGAGAGGAAGGAGGAGGGGATCATATGCTTTCGCTATCATCACCTTGTGCAAGGGTCACGAGCAAAATATGTAACAATTGGATCGATAAGGTTAGTAAATGTGGAGGTGACGATAGAAGCAAAATAATCTTTTCACGTACTCACGTGTTGTTTCGAAAATTTTCAAGCCAAAGAAACTCTATGAAAAATTTTAAAAAGTAAAAATCTTTTTTCAAAAATTCACCATATTTTTAATTTTAAAATATTAAACATATGATTTGATCAATTAACTTTTCAATTCAACCAAAAATTTGATGATTGAGACTCAATCGGGTTGATGTTCGATTCGTTTTTGATGATTATGGCCATAATACCAGCAATGACTGTCAATCGATCTCTCTAATAACTTATACTTATAGTTAATTATGTTTTACGACGATGACTTCATGATCGAGATTAGAACTTCCGATGTGCATCATAACACACAGTGATGGAATAACTTCTTCCTCGAGTCTCATCTAACGCGACCCCTCCGTGTCTTCCCTTTTCTTCCATCTTTGAACCCATACCCTTACCACGAACTCTTCTAGACCCGTCACCTAATAACATAAGATGTGATCGTGGAGTACTGTAACTCGCTTTTCCTTGTTTTAGGTCCACAATTCCGCGAGAGAAAGCATCGCTTCAGCGCGCCCAAAGGTACCACCTGCGACCCATCTTTTCTTCTTGTGAGAGATCGGCTCTTGATTCCTTCCCCTCTCCTAATTCTTTCCTTTTGTGTGGATTCTTTTGCGTGATCGGTTTCGGGGGGTTGTTCTCTCGTCGCATCTCAACGCTTGAAATCGGTGATTTGGTGCTTTGGTTTTTAGTTGCGTTCTTGATTTGGGCATATTATTTTTAGGGTTTTGGAGCAGCAATCGTGCGAACCGTAATAGTTACTTGGTGATATCAATATTGTGTGATTCTTTTTTGGCGCACGATTCGATTGATCGGAGGTGGTGATTTCTTTTTCTAGGTTAGTTTAATTTACGGACTGCCTGATCTTTTCTGCACAAATGAAACATGATTCTGATTGTTGATTCTAACCTTGTCGAACGAATGCAGTTCTATTGTCTTCTTGGCTTGAGATTTTTGTTATGTGATCCTTTCCTTTTCGTTCAAATAGCGTGTAAGAAAAGTTATGTTCTCTTAGTCTATTCACTTCCTACTGTCTGTAGCTTTGTGATGAAATAGTTTATATGACTTGAACAGTTTGATTATATGAACATACTAACTGTTACAATTCCATTTAAACTATATTTGCATGTTGGCTATAACTTGCTAGTTTACTTTATGCCTTTGAGCTCGTTAAGGCATTACCCTTGTTGGTTCTTACACCATTATTATCCATAAAGGAACTGATAAAACAAACAAAAATGAAAAAAAGTTTTGTTTATTGTTGGATAAAGGAGATGCTTACTTAATCATTGATCTTATGTAGCCAGCTGCTATTAGGCTTGCATTGTACTTTCCAAGTTTAAGCTTTGTTGTTTTATCCAAAAAGGATAAGTTTCTGTGAAAAAAAATGGTTTGAGATTCAGAATTTTGGAAATATTGTCATAGACTAAAGATCTTGACTGGAACCAAAGATTGGTCACAGATCTCAGAAAGAAAATTCTCACTCATGCAATATCTTATATTTCTTTTGCGTCATTGAAAAAATGATTTCTTAATCTCATGTGTTTAGTTGGCATAACCGTAGGTCCAAGTGCGCGAAAACAAGCTTTTTAAGTATCCTTATAGAACATTCTCGCAATAATTATAAATCAGTCATCACATTTGAGTAGTCAAGGTACCACATAAAAACATATGTTGTGTATGCAGCTGCATGTTAAAATATACGGAATAACATACATTAATTACAAACAAAAAACGTACAATCGACTTTAAGTAATTAATAGGTAGATATATGCTACAAACAAAGAAATGTAGATTAATATTTATACTCATTTAAAACATGTTTGATTGACAATAAGAGTTAGCTATTAGTTCTTAGTTATTAATATTTATGCTCATTTATTTAGATGACAATGAGAATTCGCTATAGGTGTTAGTGATCAATGTTAGATCATCATAACATGTACCATGCTACTAAAATGGTAACAATTATATAAATAAAATGGTAATAATGAGGAATCATGAATCATTTTCTTAACCCTGTTTACATGCTTTTGTAGGTTGCATGTGCAACTGTATGTCAACATGTTTAAAGTTAAGAAATGCACTGATAGCACCTCTACTGGATATGCAGCCACAAAAGTGCATGTGAAGTTTTGTGTCACCACATAATCAGTATAATCACATATTGAGACTGCAAGTTCAGTAACACCATATTTAAGTCCATGGAGGCGTTACTCGAGGTGGTCAGATAACAACACCCACAGGCACAGCTTCATATGCTTTGAAATAGTACTTTCTTGTATGAATTTGCCCTTGCCTGCAATTTAACTGTGTTTAGAGTCCACCTGCATTGATTGGCTATAATTTGTTCTCCTCTGATGGGTCAACTTTGTTAATTTTAATCAATCGTATAGAGATTTTGCTTCCTATTAACTTTATATGTAAACATAAACAGGGAACATAGCAAGACACTTCGATTCAGGTATAATATTTACTATACATATAAGCAGACATATAGGATCTAGTTGTGAAGTAAGCAATACGACAAACGCGTTTGCTAGTTTGGCCTTGCAATTTATAGTTTATGAGTTTGGTTGTGAAGCAGCTTGTAACCATCTCAAAATGTTTTCGTAATGGGGATCAGGAACATGTGCACATGGAAAGGTGTTTAACTTGAAGCAGGAGATGAAGTAGAGGGTTTTCATGTAATACCAATGTGGTTAGTTTGGATTTGTTTAGTCAGTCATTAGGCCACTTCCAAATTTACAATAAGTTTTATGAGGTGATGTATAGGTATTTTCTTATGGCATGTTTTATTTCTAAAATTATATATGGGTTTGACTATAGTTATAGGAGGCATGTAATTTTGCTAAAATTTATTTATAGTTTATCGCTTGAGGCTTCCTTGACCTGTTGCTACAATCAATGTACAACTCACTACCAAAGATCTTCCAGGAATTGACTAGTGGTAATCACCTTTTCTTGTCAGTCACTCAAACAAATTTTATGATTTTCTTTCCAGGGAGATACAAAACAGCTACAACTTCAATATTAAGATGTGGCATAGATGAAGCATAGTTGTATATGCACATTCTTCGAAATTCTTTTACTGCCCACAACGAGTAGTGAAACTTACTGATGTTAGAACCTAGAGGTTCTCACCGACCGACAATCATTTATAGACCGATACAACCTTCAGATCTTGAAGTTCTTGAGCAGATTCATCTTGCTTTATTTCCTATAAGGTATCCCATTTAATTGTGGTATTTATATGTAAAAAAGTTTGATTCGTCAAAAGCACTCCAAAGAAATTTTATCATTGTATGCCATGAATAATGGAACAGTTTTTGTCAATGTTTACAGGTATGAAAGAGATTTCTTCCTCAATGTTGTGCATGGCCATGGAATAGTATCGTGGGCTGCTGTCGATGGACAAAATGATGAACTTGTTGGATTTATCACTACACGTCTTATCTCAGCGAGAGAAAGCGAGGTGTCTGACACTCTATAATCTATTTTCATCCTTTTAACTCATGTTCCTCGCAATTGATCATTTACTGTTCTACTTTGCTCATGCAGATTGCAGATTTGCTTAGGCATAGATCTTCAAGGAAAGAACTAATGCTAGTCTATATCTTGACGCTAGGTGTTGTAGAGCATTATAGAAACTATGGGATAGGTTGTGACCTTGTCTAAGTTCCTTGATTGCTTTTTATATACTGAACATTTTCTGCTCATCTCATTATGGCATTTGCAGCTACTTCACTTGTTCGTGAGGTAATCAAATATGCTTCAAGCATCACAAACTGTAGAGCAGTGTATTTGCATGTCATTTCTTACAACCTGCCAGCCATAAAGTTCTACAGGAAGATGTTATTTAAGTTTATAAGACGGTTGCAAAACTTCTACTACATCAACAGCCAGCATTATGATTCATATTTGTTTGTTTGCTTTGTGAATGGCAGCCATTCTCCCTGCTCCCCATTGTAAGTAATTTACTTTTAAAATGAACAACAGCACACTACTATTTTATTGTCTCAATTTTTTTTCATATTTATTATTTTTAACAAGTTACCTTGTTAGTGCAAATGCATGAACATATCTCTTTATTATCTTTTTTTTTTTTAACAAGTTAACTTGTTAGTCCAAATGCATGAAATGCCAAAGTAAAGCGATCACTGAAGTTTGTGGATGTGTGTTTCAGAAAGAGCTGAGAAATATAGCATTGTTACTTGTCTCTTTCAACAACTTGGATCTCTAGCAATAATAATGTAGCTTAAGAAACAAGGAATCTAATTGAAGGGTCTTAGATGTTTGTTCTGAAGTGATAAAGCTCATTCTCTGATAGAAGGTCCATTACAATTTTCTCATATTAAATTTGTATTTGTTATTTCACACTTCATGTATCTGTGGTGTTAAATAATATTTTCAGCGTTTCTTGCCATTCAGAATGATGTGTAAATGGAGTCACCAACGAATGATTAGAACACCACTTGACTTGGACCCCATCTATTTTTTATTTTTCTCTCTTCACACAATTTCCAATAGTATGAATTCTTTCTTTTCTGACACTTCACACAACTTTTTAAATAAGTTGGCTGGTTAGAAAATTTTTAGGAACTGAGAATTGTTCGATTTAAGTCATTTTAAGTGATAGAAGTTGAACTTATTTTAAATATAATAAAGGACTGTTTGATCCCCGAAATATTTGTCTACATACTTATATATTTACATTTATTGTGTATACTACTTTTTTATGGACTTGAGACACGAGGTACTACTTGGGAAGCCTTTATGTTGGTCAATTCATGACTTACTAGGCCAACTTTTCCTATTTGTAATAAATTTCACTTGAGTTGTTGAAAGCTTCTAAAAGTTTTGAGTTAACTATAATTTCCTATACATATTTTTCACTTCTCTTCTTAAATAATGAATGTAGGCATTTAAAACTTTAGAAAATGAACAAAGAACAAGCTTTGGTTGTGTTTTGTTATTTAAACTTCCTTTTACTAACATCTATAGCACTTTGAACTTGTAGTTATTGGCACTAATTTTTATAAGGTCATAACATAAAATTTCATAAATTTAGGAACCGGGTATGGACACAGTGATGGTAGTGGACATGGGAGTCGGCATATACTCCCACTGGTCCACATACCATTGCGCGGAGGACACCTTGGACCAACATAATCATCCAAGCCTTGCAAAGTTCTTTGGAGGATGTTTTGGCTCTTGTATTTGCATTAAGTGCTATCACACTAATTGTATGAACTCCCCAACAACCCAAGGACTTATCGGAGTTATGAGAGACGTTTTTCAACAACACTAGCAACTTTAAGTTGTTGCAAGCAGACATACCAACCAACATTTAACATTTTGACTAGACTAATGTGTACCGGGTGGGATATACTTGTCCAGGCTTGAAATGGAATGCAGATTAGTAATCGACTATGGACGTACTAGGCCACTACGCCATAGTCCCAAGACGACACAGAGGAATCCAAACTATTGGACATGTCTGTCCTCAATTACCGTGTACCTATAGTCCCTCATCAATCTAATATCCCAAAGACCGTATACCGAGCATAGTGCTGTCAGACCCATACGGTTCCTACTCAAGTCTCGCTTTAATCAGATTCTCCCGAAGAACTCTTTCTCTCTCAATCCGAATGACCCTAGCTAGGGATTTTTTTGAACAAGAACTCATGGGACATTTCTTTTATGACACCGAGAGTAGTTGATCCTCTATCAACACTCAATAACCCTCGTAAGGTTGACTATTGAATTTCAAATGTGTCACATCCACTTGCGATATAAGGCTTACTACCTCATAAACCTTGTGAACTGATAGTACCTCTTGTGATGTAAAACAAGGTACATTCCATAGACCATTGATAATGAAATCGGGTTTGGGTTTAATTAATATTTTAGGATTGCAACATCTTGCACAATTAGAATATTGCAAGAATCATCTTCTTGACAATAAAGTTGAAGGAGGAAATAAATAAAAGAGAATATTGTAAGAATTATAATCTTGCAAGAAAGGAAGAGCATCATGCACAAAGAAGAAAGATTATTTTACAGAATTATCATCTTACAAGAAAGGAAGAGCATTATGCACAAAGAATGAAGGTTATTTTATAATAATATTCTAGAAGCTTATCTTCTCAAAAGATGATAAGATACAATGTATTGAATCATCTTGATGCAATTTTTATTTTGTCTTTTTAATTACTTCCTTCTCTTCTTGTATTTGTGGCTTATATAAAAGAGGTCAAAAATTGTAATGAGATTATCAGTCTTGGAATGAATAATAGTTTTGTAACCCACAAAATATGAGTGGTGCGAAGCTATAGCTTTTCCCCCAATATGAGTCGGCAAACTTGAAGCAAGTCCAAGATAAAAACTATTATTCACATAGTGGGCTCCGAAGGCTGGTGCAGGCCTAGTGACCACCTATCACTTTTGGTGAACAGAAAGTGAACTTGCTAAAGATATTGTATCGCCCCTAAGATACGTAACTAAAGTCTTAAGGTATGTTGCCTAGGGGTTTCAAAGGGGCTGTGATGGTTGACATTTTGCATCATGCCATTGAGAATAAATTCCACTGCACATGCACTATTTTGGCTCCATGTGAAGACCGCTCAATATGCTTTGCAAGCTTAGGCTTTCAGGCTGAACTAAAGCAAATATGATGCAAAAACGAAGCAAATGAGGATATGGAGGCTACTTGAAGTCCCTTGCAAGCTGCCTAATGCGAGAAGAAACTAAAAGTAGTGACAACATACTGGCCTCTCAAAATATCTCTTATATGATGGTAAAATAGATATGCTAATTATATTCTTTAAAGACCATTGAGATGATAGAAAAGGAAAACAAATTAAATATTTTGCATCTTGCGTTTGATTGTAATTCTAAATTGAACTATAGCTAGCTTTCTTAGAGGTTGAAATTGGTTTCGCATAATCAATTGCAGAGTTTTTATCTTTCACATGTTGCAATCAGGTAAATTGAAGGAAGAAAGGTGCTTCTTAGGAAATGTCCTGGTAGAGTTCTAATATAATAAACTTCCAGAAGAAGCTTCTTTTTTAGTAGACATCTTATCATAATGCTTGAATTTTTTTTTCTTTTTTCCAAGAAAATGTTGGATATTTAGAGACTGATTAGAATGTGAAATACCAGATATTTTACTTTGGTGCACGTAATTTAAGATCTCTATTTTTTCATATTCCATCGATGATATACCCATTGTCTTCAAAACGTAGGAACATTGTTGCAGCAGTGGCAAATTACCTTAGGGGCCTTCTCAAAATGCTGGCTTCCAAGCTATGGAGGAACGAGGAAACACATATTCCTGTATGGTCCAAATGTAGCGAAACAAAGACCCTTTTAGTGACTCCAAACAAGAGGTTCCTTGGTGCAGAGAATTCTGCATGTCGAGTCTGTACTTCACAACTTACGTAACTGCACATCTGAGTAACATTCATGTTTCATAGTCATTCACACCGTTGTAATATCTTTTCTTTAAAAATTTCAGTAAACTATATTAATTTTTTTGTCACCAAATTTCATTGTTTACATTTAAGAATAGCCTTCCTCATTGAAGCTTTCCTAGTGGATTAGATGTGAGTTTGTATTGAAATGTTTTTGGAAGCAAGTTGTGCTATGCTATTATTAATAATTGTGGTCTATAATACTTGGTCAAAATAAATGACCATTCCTCTAGAATTTGGAGGGGCAAACAATCTTTGGAATAGTCTGGTTGTGTCGGGTGAGTTCTAGATGTTATGTTCGCCACATAATTGTGGTCTTTTATCAATGTTAATGATAATATCATCAATAATTGTGGCTAGTGATGCTATAGCTATAGCTAGCTAATCACACGGTTTTGCAAAAATATTCAGTATGTATCAAATATCTGTCCATTTAGTTCGCTTTGGTGTGGTCGCATCGGCTCTTCTTTAAGACGTTTGAAACCAGATGTTGCAACTAACATAGTTGATATAATTATGAAACATTGTAGTAGCTCACGACATTCTTTTATTGTGGATTCACCTGACCTATGTATGTGATGGAAGATTATGGATGTTGATTTTGATTTGTCCAATAAACCTTTCATAATTAAAGTTCCATGTAGGATGGGAATCATTTATATTACTTGCATCAGGTGTTGTGAGTGGCCTTTTAAGTTAATAATACCAAGCGACTAAAGACGTTCCATGCTTCAAATATGTTCTGAATATAATTCGGATTTTAGAAAAAAAAAAATTTCTTTTTTTCTTAACAAAAATGACATGCTATGCCATAAGTACCTGCCTGCAGAATAACAAAACTCCAGTAATGGAAGGAGAAACACGTGCAACTCTGGAAGTATAAACAAAGAATTCGGTGTCAAAAATAAACAAACAAAACACTTTGGAGCATTCAAAGCGCACAAATACAACCAAAGATACACACTCGTGTTGATGGAAAATAAATACACTCGGCGCCAAGTTGACTTCAGTTACGAAGTCGACAATGACTAATTTTACAAGTATATATTCTGCAAGAAATCGATGAACATGCGCTTACAACTTATTGAGGTGTTCGTACTGGATCTTCATGATTTGAGTAGCTGGCCGTTGATGATGCATGCATATGAACTCAATACAGCACCACTAAAGGATTCTATCTTGCAGATCATTGATAAGACTGGAAGCCAAAGTCGTCAATTTCTTTCCAGTCTCTCCAGCTATGTCCTTGAGGCAGGGCATATCCTGTGATGCCTACAAATGCAAAGGAGCACTTTTGGTAAAAACAAGCTTTCTAAATAAGCAGAAGAGTTCCTACAACAATATCTAACACCAAACTGAGACCCAAAAGATAAGACGACGTTTCGGGATTTTGTGCTTATATAAAGTGTTAAAGTTGGAACCTAGGTCATCAGCAATCCGACAAAAGGAGGCACCTGGAAAGAGATGCGGTTGATGAGATCTGCAGCAGTCAGGTCCAACCCAGAATCTCCTACATCATGACCAAACAGATCGGCACTTGAAATGGCTTTTGACCCCTACATAAACGATGACAAGATTATGAGCATCTTAAAACACGTTAGGATTGCCTGCCAGGGTTTTAAGCATAGCCACATTTGATAGGGTTAAAAAGGATCATCTAAATCCAGGATGGCCTTTGTCCTCTGAGACTACTATTGTCAACATAATATTTCCAGATCATCAGACAATCCTAATTAACTCCATAAATTTGGAGTTTTTTCCTCTCGGGGATTGGGCCACACACTCATGACGTCAAATGGGCATGCATCATGTCTGCAGACTTACGGGATGCATATACAAGTTTTCTGCTAGCAATTGCTCATGAACCTACTCAATATTGACGATATTACAGTCAACTGCACATACCGTAAACTTCTGAAGGGACATATGAGCCTCATTATCAGTTGCTTTGTCTGGGTTACCAAAGAATTGAGTTGAAGAAATTGACTTCGCATTTGAGAATTTCTGCCTTGCTTCATTACTTTCCTGAACCTGAGGACCATAGCAAAAATAGGATGTATATTTCACAATAAACCCAGTGCATCTTTAAGAAGACCAACAACTGATCGAAGTGGTTACAAGTGTGCAACTGTCATATAGCAACTTAATGCTACATGTCCATGATACAACTGGATATTGCTTTAGTCGATTATAATTGGTGACAATGTTCTGGATCATATTCCACAAAATATTACTGCACAAACAAATTTAGTTAAAATGCTTAAAGTTACAAAGATCTTTTATCTATCCTTCACTACCAACTTCTACATATGTTACGGAAAGCTCCACTGATCCTTTTAAAAAATAGTAAAATTGGCATGCTTACCATTTTTTCCTCATGAAAAGCAAATAATCCAATTTGATGCAGTTTCTTAGACAAAATGGAGGGAGGGGGCAAAGAAAAAGCATAGCTAACCAGATCAAAACATTCTTCACTTATCACAATTTTTAATCTGTAAACCAATACAGATATATTAAAAATCCAAATCCATATGGTTTACTTATGCTTTTGCACTAGTAACATAGTCTTAAGGCGCATTTCATGATTAAAAGCACTGCAAGTTCATCTTCAAGAATATTTAAATCATGGTTTAAGATACTGCAGGTATTTTATTTAGACCATGCAGTTTGGTACACTCGGTATACCACTTATTTTTATTATTTTATTTATTTGAGCTTGGGCTTAGGGCAACAACACAACTAGTGAGGTAATTACGGAGGCACATCATTGCTGGTTAAGAACATCCTAATAAACTAAAAGAACATCAATAACTCAGTAGTCAAAATATTGAAGAAATTATCTCGACTCATTCATCAAGTATCAGATATCCGGATTATATTTGTAGCACTGACAAAGGTTGATATTTTCATACCTTGTTAAATGAATAGTAAGATGAATTAAATGACCTTTGGACAAAGTAAAAAACTATTTCTCTTCCAGATCTCCAGAGAGTCTAGAAACTATGAATAGTAAGAAGGGATCAATAAAAATCACTTAGTCACTGAATACATCTTAACTATCAAGCCCAAGAAAATGAATAACCGAACCATAAGTACAACTGGAGAAGATCCTCTCTAATTTTGACTCCTTTCCCCAAATTGCCAACCGTACCACCATCCCTAGGACCTCCCATGCCAACTCCTATGTTGGTGAACCTCAAATAAATCAGAGCCTCTCCTATCAGCTAATCCCTCTCCGCCAGCCAATGTGGAAAACATCTCAAAGGATTTACAAGCCACCAAGGGTAGAATAAAAGGTGCACAGGGGCATATGGAAACATGGTATGCTCAACGGTACTGGTACATATCGGCTTGCTCAATAACCACTATTGATATTGGACCAACTGTTGAAACCTTAGACTGAACTACCATGATGGTAATTAATCTGAACAATTCTACTTTTAAAAATTTGTCCGACTTAATGAGTTTATAACAAGAAAAAGACACCTGGCAACCGAATATACTAACAAAAAATTATTTAGAGTATTTTACCTGTACTTTTGATGAACTGGAGCTTGACTTTTTCTGAAAGCCATTGTCTATTCCATATTCTGCAAAGAAGCTTGAAGATTTTGGTGGTGCAATATGACTAATCAACTGAGCGCCTCCAGAACTACTCTCCATTGGATTGGTCTCCACATACTCAAACCGAGAAGGATAAGATGGACCACCTGGTGTCTTAGAGTTAGCCAAAGATGTCACAGAAGGTGCTGGTTCTTCAGGCTTCTGGTCATAGAGACTTTCATTTGGCTGAAACCAAAAGTATCCTAAGGTTAACATGTTGACCTTTGCCAAGTAAGGACTACAATCAGAATAATAATTGATCACAAGATTGAATAAAAAGCTTCATTAGAGCATACATAGGAAGACAAACAGACATGCAAACCACCTTCACCAAGGGGCGTGCGTCAGGAGAGTGAGCTGAGAAATTACATAGAAACTCCTACATCTTTTCAATATATAATATGAAAGGGTAAGAGAGTGGCTTATCATTTAAGACATCAATATCTCCCTGATATAATGTAGCATCAAGTATTCAGACTCTGTGACATTCAAGAACTATTTCAGTTCCTACTTTGCAGAAAACAGAAATGAAACAAAAATGCAGAATTTCAAGTTACAAATTTGGATAGAAGATGTCACGATTATGAAACTGGAGATATTTTAGGTTCAATTTGTTAAATCACTGCATGGCGAAAGCCCACTCTACCATCTTCTGTCTTATTGACTCATAATTGTTACCTGCATGAAATAGGGTTCACGCATATAATAGCATAAGCATCCTTTTTATTGGTAAGTTGTGAATGTCAGAAGTTGAAACAGAAAATTTGAATAAAAAGCAAAGGACACCAAAATCCAACTATATATGTTTCGATAAGTATTATTCCTATATTTATGGGTCCATCAAAACATGATAGTAAAAGATTACCTTTGTTGTTAGCTTCCGTATCCCAAGTCCACCAGTCTTGCCTGTGGTCTTCCTTGCACCAATTGGTTTTCTAGCAGAAGACAGGAGTGTCGAATGAGTGTGAGCTTTAGGTGAATGTGTAGTTTCAGGTTCATGCTTCCCATTAGAGATTTCCTTGGGTGCATCTGCAAACTTAAGTTCAGGAATTCCACTAACTGCATCTGATGAATGAGATGCAGCAACAGGCAATGAAGGTAATAAACTATCTTCTGCAGAGCTTTTAGCAACCTCTTTAGAAAGTATCTGCCTATACAATTCAGCCGCTCTAGATGTGTATTTTGTCTCAATTTTACCACCATCTGGACATCCATGCTGTTTGAAAAAAACTTGAGCACGATTATTGCCTCCAAATACCATCATCTTGAGTTGCTCAGGAGACCATAAGTCTAAATTGGTAGACCTAGAATTCACAGAAACAAACTTCTTAAGATCCTATAATTCACAGAAACAAAATCCAATTAGCTACTGAAAAAGTAAATCATGCCATAAGAAAAAAAATTAAATAACATAGGAAAAGTGCTAAGCATAGTTCACAACATTGCATGATACCAATATGATATGCCATGATGGTATAGAAATGGTATAAGATCAATTCAATTTTGGAAATTTAACTGCTCAACCTTTTAGCAAGAATAATTGAAAATTTCTAGAATAGATCAAGCTCAATTGGGGTTGGCCAAATTTAACCAATTTCAGGCAGCTCGAAAGCAGCAAAAGAAGAAAAAGAAATAGTCAAAGGAAAGAAGGGGAACAAGGGAAGGTAGATCAAGGGGGAAAAACATAACAAACCTATGACAACAATTGTGAAATTGAGAAGATACTGCTACTATTGCATTTGTTAGTCGATGCAATCATCATATTCATCACTTTCAATCGTTGTTGCAATATTAACATTATCATCCACTGCCGCAATACACCGAAGGAAAAAGGATTTAAGATACCAGTTGGGAACCAGAAGGTGTGTTGCAGCTCAAAGATGTTCAAGTTGTAGCATTCATTAAGGCTTTGACAAGGGCGTCGAGAAAATATGTTGAGAGGATGTCATGGGCTGCTGTTGCAGACCCACAATGCACGCAGGAACTGTTGTGAAGCAACAGTCACAGTGCACAGAGATGACAAACATGGTCATGCAGCAGCACATTCTTTTGTGTAGTGTCGTTTTCATGGACAATCTATACGGTAACAAGACATGCAATAGACTAGGAGCCTCATTTTGACATGTATCTTCAGTCCTTGCAGTCGTTTAAGTCAGTCCATGAGAGGAACATTTAGTCATTGCATGAAGCACAAACAAGTGAAAATAGCATCTTCGGCCTGTAAGAAGGAGATATGCTAAGTAGAAATAACTAACAAAACATTAGTCATCTCAACACCCAAGAACTCCCCTGAGCAAGCCATTTAAGTGTGGCAACCTAAAATGTCAGCCATAGACAGTTTGTCGTATGCCTGTTTTGATGGCAATAGGATGTTGCAGTAAATGCTTGTACAATCCCGAATTTTTGACATGGGCAACATGATGACGGCAGTTTATCCGCAAGCTATTTGAAAGCAACTCTCTTGCAGGTGCTTCAGAATTGCAGAGTGTTATAACTAGGGTAGTCCCTTTGTGAACAAATGTCACGTGGGGTTTAGGCAAATTAGATAAGTCTGTGATAGCACGGGTTTGACCTAGATTTGTTTCTTAAATGAGGATTCATACGTAATTAACCTAGATCAACAAAAATCTAAGATAAATCAGTGTGGACCTAGATGGAATTTGCATGGACCTGTAGATCCATTTATATATAGCCTACTTTTATGCAAATGCAGGCCAAATATGTACAGATCTAGCTTTATATATATATACATATATGTACATATATGTACATATATATGTATATATATACATATACATATATATACATATATGTGTGTGTAGCTTACATTTATGCAACTAGGCTAGCTCTGCTTGTATCTCGGCTATATCCAAACAGATCTCAGCAAGATTCATGTAAATCATAACCGAAGCTGAGACGATCCACCTCAGAATGCACATCTAAGCTACATTTTCATAGGTTCAATCTCACTTCAATGAGAAATTAGGAGAGGAAATGTATCTAAAATGGAACCATGACAATAGGATAATAAAATGAAAGAAAAGAGGCTTCAATAAAAACAAAACCAAACTAATTTTTTAGGTTGAGTTTCATATTTACCTTGGTTTGAAGGAAAACAAGATTATTCTGGTTTGAAGCTCGATTTGCTAAAAATTAAAGAAACAAAGAGGTTTGAGATCTTATTGCCAATTATTAAGCTTTCAAGGAACTGTTGATCATCACGGTGAAATAAATACTATATAAAGCTTTCAGTCTCTCTATTTATACAAAATAAGAAGAGCATCAAAGTACGGCAGCATGGCCTCGTTTGAAGTTAAGAATTGATAATTCTGAAGGATAGATGCGTTCAATCGGCAAAATCCAAAAACAACAAACCTCAAGCCGTCAATACCCCATCAAATCACTGAAAGAGACACACATCGTACCTAACAAAGCTAATGTGCACGCCGAGGCTGCGGTGAACAGCGGAGCAATCAATGCAGAGGAAGATCCCATACGTCACCGACGACCAGGTGGGGTTCTTCGCGTTGCAATCGAAGCACATCTGCGAAGAAAGAAAGAAAGAAAGAAAGATCCATAGTCAGAATCGCTAGATCTGGATTCCCATTCCCAGATCCCGAAACCGCAACCGATCTCCGTAACCTAGAACAAAATGATAAGCAGAAAGGCATTCCAAACAACACAAGAACAACAAGGAGCAGGCAGAGAGCCGAGGTTGGACGGATGACCTTGTTCTCGGACTTGGATTTGAGCTTCTTGAAGACGGCGTTCTTGTCGGTGTAGTTCTCGGAGGCCATGGCGGTAGAATTGCTGGTGTGTTGCGGGTCGGAATCGGAGAGGAGGAGAGGAAAGAGCAATCGAGGGATGGATGGATGGATGGATCGATCAATGAAGCATCGTCTTCTTTCCCCCCCCCCCCCCTCTCTCTCTCTCTCTCTCTCTCCCCTTCTTTATTTCCCGCTCGCTGGAAATTTTACGGTCTACGGATCAAAACGATGGAAGAGAGAGGAGTTCAAAATGAGTCAAAACAAAAGCAAAGGCCTTCCAGCGTTCATGTGGCAGGGAAGGGGAAATAGGGGTGATCGGGGTTTCGGAACCGTCTGATTCCATTTTCAAATAGTCAATTTTCATTTTCTGAAACCACGAATCGAACCAAAATCATCGCTTCCGGTTTGAACGGTTAATTTTTTTTCTTTTTATTAAAAATAATTTTAAAATATAAAAAAATTATATATCTATAATTTTATTTTTAAATTTAAAAAATAAATATATAACTATAATGAGTATAGTAACATAAAAATTTTTGATATACAAACATAATAATTATAATCAAATAAATAACATTATCACGATTCAAACCCAAGTTTCTTCGATTTAAAACCAACACTTCAACAATTATATACCACACACTTATTTTTTTGTTATATTTTTTACTTTTTATTCTACTTAACCAGTTTAAAATCGAAACTATTGGTTGTTGATGTGGGGATTTGATTTACTAGTTAATTTTTATATAAATTTTAATCCTCTTGTTATTTCTGCAATGGTGAAATAAAGTAGTTTTAATTTTTTAAATAAAATTTGTAAAAATATTCATAAATATTTTTTCATCGTTGTCAACATTTAACAGATATTAATAGAGAATATAGTTTCAATTAATAATAAGCCTTTAGAATGTTATATATGTGCGTTACGATATACATACGAAATTTATAATTAATACTATATATATATATGTATATATCAATGTCGGTGTCACTTTGCTGTTGCATTTGGAGGATGCACCAACAACAGCAAGATGGCACTTTTGCTACCAACCCAATTCGCTTACATTTCAAGTCATCCAAGTAGACATGGATACAAATCACCCAATAAATTCACGAGTATGAAAACTTTCTAACATTTATAAAGCTAATAAATTTGGCAAAAGGACTTCTACATATTCACAGAATATGTAAATTAACCATAATTAAAGTGTTGAAAAAAAATGTATGGAGATAACAATAATAATAATACCTTTAGAAAAAACAAGTAAAATTTAGCATAATTTGAAGGATAAACATGTTATCATTACATTTTCTATATTCCTGTATTAGAATAATGGGAAAAAAAATCATATGGCTCCCAGTTTCATGACAATGTTATAGACTTGGTTCCAAATTATAGGGCTTTCATTATCTATATATATATATATATGTGTGTGTGTACTCATGTGTAAAGTTAATGTCATTTGGGTATCAATCGACTAAAATTCGATCATAATAATGATTGAATCTCACCCTCGCTATTGACTGGGAACTATCCGATATGGATTTAAATATAAATCTAATATCAAATGTGTTTCGTATAATCTCAATTGGAGTAGAAAGCGGATTCAGTTGAATAGCATCAAAATTTAACTAAAAGGAATCTTGCCGAGCAAATTTTAGGTGAAAGAAAAAGATGCAAGATGAGTTGTGCACGCATTAAATGAGTAAGACTTCAAACAGAAGTCGGTGGAGTATGATTTAAGTTGGGTGGTTGGACGACTGGTGGTGGAGATAAAAGAGTATAAGTTTTGGATGGTTCATAGAACTATGTGGCCAAGCAACAGACAAGATTGCATGGTGATGCCACCAAAAAGTAGATCAGATCAGGTTCAGGGACAGGTGATCTAATTAAGGGTATAAAGTCTAGACCAAGTGGGAATGCTGCTATCGCAGGAAACTGAAGACACCGTATAAAATGATTAAAGGAGAAGAGACATTGTGAAGAATGACTTGCACATATGTTATACTAAATAGGTTTCAAGATCCATATCACTTAGTGCCACTCATTGTACACAGATCCAAATTGGCCAACCAGCATTCCCGGACTCCACAAGCATCTCCATAAAAGACGCTGCATCATCACGAGAAGTTTGCCATCCTAATGAGAGAGGCCTACAGCCAAAGTCAAAGGCAGAAAGATGGATGCAATAAATATATCATAGGCTCTGCCAATCCTTTTCATGTGCAAGCTATGCATGAATCAAATATAAGTTTATGGTGCAAGTCAATTAAGAAGAAGAGCATTACACAAGTATTGATTTCAATCTCATGATCCGTTGTGATACCAAATAATCCCATACACGGAAGAAAATATTTATCTAAATCATCTAACTCATCTTTGGATCATGCATTAAAGAAAATATTTATCTCTAATCGAGTCTACTGTTAATTTTATAAACCAATAGATCATATCAATTAAGACATTTGAATGGAGACAAAACAAATATTGATTCCACTATCATCCAATCAGTTGAGCTGCTCTTAGTTATGCATCGAGTTGTGACCTTATTTATGCTAAGCTTTATGTTAGACAGGATACATGTGAACGGCACAGTTGAGTTTTCCCCTACACGTGAGATTGTGACGGAAAGAAAGCATGCAGTTTTTTACCTCTTTTCGTGGAGTCACCACCAGCATACGATGCTCTTCTGGTTGTCTCTCTATAAATCTCAGCTCTCGAGTATCTCCATCGTCCTCGCGTAGACATGGCACTGACTGGAACTGCAGATGACAGCAAAGGCAAGAACACCAAGTGCAAGCTACTCACAAAGGATTCGATGGAGAAGATGGTAAGGCTTCCAGTTAAGCTGTGGCTGAGTGCACTGGAAGTGGGAAGAGAGGACCCAAGACGGCTTATCCATGCCCTCAAGGTGGGCGTCGCATTGACACTCGTCTCCTTATTGTACCTCTTGGAACCACTGTTCGAAGGAGTCGGACGGAATGCGATGTGGGCCGTGATGACTGTGGTTGTGGTGCTCGAATTCACTGCAGGTGATTGATCTCTCTTGATCTGTAGGTTGCAGAGTGAGTGCTTCCCTTCTAATATGATCAGCTTCCTGTGTTCTCTTGGTGGCATCACAGGTGCAACTCTGTGCAAGGGAGTAAACAGAGGAATTGGGACACTGTGCGCGGCATCTCTTGCATTTGTGATCGAGTTCATGGCAGAAAAGTCAGGCAGAGCTTGTCGCGGCGTTTTCATAGGAGTATCTGTGTTTTTAGTCGGTATAATTCTGGTTTGCTCAATCTACCGCTGACTAACCTTCTTCTTCAAATCCTTCAGAAACATGTGTTGCGTTCCATCTTGTAGGATTCTTGGCGACGTACTTGAGATTTGTCCCTTACATAAAGAGGAACTACGATTATGGAGTGGTGATCTTTCTGCTGACCTTCAACCTGATAACGGTGTCGAGTTACCGCGTGCAGAACGTGTTGCGGTTGACTCGCGATCGCCTAACCACCATTGCCATCGGCTGCGGCATTTGCCTCTTTATGAGCCTCCTCGTTCTACCCAAGTGGTCCGGTGAAGACCTGCACAATTCCACAGTCTACAAGCTTGAAATGTTAGCGAGATCCATTGAAGCTTGTGTGAACGAGTACTTCCGGGATCAAACTCAAGATGACGGCAAGTCATCCAAGGACCAAATATACAAGGGATGCAGAGCAGTGTTGGACTCCAAATCCAGTGATGAGTCTCTCGTAAGTGGTGGATTCCTCCAAGTTTTGATCTATATGCTGATGTGGTTTTGTTTATGGATCAAATGCGAAGATGATGATGATGAGCATTCTCAGGCACTCTTCGGAAGCTGGGAGCCGAGGCACTCCAGACACTGCTACAGCTTTCCATGGCAACAGTACGTGAAGCTTGGTGCTGTTCTGAGACATTTCGGGTACACGGCCGTAGCACTTCATGGATGTTTGGAATCAGAAATCCAGGTGGGTGAATGCCATCATCGAGTCTTACGGACCTCGTTCATTCATACCGCCCATCTTACTCCTTTCTATGTTGTCTCTGTTGTAGACTCCACTATCTGTAAGATTGCTCTTTCGAGACCCGTGCAGCCGCGTCGCTGGTGAGGTGTGCAAGGTGTTCGATGAGCTCGCGCGGAGCATAAGAAACCGCCGTCACTGCTCTCCCAATGTGCTCTCCGACCACCTTCACGAGGCGCTGCAAGACCTGAATTCCGCCATCAGGTCCCAACCGCGTCTCTTCCTTGGCTCCAAGAAAGCCCGTCCCGCAGCAAATGAGCGCGCGGAGGATTGGAGACCCCAAAAAAACACATCTTCCGGTGTAGCTCTGCCTTCGGCCATGTCTGATATCACATCACTGCAGGAATGGAGGGGCAAAAGGGTAGAGTCAACTGAGAGGAAGGTCTTGAGGCCAACCCTGAGCAGAATAGCAATAACTAGCCTTGAATTCTCGGAGGCACTGCCATTTGCAGCGTTTGCCTCGTTGCTCGTGGAGATGGTGGCCAGGTTGGAGCTTGTCATTGAGGAGGTGGAAGAACTCGGCAGGGCAGCAAATTTCAAGGAGTTCTCTCAGGCGGATGAAATCGCCATCGAAATGGGATTTGATGACAAGAAGCCATGCGTGAATGGCAAAGATTTCCAGAGCCATGTGGTACACCAAGCAGCAGAGTGAACGGAGACGGGCTTCCATGTCATGTTAAGTATTTTTACTGCACTTGTCCGGGAACGAGAATACAGCAACTTCCATATCACGGTGTCTACACAAGTGCATGATCATCTCATAACAACAGTGTATCCGTTGTTAAGAGTTTGTTCTCGTTCGATGACGTTGGTAGGCGTTGCTGTCGTCCAATAAAATTGCTATTGAAGCTTGAACAATGGATTAAAGCTTAACAATTTATTTCACTCGATCGACTAATTTAAGCAATAGATTCAAAGCCATCTAAATGTAATGCTAATTTTGCCATAATAACCGCGAAAGAAAACAAAAGAGTAAAAATACCATATAAGAAATATAGGAGATGGTCTATTTTAGTCCATGTAATCTTAGTCATAGATTATTCTAACATATATATTTTAAAAAACGTAGTATATAAACTCCTCTCGTCAAATCTGAGTTTACAGACATTATAGTCTGCTTATGTCTCATGCTAACTCACAATAAATCATTAATATAATGATCCATGTAATTTAAATTTAAAAAATAATTAAAATCTATTTTAACCTCTATGGTTTTGACTATGAATTACTTAAACCCTTATAGTTTATTCATGTCTAAATAATCCTTATATTTTCAAAAACATAACATATAAGTTATTCTCGTTAAGTCTGAGTTAACATACGTTAGAGTGTGACATGTTGACGCATAATAAATTAATAATATAATGATATATGTAATTTAAGTTTTAAAAAAATTAAGACCACCATTAATGACGGGAAGAGACGTCGTCATGGAAGTGACCACCAGTAATAGCATCGAGTCGTTGCTATTTAGCAGGGCGTCATATGCACACAGCCTCTCCGGCGTTGGCAACGAGCTCAAGAGTTTCCGCTTCTGTCTTAGGCGGATATGCGTCGACCAATTCGATGCTAGGCATATAGTGATCTCCTGGTCCCTTTTTATCCTCTTGGGCGTCTTCATCCCCATCGTCTCTCACTTCGTCCTCTTTTGTGCCCTCACCCATCGCACTTAGGATGTGATGGTTCAACTCCTCCTCATCTCCGCCTTTGGCCTCTCCTACCTCTGTCTCTTTGCCTTTGTACATCGTTACGACCTCCGTCATTTTCTCTTCCTCGTCAAGATGGATCTTAACCCTTTTTAAAAATTAAATTACATGTATCATTATATTAATAATTTGCTATGAGTTAACATATCAGTAAGTAGACTATTAACTCAGACTTTACTAGATGGACTTATATATTATATTTTTTTAAAATATAACAGTTATTTTAGACATGAGTAAACCATAAAGACTTCAATAATCTATGACCAAAACCACGCTAAAATGAAACTTAATTTTTTTTAAACTTAAGTTATATGTATCATTATATTAATGATTTATTGTGAGTAAACAAATTCTAACATCTATTAACTTAGGTTTGACGAGAGAAGCTTATATTTTATATTTTTTTAAAATATAAAGATTATTTTAGTCATGAGTAAATCATAAGAATTTAAATGATTCATGACCTAAATATATATCTGATTTGGAGAGTAAGTAATCATGGAATGCAGTCGTGACACGGAAAGAGCAGAACGGAGGAAAGGTCAATATTTTTGAAAAAGAAAGGAAGATTGCCACCGGGGCAAGGCAAGCTAATGGTGATCAACGAGGGGACGATAACACGGCCTACATCTCCATCATTCAGCGTGATGAATGCAACTCATGGAGCAGCGTGACAACGCTGATGCCCTCCACAGTTATTTCGACGATGAGTTTTTGTCAAATTGTTTGCACGGGAAGTATCTGATCATTGGCAGCGATGTCTCTTCATGCACATCGACGGTGATGACTAAGCTAGTAAAGAATTCATCAGATCTTCCGAGATCCTGAGATGATCGTTAGATTTGGAGGTTAAATCCTACTTAAAGACAGGTTAGAATTGCAACTTGGAGAAAGATTTAGTTGTATTATGATTTTATTCAGTTATAGTTTGATCATGAATAGCACCCAAGTCATGTAGGAAATAGTCAAAATGAGTTCTAAGCATATCTGAAGATGGAAGTCATATAATCTAGGAGATACTTCAAATAAGTTTTAAGCATTTGACCTTATCGAAGGGCTGAGGCTGACATCCACATATCAATTCAGAAACCTAGGTTGTAAAGAAAAAGATAAACATATTAGAAACGCTCGTCATATATTTACAAAATACGGCATTCTGAGACTGTAAACTGATTAAAAAAAACAAATTCTGATTGGAATAAACCGTTCTTACAGTTCTTGAAGGCGAGGAAGGCGATGAGCTACCATTATTCATCCGAGTATGAGAGAGCTGAAGGATAGGACCTGGAGTTCCTGAAGCTAAAAGAAACGACACTGCTGGTAGCACAGGAAACTCTTGGTGTACAACACTTAAACACAATCTCCCCAAGAGCCATAAAAGCAGGGTCTTGTATTAGTGGTGGTAATTATAGTTGCAGTAATTTTATTTGGTTGTAGTCTGAAAATTTGGGTTTTCGCCTTCCATAAAAAGACTGTTGTCCAAAACAAGCAAAAAAAATTTCATACTTGCTGTATCAGAACCTATTAGTCATTAAAGTATTGATAAACTATCCGTATCTAATCAATATATTTAGCATGATAATTGAAACAGCCACGAAGTAAAAGAATTGTCTGTTTGGATATCAAATCAGTCTTGGACTTTACGGACTTGAATATGATGAGTAAACTCTGATCTCCAGATCGGGCGTGTACCACTCCGAACAAGAGTTACAGATTCTCCTTGCTTCAGATACTTGAGATTCTGTACCATTGTATAAAACATATAACATAGAATGAGCAACACATATAAGCAGGAAAAATACCAAGAAAAGAAAAATCAGAAGCAACATTTGCAGTACCATCAAATGTTTTATGGCCCTAGAGAATGTCTCATCTGCATTCTCATAGAACTGCATATGTATAGGCAACACCCCATGGTAAAGCGCCAGCCTCTGTTTAACTCTTTCCCTGCCAAAAATAATTTTACTAAAGTTACTACAAAAGGGAAAATGCTTAAAATCTTTTATCAAAAGATGTTCTTTTTTACTTTCTCAGTGGAAAGGATGTTACTAGATCCCATTTTTCTACACCCTTAACTTAGAAATGACTTGTTGAATGTTCTTTCCTTTCAGATATCATGAGGACATCAATGGCATCTAAAAGAAGACATTTGTGAATTTTAACTTTAAAAGCACTTATTGATTCGTAAGTGCATATATAGGCACCCTAACTGAGATGATTTCTTATACATGTTCGTCACAGGTATTCTGAGGACATCAATAAAATCTAAAAGAAAACACACATTTATCAATTTGAACTTAAAGAGAACTTACTGATTCGTAAATGCAAATATAGTTGAAGAAGGTCGAAAATGGCTTAAAAGTATAGGCATTGAACCAGTTTGAGTGAAAACAATAATAGGTGTGCCAAGAGTATTGGCCATGTTGGTTGCATGAAATGCAAACATTGCACTAATGTGCCCTTGAGAAACATCCCCACAATCTCCAGTCTGCAGAAAACAGGAGAGAAAAATGAATACAACCAGTGAGCATTAAGTGGATCTTCTGGAAACTTGAGTGTTGGTTGATAGAAAAGTTATAACATGATAATTTAAGACAAATTCCCAATTTAAAGTAGAATTAAAAATTATATTTTTACCATTCATCTTTTACCTAGGCATGCTTACCTGGATAGCTGCAGCAGTTGTGTGGAGAATGTCACTTAGCACTGTTGATTCAGTCCTTATTGCCACATTGTGCATTACTTTAACAGCTTTCAATGGGTACCTATGCCCAAAAATCAACTAAATATATTAAAATTAAAATAAATAGATTTACAGGACTACGTCATCAAACCATAAACTGCTAGAGAATCATATATGTCCAAACATTACAAAATCACATTATACAAACCCTTGGCAAAATCCTTCATTTTAAGGTTTTATTTTTTTACATTTATAAAAATGTATGAACTGCTGCTCTAGCATTTTATTGCAATTTGTTACATAAGTACTCTCACAACAAAGAACAGTCTATCCTAGTGATATTGTACATTCCATCACAAATCACAAACAATAAGACCTATTATACAAAGAATACTTACTTCCCATGAGCAGTTTCTCCTGATAGCATGATAGCATCTGCACCTTCTTTGACTGCAATTGCTATGTCAGAAACTTCTGCTCTTGTTGGAGTGGGATGGTTTATCATGCTTTCTAACATGTTTGTTGCCACAATGACTGGTTTCTGCATGCTTCTACATGTCCTGATTATCTCTTCCTGTTAAGATAAATTAAACCTAATTTTCAAAGAACAATGAGACAGCAGAAGTACTCGGACAAAGAAAACATAAATTTCTAGATTATAACACTAATGAACTGAAAAAAAAAAAGAAAAAAGAAAACCTTGAACCAGACTGGCCTTGTATCATTTGCCAGTTCGAACATGAAATTTCCCATTAGATTCTAGCGTTATCAGCAATCTTGTATTTGGACAATTACATGGCAAAATTTCTTGTAGAGCAAGTTGCTCAGACTTGGCAGAGACTCAGGTGCAAATATAAATCTGTGTTTGTACAAGCCCTTACATTTTTTAATATGGTTAAAACAATCCAAATTTGAAATATGTTATGAGGACACAGTCTTAAGGGTCCAAAATGATTATACATTTAAAATTATTTATGCATTTAATAAATAAATTTAACTAGATAATAGAGATGTTATGTGATTTCTTGGTATCCTATCTAATTTCTTGATGTTCTAAATATATCATTGACGAATACAATAATGGTTCATGTTGCATGTTGGTGAGTTAAGAAAGAGATGGTTGAATCAAACCAATTTCTAAAGAAACATTCTTATAATCTGCAAAGGAGTCCATTTCCAAATAGGTCGATTTTATAGGAAAATGTAAGGAACAAACAAAACAAAACAAAACAATGTTGTAAAAATACAACATTGTATATGTAAGCAGTTAATGCAAACCTGCAATAGAGGAACATCCTCAATTGGAAGTTCAGCACCAAGGTCTCCGCGTGCCACCATTGCCTACATATTCATCAAGTCATTGAGCAGCACATTCAAGCACAGAATGCTGACCCACAGATTGCATTAAAAAGTTTTTACACAGATGATTGAGCAACAGATTTTGAAATAGATGCAGAAGCACATGAATATACATTCATGCAAATGGTTGATACTTGATAGCACATAAATATAAACATGCAAAGCAAGAGACAGATGTGTAAGTACCAACTTGTACGAATTGGCATTTGTTTAACTAAAAAGATAATTTCTTAACCTAGAAGCAGCTCATAATGTGGCTTTTTGTGGAACATCTGGTTGCTTTTGGCAAATGAAGTACCATAAAATAAATAATCAAGAACATCATTGACATTTAGTGATGAACACCTTAGATGATATCAATATATGTGATATTCAAGATCTCGTCAAACTCAAGCTTTTTCTGATATTGATTCATCATCAGAAAAATCATGATAGTCTGTAATGTTCTACAATCAGGTCACAATTCTAAATTTATATTAGAGATGAGGACAATCAAATAGTCCAGGCTGTCAGGTAAGACAGACCAAACACAAACTTCCTTAAGCTTAAGAAACTAATTTGTAATCCATGTTGTGTTCTGATTAGAAAACCAATACTGAGCTGAGATCGACTCTGGCTAGGATAATAGGCAATCTGACCATATGTTTAGTCCTTGCTGCAATGAGGATATAGTCATGTTCATGTCAGGATTTCAGGTTCAGAAATTGGGTTCTGATCAGTATTTTAATACTTTTGGTCATAATCCAACTCCAAGTTAGGCCATAAATTTAGGGATGCAAATTGCATTCAGGCCACTAGAGATAATTCTCTCCTAACATTTGTATTTGTGTGAGTATTTGAAATTACAATGAAACTTTTAGAGACTGAGCTTGTTTTTTGTATTTTGCACGGAAGACTGACCTTGCCTCATTCAGTAAAGAAAAGGAATGAGCACCATAAATTTCCAAAAACACAAAGAAGACAGAAGTACCACCTTATTTGGTTCTTAAAAAGTTAATGACAAATACATAGTCTTCCAACATTTTATTACATCCTACAACTTGGCCTCAATAGCAAAAGTTTAAGAAATTAGAAGTGATAATTTTAGCATTGAATAAGTGAAGCTTAGAACCTAGCAAACAATGCCTTACCCCATCTGAAGCAGAAATTATGGCCTGAAGGTTTGGAATTGAATCAGCACTTTCTATTTTAGGGATAATGTGTATATCTGCATGGCAACCTTATTGACAGCAGAGTTGAAGAAATGAAACAAAATAAGATTGCCATGAATTAGTGAACAGACACAATATAAGTATAGCAGTGTTCGAGGTTTACTTCTGAGAAATTCTTTTAATTCATGTATCACTTTTGCATCTTTAACGAATGAAACTGCAAAGAAATCAACTTCGTTGTCCACACCAAACTTAATATCTTCCCAATCCTTTTCTGCATGAACACCAGTACTGTTAGGAAATATTTATCAGACACCATAACCAGTAAAAAGAAATTCAACAAGAAGAAATTTCTAAATATTTTAAAAAAGAAGAAAATTGAAAACCTGTAATGGATGGAAGAGTAGCACTTTTGCCGCGCACATTTAAGTGTCGCCTTGATTTTAGTTCTCCACCATCAATTGCTGTGCACTTGACTGTATCAGGAGTCTTGGCCCTTACAGCTAGTGACATCATCCCTCCTACCAGAATGTCAAGAATCATGTAAAGTTAGCAACATTGCATCAGAAGCTTGTGTACATTCATATTTATGTTAGACAGGTATAGCATGAAGTGTGATCATGAACAATGATAAAAGAAGCTACCCCTGAAGATGTATGAGACTATGACCAATCCTTCTGGTGCTGCATTTTTTATCCGAAAGTTATCAGGATCACAGCTAAAAAGTAAAGAAAATAAAGATCTAACCGTACATCATTCCTTGCACGCACAATGTTTTGTTGATTGCACAAAAGAAAAGATAATGTTAGTGATCACTCTGATATCATTTTCTTGGTTTTCCTCCTAAACATGACTTGACAACAATTAATTCGCCAATTTTTTTACAGACAGATTCTCATTCTTTCAATAGCAGCATGTTACTTCTCACACTAGCCACATAACAAAATTACCACTAAGTTTATTCTTATCAGGTTAGACAAGTTTGATAAATAGAATCAATCGGCTTATTCATCATTATGCGAACAATTTAGACAAGTTCCAGATTACTAATGAATTTAGCATAAGAGACGGAAGAAAATTAGTGTTGATAAAAATCTGCTCTCACCATCAACCAAGAGAACATCTCCAACTTCCACATCATTAACAAAGTCATCATAATTCACACTCACAGTGTCTTCAGAGCTAACTCCTCTTTTGATAGTAAAGTTGAATTCCTGACCTTCCTTGAGCAAGATAGGTTGTGGCAAATCTCCACTTCTTACCTCAGGACCCTGCACGAGAAAAATATGGTCATGAGGGTTGGGGAATGAAGTTGAGGATCCCAAACTTGCAACTTTTGTTCATGCATTGTTGAAGTATGTCACATGCATGATGTGGGCTTAAAACACAGACATCAATTTGGTTATCCAAATATTAGCAAAAAGGTAGTGCCCATGACAGTGGTTCCACACCATCTTAGATCAGCCAACCTTTTGCTGAGGCAATCCAATAGAAGTGATGGTCATAATCTATGTGGAAGTGCCCATGTGAAGCAACCAAATGGCAATGTTGCCTATGAGCTATGTATATATATGCTAGTATGAGGCAGTCAACCCCTGCCCATTCCCAAGTGGAGGGCATTGTGGGTGTTTAGAGCTATTCAGACAGGAGTCATTATGCCAATCTGAATCCTACATGATTGAATTCCCAAATAGGATTGATGATAGTTACACCAAAAAAAAAAAAAAACAGAAAGTTTGTCACAAAATGTCAATGGTATCCCCCCATTCAAAAGCATGATCCTGGGATACAACAATCTAGTTTAAATGAGATTGCTAATAAATATCTTGATGATGATGTAAAGCCACCATCAGATAAAATCATTCAAGAAGCCACGGAGTCTATACAGTGTGACCCTCGTATGCAACAACTTGTTTAGCCCTATCAGGATGAACATCAAAATTTCTATTATAATTAAAAAATCATCTTCCACAAGCTTGTTACTACAATAATATTGAATTTACGATGCATGGTACAAACAGGGTACCAGGGTAGACAGTGATGAATAATATTGGAGTGTTGTTACGTAGCCCAGTTTTTGAATTGATGATACCAATTTCAATAAGGTTGGTGAAGGATTAATGGAACATGAGCTCATCTTTTCTGAAAACCAGATGCAGCCTACTGCATTAACCTAATGGTGGATACTAATGACAGCCTATTGCTTAAAATGATAATGGCAAAGGCACAAAGCAACATTGTTTCATTTATAATCATCACTGCGGGGCATGCATTGATGAAGAGATTCTTGGAAGAGAATGGTTGATACAATTCTTTTACAAAACAACAGTGTTTCATTTTATAATCATCACCGTGACACATAGTATTTTAAACATAGTCTCGATTATATTTGTTAATGTGATCATATTACAAAACAAGAAAGCAAAAGAATGAATGGTTGATACAATTTGGAATGACGCACATAAAGTATGTTTGAGAAACATATCAATGAAACATTTACTAAAACAAGACATCAAATACTCAAAGAGATGTTTGTGATTATACATTGTACCTTGGTGTCCAGCATTACAGCAATAACATTGTCTTTGTGTTGGTAATTGTATTCCTTAACCAAATCAATGATCTTCTGGTGCGACTCATGATCACCATGAGACATATTAAGCCGTGCAACATTCATTCCCTCCTCTGCTAATTTCCAGATCATTTCACGTGTGTTCGTCGAAGGACCAACTGTACATACTATCTTTGTCTTCCTGTGAAAATCAGGTGGTAGCCTTGTTTCCCCAATTGGAACACTCAACTGGAACTCGTGCAATGCATTTAGCTTGTCCTGAAGAAATTGTAGACCCAATTTCGTCAGAAATAAGGATAGAGGCTATTAATTTAAACTAGATGTCTCTAAAATGCTTCTTGCACAAACCATCAGTTAACAGGTCACAACCACCTATTTACGTCCGTAACCATCAAAGGGCAGTCAATACAAAGAATCCTTATAAGACGAATGCATAAGCTATTCAAAAAGACAACTTGTGCAAACAAAAAGAACATCTAGCAAGCTTGAACCAGCTGAAAAGTGATCGAGCTGGAGCATGGAGCTTCAAATTAGAGGATCCAACTGTTCCACTCAGTCCTCCCTCTTCACGGATCGGTGAGTGGCATAGCTGCGAAGGCCCCATCCTAACCTTCCAAACCCTAGCTTGTTGCGTCTCCGATTCCCGAATGAAAACCACAAATGCCATTCACAATCAACCAAACACTTCCAAAGCAGACCGAAATCAACAATAGGGAGTCAAGAACTCACCGAGCAGACAGGAGCGCCGATCTCCTCGGTAAGGTCGTCCCGCCTCTCCGCTGCCCTCATCGATCTCACGGAGAGCCCGACGGTAGCGTTCAGCCTGGCCCCTCGCCGTCCCCTTCCATTTTTATGGAACGTCCGGCCGACGCACCGCGATGAGGCCAGGCCGCCGATCTCCGTCATCGTTGCCATTATAGTCCAAAGGGAGATGACGGGAGAGGAGTCGCTTCTGCCCTTTCGAAAAACGACGCGACGGCACCTCTTTCGTGGGGTTGCAACTCAAAGATACTTATAGCATGTCACCGCCGAGGCGCCCTACTTCGTTGGTTCAGAGCGGTAAACAAATATGAACGGCGACAAAATAACGAACGACAACGGAAAAAATGAGAACAGTACAAATGGACGGTCGAGATGACCAAACGTGTTTAAATATCTTGTCAAGTCCTACTCGCATTGGACCCCACTGACCAGTGTTTTCTAAGTGGCTCTTCATGTTTCTTTTTGTGTTCTTCCGACGGCTCTTTCTTGTCTTCTTTTTATCGGACGTGCAATATATAGGACACAATTTTTTTTCATTTTTTTCAAATTGCTATCCTTTATTTGTTATAATCCTAAAATATTTCACGATTGTAATTCTGGTTTTTATAGAGTATTATTTTCGGATCAATTCAGCCTGTGAACCAATTCACCAGAAAGGTTGAATTTACGTTGTGGCTTGTCAGAGATATTTTGAGGAATATGGCAAAACATATCTTTAATTTAAAAATATCCTAATTATCTCTTAAATTTTTTGTGTAAGTTATAGTGTTTTGATCTGTTATATTATTTTATAAGGATTTTGATTATCTACTTGAAAACATTATAAATGATCTAAATAGATTATTAACCTCAACCAAACTAACTTTAAACCTAAAAATATAATATTTTAATTATCTATAAGCAATAACAACCCAAGAACATAATATAATGTTATTTGTAGTGTTTTCAATACATCAATAAAATACTATAAATGATATTATAAATATTATAAATAATTAAAATAAAAATACCAGTTGAAAATTTTAATAAAAAATTTTGAGGGATATTTTTAAATTAAATATATTTATTTTAAAAATTATATATATATATATATATATATAGTTAGTATTGTTGACGATGATTGTGACAGTGATAATGACAATAAATACAGTAACTGTACACCAAATTATATCTATAAGTAAAAATTATTTATTATATATTTTGTGTCGTAGATATGCAATCAAATTAATTGACCCATCGAACCAAAGACACGTGTTTCATTTACACTGGCCCGGGACAACAATATTTTTCCTCTTTTTTTGTTTTTTAGAATTTACAAGATAATTTTGGAAGGTATTTGTGGATAGATTCGGCACGTCACGAAGTATCTAAAAATGAATGTTGGGTTGGCAGCGGAAAAGAATGTCCAAAAGTGAGAGGGGTAGAACGATAACTTTGCCGTCGGCGGTTTCGTTATTCCTTCATTATTTCCTCAGTGATTTGTTTATTAGCGTCCGCTGTTTCTGCGCCCTTCCCGAATTAAAGGCAGCCTTTTGTCATCGTCATTGTTCGTGTTCGATTACAGTATCTGCTTGCCTTTAGTACTGAAAAGTTGTGAGTTAAGCACTTTCCTTTTTGTTTTCTTTTCCTTAAATTGGGGATTAAGGAGATTCGTTGTTGACTGCATACAACCATTTTTGTTGATATAAAGAATTGGGGAGGCAGCGTCTCAGATTTTTGGGTGGCGAAAGACTGTGATCAGAACCGGCCGAGGAAATATCTGCCTGTTTTTTCCAGGTGAGATCTCACTTTGTCTCTGGTCGACACGGAATTAGCTGCTGCAGGTCGTCTAAATCATTTCGAATTTATTCGAATCGATCGTACCAGATTCAGATTACTCGCGCTGTTTCTCTTCCTTCGGCAACCAATTGTCTCATTACTTTGAATACATCGCTGTAAACTATTTGTTTCATTTTTTTATTTTTCATCGGGGAATTCGACGGTCTCGCGTCTTTGGTACTCCTAGATGTGTCAGATAGACGGGGCAGCCGGTCGTCATGATTTCAACTAAAAAAGGCAGGTTTTTTGGAGTAAATTTTTAGCAAAGGAAGAATCAAGGTGTTATTTTCTCTTTTTTTTTTCCCAAAAGAGAGACATAATTTTGGTGAAATTTGGTTATTTTCCTTTATTTTTTGGTAAAATAAGCTGGTCAAGAAATTGTTTCACATAATTTTTAAGCTCGGCGGACTCCATTTGTTCGATGTAATGTGGCTGATGTACTTCTTCACATGTTGCCATTATGTAGCCAAGAGAGAAGGAGAAAAGGAACATCCCTTCTTCTGATAAACTATTGCAACAAAGGTAGTCTGATCCCGGCTGCATTGTTGGCCAAGAAGTTCTGCTTTTAGACTCTGCCATGGGTTTGATCCCGCTGGATTGTAACTTGTCCTTCCTTGGGTAGAAAAGATTATATTCTAAAATCTGATTTAGCAGCTCGGTTTTTGAAGATTTCTCATTTACTCTCTACTCCTTTTTTGCTCTTAAGCTTGATTGTCAGTGGCAATCTAAGAATTTCTCTTTCAGTTTCAAGCACCAGAGTAAAATATTTCATTCTCATTTTCTAGCATGTAAAAGAAACTTTTTCTAATTAATGGTTAAGTAGCTGAATTAGTGACCATGAAGTTCTTAGATTCAGATAGTAGTTTGCCTTTTCCTGATATGTTGGGTTCAAGAGGAAAACGGCACACAGTTTTCTGGTTGTTTGATGTCAATTTCAATTACTTTTTTATTTAGACTTGGGAAATTTTTTGGTTTATTCAGCAGAGACATAGTCAAAAGTCTACTATTTGACTATATATTTCATAGGACTGAATTCTTCAATAACAAATCAAAAGTTCATTGTTTGATGCTACTGTCTTTTCTAAACATGTAACTGTTATATGATATCTAATGAAATTATTATATATTACTACAGTGTAACTTTATCACTTTCAGTTCAGAATTAGTAGATTTTATTGTAAATCAAGGATCTGCTGCTAGATTTCAGTTCTACCATATTTTTCTTTCAAATTGTTTGATACATATATCTTTTTCCTTTTTGATTTAAATATGTGCCGTTGAATCAAATGTTTTATATTTTTCAGAATCCTTGTTGAAGTAATCATGAGAGACTAGTTACTTTGTGTTTTTGTGTCCTTTCCTTTTTGCAGGATGTTATATGCTAACTTTTACACATGGGCTTATGCTCTTATTTTATTGATACTCCTGAAAGCAGAAGCAAACTTCGTAGATATTACATATGTTGAAAGTGCTATACCCAAAGGTGCAGGTGCGATTTTGTTACCGAGAATTGGTTTTCTACCTTCATTTTCTGGATATTCCGGATGACTCAATCTGTCCTTTTAATTATTGAAACTGCGCACCTAGATGCAATAAGTTTATGGATGTGATATTATTTTGCAGTATGTTTGGATGGAAGCCCTCCAGCTTATCATCTATCCCCAGGTTTTGGATCAGGTGTCAATAATTGGTTGGTCCATCTTGAGGTATACTATATCCCATTGCCATTGCCGGCAAAGTTTGGCTAATATTTGTAATACTACTAGGTTATGGAGATTCATATGGTTAGCATTATTTCCTTTGCGCTCTTAATTTAAAGCAACAATTGACTCTTCGCCAATAATTTATACAAGTTCATAGGACATATTACTTCCTTTTTGTCCACTTATATGCAAATTTATGCTTGCTTATCAGTAATGTTCTTTGTGCCTGAACCTGCCTAGGGTTTTCATTTTATTTTCAGGGAGGAGGGTGGTGCAACAACATAACAACTTGTCTAGCTCGAAAGAACACCCGTTTAGGTTCTTCCGGACAAATGGCAAAACAGCTTGCCTTTTCAGGGATCTTAAGCAATACCCAATCATTTAATCCAGGTATAGCACAAAGCTTTTGTACGAAAATTTTAATTGTCTTTCCTCCATGAACTGTGCCTTGGTCAGGTGGCTGCTCTTTTCATCTTGAAGAGGTTCTGGGTTCAGGTACTTGTAGAGGTGGCACCCAAGTCCTAGTTAATTCTCTAGGAGGGGATGATCCCCTTTATTACTCAGAAAAGAATGCTTTTTCTTTATTATTTAATTCTCTCACCAAATAAGTAACGACGAAGCTATTTTGTTGTTCAAGATTTGCAAGATTTTTGTTTTTCCTGAGCAAAAGCATCGGTGCTGACCAATTTTCAAGTAAATTTGAAAATACAGTTTCTGTGAACTTGAAATAATTTTGCTTGGCCATGAGTTTGGGTCTACCTTCACCTTATTGTATAAAGCACAATAAATCTTAGTTTTACTCAAGGTCTGTCGTACCGTATTATACCGGTGTTTCGATTCGGGCTCGGTACCGGTACGGTATGGTGTACCGAGTAGTACACTCAGGTGCACCGCGCACTGTAGCAGTGATACAGTGCTGCTACAGTGCGGACCAGTACCGAACGGTCCACGTACCGCTAGCCTGTCGGACCGGTACGTACCGCCTGTACCGGGCGGTACGATTCGGTATGGCAGACCTTGGTTTTACTGATTCATGTAATCCCTTGCCAACTTTTCTTTACTTTAACATGTAAGTTGAATCAAGAATATTCACTGGTAGACTGGCTGGTTTTTCCAGCATATTCAATATTCAAGTCAGTTTCTTGTTTCTAAATAGATGCCACAATCTATTATAAATGTGCAATCCTAGAAAGGGTCATGCTTAAATGTTAAGTTCGTTGTCAGAATCTGCACAAAGACAACTAACTTTTCACTCGTGATGAGTAACTAGTTATCTGTTCTCTTAGAATAAAAAGATAATAAAATTTGTTCGATCAATTTAAACGGAATTACTTTATGCTCCAATGTCATTCCATGTCAAAATTAAAAGAAGGCCCATAAGGACTTACCAACCCAAGTACGATCAGTAATCACCAATCAAGCTGCTGATTGGCTATGTTGGTTACACTAGAACCTTCACTGAACTTTGTAATAACTGAATATGAGTTGGAACAGGATTATTGTCACTGAAAACCTCGGGTCATTCTTTTGCAAATAGAAGAGGTACAATGTCTGCAAGACTATATGATTACATAACTTCGTTCTGCTAATGAATAATTTTCACCTTAAAGTCTGTTGTATATATCATGCATGCTTTTTTATCCAACACTCGCAATATCGAACAATTTATAATCTAAATACTTTTGCAACATTTTCTGATTGGACCGATGATATCCAGACTTCTACAACTGGAATAAGGTCAAGGTTCGTTACTGCGATGGTTCATCATTCACGGGAGATGTAGAAAGAGTTGATCCTGTGAGTCTGACTGACCTTGCCTCTGCTGCTGCAATAATTTACTTCTGAATATGACTTTTGGGTCTTGTACCGAAACAAGATCGTAAAACTTGGGCCATCACAAAATAATTGTAATTTTTAATGTTGGTTAGGCTACCAATCTTCATTACAGAGGAGCCAGAGTGTGGCTTGCCGTGATGGAAGAACTACTTGCAAGGGGAATGAGCAAGGCAGAAAATGTATGCTTCTAGATGCTAATTTATTGTTCCTATCGATCAGTTACATTCATAACATAGTGGCTGCAGGCTCTTCTTTCTGGCTGTTCAGCTGGAGGATTGGCTTCCATACTCCATTGCGACAGCTTTCGCAACCTTCTTCCAGCAAGTGCCAAGGTTAAATGCCTTTCAGATGCTGGTTATTTCATAAATGTGTAAGCTGTGCACTCTTGTCTTTTTTTTTTCTTTTTTTGCCGACGGTAAGTGATGAAGGTAGGATGTTATCACGTTACCCTTTTCGTTCAAGATTCTGAGGACATTTAAGTTTTCAGTTATCATTGGCTATATCCAGGATAATTTTTGTTGGTTGTGCTATTGGCAGGAAAGATATTTCTGGAGCTGAACACATCAAGGCCTTCTACAATGATGTGGTGACAACACATGTATTCTTCTTATTGCAAATTACTTGCGATGAGTTCCTATACCATTATCAGTGCATGACCTTGATTGTTATTCTACATGTCTTTCAGGATGCAATCTATAGTTATTAGTATCAATGAACTTCAGTCTACGATTAGTTTTGTAACCACTCTTCATTGATACAAGTTTCTGCATTCTTTTCAGGGATCAGCAAAGAACTTGCCTTTATGCACTTCGATGATTGAACCTGGGATGGCAAGTATCGTTAAAATCATTATGCATTGGAGCACTTGCTATATTTCACTAATGCCTTCAAATATAAATACAGTGTTTTTTCCCACAATACATGGCTCAGGAGATAGAGTCACCACTGTTCATTTTAAATGCAGCTTATGACTCATGGCAGGTATGAAAAACATATATCACACCAACTTTTCTTAGATATCTATTTTGCAGGTGAACATGAACCTATATCATTTGTAATTTGAATCTCAATAGAAAGAAATTTTATGTGATCTTGGACGTCTATAAATTTATGATGATATGTTTTGCATGAATGTTTTCACCAAAATCCCTTTCGTTGGACCTTCCTTCTTTTGTAATTTATATACTTCAGTGCTAATAATACTTAGAAGAATGATTGAATATTTAGACATTAGGAATGGGCCTGACATTTCTCTTTTTTCTGTGTTGTTTCATTTAAGTAAGAATTCACTTGACTATGAAGCGTTCCCATTTCAGATAAAGAATATTTTGGTACCGACGGTTGCTGATCGTCATGGTAGTTGGCATAACTGCAAGCTTGATATAAAGCTGTGCTCTTCAGCTCAACTTCAAATAATGCAAGGTTAGTACTCTAATTTCTAGGCTTCCTGTTGGATCATTGTCTCTATGCATATCATACCGGTTGCAACCAATTAGCATTACTTAATGAACTGAAACCCTTTTAAGTGTTAGACTAAGGAGATACAATCACCTGCTCGGTTGAACAGCATTAATGACAGAAATACTTTTGCATAACAGAGTTCAGGCTGGAGTTTCTGAATGCAGTGAATGGATTAGGGACCCCATCCTCTAGAGGTCTGTTCATCAATTCATGTTATGCCCACTGCCAATCAGAAATGCAGGAGACATGGTTCCTTCCCAATTCTCCTATGCTTGACAAGATAGTAAGTCCCATAAACTTTCCAATTAAGCGACCCATGATCACCATAAATTTTATAGCGTCACGACTCATCATTACTTTTAGCTATTTATGCTGTTCTTTTAACTTTGCCATGTCTTTAGTTCCTGTTGTTGAAAATGAAATATTACTCTACTCTTTCTGACGAATTCTGCAATTGTGCAGCCAATTGCAGAGGCAGTCGGAGACTGGTTTTACAATCGAAGCGCCTTCCAGAAGATTGACTGCCCATATCCTTGTGACTCAACTTGCCACAACATTTCTTTACAGGACAACTCAGAAGCATAGCAATTAATTCCTCCTCCATTCATTCTTCTAATTGTCACGTTATTTTTGTTGCATCAATCCAAGCTCGCATGAGCAGGAAATAAATAGTGTCTTCCAGAATAAGATTAGTGTCTTGCATTACAGGACAGTTATTCACAATATATATGTACAAGAGTTCAATTTCTCTTGATATTTTACAGATTTAACAAAGGAAACAATACAGGCTTAGCAGATATTTATTTTCTCAAAATTGAAAGCTGTGCTTTTGTTAGCTTCCTCAGCAGCTTTTACTGCTAGAGTTGGAGAAAACTAGGCAGTAATCTTTCCGGTTCTTATTCCACAACTATGCAATGGAAATTTTGGTACCAAAAGAGGGGTTACCCATTGAAAAAGGTTGAATCTGAATAATTTTAAATTTTTAAATGATTTTTTTGATCAATGTCGATATTTAGGAGTTCAATATAATTGATGTGAATAATTCATTTGACTAAAAAATTTTAGGTATGTGAATTCTGATTAAGTCATCATTTTACCCTTTGGCATTCATGAGTTTTTGATTTCATTATTTCTCGATCAGACTAAACATACTTATTAATTTTTTTACTCAAGAACTTTTAAATATCCAATATAAAAAAAAAAACTTTGTGAAGGTAAAAATGTCATTACCTAAGTTTGATCATCTTTTTCCTTGCAAATATCTTTAAGGATATGTCCTTTCCGCGTAAAAGTTTTTGTATGTAAAAGAATTATCAATTTTTTTTTATTGCATGTAAAAGATATATATCGTTCAAAATAAACCTTTTTAATGGTAAAATAGTTTAAAAAGCAATTTCATTTTGCAAACACATCAAAATCCGATTAAAAAATTTAATGTTTATTGAAGTTTATTTCCAAAAGAAGAGATATATTAAAAGAAACATAACCATATATATTAATTAACTTGAGTTGGGTGTTTGAAACCTTAGACCTCAAAGGCATATATATTTTTAATTTAAAAGTGTTAATTAATTTGACTGATAAAGATTTATCAGTTCATCACGATTGATTGATAAAGACTTTGACAATTCATCGATCCTCCCTCGAATCTCTCTGACTTGAGTTTGACCAAGTAATGCCAATATTGCACCACCTAATATTGTGATAACTCTTCGAGCCGTAGTAGTTAGTGGTCCCAATGCCGGTGCTAAACGCTACCTTTGCGACGATCGTTAGCTTCTCGAATCAATCGATCACGAGTCACTGACTTCCAAACCACGGCATCTGTGATCGTCGTAAAAGCCTCTATCAAAAACCAGGAGTCGTTGACTTCCATGAATTTGTCGTGGTACATACATAACGTACTCAATCGTTCTAACATGACAATGTCAACGAACCGTATCTTTCGCCTAATGCTGTCATAAGACCAAATCCTTACCGGCAAACCATCCGAGTAACTCTCGGAGCCTGGATGCAGAATTATGGAGGCTACAAAGTCAACGGAGTCGACGGTTGTAATCGAAGTCTTCTCCCCCGTTGATATTTGAATAGCAACTCTGTTTTTGGTCGTCTCGATTTTGAATTGTTCTCCGCGGATCGATCGTCGGTCACAGCGGGAAGGTTGTCTCGGTACGGCGAATCGGATGCAATGCGATCACGTTGACCGACATCCAGGGGGGCAGAATCAACGGCGTTCCTCGGTCGGGACCGAGTCAAGGTCAAGTCAATGATGATCACCTGTCTCGGTTCGGCGAACCGCAAGTATTCCCATCACCTCTATGCTTGTCTCGGTACGGCGAATCGCAAATATTCCCATCGCTTGCATACTTTACTTGGTAACGCCCAATCGCAAATGATGCAGTCACGTTGACGGTTGACTTTCCAAGAGCTTTTGTTTTGGAGAAGTCAATGGTTAGGGAATCAGAAGGTGGGACCCATGGACACAAGAAAGTCAAGCCATGGTCCACAGGCGATGTCGGCCGCATGAGAGCCACCCGATTTCTGCTTCCTCCACACAGAACTGAACTCAAGACTCTAAGAACAAATTTGGATTGTTCGAGGGCTTTGTCTTTTTTTATTATTCACCATCTCAAGATGACAGGGAAGCATTCCATTAGGGTTTGATATGATTATGTTGTGTGTGGACTTTGTGGAGGCATTGCATCCAAAAACATCATTTGAGGATAAAAAATAATTTTAAAGTCATAAATATTTATGATATGTGTCTCATAATATTATGGTCCTTTCATGTTTTTAATGTAATTTCTTTCAACTTTATTTACCAGTAAACGAAAGGATTCATATAGGTTATATACCATAAAGATAAGCATGAGTTTCACTTTTGGTTCTTATACTATACAAGAGCTCTAAATTATGGCAATGGATGAGAAAGAGATTTCTACTCCAGTCACCCTCTAATCATCGAACTAAACAATCAATTTTATCCCTTTTTTTATCATAATTTTACCATATTATTTTATATTCTTAATGTTATTTCTTTGTTCTTTACCAGTAAGCACAGGGATTCACGTAGGTTACACCATAAAGTTGTTATGGGCATAAGTAAGTTCCATTTTTGGTGCTTACCCTATAGAAGAGCTCTAAATTATGGGAATGGATAAGAAAGTAATTTTCACTCAACTCACTCAAATCATTGAACTAAACAACCAATTTTATCCCTTTTTTTAACCATAATTTTGATGCACTACATAACAAATTTAAGAACATCTCACTTCTTCAAAAAATATAACGTAATATCCCCACACAATCAAAAATGTCCCCACGCAATCAAAAAGAATAATAGGAACTCTAAAAAAAATATATATATCTTTTATAAATGGAGAAAACTTAAGACAATCGATGGAAAATTTTAAAAAGAAAATAAAAAATAAAAACTCCTACGATTGAATATTTTTGTTGACTTGTATCGATCATCTTAACGAGATATAAAAAAAATAAAGTTATCTTATAGAGGGAGAGAATACTTCAAAATCAACGATAATGAGTAATGAACGTAATTAAAGGTCAATATTTAGATTAATTCAACACTCGTTATCAATATTTATATATATAAAAAAATATTTATCAAAATATTGAAAATCATAATGTATAAATAAATTCTAATTCACTAATAACTTTTATTCATATTTAATTTTAATCCTAATTCTAATCTCAATTCTAGAAAAATAAAATTCCAATTGAATAAGCGACGACTTTGACTCGTCCCAATGTTGGTGACGAGGCAAACGAATAAGCGGCGGAGGCAGAGAGACGTATTCCACACAACCACATCCACCTTCGTTAACACACGTCCTGCTTTCGCTGGCGGTGTGAGTACTCCGCGTCATCCCAACAAGTCAAGTACCATAAATTTCTACTGCTGTGCTGCTGCTATCACGAGCTTTAGGGACAGGGACACGTCGATGTACCATCCATTTCCCTTCCCTGGATGTGATTGCTACCTCTCGTCTCACACCCTGTCGACGTTGTGGAAGAGTTGGCTTCCGGATGTAATCCTTTGTTGGAAATATTGCGAGGGTTTTAAGTTTCTGGGATTATTATCATAAAAATAATTAATTTAATTCGAGGGTGGATCTAAAAATCTAATTTATCTAATCAAAATAATACGACATGAACGATTTATATGATACTCGTTCTTCGTTTGACATGGCTACCGGCGAGAATAAAGAGTGCTGGGTGAGGTGGTGATTAGATTTGCACTTCCAAAACGCTCACAAAAGACGTGGGTCCCGCTCCCAGCCCAAAAGAAAAATCTTCATGCCGTCGATTTAGATTGGACTTCGCCAAATTTGCTTTTGATGATGCATCATCATAAGAGGAAAAGTTCAAAAAGAGCCAAAGAAAAGGAAGTGTGTGAGAGAGAAACATTGTTCACGATCTAACACGTCTATTTTTCGAGCTCCAAAAAAAGAAAAAGAGTTTTTTTTTTATTTTCCTATATATTTAATTAAAATGGGGACATGAAATGATAGTTTTATATTATAATATATCTTTATCTCATGATCTGTATTGCATGATGTTAGTGATCGTCATTGTGTTAATCAAATTTAATTTTAAATTAAATTAAAATTTTAATCGTGTCCTACATCTTGATCACCAAAGATGACATCGAGCATTTTACACGAAGATCAAAGTCAAAAAAGAACTCTAGTTACTCCTAAAGTGAAATTAAAATATGAAAAAAGAAAGAAAAAATATGATTCATGAATCATGCCGATGTTCACATTTTATAATTAAACCTCTCCTAAGTTTCCACGTAATAGATTTGGATTCTACTGATGCGATAGAAAATATTCATGAAAATATTCTCTATATGTTAGTCATGGATGCGAAAAATATTCTCTATATGGAATTATTTTCCACGGGCCATAAATGTTTAAAATCAAAGCTAATAATTATATATCTGCCAAAATCTGATAAAGTAATTCAAACGTTAGGACACGCCATGAGGATGTCACATTAGAAAAGCTTGGTTTCATAATCTTTGTAGATGAAGAATTAGATATCACTCAATTCTTTTGTTTATTTCATAGCTTTCTCGCTCTTGATAGATTCTCTTCTCTCTCTTTGTGAGTAAGGCTAAAGGCTCTTAGGTTTCGTTTACAGAACCTACTAATCTAAGTTATAATATAATTCAACTTCAAAGAAATGAAGAATCCAAACTCCCAACTAAGTATAAACGTGTAAATTAGCTCAGACTCAGAATTCAAATGACACCTCCGACGCATACCATTATTCAAGTCAAAAAACGAATGACACGCCAACGGTCCGGATGGTTTCGATGCACACCTGAACGATCGATAGGGCATTCGAAGATACGTGGCAGGGAAGGTGTCCAATTGTCCTTGCAGATGCCCATGCCACGCCGGCATGTCCATGGTCAATTGCAGTGGCTAACCAGCATTGTCAAACGAAGTTGCACCGAGAAATAGACATGATGTGTTCCATTGATACGGACATGTAATGCTCCGTCTGTCATGGATAAAGACGTCTCGGAAACCCACACACCATGCTGAGTTATATTACCTTTCAACCAAGTGTTCTTTAATTCTTACTTGTGACGATTAATTGACTTTTAACATTTGTTCTATGCCGAGAAATTTAACGTGGATGAAGAAAGCGTTCATGCCTCGTAACACTTGCGTCTCGTCATCCTGTTATGACGTGTTATCCGTGTTGATTCTATATATTTTGATTTTATCATTAAGGATTCTAAAATCTTAAACAGTGCAAAAAAAATATTATTTTTTTATTATTATCATAAATACCGAAGATGTCTTATCGATTATTATTTTTTGATAGTAAAACATAGATTTCTCGAAGAACACGAGTCGTCGATAAAAGAATAGATTTTACGACACATTCGATTGTTAGATGTAATAACGTTCGGAAAACGGTCGTCATATCGAGTTAGGAATCGTTTCCAACACAACACCACTTAATATCGAATCGAGTAAACCGTGTGTCATGCCATTTTAGATACTTACCGAGCGAGGGCTATCAAAGATGGAGGAGGCGTGCATTCCCAAATTTAGCAATCATGACCACGTGGCAGAGCCACGTTGCGCAAACACGAACACAAACTTCTATAAAAGAAATATATAATGGATTACTGATCGTTTTGGGAAGTCGATCGAATAGCAAAGTATGCAAACAACATGCTTCATGCAACGATGCAATATTAATTTTCTTGTGATGCTGTAGATGTTAAACACGTCACGTCCAAAGGAATCGTTTCCTTATTATTATATTCTTCTTGTGTAGAGATTTTGACTTTCTCTCTGCTGGTATTTTATATGGCTGGGTTACGAAGGAGAGCAGGCATGTGCAAGTCAAACTTGGGATTTGGTGCGACACTTTCCATTTTCCAAGCCGACATAATCTATCTATCATCCCTCCCCTTTTCTCTTCCTCGCTTGGCTGCTTCCCCTTCTCCCTGTAGACTGTGATGATGCATGTTGGCTGGAATCGATTTCCGTGGGTGCATAAGTTGTATTGGTTACTCTATAAATACTCGCCCCTCCTTCACTCTCCGAGCCAGCACACACTGACACACAACAAACCTTTTACGAGGACAAGGGACACCTCTTCCTGTCTTGTTCCTCCAGCAGCTCCTCCCCCTGCCACACCACCCCCTCCCCAATCTGCACCATCATCCACAGCTGGCTTGCTAGCTAGCTCGCATAATGGATCCCGCTTCCGCCGCTATGTATCCGTCCTCTGCAGCCGTGATCACCTCCACGCTTCTCGTCATGCTGTCCCTCATCTTCTGCTTCTTCCTTTTCCTCTACCTCCTCTGCTCTCTCCTCCCGAGGGCCTTCGCCGCCGGGCGAGCAGCGCCCCGTAAGCTGCCCCTGCCTCCCGGTTCCATGGGCTGGCCTTACGTCGGCGAGACTTTCCAGCTCTACTCCAACAATCCCGACACCTTCTTCGCCCTCAAACAGAAGAGGTCCGTCCGGTCATGTCCCGTTTCCTTCCTCCCTTGTGTTGCTGTCACTTCATGGAGTTGGTCGGCGGTCACACTTGCTTCTTTTTGCAGGTACGGGCCGATATTTAAGACCCACATCCTGGGGTGTCCTTGCGTGATGGTGTCCAGCCCTGAGGCGGCGAGGTTCGTGCTGGTGACGCGGGCGCACCTGTTCAAGCCGACGTTCCCCGCGAGCAAGGAGCGGATGCTGGGTCGCCAGGCCGTCTTCTTCCAGCAGGGCGACTACCACGCCCGACTCCGCCGCCTCATCCTCCGGGCGTTCTTGCCCGAAGCCATCCGCCGCTCCGTCGCCCGCATCGAGGCGGTCGCCCTCCGGACCTTGCAGTCGTGGGACGGCCGTCTCGTCAATACCTTCCAGGAAATGAAGACGGTAAGCTTCTCGATTCGACTCGCCAAGTCGAACTCGTAAGACCATATGTTGTTGTTGCTGCTGCTGCTAAATTTGTTTGCCCTGCTTCCGCGCAGTACGCATTCAATGTGGCGATCGTATCCATCTTCGGGAAGGACGAGCTCTCCTACTTGGAGGAACTGAAACAATGCTACTACACCCTCGAGAAGGGCTACAACTCCATGCCCATCAACTTGCCCGGGACGCTCTTCTTCAGCGCGATGAAGGCCAGGAAGCAGCTGGCCCACATCGTGGCCAAGATCGTGTCCTCCCGGAGGATGCAGAGGACAAACGAGGCCAGTAATGACCTGCTCGGTTCTTTCATGGAAGCCAAAGAAGCGCTCTCCGACGACCAGATTGCAGACAACATGATCGGCGTCATCTTTGCTGCCCGAGACACCACCGCCAGTGTGCTCACCTGGATCGTGAAGTACCTGGGAGACAACCCCAGCATCTTACAAGCGGTCACGGTAAGACACCTCTCTTCTCCTTCAATTCCGCCTTCTTCGACACGGATAAGAGAAGCGATTTAGGTGTCGGATCGATGAATGTTCTGCCAGGAAGAGCAAGAGGAAGTAATGAAGAAGAAAGAAGCAGGCAACGAGGAGAAGTCCCTAACATGGGCCGACACCAAGCGGATGCCGTTGACTTTGAGGGTGATTCAGGAGACCATGAGAGTGGCCTCCATCTTATCCTTCACCTTCAGAGAAGCGGTGGAAGATGTGGAGTACGAAGGTGAGTTGGCATCTTCTCTTCCACCATTCTCCCATACGCATCGCTTTCGCATGGTCTCAATCTGTACTTCGTTGAGCAGGGTATCTGATTCCCAAGGGATGGAAGGTGTTGCCACTCTTCAGAAACATTCACCACAGCCCGGAAAACTTCAGCGACCCAGAAAAGTTCGATCCCTCCAGATTCGAGGTAGGAAACGGAGGACAGCTCTCCCCTGTCTCGATCGATCTACAGACGAATAATAATTCTCTTGCTCTGGTCAACTGCTGCAGGCGTCTCCCAAGCCCAACACCTTCCTGCCATTTGGAAACGGGACCCATGCCTGCCCTGGAAATGAGCTAGCGAAGCTGGAGATGCTGGTCCTCCTCCATCACCTCATCACCAAATACAGGTAACCCACCAAAACCATCAAACGAGCACTTGTTTTCCTTCCCTCCCCGGAAGACGAATGTTCACGGTCGATGCTGATGTTTTATGCTGTCCATCATCAGGTGGTCTATGTCGGGTTACGAGAGCGGAATCCAATTTGGACCTTTTGCGCTGCCATTGAATGGCCTGCCCCTGCGATTCTCTCTCAAGTCACCAGTGGAGGACCGAGCTGCTTGAGCTTTCTCCGTGGTGTCGCATGCCGTTTCCAGAGTCTGGACGACATGGTTGAGCTCAAGGAACAGGCCATGCTATCAAGACTGCTGCAGGTGAAGAAACCAGCAAGGAAACACCACCTTTGTTCTTGTGTTTGGAGGGGGTTGACATCTCCACTGGAGTGTATTATTATTATTATTATTATTATTATTATTATTATTGTCTTATGCTTCTTTTATTTGAACGAGTGGTCAAGCAATCAAAAGTGTTGCACCATCGAATGTTTAATATGTACTACAGATTAATAATAATAATTCAGCTACTTACTGCAAATGGTTACTCGACTTTGGTCTGCTTTGCACGTCGCTCCCCCATCATCACTGCACCCCCCACTCGTGTGGCAATCGAAGATTAAATGTAAATATTTTATACGATCTACTGAAAGGGTCTTTTTCTTTATTTATTATTATCTAATTATTATTTATTATATTAAATAATTTATTATTATTTTAAATTATGTATTATTATACGACAACGTTTATATGTGGACTCGACTCGAATCAAATTTAAGATCGATCGGTACCTGCGAGTCTTTAATGACAACGTTGTTTGTGTACTATGAGAATTAAAATCTAAAATTATATGAATAAAGCTCATGTTCTCAAGTACCATAGGCTAATACCATTTAAGCAGCCAAATAAAAATAAAAAAAAGGACAGGACGATGATGGAAAAAAAAAAATCTTAGAAGAGAAGGAGTATGAAAATAAAATTAAATTACACTGATTTTGAATTATTTGTAGTTTTGGGGTTTTCCTTTCGTAAGCCGAAACTTTCCTATTGGACCTTTATACCCTTGAAAGCGACCGGTCCAGTTTAAAGTTATCTATTTGGGCCGGTTCAATTCCAAAATAAAGGATTGGACCGGTTGGTTTGAGAGAAAGAGGAATAATAAACAACTCTCTTCTTTCCCTCCCCATCTTTCTATATCCTACTAAAGCATGAGTGTCATCATCATCTTCTTCTTCTTCTTCTTCTTCTTCTTCTTCTTCTTCTTCTTCTTCTTCTTCTTCTTCTTCTTGTCGAATGGGTCAAAGAGCAGAAGGATGTTAAAAATGTAATTGAAACAGTAATCTTTTGTTGTTGGATCAGTTTATTTCTCCTTTTCTTCTTATTTTTGTCATACTTTATTTTTTTTTTTGCTTTCCGAATACAAGACAATACGAAGGCCAACTCACTTGGCTAATATCTAGCATTTCTTTCTTTGTTTTGATTTTTAAATAGATGATGATGACAAGTCTTACTGGTCTCCCTCTCCATCAATATGGGCAAAATCGAACATAAAATTTATTATAAATCAAACCCAGCATGCATCACTCGATCCTTTTAATTCTTAATAATATATGACTATCTTAATTGGGATCACGAGAAACACGAAGAAGATAAACTTGCAAATAGTGTGTATTGTAATTCCACAGTCAGCTTTCACTGCGCTAGTGGAAGAAGAACTCTCGTGTGTTTCTCGAAGGAAAGCAGGTAGATGTAGTTTTCTTGACGAGGAGAATGTTAACATCTTTGACTAAAATGATGCAACAACAAACATCAGATCCGTGTCACTCACTAAAATGATGCTGAATGAAATATATTTCACTGGAGTCTCTCTTTCATATTTATGAAAGTCAAATCAAATGAAAGTTGCACCTATCTACCGGATCTCAAAGTCCAACACATGCAACACGTCTCTCTGCGTTTAGTATGCGTAGATATGATAGAGCAGCCATGTAGATAACTAAATCCTTGAAATCAGCTTATTAACTACGTCATAAGATCAACTATACAACACATTGGATGAGCCATAATAAAATATAAGTATTGTTTAGGTACGTGGTGGTGATGTACTTAAGTCAATCCTCAAAGATTAGTCTAATCTAATAATGATGTACTGATTTACTTCTCTAGAATTGAAGCTTTAAAACTTCGGACTAAATTGTTTTGTTTTTAGTAAGGATCTGAAGCAACTTCAAGGTTAAAAGTGATAGAAGATAAGATATTCGAAAAATCTTTCCTCTTAATCTGTATAAATAGGAGAGGGACAGCTTAATATATTTAAGCTAAAACTTCTTCAATAATTATTCTTATCTTTTATTATTTTCATCAAAAAGAATATCAAGTTGTAGAAGGGTCGAGTGCTATGTGAGCTCAACAAACGATTTAGAACATTTACTCCAACTCTAGTGTCCCGGTAAGAGGACTAAATGTTGAAGAGAAATAGAACATCAAGAGTTCAACATCTATTGCCAGATGACAACCGGTCCAAATCATGTTTTAGAGAGGTCACGTGTTGGAAGAACATGACTATGGGGATATTAATCCTAAGGATCACAAATTGCATTATCGTATACAACACGTTGAGCTTACGATAGGCTTCATCCAATAGTTACATCACAACAGCCCTCAAATATATGCATGAGATAGACATAAAATTGACATAAAGTAGTAAGATAACTATGTTTGTGTCTCGAGGAACATGACAAATGTTATTGAATTCTGATTCACTTTGTCGACGTTAAACGTGGAATGGGTGAGCAAAACTACAATGTCTATTAATTCACGTTGCTTTCTTCCCACCAAAATTTTCATATATCAAATATATTATAGTTTTAATTGAATAATATATATTATAATCTTGATTGAATTCTAATTATGATTATAGATTAATAAAAAAATTATTTATAGTTGGATCCCTCAAATGACATTGATGGGAGAGATTCTCCTAATCACTTATTTTACATCACGTGTTATCTCCTATAAATAGACATGACTTTATAGTGAATATATCCGAAATGATTGAAATTACAAATCTATTCTTATTAGTCTTATGAAAGATAGAGAGATCGAGTCTAGTTTCTTTTGTAGATCGATGTTACTGCATTCTACGGATTAAACTGCATCTTGCATTCTATAAATCAATAAAGATGTTACTGCATCTTAGTCTTAATATATTATTATTTGATTTTATATTTTGATATTAAATTTATTTTGTATGATATCATAATTATGATTTTATGTTTACAATTAGTATTTGTTATAAAATACCTTATATCGTAAAAGTTTAAATCTATTTATATTATTGTTTTTGCTTGCGAGAAGTAATCTGATCTATTTTGTTTCTTTTGTCGGTCGTATGAAGATTTCCTCGCTTATGCAAATGGTATCATGAACTGCTATTGACGACGTTGTAAACAGTCGCAAACATAGAATCTTGATCGTCGGCGTTGATTCGCGCTAATTTTGGTGATAGTTGAGGGTTGCTGTGATAAGAAGTAGTTGCTATTGTGGGCAACGACAAGGGCACATGGTACTCCCACATGTCATATGCGCTGCTACGATCGAAGGTGGCTAAGCCGAAGTGGCACAACACCGAAGCGGTGGAAAGCTGCCGCATCCAAGCGACTTTGTGGAGGGTGGTGGAAGCGGTCGGCGGCAGCAATAGAGGCGTCGTGCAACGAACGACTATGATGTCATGACGACACGGTCTCTCGTCAAAGGCAGCGATTAGTGGTGCGATGGTTGTGCAGTAGGGCAACCACCCTATTGGACGTCGCTGCAATGGTCGTGCCCGATGGTTGTGCATGGTTGGGTGCTGGACGACAATGTTAACAACCACAAGGCTATCGTCAATCCAATAAGGTGGGTGCCCTCGCGATTGGGTGTGTCATCTGGCGGTGCAATGAGAAAGAAAGCTATAAAAGAAAAGGGAGGTATTGCGCATACGTGCATTTAACTAATTGGTCAAATATTTTTTTTCTTTTTTTTGGCATTTACTTTTAAATTTAAATATACTAATAAGTTATTAATTAATATATTAATAAAAAAAATTGACTGGAGCTCAATATAATAACACCGGAGAGATTCATGATGATATCTTTAATATAACTGATAAAGTTGTGAAACTTAAATCATTATGTATAAATGTGGATGAGTCTTTCCTTATGCAATTCATTTTTAATTATCTTTCATTTTAGTTTGACCCATGCAAAATTTATTAAATATAAATCGTAATAAATGATACTTGAATGAGTTGATTAGTATGTATATTTAGAAAAGGTCAAGACAAGAAAGATCTTATAATATTTGGCTACTACTTAATGAGTTAGTAAAAAAAAAAAAGATTAAAGTGTATCAACTAAATAAATTTATTAGGTCTAACAATACAAAATAGACTAATGAAAAAAATATATGACAAAGCTTGGTTTGAAATTTTTTTATAAACTTAACCTTTATATGTTTTAAATCAAATATTATAAATGTATACTTGATAGATTGATTATGGTACTTCAACTTACTTTATCAATAATATATAGAGTTTTGTTCAACTTGAAAAATTAGATGTACATGAAAGATTTATCGTTAGAGGAATCATCTTAAAATAAAATTGATAATAGTGAGAATTTATCATCTATGTCTAAGGACGGGTCATCTAATTGATCTTACGGACACATGTTATATTTTTACTATTTTAGAAATTTAATTTTTTTTATTTAGAATTGATAAGTTACGATTATTTTTTAGTGTCGGTAAACTTCGTATGTTTTATAATTTAATAAAAAATAGTTCTAAAATTTTATGTTATGATTTATATATAATTAATTTAAATTTTAAGTTTACAAAAAAAATATTGATCATACAATTAAATGTTGGATTGAAACATAGTTTCAATAACGAGAAAAAGTCTTAATTGTTCTTAATGTCTATATAAATAAAATCGAGAGATAATTAGATAAAAAATTAAAATAATCAGATTTAATAGAAATAATAAATTTAATGATAAATATGATGAGTCAGATCTAATAGGATTTTCGAGAGTTTTGTTTGGTAGAAAATGTAAAAGAGGTTCGCTGTGGTGAAACAAAATAAAAACTAAGGGTTTTCTAATAAATAGCTGAAATAATTCTGAATAATAATTTTCGTTTTTTATCCTTTTGGATTGAACATTAAGATTGGGTTAAGAAAAAATATAAAAAGAAAATGATAATTTTTGAAAAAAATCCTTCATTTTAGAAGTTTCCCAATTAGTGTCCTTTGTTTTTCTCAACCGGTGTTTCATTTTTTCGATATTCTTAAAATATCTCTAATATGATAAATATAAAAAAAAAACTCTCAATGCTTGCATTAGATTGGTTCGGTGAACCGATTTATCACTATTTTAATTAAAATATTTTTTGAATAGTAGTACAGTACTTATAGTACATAAAAAAAACTATAAACATATAAAAAAAAAATAGTTGTAAGTATAATACAAACTAACATATCAATCTTAATTTAATTTCAAATAGGTAAACATTATAATCTAATCTTATTCAAAAAATATTATAACTGATATAATAGTGGGTCGAATCATCCTAAGAATCAGTCAATAGCATTTTGAGATATGGGAAAATGTGAAACATCGAGGAAAGAAATAAAAAAAATTATCAATCAGAAAATAAAGAACTCAAAACGAGGATGTTTTCATGAGAATTCATCCAAAATAAAAATCATAGATTCCCGTCCGCGGGAAACGGTTTCCTCACGTCGAAGGATACAACATTCCAAACTTGGCACGGCACGGAGTTCGTATCAGACTAATACGTAACTCATCAACAGACCCTATCAAACTAATATGTAACGCATCAAAAGTAGAAAATACTTTCTCCTAAAATAAATCTTTCTCGGAATATGTCATGCTTGTGGTAAAACCCTGGAATTGTATCGAATAGAATTGAAGGGAAGGGGAGGGGGGAAGGGGGAAGGGGGGAGAGAAGAAGCCAACATAGGGGAGCGAGAGGATCTCTCGTCTCTCCTCCACTTTTCGCCAATTCTTGTCTCCTTCTTGCTATTTGAGGGCGGAGGAGGCGATGCACAGATCGGGCCCGGTGGTCATGGCGTGGAACGTGTTCAAGTTCTGCACGGCGCTTCGGGCTTTCGGCTCCCTCATGATCCTGCTCGTCCTTGGCATCGTCGGGGTCAGCTACTACGCCGTGGTCGTCGCTAATTACGGCCCTGCCCTCGGCGCCGGCGGGATCGATTCCCTCCTGGCCCTTGCTGTCTTGATCCTCTTCCATGTCCTGGTACTTGATTCGCCGCCTCGCTTCTTGCTTCTGACGCCCAAGTTTTCTTTTGGTTGGTGGAACTCTGATCCCCAATCCTCTGATTAGTGGTCAGGCGCCTTATTTTATGGATCTTCTTTCAAATCGAATCTCTCTATTGCTAGATTCGATTGCTCTGCTCTTAAATCAGCGTATCTAGCTGTCGAAATGTTATCTATGCACTGTTATTTTTCTTTTTCAAGATTGTCGTGAAATGCTTGCGATCTTCTTGGTTTTTTTAAATACCAAGTTCCTATGTGCTAAGATCAACTTTTAGCTTAAGGATCTGCTTTTAGGAAGTAAGAGAAATAAAGTTTTGTTAGTCTCAAGGGTAAGTCAATCAACAATTTATGATTAAGAAAATTATGGAAAGAACAATAATACGCATGTATAATCTCTTGGGCCCAAGAAATTTGTAAAGCACATCTGCTGATTATACATATAGTAAGTACCTTAGAAATTTAATAATCTTCTACTGTTTCTTTTCCTTACGAGAAAATTGTACCTGCTCAGAACCAGTAAAAGAAAGCTGATGGGGGAGGCAGAGAAAATAGAAAATTTTGATTTTTTCAGTCGTTGTTGCATTGTGACCAACAGTCTATCTAATAAAAGTGGATGATTACACAGTTGGGTCTGCTTCTATGGAGCTATTCCTCCGTTGTCTTCACAGACCCTGGCAGTGTCCCACCAAATTGGAAGCCTACTATAGATGAGGAGATAGGAGAAAATGCTCCGTTAACCAACTTGGATTTCAGTAATCATATTCTAAATTTGCAACAAGGACATCTTGCAGAAACAGGAAATCCAACGATAAGATACTGCAGGAAGTGCAACCAGTTGAAGCCACCACGCTGTCATCATTGTTCAGTTTGTAAGTCCATGCTTCTTGACTTATTTTTATTTAAACATGTATGCTGTGTGCTCTTGTGTCTGTATCTTTTATTGTATATTTAAATTCTTATCTTAGGTGGGAGATGTGTACTTAAGATGGATCATCATTGCGTGTGGGTAGTAAATTGTGTGGGGGCTCTAAATTATAAGTTCTTTCTTCTTTTTCTGGTAAGTGTCTAATCCAATTTTTTCTTGCGTTGTGATAACATGAACCTTCAATGTTTACTGAAAACTACTGCTGGATTTTATAGAGGTTACCTTTTCTTGTGATGCTTGATTACAATTTTTCACTTTTATTTTATTTGGCCAAATTGAAATGTCCTAATACAAATAGATTCACATGCATGCACACATGCACACGTACACATGCCAAAAAAAAAGGAAGAAAAAACAAAACTATTGTGTATGTAATTGCTCGCGAAGACTATGGCTTTCGTTGAAACATTACTTGATGGTGATACGTTTATGTTATTTAATAAACTTCCAAACAACTGTTACACTATATCAATTTTTTTATTATTTGATGGCCTAGATTAATCTTTAATGCTCTGCAGTTGTTGGATTATGTCTTGCGATTGAGTAGTGACAAGGGAACATGAAGGCTTCTCATTTGCTCTCATAACTATAATTGCAACATATCATAAGCAATAAAGAAATCTAAGAGGGGACAAGCAATAGCCTTCTGTTGGATTATCCATAGCAAAGAATACAACATCATGCAATTGAAGAGAAAAAAGAGAAGGTTCAAGAAAAAAGAGCAAAGAAGTACTGAACAGTGAGTTGTGGAACTTGTTTCATTTTATATTATATAAAAAAGCCTATTTTTTCAATAAAAGGCACTATTTTGCTCAACTGGACTGTAATTGACTCGACATACAGTTTCCATCACCCCAAAGAAAAGTTAACAAGCAAACTATTTGTAATCCCTCCAAATTAAACATACTTGAATTCTAGTTAAACCTCTTTGATTAGTGATTATGGGAACTACTTTATGGATGTCTACACTTTCCATCGGTGCTAGATGCCACACCGTATTTCCTGTTTCCAAGTTGACTGCTGTTCTAAGTTCTATGTTCTTTAAATAGTCCATTTTAAGTGACTAAATGCAATATCAATATACTATTTTTTTTATATACTTCTAGCTCACAACTTGTTGTGCTTCTAAGATAAAAATTTTGTTAAAACCTATACTGCAGTTATGATATAGGGGTTCCAAGTTTTAGAGTTCTGCCTATTTGGTGCCTTTAGTTGTGATTTATAAGTAACTGCATGAAATAACAACATACAATTTCCTACATGTTTGTAGTATGAAGCTTATTGTGTGTGCATTTTGTTGCTTGTTAAAACTTAAAACTAATATTATAAACAGTGGCTAGTTGTTGCATGTTGGGATTCTTGATTCAGAACTTTGTACTTGTGAGTGATGTATTGAAAATCATTAAGAAAGCTATCTACTTTTGTGGTTGCTGATCATGTCATTATATGTTCTATGGTCTTAGCCTACAACCAGTGAATCTATGAATAGTGTTTATTAAAACAAAAAACTCATTGGATATATGTTTGATTTCTGACGAGCTTGTGACAATTAGAGGAATTTTTTTTGTAATAATAGAGAAAGGTAAAGAAAGAGAGGAAGGAAAAACATATTTGTAGGATTTTGGTTGATGTGCCAAGTAAGTTAATTAATTCATGGTCAAGGTTTTTGGTAAACAACCTCTTTACTTTTGGTAAGCCTATGTTGAACCTTGATTTTGTTTTCTTAGATATCTTTTGTAAATATGATTATTATATCTTTTTTTTTTTTTTTTCTAAAACCCATTATAATGTGTCATATAAAAATTCCTTTTTAGTTTTTTCATTAATTGCATCAATAAATAAATAGGTCAATTTTACAAATTGATTTGTAGAAATAGTTGCTTAAAATCTTATTCTTCCTTCAATATACAACAACAACAACTATATAACAATAATAAAGTCGTAAGTCCCAACTATTAAGGTCGTCTACATTGGATCTTTTGTTGTCATTGAAATCTATAAAAAGTCATATTTGATTATGTTAAGAATTTTTAAAGCTTTATTTATAGTTTTTATTAAAGTCTTTTTAGGTCTTCCTCTACTTCTCTTCGTACCATTAATATTAATAATTTTACCTCTTTTGACTATCACATTTGGAGGCTTCCTCAGCACATGCCCATACCATCTTAAACGTTTTCTCTCATCTTATCCTTTATTAAAGCGATACTTAGTTGTTCACGAATAAAAGTATTTTTTTCCTATCTTTCCTAGTAACTCCACACATCCATCTTAACAGTCTCATCTCGGCAACATAAACATTTTGTATATGTTTTTTTTTAACTGCCCAACATATAGATCTATAAAGTATTGTTAGTCTTACAACTGTCTGATAAAATTTTCTTTTTAATCTCAAACATATCCGATGATCACACAAGACACTGACACCCCGTGTTATATTAACTCTTCTATTTTTACACTATGAACAATATCTTCATCGATCTCTCCATCTTGTTGAATAATTGATCCAAAATACTTAAGACTTTTACTTAAAGGGATTTCTTGTCCATCTAATTTAACAATATTCTCTTGTCTATTTCTAGAGTCATTAAAATTGTATTTTATATATTCAGTTTTAATTCTACTTAATCTAAAAGCTTTAGTTTCCAATGTTTGCCATTGTAGCTCAAGTTTATAATTAATTCCATTTAGGTCTCATTAACTAAAATAATATCATTAGTAAATAGCATACACTAGTAAGGTCTATTATATAAATGACTTTAAGTTTATCTATTATCTATGTGGAAAGTAGGGACTTAATACGGATCCTTGGTGTAATCCTATGTTAATAGGAAACTCATTAGACACACTCCCTATAGTTATAACACTAGTAGTTACATTATCATAAATATATTTAATAGCATCAATATAATTAGTGGATACATTTTTCTTTTCTAAAATCCACCATAATAAATCTTTAGGAACTCTATCATAGACTTTCTCTATGCCAATAAAAACTATATGCAAATTTTTTTTTCCTATACTTTTGCATTAATTATCTTAATAAATAAATAGCTTCTATAGTTGATCTTCTAGGCATAAAACCAAATTGATTTTCAGAGATCTTTATTTCAAGTCTTATTCTACTTTTGATAACTCTTTCCCAAAGTATCATAGTATGACTCGTGATTTTAATTCCGCAATACTTTGAACAATTTTGTATGTCACCCTTATTTTTGTAAATTGGCACCAAAAAATTCTTCCTCCATTACTCGGGCATCTTTTTGAATCTAATGATTTTGTTAAATAAGTTAGTTAACTAGACTACTCCCTTGTCCCCTAAAATTTTTTAGACGTCAGGCCCTATACTCTTAGCTATGTTCATCTTTTTTAGTGTATTTTTTACTTCATTAGCTCTAATTTTATTAATAAATATATCATTACTATTTATTGTTAAATCTAACTCTTATGTAGAATATATTTATTAAATAATTTATAAAAATATTTTTTAATCTTTCCTTAATCTCGTTATCATTAACAAATATTCTTTGATCTTAGTCTTTAATGCATCTAATATTACCTAAATTCTTATACTTTCTTTTTCTAACGTTAGAAATTCGATATATATCTTTTTCACCATCTTCAGTACGTAATTCATTATAAGAATTATCATAAGCTTTATATCTTGTCATACTAATCATTTTTTAGCCTCTTTTTTTAGATTCTCTAATATCTTTTAAATTTTTTCTCATTTTTACAATTCTGCGAATCTTTAAAATATAATCTTTTAGTAAAAATTATTTTTTGAACTTTCTTGCACCACCACTAACTGTCTCTTAAGGTTACATCCCTATCTTTAGTTTCACTAAAAATCTCGTTTGTTAAGCTCAATCTTATTAGCCATCATAGTCCAAATGATATTAATATTATCCTCATCTAAATTCTAAGTCGCCTCCCCTTCTATCTTATTCTTAAAAGTCTTTACATTATCATATTCAAAATTTCACCATCTAGTTATAATAATTTTTTCTACTATCTTTTTCTTCTTCCATTTTCAACAATAAATATCGAATACCATTAACCTATGTTGATTTGTTAAACTTTCGTCAGGTATAACTTTACAATTCTTACAAATAACTTAATCTACATTTCTAGTGAGAAAAAAGTCTATTTGACTAAAGTTGTGATCACTCTTATAAGTAATTAAATATTCATTTCTCTTCTTAAAGTGAGTAAATATAATTATAAAATCAAATAATTAGAGAACCCTTTATTTACTGAAAGTGTTCTTGTATTCCAAGTTACTAACCTAACTTTTTATTTTTGAACTTTCTTTACTCTCATTGGTCCAAGACAATTAGAGAACCCTTGCCTACTTGGCATCACATCCGTGTGCTGATATGATGAGTCGCTTCCAAGCGACCTCTTAGCCCACCATTTGTAATTCGGGACACTTAGGTGGTGAAGGTGCCTCGCGTCACTTTCGGATGATGTCCTATCTCTATATTGAAATAAATTAAAATCCATATTCATGAGATTTGACATAGTTTTATGCTGGTTGTTAGTGACCTAACGCAACCCTCCACCTTTTTCATTCGAGCATGGGACCGGTATTAGTGGTGTTATTCTTCCTTCAATATATTTCCCAAAATTTCGTAATATGAAATTCCTCTATAAGTATAACAGTTTTGAATCTCTCTCTTATTTCTATAAATTGGTCTTGGAAGGCTTTTCTTGCATTCATCATATATCTTTTTAATTTTCCAAGTTTTCTTAAATAAACAAGTCAATCAAATTACTCATTAGTGGTGTGATTTGTGTGCCATGAAACATGTCATGGTCGAGATATTTGTGAAAGATCGAAACACACTTTTTTAAAGTATGCAATCTACTTTTCTGTATGATGGGTGGGTCTTAAAAGATGTTCATCGGGAGGGTGGAAACATGTGTTTAGCTTCTCTTTTTTTCCCCTGCTACTTAGCTCACTTGAAGAAATATGCTTATTAGATTTCTACTTGTTGGTTGTAGAATTCTTTTGAAGCTTGAAATGATGGAATTTCCACTTATTCAGTTTTTTTATATCCAGTGTGATGATATCATTCCAATTAAAGTAATTTATTTAGAAGGTTTGATATAGTTTTACAGCCATACGATGTTTTCTTCGCTTCATTGCAATTTTGGCCTATGATCTTGATACCATTCTTTTCTTGTGGATGCAGTTTTACACATTTCTTGAGACAACTCTTGTCACTCTTTCTCTCTTTCCCCATTTTATTGCCTTCTTTAAAGACGTGGAGATTCCTGGAACACCTGGCACACTTGCAACTACTTTTCTCACATTCGGTATGCATATTCCTATTTTGTAATGCAGTAGCTTCTGTTTCTAAACAACTTTTTCTTTCTCTGTTGTTGTGAATGATAGTGATTTTTTTTGTTAACGTTCTAGTGTTGAATTTGGCTTTCGCATTAAGTGTGCTTGGATTTCTGATCATGCACGTATCTCTGGTGGCAAAGAATACCACAACTATTGAGGTAAGTATTGGCAGTAAAATACTGATGAATCCTGATAGTTACAAGGACAAACATATCCTTCTGTCTTCAGGCATATGAGAAGAAAACAACTCCAAGATGGAAGTATGATCTCGGCCGAAAGAAGAACTTTGAGCAGGTTAGTCATTATGCATCATCATCATTTTTTGTCCCTCCTATGTTCAATTACTCTAAAGGGTCAAAGACAACTCGATAGCAACATGATGGTACAGAGACTAGACCAGACATTTTGCAGAGTAATTGCTATATGAATGACGACAGACACCTAAAATAATAGGCGAGGTGTATACTTTTCTTATATACGTTTATGATGACACTACGAGTTATTTGCTAGACTTAGCACATCCTGTGAACTCAGTAGCTTGGATTAGGTATAAAAATATGGGTTAAGCAAAAACAAGTTGGCATTAGAATGAGAAGAGATGGTAACACTTATTCTCTTGCAATCCTTCTAGTATGAATGCTATAGTTCAAATTTTTTTCTGTGGATCAGGTGTTTGGAGCAGACAAGAGGTATTGGTTCATCCCTCTATATTCTGAAGAGGATCTGAGAAGAATGCCGGCTCTGCAAGGACTAGAATATCCCACAAAGCCAGATCTGGATGCACAGTAACTTTATAATGCCGTGACAGGAAGAGTTGGTGGGTTCCTGAGTATTCCAACGAGGATTCAGAAAGAATGCCAGCTCGCAAGGATTTGAAATGAATTCGCCATGCCAGATCTGGATGTACAGTAACAATAGAATGTCAATGTTTACGATGGACTTTTAAGCCTGAGGTTGTAGATCTGTAAATGTCGACCATTGGCATTGTGCTGTTGAGCAAGCATGTCTCTCGTAACAATCGTTTCTCACTTCCGAGATTTAACAGTGTGAAAGCAAGACAGGTTGAGTGAAAAAATTAAAACCATCAAGATAGTTTTTGAAATCTATTTTTGAAATCTGTATGGATGGCATTTGTCAATCTAAAAATTTATAATTTTATTGACATATTTTTAAATAAATATTTAAATATTTTTATGAGTTTTTACAGATATTAATGGTAGTAAAAAAGATTCATGTAATCGACCTAAATGATTAAGATTTAATAAATTCATGTATCAGATTTTTTTTATTTTTTTTTGACCCTGTTACTTCAAAAAAAAAAAAACTCGATACATCAAAATTGAAAGCACCAAAGTTGCATGTCTTATGGAGCATAAACGTACTAATTCTCAGCTTAATCTGAGAAACATCATAGGTTTTTTCCTTTATTATTATTATTTTTTTTGTCACACAAGCCATCGGAATCTCATGCAAATCACTGTTTAGGGTCCCCTTGCCAAGAATATTATGCGCATCATGTAGAACCATATTTCCGAATCTTTTAGTCAGCCACGAATATTATAAGATTTAAGTTTAAAAAGTGATTCTATTTTTATTACAAGCTGCGAAACTTGTGATTTTATTTCGGGGAAATTGTCTTTGCTTTAGCATATATAAGCCTTTCTTGTTGATGCTGAATCACAATGGAATAATCACCGGTACCAAAAACACATTCTTGACCAAAAGCGACATCTTCCATGAAGATTCAAGTAGGTTGAACCTATTTAATTTCACATTTTACTGAGCATCCAATGTTATCAACTGTAGTTAACAGCAATTCTGATGCATCACAGATTACCAGCTGCGTGTATTGTCTTTAGTAACTCATGTATGACCGTTATGAGACTCAGTTTCCGCTTCATCTGCATCCTCAAACCGCTGATCCTTGATTTGAAGCTGCAAGAAGACAAGAAAGAGAACAACGTGCAAGTTAGGATACCCAAGAAATAAGCATAGCATCATAAATATAGAAGAAAGTCTCATCCTTCACGTCCCTAGTTCTAAGCTGTAGACATATCTATTGTTGACATGTTTTGTATCATAAAATATTACGTACCTACTGCTTGCAAGTGCGATACATATGAAAAAGCATGTCAGGTGGAAAACAATCAGTTTCTATAGGCAGTTGTAAAGAACAAATTAAGGAATTTATAGATGAGTTCAAATCCACCTGAATATCTTCAATCCACTTTGAAGGTTGATCTACAGGAGCACTTTGCCAAGGCTACAAGTGAACTAGGAAAATTATGATTTATGTCCTCGCCATATTTCACTCTGTGGAAGGGCTGTTTAACACACCATTCTTTACTATGGCAGCTCCGTAACACAGGAGAAAAGAAGACACGGATTCCCTTTCTTTATGTAAAACAGAATCATGTTAAAAACATCGATTGGACTAGTATGTACCAACCAACATTTATTGATCATATATAGCTCAGTATTGGTACAATACTATTTCATTTATTATTATTTGATTTAATAATAACAGGTGACACATGTCATAGTTGCCGGCATATGGTGGCTACAGTACTAGTCATGGCTTGGGTAAGGCAATAACCGGACAAAAAACATTTTGTATCGTGAAACCTTCCCTTGTCCTTTTCATTCCCTGCTGATGCTCACTACCTGTTCAAAGCAGATTCTAACGGCACGATCTATGCCACAAGTGGTGTCAAAATTATGGTCTGTGATCATATCCAGAGGCCACTTAGAAAGAGGCCTTCCAAACTATCACAATTAGCCATGTACTGCTCTTCTCATTAAATAATGGTTGGCCTTGGATAGTGGAAGAAACTGGGTCTGAGAAAACTTTGACTATTCAGATGCAAGTTGAATATGAGGTCGAAGGGATGCCATGGGGTAAAGGGTTGTGAGAACGTACATCATAATAAACTTTCCCTCTCAGACACACCTTGTCCACACGACCCCAACCCCAGTGAGAAGCATAGGGCAATACAGCACAAGAGCTAATCGCCCCTACTTCTTCTTCCCTTCCGCATCAAATTTTAAGCAAATCTAGTTCTTAAGTAAGCTCCTTAAAGGAATTTTCTTTTTGTCTTATGATCTCATCTTCTTGGTCTAGAAAAATATACCACCTGTGTCAAATTTGGACATGTAAATTTTATATCTTAGCTGTGGTAGACAATATTACTTCCCCAGCCCACTGATTCTAGATCTTCAAAGTTGTTCACAAACCATGAAATACATGCACTTTCAAATGCTCATTGTGTTCATGTTCCTTCTGTCTATGCCAAATATTGACACCTATCAGATACTTCAGAACCCACATAAATATTGTCGAGATTTGGATTTGCTAATATATCATATAGAAGAAACTTTCTACAAAAGGCTCTTGGACATGTTGAGTAGCAATATGAATGAATTTTGGACCTTGAAATCGTAACAAATGTGATTCTCTTATATGTTGTTCATGCTTTTGGTCCTTTGGATGATAGTTGTTTATGAGAATGGATGTATGCTTCTTATGAGATGTACATAATGACAATAGATTGCAATATTGGATTAAATCCTACTTAATATAAAATAATAGCAGTTTCATAAATGTTATATTTACTAATTGTAGTGTTCAGATCATGCAGCCTTTTTCTAATAACTGTCATTCCATTATATCCATATCCGTTCATCTCTATAAGCTATGTTAAGATTATATGGCCATATGTAAGGAAATCTCATGCATTGTCTGAGCTAAGAAATATGCAGACAACTGACACATTGTATGAGCTAAAACAAAAAAATAATATTATATCATAGCATGGTGGACATACCTCATGCATTGCATGAGCTAAGTCGTGATCTCCATAAGCATAACCGATGGGTTTGGCATGATTTTCTGAAAGCTGCCACTCTGAATCACTTCCTGTAATTGAAAAGAAAACTTGCTTCGGATTTTGTTACTTAATCAAACTACAGAATGAACATAAAGTGCAAAGTGTTCATATGGTATTTTGATTCAACTTACCATCATCAGCCGTTTCTTCATCGCCAAAAAACCAGCTATTTTCTTCCTCTCCTTCTGAAGAATTATCATTAAAGTAGAATGAATGTACATATGCGTACACATAGTGAAAAAGCAAATATTATGATGTTAGTACCTTGACAAGGCTCAGGGTTTAGTTCAGCACATTGACATAAAGCGTCAAAAAGAGTATCCACCATAAAGCTTAGTCAAGGATCCAACCAAAATAAATAAATAAATCACGAGTATAAAATGCAACAGCACATTAGCAGGCTAGCAGATGCTTCCAAGGGGCAAATAAGACAATCATCCTAAAAGATAAGATTTAACATAATAGGAACCCCAAAGAGTGTGTTTTCCATATACCATATCATGAGTGCCCACATGAAAACATTCAGCATATAGACATGACAATCTATAAAAACATATGTTTGACAAAAGAAAGTATGAAAAAGCAAACAAACAGCATAACTTTTAAAACTTGTATTCTTATCTTGAAGAAACAAATGTAGACATCAAGAAGCAAGGATACACTGCCCAGGACCAGATGGTACAAGTCTCATTTCAGTGACATTTGAAAGTTCTAAATTGTCATGACGCTCTGAATCTGAGCTTTCAGACACCTCACGGTCTTCGGTCTCGATCTGTATAAGAATTCAAAGCATTAGTGCTCAGCAGTAAAACAAGAACCACCACAACAGCCAGAAAAAGTTTAAATCCCAATGATGTAACTGACGAATGTACCATTTCTATATAGACTTTTACGAAGACGTTAAGAGAAATGGGGAACAATCAATAATAAAAATGACACTTTTCCCGAAAGACACAAAGAAAACTCTTCCTTCAGGTCTCTATTCTATGTTCATGCGTAAGAAGGATTCTAGCTATCGAAAGTTGCTGCTTTTATTTGCGACAGAAATAGCTCTGGTGAAAACCAAGCCTCCCGGTCAAAATTCCCAACCAACCCTAACGAACCGGACTCAGCAGTAGGTCAAATACCAGAGCGTAGATGCAGGGCAACGGGAATGCCTCTGGATCCCTCGACACTGCGTGGAGGGAAACCGACAGGAAATCCACCGCATATCCTTTCACCTTGTCTACGTCGCTCAACCAAATCACCCTCCTACGAACCAAACAATCAAGAAGAAACTGTATGAAGGAGCGGGGGATGATTTGGGAAGGAGACGAGGAAGAGGGAGAAACTAGGGTGAAACCTGGTGGAGATATAGAGTGTTCCGCGGGATTCCAGAGGTCGGGAGCCGAGTGCGATGGCGACGCCCGGCTCGACGCGCAGCAGCTCCTCGCCGGATTCGGAGTCTAACCGGGGATGTCCGATCCCATCGCCAACGCGGTCATCGAAGTGCTGCAGTCCTAAACCCATGGCGGTGTCGTCCCGTTTTTTGTCACCCAGTGCGAGCAGTATCACTGTCCCGCCGCTCTTCAAGCTTTTGGTTTCGCAAAGCCGCGAGTTTTGGGACCTCACCGCATCGACGGGCTAATTACATGTTAGGCTAGTTATATAATCTTTTATATAATTAATTATCTTTAGACTCAAATGGTGAAATCAGTTTAATTCTTCAATCATACTATTTTTTTTTTAAATACTATAAGTTTATTCAAAAAATGATAATTGATTTTTTTTTATTTGTCTGCAAACTCCTAACGATACATATTTTAAGCTCCATTTCTTTAATAAGCTAATTTCTAATGAGTTTTGAGTTTATTTACTTTAATTATAGTGTGTTTTATAATCCTATCAAAAAAATATTATAACTAACACGAAAGTCAATATCTTATTTTTTATATATAAGATGGTTGTAATTAGGTTTTGAGTCTATTTGTCTTGGATATAATAATTTTAAATAAGCTAATGGTGTTTTGATGGAGGTACCAAAAATATTATTACTGATATGAAAGTCTTCCTATTTTATTATTATTATTTCCAATACGAATAGTTTTGAGTCAATTTGTATGGATTATAATATATATATATTTAAAAAAATTATAATATTTTGATAATCACCATAATCGATGATAGTGTTAAGTCTTTTACATGAGGGATTATGTTAGTTTATTGGACATTTGAACTAAAAAATTACACTATGTAACGTCGAGGATATTTGGAAGACCATGGAAAGGTGGGGCACCACTTCAAAAAAATAAAAAGAAATCACCCTTTTTACAGCAGCTTCAACTTTTCGAATCCATTTATCTTCCAAATATTGAAACAAATATTTGCATACGTATTGTCAACTTAATAAAATTTATATTTAGGCTAAAATTTTCATTGCTTATATTAAAAAATATTAAATAACAATGTAAATGTGTGTAGATTTATCCAAAATAAAAAAGGAACATGAAAAGCGCAATTTGAATTATTTAAAGAAACATCGCAGTTACTTACGGTCATTTGGAACAAATTTATTTCCACCTTTTTGAAGAAACATAATAATATTCAAAATGATTATATTCGTCATTTATAGGAAAACATATTATCAAATATAAGGGTAAATAATACGTACATATATTTTTATTTTTGATACAGATGGATTTGGTATATGCTTTATTACAATTTATCCTAAAGAAACTGACAAATAACAATGGAATTATATATAAATTGTGAATAAATATTTTTTTTATCATATATCACTTTTTTTTTAATGGGATAAGTAATACTTTTTTAATAGTAGGGCGATTTTGAAGCCTTCATCAGTCGGCGTAAAGAACCGATCGCAGTTTCGAGCAAGGCGACGGGAAGCGCAAAGGGGGAAAACGCCGTCGGAGATGTTTTCGGCGCTAAAGCCCCGCCGATGGGCTGCCTGTCTCTTCGTCTATCCTTCTCGCGCTTTCTCCGCTAGCAACAGCTTTTACGCCTCCTCGATGGCCGCCGCTGAAACGGTTGGCGCGGAGACGGGGCTTTATGGCTTCGATGTCCTCAAGACACCCAAAGGCTTCCGTAGGTTTGTCGACGAGGCCATCCAGAAGTAAGTCGAAGCCAAATGCTTAAGACGGAGACATTTCGTTCCCAGTCTGTCTCTAAACCGTCTATTTATGTCATCTTTAGATCTGGGGAGCTCGTTACGTATATCTCTCGGCTACCGCCGTCGATGGAGATCATCCGGGCCATGGACGAGATCTCTGATACTGTATGGTTCCGTATAATTTATTGTCCTTTTTGTTTCTGGTGGTAGTGAGAATTGTTAAAGAGTTCCCTCGATGCTTGTTTGTAGGTATGTTCGGTTATTGATTCTGCGGAGCTGTGCAGGAATACTCATCCTGACAGGTGATCGAGTAGTTAGGGCTGATTCTTACGTTACGTATGGTTTTGATCTTATTTGTTTGTTCCTCAAGACAGTTTCTTTCTTATGTGTTAATATTGACTTAATATTCTTGCAATTATGCATCTTTAGGGAATACGTGGAGGAAGCAAACAAGGCATCAATGAGGATAAATGAATATCTTCATGTGAGTTTTATCCTGTTGATGATCCCCTTGCTTGGTTTAAATCACTGTTAAGGGTAATGTGGTTTATACTTTTTAAGCAACCTACAAAAGCAATTGTCATAATACATATGTTCTTTATTCATCTATTTATTATGGAAGAGTTTAATGCTATATCACTACATTTTTTAGCTCCCAATGGGCCAAAATCATACTCTTAAATCATGGTTATCCTAAAAGGATATGATTTATTTCCATAAAAGGACATTGTATCATTCTTGGCCCTACCGAGCAACAAACTTGTTAATGATTAAACAGAAATGCTATGTACCATGACTTGGACCCAACTGAAGGCACAGGTTACGAATTTGGGTTGCACTTCCCACTATGCCACCATTAATGGGCTCTGGATGCCTGCTACTCTGGTTGGTCAAGACTTAAATTATGATTTGAGCTGCAACCTATTAGCATTGTTATTTTTAGACAACTTAGCCAACAGGAGTAGTGGTTCTTTTGGCCCATGCTAGCTTTTATGCTAAAATTTTTTTTGGTTTCACTTTGTTTTATTCACAACATATGGACTAAATTTGTTTGCTCCAAAAAAGCTCATGGTAGCTTGAAATGCTGTTCAAATGGTGAAGATGCTGTTTTTTGGTGTATTTAAGATCTTGGGACACTGAAATTTGGTGATCTGGCCACAGAGGGTAATGATTTGGACCTTGGGATTCTCCTTTGGATGATGCTTGGCATGCTAAACTCTATGAGGTATCATAAGTATTGGCAACACATACCAAGAAATGAGATGATTCTAGTGATGTTGGTGATGCTTGGATGGTTTTTGAATGCTCAGTGACTAGCAAGGCTGAGGCCTTGCTCAGTCGAACATTAGAGTCTGTCATGTCGATGACCCTGCTTGGCTGGTATTAGCCATGAACAAGATTCCACAAAGACACACATAAATCCACGAGACCCAAACATGGCCCTGAATTTGTCAGTTGGGTCCAGCTCTTGACCAACCTAGTTTAGGCTTAGTAGGGTTATGATTAGGTTTAATCCAACTCTCTTACAATGTTTCACCCATTAAGTTCACCTTGTCCTCAAGGTGTTGGACTGGGATCATGCTAGATGATGTCTACATTGAGCTTTTATGTCTTCTTTTCATCTTTTCATGAGAGAATGGTTTTTGATGTCAGAAAATAATTTTGCTATGTTGGACTTCTTCATTCATACATCTTTAGCAATTAGGATTTGATCAACGTCTATGAGATCAGTATTCTTAATTTCAAATATGTTAGGAATGTGCTGCACAACAGTTTGTTTTTGATACCCTTGCTTATCATCAGTTGATGACATGTGACCAAATTTGATGCAATAGGGAGTACAAGGGCTCAGATTGAACTGGAAACTCCACATAAACTTATTGACCTGTTGGGGAAGTTTCCAACAACTAGTAGCTGCTGTTTTGTCGCAAATAAGACATATAGCTTTAATCCCAAAACTTTGCTTCATTTACTGCAAGCTGAAATTTTCATCTGACTGCTGAGACTTATCTTTTTCGATATGGAGTCTGTTAGAGCCTCTGAGAGAGACTTTAATACAAGAATGTGGCTGAGAAGGTGCTGGAGTTGTCAAGGATTCTGTTGCATTCACCAGTTTCTTTTTTTCAACAGATTTGACTTGTTATGGAGATGTTATGATGATTGCCATGCATGACATGACCATGGTTGAGTGCATCTTTGGCCTGCTTGTCTTTACATGTATTGACTTGATTGTCAATGCTTTCGTACCTCTGTGGTTTTCTGTTATCTAGGATGTCCTGACCTTTTCCTGGATATAACTTTTTAAGTTGTCTCTGAAGCCATTCTGAAAATGTGTCAACTGACAACCAGAAGTTTGCAGAAGTAATTTCTTTTGCATTAAAAGCCATGAAGGAACTTATCATAATATAATCCAGAAACCCTAAAAGCCATTGATCTAGGCATATGTTCAAATATATTATTATTTTATGTCAAAGATTTCTTGTAACGACTTATTTTTTTTCAAGTAGCACTCATCTTTTTGTTCTATGTTAATCTTCGCCTTTTACTTGTAGTTCCTAAACACAAATGGTAGTTTGTACACTGCAATAGTGAAAGCTGAGAGTGAGCGTGTCTTGCATACAGAAGAAGCTCAAAGAGCAGCACATGCTTTGCGTGTTGACTTTGAAAATGGTGGCATTCATCTTTCTGATGGTAATTAACTTTATGCTGGTGCTTTTTTCTTTATCGTTATTTTTTTATAATCTACAGTCATGTGTTTCATTTGTCGCAGATAAACTACAGAGAGTTAATCAATTGAATGTCGAGATCGCTAGACTAGGCAATAAGTACGTATCATCCACTACTAACTTATACTCTTGAACTTCAATCAATTTCCTATTGATACAAAGTATGTTTTTTGAAGCTTCTATAGTTGGTTTTTGGACTTCATGTGTCTTATGTATCAATCTCTCCTGTACAACTAAAACAAGATGCTCAATATGCAAAGAATCGAGTATCCATCTTGAAGTAGGTAATTGACAAGCCACAAAGTGCAAAAAGGAAGCAGATGTTCCTTAAGCGAACCCAAATGAGTGAGGACTAGCTATCAAAATTCAAATTAGATATCTTGGTAAAATGAAATTGATCTTGTTGCCTAATAATCATACAGATATCCCTGCATCTAGGACCTTTATATGCAAAGATATCTCAAATGATCGTTGATAAGGGACCATTTGGTCGACCGGCCATTGGTGCGGCTCGTAGGCTCGCGAGGACTTGTCCACTTTGGGCGATGGGCGTACCCGCACGGTTTTGTCCTTTCGGAGCATGTGAGCTCCAAAAGGCGCCTCTGAGGGTAAGGAAGACCTGGCGGACTTATGAGCCCTTGGTTCCCATACTCTTCAACCAATTGGGACTAAATGACCTTATCAGTGCTCCCACTCGTAGGGGAGCTAAGGGCTCATAGCCAAGGTACACGGCTTGGGAGCAAGTTTGCTCGGCCGAGGTGCAGGCCTCGGGCCCTCCTTCTAGTGCCAAAATGTTGGTGAACCTTTACGCCGTGGCCGAGGTGTTAGCACGACTCGGTTCAGTCCCCGACGTACAAGGTTGCCCACGTGGGTGCTCGGGTAGTGAGGGCGAGCGTCATGTCGGGTCGGGTTCGAGCCTCGTCCTCCGAGCACGGTCTTCTCTCTTGGTGAGTGGCCTGCTTTTTTGTCGCTGGGTTCCTGCACACAGGTCGAGGTCAGGAGGCGGATTTCTCGACTCGACCCCTCCGAAGCTAAAGTTAATAGTATGTATGAGAGAGTTGAGAGTTCGAAATGTCCCCCCTTCTTGATTAGGGAGGGTTAGCTTTTATACCTGCGAGGATGAGTTAGTCGTACGGGATCAATTTATTGCGGCCAGCTCCTCGGGCGGTTGACTTAAGCTTCTGTACGAGCACTGACTAACCTGCACTGATCGGCGCCGCCCCGAGCTTTCCGGGGTGGCTATACTATGATGATGTCGTTCATACGGAGGGGGCGGCAAGTGGCTGCCCGCCACATGTGTGTTGTGCGCCACATCGTACTTGAGGTTCCACGTCTACATCGTTGTGTCTGCTTGCTTAGATCCACGCGGGCGATGCCAAAATATGCCATATCAATTGTCATTGTAAAATGAACTATAATGAAAGCTATGGTTCCAAATCGGTTGGTGGGATATAATGAGGGGTGAGATAGATTGAGACAGAGGTGGGATATAGTCCTAAATAAAAGAAGCCTGAACCAGCTAGATGGCCCAAAAAGGACTGGTCCTATGCCAGATCACCATCTGACCAGTTAATGCAATCTGGTACTGGGGGTATTTAGCAAGGTTCATAACTCTGGTCCTGTACCAGATAAGGCTTGGATTAGTACAGTATTGGTCCATACTGGTATACCAAGTGTTATATGTCTGTATGTATAGTCTTATAAGCGTACTGCTAGGTTTATCGTGATTTAGCACGTACTGCTTGGTTTACCTTGATTTTGCGGACTGCTCGGTTTATGTTGATTCTGTGCGTACTGCTTGGTTTATGTTGATTCCACACATACTGCTCAGTTTATGTTGATTCCGCATGTGCTGCTCGGTTTATGTTGATTCTGCACGTACTGCTCGGTTTATGTTGATTCCATGCGTACTGCTGGGTTTATGTTGATCCCACACGTACTGCTCGGTTTATGTTGATTCCTTGTGTACTGCTCGGTTTATGTTGATTCCTTGTGTACTGCTCAGTTTATGTTGATTCCACACATACTGCTCGATTGATGTTGATTCTGCGTGTACCGCTCGGTTGATGTTGATTCTGTGTGTGCTGCTCAGTTTATGTTGATTCTGTGCATACTGTTCAGTTTATGTTGATTCCACATGTACTGCTCGATTTATCTTGATTCCATGCGTACTACTCGCTTTATCTTCATCCCACGTTTACTGCTCGGTTTATGTTGATTACATATATCAACAAAATGTTGGACCAAAAAATATTGCCCTTGCAAACCTTGATATTTAAAACTTTGCTTAAAACTAAAGAAGTTAAAATTTCTTTTTTTTTGTAAATTTTGAGGCTTGAATTTTTTTTTTTTCTTAAAGTAAAAGTTGCACCATGGTATGCTAAACTGACCGGTTCGTTTACCAATTGACTGCCAACTGATACATGGACCAGCCCTAACCACATGGTCCTGTCTCTATATGTAAATATAATATTTTTGTTTCTTTTAACTGGGGTTCAGCTCGCGATGTGATGCCTTGTAATGAGTCGTTAGATGGTCTTCTGTTGCTGCCCACGCGGTCACTTCTTGCCACACGTGGTGTGCCACTGCTCGTGCGCCTGTCACGCCAATGCTCCTCCTCTTCTTCCTTTTTATTCTTCTTCGTCCACCACCCAGTGTGGTCATGTACTGGTATGGGCCCAATAGCTGAAGCAACAATCCTTGAGTCTCATTGTAACTTGATGAATGGAAAAACATGTTTTTAGTGGCCAAAACTTAGGTGCTAGACTTGGTGTAAATGCTCAAATCAATCAATTAATTCTGATTGACTCTGTTAATGAGTGGAGTACGCAGGCTGCGGTTGTGGCCAACCATTGTCTGTTGCTGCATGTTGTCATTCCTCTTGTTGGAGAAGAAATAACAGAAATAATATTTTGAATTTTGATTTCTGTTTTTTTTTTTTTTTTTTTTTGGTTGGGGCTTGGGGGGTGCGGGAGTAGGAGAAATAACGGAAGGAGTATTAGTGGCATTTAAAGGAATATTTTGCTTTAAATGCCACTAATGGATGCTGCCATCAGTTATTGACCCCTCTTTCACTATGATTTCTACTTCTTTGCTAATGTTGGGGCAGCAAAAAGAAGGGGGACTGAGAGGGGAGTGGAAAATTGGAAGGTGAGAGTGCAAAGACTCTGGGAGGGGGAGGGGTTAAAGGGATAAGATATGTCAGCCCCATTATTTTGTTATTGCAGTATTGATCTGGCATAACTTAGCCCTCCAAAACACTTATCTTGTTAGTTGACTTGCCATTTAAGCAATGAGAGCTGGCCATAGAACAAGTTCTATGTAGTTATTGGAAAGAATTGGAAGAAAAGATGGCTGTAAGTTATGCATGAAAGGGTCAACAGTAATTTGTTTTTTTTATTGGCAAGTGACAGGCCTGTCCGGAATCATGTTTCTATTTGATGTGCTCTGCAACCAAATACAGTTTGTATAGTTGAAACACACAGACCAAATGCTTAACAAAAGAAAATTGATTGTTTTGATTTTAATACTGCAGCCTCACATGGAATTAATTAATTTCCTAGAAAAGAATTTTGGGCTGATGACTTTTACTCCATGACGCCTTTTCTTTTTTTTTGTGTAAGTTGTTTAGATGAAACTTATCTTGAAAACCAAGGATCTTACATGGTGTCATTAGTTTAATTGTATTATCATGTTTCAACTGTTCATAAGTTCTCATATTCTTTGTTGTGTTGATGGTACCTAGCATGTAAGTGATGCTCATGGGAAAGTTATATTTAGGCATTTCTGTTTTCCATTTTGTTTTTTTATGTATAAATTAGCAAATGTACTGCTTGTCACCGGGTACTAGCTTATTTTTTATGCTCTTATCAGGTTCAATGAGAATATTATGTTTGATCCAGGTTTTGTGGATATATTTCCAGCTTCACGCATACCAAAGAACATGCAATATCATTTTGATGCCATATATCGGCCAATCTCTACTGCATCAAATGAAATTTCTAAAGTAGGAGATACAAGAAGAGAAAAGGGTTATAAGATCCCTACAGATTCAAGTACTTTATCCTCAATTTTGAAATGGGTATCAGATGCTGAGGTATATTCCCATCTTGACTTGAAGCAATTGGATTGTAGTTTTTAACTTTTTATATTGTCATCTTTCCCCAAAAACCTACTGAGTAATATGGTTTCCTCTTTTTTGACAAGATCATAGAATCTTATGTTTATATGGTTTCCCAAAACCGTTACAATAGGTGTGGATAGAAGGGGATTGAATGACTATTATGAATATGGGGCAGAGGTCAGTAATGAAAAACAATAGGCAGAAATATGTAGAAGGGGAAGGACTGAAAAGATGAGGGTGAAAATAACAAAACAAAAACCCTGACCTGCTGCAGTGGTATGTTGTGTTCTGAAGCTGTTGCTATGGAACTTGTGTGCTGAAGTCCCTTGTGTTTGAGGGCCCAAACAGCCTTCGGCCAAACCCTTGCTCTTTTCATATGACTGTAGCCAACTTTTTTACTTCTTGCTCATGATTGCCTATTACCCTCATGCCAAAGGACACTGATGCCTAAAGCCTTATTGACAACTTTGCCACTACTTCTTGTCATAAGATGATGGAGACAAAGGGAAAAAGGAGATTTAAGGAAAAGGGAAGAGAAGGGAAAAAAATGGTTGGGCTTTGCAGATAAGTATACTTTATAGGTCCTCTAGCAGCATTCACATTTTTGTTATGCTATAGATAAACTTGCATACTTTATGATATTGTGACTTCTTACCTCTTTGTGTAAATTTATTTAGTTCAAGGACTTCTTTGGTTAAAGTTTTTCTTTCTCGATTTTGTGAAAAATATCTCAAATGTTTTTTAGACACTAATATTCTTTGTAATATTTGGTTTTTTTTGTGGTTGCCACCCAAGAAAAATTTTATATTAGGCTAGTATTAAAAAATCCATTTTAGAAAATCACTTGTTAAGCCAGACAAGAAACACATTTTTTGAATCTTTGCAGGTCAGGAAGCAAGCATACATAAAGGGAAATTCTACTCCACGTGCAAATCTTATTGTTCTTGATAAGCTTATAGGTGGTCGTCATGAACTTGCACAGGTACTTTCATTATGAAGCTTCTAATTCTTTGTAACCAGTAACCATTTATATCAATTTGATTTTTAAATATTACCCACTTAAAAGCACAGACATGGGACACAAACACACACAGACACGCCAGTTTTTAAAAAATTAGGACATCAACACAGTGAGGACATGTGCATATTTAACATATAATATTTGATTAACATGAGTTTTATTTTATTTATACTTAAATTTTACAAAACTTAATAATGTGAACATATAAATATTGTCATACATGTTCATCTAAATATAAGTATCCAAAATAAAGGTTGAGTACATCAAATAATATTTAAAAATCACTAGACTTATTCTTTACGCCATTATCATCTCCATCTGATGATTCATCAACATTATCGGTAAAGCTAATTTTTTTCAGCTTTGGTTCATCAATTGGAATTTGATAAATTACATCATAGAATAATGAAGATTCATTAATTTTTTTCCTTCATCTCTATATATTTTTTCTTTCACTTTTTCAATCATACCGTTCCCATGTCATATACTTTGTGTCACAAAATCAAAGTCTATCATAAATAGGTCTAGTGAAATCAAGAATATAATCAATATTGTCTCATATGTTAAATATGGTTGTGATTGATGGTAGAACTATGTTTCTGAAGGTAGTAGATTGCAAAGGAGAAACAAAGAATAAATATTTTCTTTTAAATTTGATAAAAGAAGTTATCAATGAGGTTGGTCATTATAACACAGATTATTGAATCATAATTTTTAAATATTTTTTGGACTCCATGTGTTATTCATATTCTTTATCCAACATATTTGTGTAGCAAAGAATATTGAACAAAATCAGTTAACATGGATTATTGAGTTTGTTATGAGTCGTTCTATGAGATTGGTCATATTTAGTGAGTTTGTGCCATGGAAGTTACTCTTTGTAGTTGGTAAAGGTTTACCTCAATAATTGTTATGTTTAAAATGTTTAAACTTATTAAAGGTGGGTTATTAGTAATAAGGGTTATTAGCGACCAGTGGTCATGTTATGTACAAGATTTGTATAGTAAAAGGTGCTTGATGATATTTGGTAACACAATATTGATTGTATACTTGTTTTCATTGGACTTATTTATGATATGCTTAGGTTTTGTGACACGAATAAACCATGTGTTCATTTAGTATATGACATGTAGGACAATATGATTGAGAAAGTGAAGGAAAAAAAATTGTAGACATTAAGGAAAGAATTTAGACGATTCTTCATCTTTTTACGTTATTTATCAAATTCTTATTAATTGTTGGACGAAGAACAATACTTCACTTTATTGCTTGACTCATTCTTTGAATCTCATGTATATATTAATTTTGATTTTTAGTTATATTTATTACACAATTAAGTATATTGATGATATTATTTATTTTTTTATTATAAATATTATAGTGATGAATGACCATAAGAGGATCCCATAAAGAGATCTAAAGGTCTCTCGAGAAAGACTAAAATGTCTAAGAGGATATTATTCAACCAAAGAAGAGAATATGTGTCACTGATGAATATGCTAACTTCTCTAGTAGAGTTGGATACTTTGATGATTATGATTCTTTACACGATCATTACTTTATGAATCCTAAAAGTTGGCGGGTTACATTACTATATGATTATTATTTTGGATACTTACATTTGATGATTTTAATTGTTTCAACCTGTATGATGATATTTACTTATTCATATTGTTGAATTTATAAAATTGAAGTATTAATAGTATAAAACTCGTGTTAATCAAATATTATATATAATTATATATATTAAAAAGATACACATGTCCTTGCTGTATCTATGTCCTAATTTTTCTAAAAACGGCATGTCACCGAGTTCGTGTCCATGCTTCTTATCTTTCCCCTTTGCAATAAGACCATTAGTTCAATGTTGCTACTTGTTTTTCCCAAAAGAATTATGAATTATAATATGGAATACACTTTTACCTTTAGTTCATGAAAAAGCTGCAAATAATGGCATGTTCTTCAAGTCTATATATGACGGCCAAAATATGGTTGAGCAATTGACTTGTATTTCTCAGGAACATCCTATAGTCTTTATCAAAGGAGGTAGAGAGTGAAACATAGACCAATAAAGAAATTAGTATCTTGAGTTCCTAGATGAACAATACCTCTTATCCCTGCTAATATATTGAAATTCAAGAAAGCAACTTATTTAGTCTTCATTACATCTTGCATGTTTTTAGCTACCATCTAATAATGGTAGCTTATAGTTATTGCTAATAAATGAATAATTAGCTAGTCATTATTATCAAAAGGACAAAGATGTTCCAGAAATGTTTGTAAGATTAAAAACGTTTTGATTGAAATCATCATTTTTTTCTTTAATTAAACTCATTTACTAATTTTCTCTTTTATCTCTAATCCTTTATGTTCTTTCTTTTAAATTTGAAATGGTTCATGTAGATAATGGGATGCAAGTCTTATGCTGAGTTTGCAATTCGTCCAAACATGGCTGCATCACCTGATGTTGCCATGTCTTTCTTGCTTAACTTGAGCAAAAGTGTTAGATGTAAAGCTGATGAGGTATTAAAATGATACTTATCATCCTTTTGTTTCCTACATATAGTTGCAGACTCTCTTTCTGTGATTTTGTTTAATGTTACATGTTTATTTGATGTATACTTGATCTTTTGTTGTTTAGGAGTTCAATATTATCCGAGAGTTCAAGAGGCAATATCTAAATCAAAGAGGTGCTGATTTAGAGCCATGGGATGAGACATTTTTTACGGGAATGATGAAATCTTCTGCATATGGCTTAGAATCATCAGTATGTTAAGTTCCATTGAGTACTAGCTTTTGCTAATTTATAATGATAACATTTACATGTTACTTTTTGCAGTAGCTTGTCGCATCATATGCCTTTCATTTTACAAAGCATTAGCCATTTAACGAATATGTTTCTAGTCTTTTGGAACTGCAGAATGCCTTACTGACAATGTCCAATTTCGAACCATGATTTTACTTTCACTATAAGTTAGATACTGTCACATTTATGTGACTTTTTTCATGGATGCTTTGCCTTTTTGAGGCTTTGAACAATAAAATTCTGCACATTTGTATTTTTTTCAATAGTGTTCTGCTGTTGCTTTATCTGGAGCAGGTCCTTTCATCGTACTTCTCCTTATCTGGGTGCCTTGAGGGTTTAAAAGTACTAGTTCAGGCATTGTTTGGGGCAACATTTTATCAAGTTCCCATGTCTTCTGGTGAATCTTGGCATCCAGACGTAGTGAAGCTATCTCTTCATCATCGTCAGGAGGTATACTTGCATTAGATCATGACTGTTGCTCTATCTATGCTTGGTTGCATAACTTTTTGTGAAAAACAAACGACATGGCATCTCTAAAACCCACATAGTATATGTGCTGCATTTTTATTCTCTCATTTCTTCAATTATTACATATTCTACTCAATCTGATGTTTCAAATCAATGTTTTAGACCTAAACTAAATTTTTTGTGATAGGATCTTGTTTGAGCTACAGTTAATATGGTGATGTGGCATGATTATCATTCCAAGTCTGTATTAAGTATCATGGCTTGCATTAAGACCCACTCTGATGTGCAAACTGTGTTTGATACTTGAAGCTGTAGAGAGTCAAGAACCTATTGGCAAACTCATTAAAAGGTTGACTTTCTGAGGAACTTCTGTCCATTCTTTTCAAGCACTTTTATACCATTAGCAAAGGGCCTCACTATAGCATATTGGTCCATTTATTATCCTTTTCAAAGTGACACAAGACTTGCATTTTGTATTGAATAATGTGCATGCAGAAATTAATTGATACTTCTTTTAAGGCCGAGGATATGGAAAAAAGAATCCTACTTATTTTACAATGTAACAAGAGTGTTGCAAAATGAATAAAGACAAGAGTGAGCCTTGGTGACTGATCAGAGTCTTCTCATAAGTCTTATGACTTCTATTAAGGTTATTCACTGATTTTTGTTTGATTAGTGATGTTAAGTTCATTAGAGCTAAATGGTGGAAAAAAATCCATATAACCAACCCAATTTTTTTGTATTCTATGCTATGCTATGTTATTGTTGTGCTTAGATGAGGTTCTAAGCCAATCAATAAATTGTGTTGCAAATTGTCTAACTCTATGTTTCACCCGATTTAGATGATAAGGAGTACACATCCTTCCCAAATGTGAAACTACCTCTATACTTTGAACCCTAGCCATGGTTAGGCTTTTTGCTGTCCTCAAACCTTCCCTCTCCAACTTCAAAATTTTCCACTTCCTTTTGACTGATATCTTTTCCATTCAATTCTCTTTGTCTACTCTCATTCTGATGATTTGTATGACCACCATCCTTATCATCTTTTCCTACAGTCCTTTCTCTTCCTTTTTCATATCCTTTCTTTTCTATGTCCAAGATTATTGCTTGATAATTTGACAGCAGCATAATTTGTCAGCTTTCGTGTCGACTTAGAACACATCCTTTAATGCTTAAAACATAATACAAAGGCAAGTCTCAATCTCTCTTAAATTTGATGTTTCAACCAAGGATTTTAATTTCGAATGATATCGCCTGTACCGGGCGGTACCGTCAATTGGGGTTGTTTCCGCCTTGTTACCGCCCGAAATCGATCGATAACAATTGATTTCGATCGTCACCGCTCGCTACCGGGCAGTATTAGCTGAAGAAGGGGGAGAAGAAAAGAGAGAACCTGGAGATCTGGTACGAAATTACGAACCTTGGTTTCAACTATGTTTCATCTTGTTATTGGAGCTATTGTTGTTGGTAGCATTGTCATTTGAGGCGAGTTTTATAGAATATGGTAAAGAGTAATATTTAAGCATGTCATTGAACTATCCTATCACTGCATGAATGTTCTAGTATGCTTCTTAACGAAGAATGGAGCTCGGGTAAATCCTATTCAGATATGTTGACATAATTATCAATCATGACATGGACTATATATCCCTCTTCAATCTCATAAACTGTAATATCTATTAACCCTTTTATATTACCTTGCATCTAGTATTTAATTTGATGCATTACTGAACATGTGGTAGATGATCCTTCTGTTACAATGTACCATGAAATTGATGATGCTCATTTTATTGGGACCAGATCAGCTGTCATAGGCAAAGGTAACTTTGTAGAGATTTTGTTATTTTCTTGAGGACTTTGTTTATATGCAAATTTCCTTAATGATAGCTCCTCAGAATCTCACATGGCATAGAAAGATATATCTCACGGCCATGCTTCTAAAAGGTAGTTTTGTAGTAAGTGTCGAAGCTGTGTTAGGAGGGATGCATTAAAATTAAACCACTTTGCGGTTACTTGCTTATATCCCTTTTCTTCTTGTGCCTATAATAATCTTGGTCTAGATAGGATTGTCTTGAGATTAATATCAACAAAATCAAGTTTTGACCTCTCCTGTTCAAAGAGCTAAAGAAGCCGCTAATGCCCCTATCCAGTTCATATGGGACTGAATATCTCACATTAGCACACTCCTTTCTATCTTATGAACACCGAATTCTGCACCATTGCCATTGGTCTGCCTCAGACTGTAGGACTTGCTGAATTGGGATGGACCAGCACCATTAGTGCTGCTACTACTGTTATCACTTCCACCATCTTGCTTGAACTAGGATATGCCAAATTGATATCTGTACCTCATGCTGTCCTTGTGAATGTGATAGTACTCCGACAGTGGATGAACCCCGGGAGCATGCTCAGGTCCTATGTCTACATTTATGGTCATAATGAAAGTTGTGCAGCCCACACCAGCTCTATGGCTATGCAACATTACATATTTGTGTTGTGTATCAGTTGGCTGATGAGAATTTATCTAGATAAAGAAAGAGGAACATGTACATATTATTGTAACCCTGAATAATTACTGCCTGTGGTTACGTAAACAGAAGTAATACATAATGAGTCCCTTGATCTTCGATAATAGGAAACCTAAATCATTACAACCAGAACAAAGGTGTTCACTCATGTATATTTAATTTGTTACACAATCATTCTGTTCAACAGGTTCCTATGGAGGTTTAACAAAATTTCTTAAATTGAATCAAAATGCCAAATTAAGATCTCAGAGGTCTGTATAAAGAAGGGCCTTATTCAATCTAAATGCACTGCCATGAGCAAAATAAGAAGACGTGGAATGTTTAATATTCAGAATAATTATGTTTAAATTCTACAAGCCATAGATTATATGAAAAATGTCCCTTTTCATCATTGTGTTTTGGTCATTAAAATTTATCTCCACATCTTGTTATTTGTTACCTTGTTTCTCATTTTGCACGTGTTATGCTATTTCTTTTCTATTGTTTAAGTTTCAATAAGTCTGAAAAACACTAAAAAATGAAGCTTTATGTATCAGCTCTTCACTATGCTTGCTTTTAGTGGCACTATTGCTATTGTCTGATATATTACATGGTAAAAAGTTAAATGCCTAATTTCACTTTCACATACATCACTATTCGAACAACCTGGCTATTGTCTCCTTTTTAGTTTTTTACTCATGAAATAGTTATGTTTATTTTGCATGTGTTTCATATATTGCTTCCATATGAAGAACTAAAGCATTTTTATATTGTACACAGGGTGATTTGGGCTTCCTGTATCTTGATCTTTATTCGAGAAAAGGCAAATATCCAGGTTGTGCTCATTTTGCAGTTAGAGGAGGGCGCCGGGCTTCTGAGACAGAATACCAGCTTCCTGTATGACCTGAATGTTTTTTTGCATCTTGGACAAACTTATATTAGTTTCACATTTGGCTATAGTCTTACAGCTTTTATTGTAAGAAATCCTAGTGTTAGATCTCTTTCTCTAATGCTATTATCTTGACGAATTTTATGCATTGAACTTCCTTTCTCCAGTCTAACTGATTTTTTCATTGTACTGGATAATGTATGTTTGCTTAGTAATGTCAGATGACTTGCTTCACTGAAATTCTCTCTGGTTATATCCTTTAATCATTCAGTGGTCTTATTCTTTTCTGTTCTCATTGATTTCACTATGTCTGGATATTATACTTAAATCATCCACAAGGTAGGTGCTCTATATATTGACATTTGACCATCGTTCATGAGAAAAAAGACCTAATTTAGTGCTAGTAATAATTTGCACTGGGCCAACATATGTCTAAGAATGATATCTATTAGTATGCTAAATACAAATTGAATGCTTTTTGGACTTTCCCATCACACTTGATTTTTTTTAAAATGTCTTTGTTAGGCTCAGATTTTGGTACAGGAAGAAGGCACCAGTAAGCTCATTGTGGAATTATTTAAAAACTTCATACTGATCAATTGTTGATGTTTCAAGAATTTATTAACTAATATATTGTCTGTTAGTCAGCTATCCTGGAATCTTTAACTTTCAAATATTATTGTTACAGGTTGTTGCTTTAGTTTGCAATTTCGTTGGTTCACCTCTATCATCAACTTCAAGGCTCAACCATTTTGATGTTGAGACACTTTTTCATGAGTTTGGTCATGCTCTTCATTCTCTTCTTTCGAGAACGGTATTATATATTGGTTCAGTTTATGCTTACCATTTATGTAGTTTCTTCATATGCATTAATCTATCTTGCTGTCTTCCTAGGATTATCAGCATTTCTCAGGTACCAGAGTAGTTCTTGATATAGCTGAAATACCTTCAAACCTTTTTGAGTAAGTACAAGTTAGTTCTGTTGTCATTTATGTTTTCTGCAATTTTTCACATTTAAAGGACTGATTCTGAAATAGTAATTTGCACATATAAATTATAGTCATCAATATTCAATTTCAGGCAACAAATCCAAGTAGACTTGAATATGTTACTACAGAGTGACTGATCTGTGCATTGTCTCAGCTTTTTTCAATTCTTCAAAGACACAGGATTCTACTTGTATACTCAATAAATATGAGAAGATTTAATTAATTTTGCTTTTTCTAATATGCTGTGATAAACTACAATAGTTAAGATATGAGTTATAAATAATGTGTTGTAAATTTATTAGTCACTGTCTCGAAACAATCATCATCTCAAAATCCTTAGTTTAAATTAATTGGTTTCAATTCAGTATTTTCTCTTTTTCTTTGCTTGAATATTTATTGGTTCTATGCCAATTCAGTATTTTCTCTTTTTCTTTGCCTGAATATTTATTGGTTTTATGTAGTTAGCTGTTTAGGTTCACATCTAAGGAAGTATTCTTAAAGTTCTGAGTAACATAAGTTAGAACATTGTTTTCAAGGTCCTTGATCTATTCATTTGATGCTTGATAGGACTTATCTTCTTTTTTTCCCAATAGGATAGCAACAAGAGAGAATAAAGGGGATGGAAAAAAGAGAATAGAGATAGTTAAGAATTATAGAGAAAATATATTAACAACTCAAATTATGATGCCTCTTGGGTTTACAATATATTTATTTAGAGAATGTCACCCTTAGTCACTCTTATTTCTAAGCTATTTGGGAATAAATTAGAGCTTACATACAAGGAAAATTTATCTCTTATCCTTCACAAATCCCTCTTAAATAGGACACTAAAACCTTTTAAGATACTTGTCTAATTAGGAAAAATAGCTAGCCTTACCTATACTATAGTCATATTAATGTTTTTAGAAGCTAATTAAACTCTAAATTGGAGTCTAAAATTCTTCCAAGATTGCCTCAAGAACAATGATGAAAATGCGTCTAAATTTTCAATCCAAATAAGACTTGGGTATCTCTATGAAAGGAGGTCAGTCCTCTTAAAGAGTTGGTGTGGCTCGAATTGGATCTTGAGTCATGTTTGGTCTAGTCTCCAAGCTTGATCTAGATATGATTCAGTTCCATCCAATTAGAAAAGGTCATGCTAGCATCCACCTTGAATGGTGTCTGTTTACTATCAAATCAGAAACATAATTGGAAGGAGTGATGATAAGGTTTGTGGATATTATTAAAAGTGTCATTAGGAGGTGCTGCTTGGTCTGAGGATCCACTAATGAGCCCACTTAAGTGTTGTAGGGCCTAACGATGATTGAGATAAACAATTTAGGCTCTGATTTCTATTGAATACTCTTGATGGTGTCTTGGTTTGGAAATAGTCTTATGTGCTAAGAAGTCGTATTTTGGGCACCTGGATTTTGTTTCAAAGCAAGTCTTCATCTCTCAAATCTATCTCGTCACTTTGGTGATAGTTCAGAACTCTAGGAAAGTAGTACTTTCTGGCATCCTACTTTCTTCACATGCCGGGATGGGAAGATGTCATAAAAATATAACAAATTATAAATATAAAATATATATTATAAAGATCCTAAAAAGTTGGTGTTAATGATGTTAGAAATTAATACTGAATCGGTGGAATAACTGGCAATGAATCTTGTATTGCTAGACGATTGCCCACCCACTTGGCCTATTCCCCTCGTAAACAACCTCCACCAGGGCTGTTTCAATGGTTGATGGTGTTATCATGATGGACTTGGTGTACCTTCTATTTTTAAGGATAAAGAGGTATAGTTGTCTGCTTTCTTTTGTTGGTTAAACCAACTGATATTTCAGGTACTATGCTTGGGATTACCGTGTTTTAAAGACATTTGCTAGACATGAAACAACTGGTGATGCAATACCAGAAAAGTTGGTGAAGGCAATGAATGATTCACGGAAAAGATTTTCTGCAACGGAGCTGCAGCGTCAGGTATTCACTTGTTTAACTTTTTTTTTTCTTTTTGTGTTTCTAGTATGCTTGCTACCAGGTTTGGAAAAAAAAAAAGCAACCAAAAGCTTTTTTAAAAACAAATACTAAGTTCTTATGTACCTTGTGTATGGTTTTTGTCATTCTGGTTTCTAGATGAGTACTAATTTTCTGCATCATCTTTCTATCTAGATATTTTATTCATTAATTGATCTAAAACTCTTTGGGGCACAAAACAATGATTCAATGGATACTGTATCGATGGTTGCTGACTTGAAACTACAGCACACCAGCTGGAACCATGTTGAGGGAACTCATTGGCACACCCGTTTTAGCCACCTTATAAATTATGGTGCTGGTAAGCATGTTGCATTATTTAATGTTTATATACAAGTGCAACTGCTGTCTAGATTTTTCATGCAGTAAACTATAGTTTGAATCTGTGGCCATAGGTTATTATAGCTACCTATATGCAAGGTGTTTTGCGGCAACAATATGGTGGGATACATGCCATGAGGACCCTTTGTCCCCCGACACTGGAACTGCCCTTAGAGAAAAATTCCTTAAGCATGGTGGAGCAAAAGATCCTGTAAACTTGTTGAAGGATTTCATTGGTGATGGCATTTTGAGTTGCAATGGTGGTAGCATCCCTGATGCAAGCAGCCTTTGTAGAGAAATGGATTTGTGAGATTTTCTACTCCATCAAGGCACCACGGATGGTGGCATAGGTATCTTGATATCTGCTTCTAATTCAACATTACAAGATTATAGCATTTTATGAGAGCTATGAACGAGCCTCTGCAGCCGCACCATATCTGCTAGTTTCAAATGCAGGCAGATACTAGTCTAAGTGTGTGGCACTTGAGTAAACTTGTAGTTAGAACTTAATTTCGAGATTAATGGTCGAATTGGAACCAGCTTGCAACTGGGAAATCATTACTGCATGTGAAGTGGTATACAATGCTCAATGGCTAATTTCATCCTATATGAAGACTGAACCATATTTTTATTGTCAAAATAAACATGAGGTTTTTAAATATTTTGTACTTGGTTATATTTTGGTATGGTATGACTTTATTCCCAATTGGTGTTGAACTGTTTGTCCCTGATATTGTAGGAACATTTTTTCAGTATTATGGATTAGTAAATTTACAGTATTTCGTGCTCTTTTTCTAGACTGGACTTTCCAAGAGGGAAAGCAGATTGGATAAATCCTACTGGTACAAGTCATCATGTCCTGTCGTGCTCTGAGCTACCTATAAATCGATAGTATCTAATTGGTAAAATAGATTTATGTAATCTGTAAAGATTTGTTGTGTATATGTGAAGTTATTGGAGATGGTTCTTTTACATGGTAATTCGGGTGTTTTTGGCACATTTATGTCGTGCTCTGAGCTACACATAAATTGATACTATCTAATTGGTCAAATAGATTTATGTAATATGTAAAGATTTTTTTGTATATACGTAAAGTTATTGGAGATGGTTCTTTTACATGTTTATTAGGGTGTTTTTGGCACATTTACAACCTAGTGAGACGTGCGGCACCCTACCAAGCACCTCGTAAGATATTTTATTTATTTAATCGTTGTATAAAAAAGACGATTCAACCAACTCACTTTGTAATTAAACATGGTCAAAGATTTTTTTTGCATGACGATCTCACAAACACCCTACTGAACTCTTTGAGTTAGCTCACTCAATAATTTAAAATTATTATGCTTCATCACTTTTTCTTTAGCATCAAAGGGGTTTTTTTTGTTGGAAATGCCTCAAATGTATATTTAACCTAATTGTTCTACACTAGATTTATGACAAGTTCGTTGATGGGAAATCGAGCCAAAATTTCTTGGGATTATCCACAGGACCCTAGTTTCAAGATTGCCAATGGGAACTCTTGCTTCTGGTCTATGAAATATTCAATACAACTGTAGTTGCAACACGTCTTTTTAATGATTTGGGATTTCATCCTCGTTCAATTAACCCTTTAATAGTTGTCTTGCGTTTGGAAGTCTTTACTAACTTAACTCAGCAGGTCGGCAAGAAATGGTGAAAACTATTGTATCTTTTTGACTCGCATAGCTTGTGTGGCAAGAAACAACTCCCCAATCATGCCCCTCCCGAGGTTGTCCCTATCTCTGTTGTTGATTCCCAGTTAGTCTTGTTAGAAATCACTCAAGAAATATCTTCCCCTAACGTTTCCTCATAGAAGAAAACAAGCTTCCCCCCACGAGGGTTGGAAGTACAACTCTGCAATAGAATTACCTCACTATAAGAGATCAATTTTTTGAGATGGATCAATGCTTTCAAGATATGAGGTGATAAATCAAACAAAGGAAAGACAATGTCTAAATTCTCTGTGTGGCTCTCATTCCTACAAATTCCATTTAGACTTTCAACGAGAGCTTAACCGCGACTGAGCAAGTCATGACCTTCGAAGTGTACAAAATAATAGAAGCACTCACTTGTCAATGTGTTGAGCTTTCTTGATAACGTTGCCATATACTACTAGCCCGAGAGTAATACATACACCTTCTTTCGAACTTATAAATCAATTATTTAAACCATCATACCAAGAAGTTGGAGCTCAACTGTGTAAGTTGCAAAAGAGGACTATGACCTCTTCATGGAGGAAAATGAAACCCTTGACGAAGTGAATCACTAAAGGCATTTGGGATGATATTGTAACCGCGCGTCCTTATCTACTACTAGGCCTTCATCAACAATCTCCACCCTTCACATTGTTTTGGTCGGTTGTCAAAAATTTATAGACTATCTAGTCGAGGAGTTGTTGCAAAAGGCCAAGTAGTATATTATCTAGTTGTAGGAAAGGAGAAGGCAGATGAGAAAAAGCTAGTGAATGATGAATGGCCTCTAAACTGAAGGAAGTTGAGACTCAAAACTTTTCAAGAGAGTTTATATACTTCAAATTATAAGTTTCATGTTTCTACCAAGCAAGCATGAGGAAGATAATTATAAACCTCAAATGATTAAAAAAATAGAGTCAAAATTTTAAATACTTAGGTTTTTGGGGTACCGACGGTACTATCATTGTATAGAGCCTAGGAACATAGGCTTTGGCGATACCATCCGATAGAGCTTGGGAACTTGGGCTCTAGCGGTATCACTGTCTGCTTGGATGGTACTACCGTCGAGATTCTTGAAAATGCTTTCTAGCTCTCAAGCGATACCATCGCCTGGGCTTGATGGTACCACCACCCAACCCAAACCTAGGTCACTTAATTGACCTTCCAATAGGCCCAATTCGACCCTGGTTCAGGCCTAATGGGCTCCTAATCAAGTTGAAAAGATTATGACTCAAAACCAACTCAATTAGACTCTTAACGACTTCAATCAAGACTTAACAACTCTAATTACAATCATAAAACCTTCAAAACATTGTCTGGTATATCATTTGTTCATCCGACACTTCGTTCGAACCTCCAGCACATCATCCTTTCCTTCGGCATATTGCTTGATTCATTGGTATATTGACATCCCACAATATCCGATCTTCTTGGCACAATACTCAATCCTTCCGATCCGATGTCTAATCTCTAACATAATACTCTCCGACCCAACGTCCGAGTCTCCTACTTCAATGATTTGCTTTTCGATTGTTCAAGTATATGATCGAAGTTTCTCTTATATCATTTATTTCAAATGCTTATTAGTTCATAAACTCATCAATTGATTTTATCATCAAAATTTGGGATTCCACATGTTGAGATGTTTAGCCTTAGTTTAATCATTAGGCCCATACATATGCTTAATTTGGTTACAATTAAGTTAGTATTTGGGCTTAAAATAGGCCATTATGAGGCTATGTTGTTTGGTTAGTTTCTGAATTATCTTGGGTCCTTATTGGGATTTATAGCCCAGTATAAGCGATGGTACCACATGTAGGGAAATCTATAGGCGACATCACATATGCAGCAAAAGAACATAAAACAAAAATTCATTGTCATACGAAGATTAATGCAAAAAAATCTATGAGACTAAAAACCATGTGTGAGATAGTTGTCTTACTTAGGGAGATCGTATATCCTTGAATTCATGTAGATCTGTGGGAGAGGATGAAGGAGGTTAAGCATCCTCCTCTCTAGTGGTGATCTACACGGTAGGGCCTGCGAAAACACTCATCAAATTGTTGTCTAAATCTGCAAACCTACTATCTAAGGAGGAGAAGGGAAGAGGAGAATATGATATGACAACAAAAAAACCTAGCTTATGGCCATTTGGTTTTCTCCTATTTATAGAGGCCCCATATCAACTTAACCCTAATGGATCATGCCTTATTGGGTATTGGATCTCCATCCAACTACTTAAGCCTCTTAAATTAATGGATCTCTATTTAATAACTCATTGGCTCTTATTGAATCTCTAGGATCCAATAATTCAGTGACTTATTGGATATCCAATAAGATAGGAGCTTCGATAAATATTTCATATCTGAACATCTATCTGTCGCAACACCTACTGTATACATGTGATCCTCTAGGCCCAATATCAAGCTGGTCGTGAGTCATATATATCAAAACTCCTTATAGCTTAGTAAATTATTATCTCCATAATAATTCACTCGACTCATCGACTGCGGACATACTAGGTCACTACGTCGCAATCCTCAAACGATATAGGGGAATCTAATCCTTTGAATCTATTTATCCTCAGTTATCTTGTACATATAGTCCATCATCCATATAATATCCCATAGACCATATACTGGGTATGGTGCTATCAAGCCCATATAATTTCTCCTCGAGTCTCGCTCTAATTGGATTCTTTTGAAGAACTCTTTCTCTCTCAATTTAAATGACCTTGACCAAGGATTTTTTTGAGCAAAAACACATGGAATATTCTTCTTATGATATCAAGAGTTGATGATCCTCTATTGATGCTCAATAGCCCTTGTAAGGTTGGATGTCACTCCCGATGATCGGTTGTACTAGATTTGAAACTTCCAAACATATAAGTTTGGTATCAAAGAGTGAAGTGCTCATACATGACATCCTTGATATCTCAAGTCTAAGGATCAGGTACACCAATGAGATGATGGAATCGTTGTCTGACAAAGATGTATCATTAATCATCCAACATTCTATGAGCGGATCAATAAGTGAACTCATTCTTCAATGAGCACCTGCACTATAGTCATGGCGTCCCCATATAAGTAGTTATCAGACCAACCACTTCCATCATATAGATGAGTATACAACACATCAATCTATCTGGTTATCTCAATGTCCCTCTCGAATAACTTATGACCATGATTATTTATGGTCTATGTTTAAAGGTGAATCGGTCTCATTATCGTGATCTCATCATGATCTAATTCTCATTACACAGATCCATGAATATCACAATATGCTTATGCACTAAGCAATATAAAGTAAGAAAATATCATAATAATAATAAGTAAAAAAACTGTGTCATATCACATGTGTCATCACTCACGTGATTGACTTATAGGGCACTTATGACTAGCACCGCACATCCCTAGCTATGGAGCTTGAGCAATGTTATTTCGACTATTTGGCAATACAACTTGCATTCACATTTTTGGGTACTTTTTCTTGATTTACTCCATGTTCTTGGGTGCCTGGGCCCTATTAGAAAATCTGTAATAGCATCACATGCATAACAGAGGAATAAAAAAATAAAATCTTAGAATTTCTTATTGAAAAAGAAGGTTTCATTGTTGTGTGAAGATTGGTGTGTAAAAACCCGTAAAATAAAAACATACACATATAAGAAAGATGTGTTACATAGAGAGATCATATATCCTTAAAAACTTGTATATATGTGGGAGAGGATGAATAAGATCAACTGTCCTCCTCTCCAGTGATGTTCCACACAGCGAGAGCTGTAGAAACGCTCATCAAATTGCTGCACAATTTTTCTTTCCACACGCACCATGCGAACAAGGAGTCAGCCCTTCTTGCTGTTCACACACCCTAAATAGGGGCTGTTGGTTGAGGAGGAGAGGGAGAGAGGAGAATAGGAGGTGGCAGCTGAAATGGATCTAACATATAGCTCTTTGGTTTCCTCCTATTTATAGAGATTTCTTGTCAACTTAACCATAGTAGATCTTGCCCTATTGGGCTTTGAATCTTCATCCAACTATATAAGTCTCTTGAATTAATGGATCTCTACACAATAATCTCTTATTGGCTCTTATTGGATCTTATCCGTAAGATCTAATAATTTATGGGTTTATTGAATATCCAATAAGATAGGGGCTCCAATGAATATCTCATATCTGAATCTCTACTCATCACAACATCTACCATATGTGTGTGACCCTTTAGGCCCAATATTGAGTTGCCCGTGAGTCATACCTATCAGAACTCATAACTTAGTGAATTATTATCTCCATAATAATTCACTCGACTTATCGACTATAGACATATTAGGCCACTATGTCGTAGTCCCTATACGATACAAGAGAATCCAACCCATTAGATATGTTTGTTCTCAGTTACCATATATTTATAGTCTCTCATATATCTAATATCTTAGAGACTGTATTCCGTGCATGGCGCTATCAAGCTCATACGGTTTCTACTCGAGTCTCACTCTAATCAGATTCTCCCGAATCACTCTTTCTCTCTCAATCCGAATGACATTGGTCAGGGATTTTGCTAGAGCAAGAACACATAAAATATTCCTCTCATGACACCGAGAGCAGATGATTCTTTATTGATACTTAATAGCCCTTGTAAGATTGGTTGTCACTCCCGATGACCAACTATGTTAGATCTGAAACTTTCTGGCTTACAAGTTTGGAATGAAAGAGTGGAGTACTCATTCATGGCATCCTTGGTATCTCAAGTCTAAGAACCAGATACATCATTGAGATGATAAAATAGTTGTCTAACAAGGAAGTATTATCAACCATCTAGTATTTCATGAGCAGATCAATCAGTAAACTCATTCTCCAATGAGCACATACACTATATCCTTAGTATCTCCACATAAGCAGCTATTATACTAGCCACCTCCATCATATAGATGGCTACACAGTACATCACTCTGTTTGGTTATCTCGATGTCTCTCTCGAGTAACCTATGATTGAGATTATTTATGGTCTATGTTTAAAGATGAATTAATCTCATTATCGTGATCTTATCACGATCTGATTCCTATTGCACAAATCCATTGATATTAGAATATATACAACATACATGATAAAATGATAAAATATTAATAAATAATAATAAATAAAAAAATATGTGTCGTATGATACGTGATTAGCTTACAGGGCACCTAGTAGACCTTTTATAAATACCTCGTAATGTTGATGAACATAGTCACTTATTCACAAGAGTTCTTAAGCTTAGGTAAGAAATTTAGTTTGTGTGAAGTCCCATGTAAAGGTTTTTTCTTTATAAAGATGATTATTTTAAATGTAAGGCTTATCTTAAGCCTTAAAACAAATGGTTATAAATAACCTATAAGTAACGTATCAAACGGTGAAAGCTAATTACCCCGACAAAAGTGAGATCGAGATAAGATATACTTAAGGATGACCGAATCACTAATTGTACTTGTGGTTATTTGCTTGATTTAATTATATTTTAATAAATTAGCTCTTTACTCGATCGAAATATTAAACTTGTTTAACATTTGTACAAGCACTAATTCAGCCCCTCTAAGTGTCATTACCAAATCTTAACAGTGACATGCTTAGCATCGACAAAGTTGTGGCCAAATATTATCTTAGCATCGATCCAAATCATTGCTTAATTTCTTAGAAACTAAAAACATATGTCACAGATCACTTATTGTAGAAGAAGTAGGTAAGTTATTAAGTGTTGACTTTATGTGCAGATTTTAATATCTTTAATGGCTAAGAATGTTGTACTTGTAAAAACAATAATGGCTCGAAAATCTCACGCATAGACTCAAAAGAGGTCTACGTGGATGGGTGATATGATTCATTATCTAAGAGTCAGGTCTTTCCCAGTTGACTTTACAACAACTCGAAGGATCCGAAATCAACATTGGTACTCTCTCATCAATTGCCAACTGCACTACAGATCTTACACATCTGTATAACTCTACCACCTCGATATTGTTGACCATTGCATTCATTGGTCTCGGGCATTGCGGTAAGTTTGGCATTCAAAGCTTCTTTGGCTTCGGTGGGAACCCCTTCCTAAGGAATAATAATTAGAGCCTCCTCATTTCCAAGACAAAACGCCTTCCTGTCAGCTTCTTTGGCCCCTCTCACTCTCAATGCTCCTTCAACCTCCTCTATGGGCTCAAATACTTTGCCTCTTGCTGGAGCACCACCTTCTTACCAGTGGAGTTGATGACTCGTCAGGTGATCAAAGTTGTCGCATAGGATGACTTGACCACCCAACGAGCGCTGGTTATCTCTCCCGCATGTTACACGTGTCATCGCTCCACCTCGAGTTGTTGCTTTGACTCCTCCAACTTGGCTTGAAGTCTGGTTATCTCTCCCGCATGGTAGTTCGTATCATCCAATTTATCGTGGAGCTCTTCTCACTTTTCTCAAAAGGACCAATTATCGTGGCCAAGGTGTCATGAGCTTGGTCGAGCACCATAGTCACAACGTGATGCCTCTGCAATATTAGAAAATAGAACACAAGTTAGAATCAACAGTGAAGTCCAATGTGATGAATCCAAGTGCTCGGAACCATAACATCACCATGTCCTTGTGGGTGTTACGAGAAGGGATTGCATGTCCCATGCATATAGCCCCTTCGCAGGTGACAGTGCATAAACCCTCGATTCCATTGGGAGCCCTTTTGGAGTCTTAAGCCATATAGCATCTTTCGTTCATGATGTGGTCAAATCCGATCATCACGAAGCATCCATCGAACATTATGCGGTTGAATTTGTATCATGCAGTATCCTCCTGTTATCATGTAGTTAAATCCAATCATAAAACATTCTCCAATTATGATATATTCAAATTATGTTATGAAGCATCTTCTAACAATGATGCAATGGAAGTTGGACATGACCTAAGTGAATTATAAAGCATCCTTTGAGTTTCACGTGACTAAAACAATCATGAAACATCTTACGACTATGATGCAGTTAAATTTGATCACGAAGTATCCTCCAATCATGATATGATCGACTCCGACTATGAAATATTCTTTAAGTATAACGTGATTGAATCTAATCACGAAGCATTCTCCAACCATGTTTTGACTGGATTCGATTATGAAGTATTCTTTGAGCATGATGTAATCGGATCTCACCAATTATGATATAGTTGAATCAAACTATAAAACATCCTCCGATTATAACACAATCAAGCTGATCATATATTATGACACAACTAAGCCGACCATGAAGCTCTCTATGATATAATCGAATCTAATTGTGAAATGTTCCTCATTTAAAATGATCGAATTTGAGTGCAAAACATCATATCTTATTATGATGTGATTAAGTCTGACCATCAAACATCCTTCAACCATCATGTAACCGAACCTAACAATGAAATATCTCATAACTTTTAATGAATTCAAAGTCAAAATAATGGTGCTTGTTGTACCCGATTATTCTCTAAGAAATAGATTTTGTCCCAACCCTCTACATATTCAAATACAATAAGGGCCGATGAGGTTTCTAAAACGTGGACAATCTGGTGACACATCATACTCCACTAAGTGCCTCGTCGACTTGACAAGTCGGTTAAATAATTCCTTTACACTAACATAGACTAGACACCACCCTGTATGCTTAATCGGCTCAACACATCACCTTAAGCTCAGACGTGGGACTCCGGAGCCTTGATGTGTCAAACAATTAGGATGAATCTATAATAATAAATATTTTAATTTTATGTGATACGTAAAGTTATTGGATATGGTCTTTTCCTATAGCAGGGATTGTGAGATTATTTGGGAGTGAAGTGATGTGCCTACTTCCACTCAACTTAATTTCAAAAATTATATTTTAGTATCGGTTTAAGTTAGGCAAATCTATAAAGGGAACTCAATTTTATTGCTGTTGTTATAAGTTGTTATAAGTTAGGCAAATCCAACCAGACCGAATCAATGTCATGTGGGTCCTTATTGAAATTGTTATTGTTAGATTTTTATTTTATTATTTTATAGTAAGAAAAATCTGTCGATGCGAATTGACTATGGTTTAATTCTCATCTCAAATAGATTACATAAAAAAAAGAGGAATATACTGCCTCGTCGCATGTCCGTTTCTACAAGTAATTCCTATTGCTTTATTTGCTACTTTACCTAATAAGGTTGTATTTTGCTTGCGTTATAATGCTTTGCACTTTACGTTCGAATGTACCTAATTAAGTTTGCTAAACCATATTTAATGGCTCTTTCTTTTACCAATTGATTTTAAGAGAATTGTATAATGATTTCGTTCATCACTTAAAATCATACGAAATCATGCTAACTTTAGCATAAATCACATCATTATGTTATCAGATATATTCAAACGACTTATTGCACATTGTCTTATCGAATATTGTGTTCAAATGCCAACTTGCTTTCAGATGCTATTAACACAAAAAAATAAAAAAAGAATTTTTTTTCTTTTTCTTTGGAAATATCTCCTATTTTCATAATTCCCCAACAATGCCCCCTTTTTTTACCTAATACCTAAAATACCATTCACTTGACAACCAATCAACTATCCATTTTCTTTCTTTTATTATAAACTGATTTATAGGGTGAACCTGTCCCCAATACAGTGTTTTTTACATTATTTTATAGTATTTTTTTAACAATACTAAGAAAACATTGTAACAAAATACCAATTTTTTTACAAATTTTATAAAAATATTGTATTTATTTTTTTACAGATTATATTATTTTTTGTTATTATTCAAAATACTATATAAAAAAACTGTATCGATTTATCCTATGCATCGATCCATAGAAAAATTAGGAAAAATAGATTAAGTCGCTAGGAGTCTTCCATCTATTAGGAAAAAAAATATGTTGTTAGTAAAATTTTATAATAAGAGACACTTTTCAAGAAAAGTAAAAAAATAGGATTTTTTTTTTTTAGAATTTGTCCAAACAACTAACTGTGTATCAATAGCAATGGGAAATAGCTTTTTTTTTTGTTGTAGTTAATAATTAAATACAAATTACTCTAATTGTGAATCAATAATTCAATGAATATAATTAAATTTGAAAGATAATTTTATAAAAATTAGAAAAAAAATTTTATTACATCATCAAATGTGTTATGAGATTTAATAGCAAGGTATATATAATAAGTGGTTTTACCAATTCAGAAGAAGAAGCTAACTCAGTTTAAATTTATTAACAGTCATTATTAAATAAATGTAATGCATAATAATTTATGATTATATTTAAATGAGAATTAGCGGTGATTGCTTGGTATAAAAGAAAACTCCATGAGCCCATTTGGTCTAATAATGTCCGCAAAAATTAACCGTACGCGGTCACATGGCGCCACGTTTTTTTTGCCTTTTTAAAAAAGGGAAAAGAAAAACAAATTTTAATTTATTTTCTTTTTTTAAAAGTATTTTCGTATCCGAAATACTTTATACTTCGACACACTGCACCGCTTCGTGTCGTACCGCTTCACAAAACCCGCTTTCTCCATGGGAAGCTGATGTGGACATTGATGCCTCCAATCACAAGGCAGGTACATGAAGAGCAGGAGTCGACGGCAGGAAGAGCATTCCGTGTCATTATTATTGACTAAAACAGACCAAAGCCATTTCGGCGACTGCTTTGATTACGGATTTGTTTCTTCACATCCACCCGCGGATCGATCGTTGAATAAATAGGAGACGGGTCGGAGGCGGATTTCGCATCGCTTCTCGTCCTCTCCCCTATTTTCTTCTTAAATCTTCGCGAACAACCTCCACCTCCCTCTTTCTTTTCGCGATTGCCTGTGATCTAGGGTTTCGTACGTCGCCCTTTTCGATACCTTGCTGCCGCTGGTCTTTGATTCGCCCTGACGTCTCCTTCGCGAACGTCTCGTCGGCTCCGACTGCGGTGGTATTCAACATGACGATTCCTAATTCGGAGGGTTTCTTTCCGTCGGATAGCTGCTTGCCTCGCGCTCCCGCGGAAGAGAAAGATATCATAATGGAACTGATCAGATCCTCCGAAGCCAGTATCAAGGAAGGCGATCTCTACTACCTTGTCTCGCATAGGTAACCAATCAAGTTCCTTTGCTTTCTTCTTCTCCTCCTCCTCTTGTGTTTGTAGGATCCCATTTTTAACATTGATATGCTCGATGTTATTTGATTGAATTGGCCACGGCTGGCGGCATATGATGTCTTCTTTACCCGCCTGGCGAAGCAGGTTTATGGGTCTTTTGGGATAAGGGTGTACATTTTTATCTTGATTTTGCATCTTATAACTATGATCTTTGATTCACTTGTCAGATGAGTTGTGCTGGTGTTGTATTTTCCCGTACAGGTGCCGACTGCTTTATATAACATCCATAATTGCGAGATCATTTGGTGATTCCTGAATGTAAATTTTATGATAGATTCTGAAAAAATATAAAAAAGTTGCCAATTGCATGTCAAAGGCTTGACAATTGATTATATGTGATCATGCATTATCATGGCACTTTTAGCTGTTGAAAAGATTTGCAAAAATATCCAATGGTTTTATTTTGTCTGATGAAAACATAGGAGTAGGTACACGAGAAGAATAGTAGATACAGGGAATTAGGTATGTGGCATCTTCCCCTTTATGACTCATTGTTCTATTTTCATTAACGTAATAACAATCGGATGTAAGATGAAAAAAAAGGCAAAATTATATACATATTTATTTTCATTTCATTATATACTTATCCAAAAAAGTTTCTCTTTACTATGTGTGTGTTAATAAACTAAGGATGATCTTGAGTTTTATTAAGAAGTATATAAAACAATTAGGATCAAATACTTGCATCGATTGAATATAAACAAAAACAAGAATTTGTCCCATTGAAAATGTAGAAACTAATAGGTGGGTAGTGAGTGGCTGGGGTTTTGGAGAAACAAAGATATAAGAGTTTTTTATTTTGTCATGCCATGTATCAGAATAGAAGACTGCATCTTGTTAGTTGCAGAGAGATTCCATCTGACTGGTTGTCTTACAGAGGGGTGGGGGGCTGATGCATGTGGCCTCTGCCAATGCAATGCTTCAGAAGGGTCAATACAAGCAACCTTATTCTTGCCACCAAAGAGGCTATTTTCATATTCGAATCATGTAGGAGTAACCTTATTGTGGTGCAAAGGCACCCTCCCAAAGAAATAATAGGCAGAGGCACAACAAGAAAGGGGATGGAAGGATTTTATTTGTTTGTGACACACACAAATTTCTATTGCGGAGAGCTTTGTGTCTCTTGTTGGGGCACAACTACTTCAATAGAAGTATTTGCCCTGGAGCTACTTTACTGCCATCATGAAGTCATATCTTATACCATTGATGCACTTCTTTGTTGGAAGAAATGTGAGGGGTAGTCTTTCTTTGATTTGTGAAAGAGAACTAGCATCTAAAGCTTCAGTTTTCCAAAAGATAAATTAAGAGCTAGATTTTTCACTGGATGCTCGATTTCAACTTTCAGCTCTACATGGCTTGGAGACACCTTGGAACTATCATGGTTACTTGAACAGTAATAATCAAGGAAAAAAATTTCCCAGGCTAATGTCAAAAAGATGGAACTTTCCAAAAGTTCCTTTGAGTTTCAGATTTGGTGCGATGGTGCATTAATGTGCTTGAAAAGGTTCATGGTGATAACAGTCATTATTAATGGGACTATAGTGTAGTGAATCTGTTGGCCATGTTGAATAGTTTGGGTTTATTTGGTATTATGTTTCTTAACAAGCATGTAAGATATTTGTAGCGATCTTGCTCCAAATTTTGCTTGATAAAAACGTACATCACTTTAGTAATTGTACTTGTTAGGTGATGTTTATGTAATTAATGCACCATGCATTTTTAAATGAGTCTTATACTTATTGCTTCTTAGTTCTTATAAACTATTTTGATATCTTGCAATTGAATTGGATGTATCTTGTCATATATGTTTCTTTAAGATGAATACTACTGTTAATTATATTTCTTTTACATTCTTGTTTGAAGTTTTGAGTCACTGTAACAATTGTTTTTGAGGATGAACCAACATATGGGTTTTGCTTTTGCAGATGGTGGATGGAATGGCAAGAATATGTGGATTTAGACCAGTCTGATGACAATTCCAATGAGGGCATTTTTTGCATCCCTCGTAGGCCCGGAGAGATTGATAATTCTAATCTTTTATTGAATGAATCAGTTGTGGAAGGTAATGAATTGGATCTTAAAAGATCTTTGCAGGAAGGAGAAGACTACAGTTTGGTGCCGCAAGATGCTTGGAAGAAGCTTCTAGAATGGTATATTTGGTTGTTTCTTTTCGTTTTCGTTGAATCTGTTTTGTCTACTGTCATCTGGGAAACTTTTATTTTCTTGGAAAACCATCATCAAATATCATTTGATTGCGTAAGTTGATCCTTTTTAGATCCAGCATTGACGAGAGCCTTGTGCATTGGCCATGACGTATTTCTTCTTAAATGTCCCTGAATAATTAAGCTTGTTGTTCATTACCAGAGTCTTTAAGTAAAAGATTAATATTATCTTCAAAGTATAGTCAGCAAGCCAAAGTTAGTGTAGTTTAGATGTTTATCTTTAGGTTATCATTAGATGTTTAAAATTGTTTGTTGGTGTTTGTTTTCGGAGTTTAAGGTTAACAACATATTAGTGTAGCTTGATAAATTCAAAGAGCATACACATATGTACATGGTAGGTGTTGGGAGACTTTGGTTGGATCAAGGAAAAGGTTACCACTTATCACATTGAGATGTACAAGTGGTTTATGAAGTTTTGGCCTTTTGGGTTAATCCAGTAGTCCTTAAACTGTCATATGAAGAGCTGTCTGTAATGGGAGGTCAAAAGTGTTGCCACATTTCCACAAGGAAAAAGAACATGAGGTTCCTGCTATTGTGTGTTTCTGGAGAGGGTTAGATGTACATGCCTAAAACCCCATGTCAAAAGACTGTTTACATAATTTGTCTCGAAAATGCTCAATTCATCGCAGTGGAGCAGTCATACTTTAGAGCCAAGGTCCCCTTGTATCTCAAAAAAAATTGAAAATGAATGTCAGTTGATATTACCAACAGTTAACTGTGGCTTCAGCATGGCATATAAGTGTTCTTTGGAGGAAGCATTGCTGTGCACCATGGTAGTGGAGTTGTCTATGATATGCCTGAAATATTGATATACTTGGAGGCATGAATCTATCTTTTGTGGCCTCACGGCGTGGAACTGAGGCAGTCCACGACATATAATTTGTAGTACTAGGAGTCATGCTATAACCTGTCTAATGTCAATTCTACGATATTCATTGATTGCCGCCAGACTTTCTTATTTTACAAAGATCAACTATAACCTTCCATTTGGTAGTGTTTTGTTTCATGCTATAATGGTTATTGAATATACATTTTTTCTGTTTAGTATTCTTCTTTGGTTTACTATTTGTAAATGGTGCTTGGACTTTATTTAACAGGTACCGAGGGGGACCAGAACTACCTAGAAAAGTAATTTCTGAGGGTTTTATTACCAAGAAGTTCAATGTAGAAGTTTATCCTCTTTGTTTGCAATTAGTTGATGGAAGAGACAAGTCCCAGAGAACGTTAAAGATTAGCAGAATGGTATTTCCTATTCCGGAGCAGTATCTCCTACTTTTTTTACTTTAGGTTAATCATTGCATTATTATGTTTTTTTATATCTTGTTGTTAACTCACCGTGTTTAAGAACTTTTTTTCTTTGAATGTTGTCTTCTCTAAGATGTCTTTGTGGATGGGAAATTCTGCAATAAAGGTGCAAGTGTTTATGTTTGGATTACTGTAGAATATGTTTCTGAAGAGCTGTCTCCTTATTAGACTATTAGATGGCTGCTTTTATGATAATATTTTCATTTTACTTGTTCATATCTGCATAGATCTTTGTTAGACATTTAATTATGTAACTTGTGTACTCACTGTTTTTCTTGTTAGTTAATGTGCTAGTCCCTTGTTTACCTTTTCTATCAAATGATTTGCTTTTGCTACCGTTTGACTGTTGATGTGATAACGCTGCTAATGGGATGTGATAATGTTGTTGTTGGCTAAAGGCAGATGTATAACTGTTTCATTACATGGAAAACTAAAAGCTCAGTCCTTCTCTATCTAGCAGAAACTAATAGCTAGGCTAACTTTATTGCAAGAAAACATATACATCCAAACAAGAGCTTTAAGAGCTTGCAAGCATCTCTATTTGTAGGAAGATGCGTGTTCTAAGCTTCGTATTTAATGGGGATTATAAATTAAAATACGTAGTTCATCAAATTTTATAAAATTAACTCTGATTTCTTTTAAAGACTTGCAATCATCAGCTTTGCTACAATGTTTTGGAAGGTTCCCAATGTTGCTATCGTCCATAAAGAGCTGAAAATCAGCCGACCTCCTGTATTGGTTAGGACTGTCCCTCTTTTGATAATGGTTCCCAAAAGCTCATCTTCAATTGATCTCTCCTCTCTTGACTTGGGGACATGTTTATTAGCTGGTATTGTCTCTTGAAATTAGTCCTAGATGAATTAGCTATCTCACAGGTCTTTCTTTATGCTGTTTAAGCTATACTTTTGATGAATTGGACTTGATAGCTTCCTTTGTGAAATGGGTGGCTAGCTTGCTCAAAGATCAAGTCACAATCGGGGTTGAATCCAGCTGTTTCATATTGGTCTTTGTTCTTTATGTTGATTAATATTTGCTTTCTAATTCTCTGAAACTTCAATTTCGGGGATACTAGCTAAATTTTATAGACATGACATGTGCATAAGGAAAGCTATTAACTTTATTATACTACAACATGAAAATTTTCTTTTACTATTCAAAAAAATTAATTCTTTTTTTCAAAATCTCTTTATGGACTTTTTAGTCTTTTTGCATAAATTTACTATTTTTTGTTGCCATGTTATTCATTGGTTAAATTTGTTACACAAGTGATATTGTTTTTACTTTTCTTAATGGTTATGGCAGTTTAATACTTGGAACGTATTCTTTCTGTTTAAAGACGATATTTAAAGGGGCTAAGGAAGAACAGAATAGTTGTGTACGTGTGTCTTAATATCCAAACTGCCTAAGCTCAAGCCATCAACAATAGGCTAAATCATATATTCCTATCAATTTCCTTAGTAGTTCTGTACATGCAATCTTCATTATCAATGAAGATCCTGTCAGGGCACAATTTATATATCCTAAATTGGTTCTTTAGGTTTTCAATGTACCTGAACTTATACTGATAGCTGGTTGGATTAGTATGTACTGCCATACCGTGATTCACCAGGCGATACAAGCTGATACAGGTTTGGAAGTAGAAAGAAACAGGAAGCAGCTTAAAAGGATAGTTGAAAGAGAAACACCAACCTGTAGATTTGGAAGTAGAAAGAAACAGGAACCACTTGAAAAGAGTAGTCGGGAGAAATAGTAACCTGTAATTCTCATCTTCTTTGTCCTTCGCTGATGGTTGGAAACTTGCAGTCAAGCTACCCAGCCAAAGATGTTTGTGAACCATAAGGAGATGGGGTGTTCTGGGGCAGGGTTGAGGTGGGTCAGCGGCCTGCTGGTTCTGGTCAGAGGGTGTGGTGGGAGGGAATTAGAAGAATAAAAAGGGTGGTAGGAAAGCTTGAAGCCAACCTCTTTTGAGTGGTGCTGAAATATTTGTCAAAGTAGGAGTTAGTTAGAAATTAGAAGAGTTAAAATTTGCAGAGAAACTTGTTGGAACAAGTCTCTAGTATGTTATACTTATGCTAGTATCTTTACTCTTATGAATTTCTTCATTTTGGATTATGGAAGGATTTTCTTATGGTTGAATGTAGCTTTTACAATATACGGAAGCAGCACTGAGGTAGATTCTTAATACTTAATAGTATTTTTAAGTGGTGGCGATCATTATAAACTGTCACTAAGCTGTAAAATTGGCTGTTATACTCTAAAACATGGTTATTATTGCTTTATTTATAATATAATGCATTTTATTTATTCTCAGTCATACTTGACTTTTTGATTGCCCCTTTGCAATAAATGTTCTTATCTGTTTATTTTTAAACATTAAAATTTTCATTGTTGGCAATTTATACTTGGTTATTTATAATTTATGTTATATGTAAAATCTTTTAAATTAACTGAAATGACAAAAAAATCATCTAAACTGAGGCTTTCTTGATTTGACTAAAACTTAAACTAAAGAAAACCAATTCTTGATTTGCAAAAGTTCTATAGGGGTTGATATGTAGAAGGTGATTTGTCAAGGAAAGAATTATAAATACCATTTGTTTTGATTGCAACAACAATAACAAAACCATAAGTCCCAATTATTTGGGGTCGGTTACATGAATCTTTTGTTGCCATTGAGATCTATAAAAAATCATATGCTTGGTTAAGTTTAGAATACTTAAATATTTATTTATAGTTTTTATTAAGATCTTTTTAGGTCCTTTTCCATATTTCTTCGGACAACTAACACACTTCCATGTCAGGTGCATAAAAAGTATAACATATTATGCTATTCTACATATTAGAGCTATACTATATACTTCCTTCGAATTGATTTTGGATAAAATACATATGCGTGTATCATATTTAGTGGTCTAGGCATGCCTCATGCAATAGGCTGTTTAGAAACTGTGCTAGATACCATGCCACTTTAGCTGCAGAACAAGAGGATAAGATATACTTCTTTTTTTTTCCCTTTAATAAGAGAACATAAGTAGCGTAAATATTGACGCAGAGGATTTGCGCCTCATTCTGTGTGCAGGCTGTACTTCCTATTGTAAGGCACAATCAGATGCCTGTATATAGACCTTTTTGGGCACCAAATGTCTGCATTTAGGCTTTTGTCCATATGTGTGTCTGTACAGTTCCTGGCATGAATTTTCCCAATTAAGTAAGCTGTCTTCAGTTCATTGCTGTGGGTTGTTTTAGAAAGTCAGTGGAACTAGAACTTTATTTGGCCTCAATGGTAAGAATATAAATGACATTGTATTGGAGATAAACAACTCATAATCTTCTTTCTTATAGATTTATACTTTATTGGGACCACAAATATATTATCAGGATGCTGACTTGCAATTGCTTATTATGTCAGGCATCAGTGCGTGAGCTTTACAACATGGTTTGCATGCTACTTGAACTAGAGAAGGAGAAGGTATGCCCTCTGACTGTGGAATCACAAAATTTCTTTATCAATAATATCTATTTACTTATATCTCAAGTTTCTTTCTTTTCTCTTTCCTCATTTAAGGTTTCAATCTGGGATTATTACAACAAAACTAAGCATCAGTTTTTGAACAACTTTGATCAAACTCTTGAGGAAGCTCAGTTGCTTATGGACCAGGAGGTAAGGATGTTGTGTTTATTACTTTCTAGATCATGGCTAGCTAATGGATTTGGTCCATATATGGATGAGTATAGGTATCATTTTTTATATGCTTTATGCAGAATTTAATGGCAGGTAAAGATCCATGTGGTGCTGACTTCAAATAGTGAGGACATTATGGCACATGTTCTTAACCTTCAATCCTATATAACCTGTAAAATTGTGTTGTATGGACATTTGATAGTGCATGCTAAATTGTTTATCTTTTAGTACTTTACAAAGTTCTGGTCTTTAGTTCACTATAATGTTCTGACTTCATATTTCATAAGCTAATTGTTTACAAATCAAGAATATGATCATTTGTGCAATAATTATGGAAATCCTTATTCTATATTTCTTGAGGCAAACTCTGGTTTCTATGTTATTATTAACATGAAAAGAAGTTGCCACCTAAATTAATTTAAGAAAACTGAAATCAGCTGTAATTCTTATGCTTCCCATTGCTATTTTATTGACACTAAATTTAGACAGCACTGACATTTTTCTGCACCATCCAGTTGTCTTCAAATTCAAATCAGTTAGTCATTTTGTTAATTCCTATATTCACACAGGTTCTTTTGGAGGTCCAAGATGATAAGCTTTGGCCTTCCAATGTCAGTATGAGTTCAGCTGGAAATGAATTGGCTCTAGTTCCTTTAGAACCTTCAAGGTCTTCTGTTACAATTGCTGGAGGTCCTATGTTATCTAACAGCTATTCAACTGGATTTCGCTCCAATTTTCTAGAAGGGGGCAATTTTAGTTCTTCACAGAGGGACACAGAAGATAGGGATGATGTTTTGAATAATGGAATAAAGGTTGATGGTCAAGGACTGACAGGATTGCATAACCTGGGCAATACTTGTTTTATGAACAGTGCCTTACAGTGTTTAGTGCATACACCTCCCCTTGTTGATTATTTTCTTCAAGATTACAGTGAGGAGATAAACAAGGAAAATCCCTTGGGAATGCAAGTAGGTAACTTGTTGTTTAGCATATGATAATTTTTGTGTATTTTCCATTAAGGAGTTCTTAATGTTTATCAGAGGATATCAAATGGTTGCTGCCATATAGTTTTTAATTTCTGTTTTGATCATACAGGGTGAACTTGCAATTGTTTTTGGAGAATTGCTAAGGAAGTTATGGTCATCAGGACGGACATCAGTAGCACCACGTGCATTTAAAGCAAAGCTTGCTCGGTTTGCTCCTCAGTTTAGTGGATATAATCAACATGATTCTCAGGTTGGTGCCACCATCTTCATGATCAATATACTATGTTCTTATATCAATTTTGAGGATTTGCCTCAAATTTTGAATGTTTAGCTGCATTCACATTTGTTATCAAATTAAGTATTTCAAGAACAAAATTGAAATGGGACATGGAACTTGCATAGTGCCTCTGTTTCCTATTGGTTGCTGCATATGTAGTCTGAAATTTTATTCAGTGTCAAATTCAGCTTTTGAGTGTATAGATCATTTTCAACTGAAGAACATGATAATTGTGGTTATTTTGCTTGATAGACTGTTTGTTAGGTTACTCAGCATTCGATAGTTTATTGTGATTATGGGTGGGTAGTTTGGATCAAGGAATATAATTTTGTCAGGACCCAGAATGTAACATATTTACTGGTCCAGAAGGATAGGATGAGACCACCTCTTTATGAGTGGTCTAGGGTTGGGGCAGCAGTTACTGCCCAGTAATCCTTGTGAACTAGGCTTACAGCTCGGCTTTGGCTACTAGGTGTAAACTAACCAGTAAGGCCACCACTCAGTTCATGGACCCAACTTTGATCGCATTAAAAAGCACAAAACAACCATCTTTCTCACCTTTCCTATCTCTCTCTTTCTTGCAATTAGGTTTCAGAAACTTGTACCTTGCTTTCTGTAAATCATTAATTCAATGCAAATCACATATAGTTCTTAATCAAGGATTTTATGATTCTTAGCTTTTGTATGAATCATCAGCTTTGCATAGATAGGTGATTTATTTCAAATCTAAACTGACATTTTGCAAAAACCATATGCTTTACAGTAGGCAAAAACTGTTGCTCAATTCTGGTCTACCAAGTTATTATGTTGATTGTTTTGTGAATTTTATTTAGAAACACCTGCTAGGCCTTTTTAGCATCATAGTGGTTCAACTTCCTCAGTCGCCTGGAAACCAATGATTTTGTTGTGCACAAATGTTGATATTGCCATTTGAACCTGTGAAATGAAATTATACTTTGTGAACATTTTGATGAAATATATAGCACTATGTGAATGTGTCTATTTTTCACTGTTTCACTTTTAGTTGCTTACTAGCAATGTTTATTTGCATTTGATCAGTGACACATAATAAGAAACTCTATTTCATGACCAAGTCCATAATATGAGAGACTTTATTTCAGTAACCTATTGTCGGAAATGGATCCGTGAATCTATAATTGCTTGTTGAAATGACCTGTACATTTTTTTTATTTTTCTGATTGGAGACTGGAGACTATGACTGTTAACTGATTGTAATTCCTTTTTTTAGTTATTGTCTTAATATTATCACCAGAAGATATTATAGGTTTATTTTTTTATAATAGTTATTTTCAAGGTTCATCGTACCATAGCATACCGCTCGGTACAGTGGAATGTACCGGTTTGATAGGGGACTGGTATAGGTGGTACATCGGCATGCCTCCATGTACCATGTGTCGGTATTGCTCGTTTCAGTTCGGTACATATCATACTAATGGTTGGCCGGTACACTGGTACGGACCGGTAAGGTGAATCATGGTTATTTTGACATTACCATTTTGACTCAATCTTTTATCTGTAGGAACTTCTTGCCTTTCTATTGGATGGTCTGCATGAAGATTTAAACCGTGTAAGAAGCAAGCCTTACATAGAAGGAAAAGATGCAGATGGTCGTCCAGATGATGAATTTGCTGAGGAATGTTGGCAAAATCACAAGGCTCGAAATGACTCCATTATCGTTGATGTTTGCCAAGTGAGATATTTTAGTTTCAGTTTGTTCAAACCAAGTTTTCGTTAAAATTTGCATTGAGTATTGTCTTTAAATAAATTCAAATTCTCTAGTTAAACTATTCATAGATGACTTTTGAAGTTCTTTGTTGGCTATGGCATTTGGTCTAGTTGTTCTGCCTTCATACACAGTGGCTTTCATCATCAATATTTGCCTTTCATCATCCTCATATAGACATTCCAAGTCCTATGGCTCAATTTTACAGTTATAGTAGAAATCTTTTCTTCCAGCTTTTGAAATTTTATAATAGGCCTCTCCTTTATAGATATTATAGCAATAGTATGAATATGCTATGAGCTCTTGTTTGAAACTTCAAATGATTGTGAAAGGCATGGTTTTACAGTCAGTTTGTAGTTTGTACAAGTACTTTTCTCCTTGGGAATCTTAGTTTGGAATCATGAATTATTTGAAGATACAGTTGCAGCATGCTTGTTAATCTAGTTTCATTATTTTCCTTTTGAACTAATTGATGTTTGCTGATATCCTGTCCATCGACATTTACTCTCATGTTAACCATGAACACTATTAGAACTTGAGATTTCACAGTTAGTATTTGGAAAAGACATTGACATTTATAGAAGCAACACTTGAATATAGAAGTTATTTCTGCTTATTAAGGGTCCATGATTATCCATATTATGAATTTGCTGAGGAATGTTGACAAAATGACATCTCGGACTGATTTTAGTATTGTGGATGTATGCAAGTTCGTACCTAAATATTTAAGGATATTTTTTAAGAAATATGTTGGTTGAATGACAGTTTAATTCTGTAGCTATTGTTTCTAAAAGTTGCTGTACAATCTGTGTCCAATCAATTTGTACTTCATGGTATTTGTGATGTACAAATGACTGACAAAATTTTCCTTTTTTTCATTTGAGCTAATATTCTGATTGTGATTTAATTTTCACTGTCAAAGTAATTTATAGCCTCTTTCTTGTCGATGTTTTTGGTCATTATTGATATAACATGTTCTTTCTTTGTACTGGTAAAATTTATCCTGATAATAGATATCGTTAGTGTTTTATTCTTAAAAGCTAAATTAGTGTCATTGTCGATGGTGGATTCAGGGCCAATATAAGTCAACATTGGTATGTCCTGTCTGCAGCAAAGTTTCTGTGACATTTGATCCTTTTATGTACTTGTCGCTGCCACTTCCTTCAACTGCCACCCGGACGATCACTGTGACTGTGTTTAGTGGTGATGGCAGCTCTCTTCCCATGCCTTTCACTGTGACAGTGCCAAAAAATGGTTGTTGCAAAGATCTAATTCAAGCACTGAGTACTGCTTCATGCCTAAAGCACACTGAGGCCTTGGTACTGGCAGAGGTAAGATGCTGTCCTTGGTCATTTTTCTCTATTTATTTAAGTGTCGGAGATAATCAACATTATTATGCATATCTTGCCAATTTCCAGGTTTATGGCAACCGTATATACCGCTACCTAGAGAATTCTTTTGAATCATTATCTAACATAAAAGATGAAGAGCATATTGTGGCTTACAGACTTCCTATACACCATGAGAAATTATTGAGACTAGAGATATTGCATAGGAGAGCAGAAGGGTAAGATTTTGTACTCCCTCATGTGCATGTATCTGCATATGTTATCTTACATCGTGCCCCTGCTTGCTTACTATTACTTTTCATGGTTTTGGTAATCTAAGGTGCTGCACTTTTATTTATAACTAATGAAATAGAATCATTATCTGAATTATTTGTCACTGAAAAGTTAAAAAAATATGAATATTGATGATGCTGAGCCATATAGTTGAATAATTTGTATTCTTGTTGATTTCCGTGGTTGCTGGTTAGTGCTATGTAATAATGATTTGGCTTTATTATTTGATTAAAATTTTACATCATTTTTTAATTAAACTTTACATCATGATAAAATGTCATTTTATGCTTGAAATTTCTTAACAAAAAAAAAGGGCACTATCTTACCTGATTATTTTACTTCCCAAAAGTGAAGAGTTTGTTGGAATTTTTTTAAAGTAACATGAAATACTCAATCCAGCACGTTCTTTCTCCAGATTTTTATCAGAACCACGATATAGTGCCCATCTGAAGCTTCTTGGAACGCCACTAGTTACAACCTTGTCAGTGGATTCCAGAACTGGAGCAGATATCCATGCTGCTGTTCTTTCTGTGCTTGCTCCATTGCTGCGAGCAAATGCACTTACATGGTCACATGGGGACAAGAGTAGCAGAGACAGTGGCTCTGGGCCAAGCCTGGATTCTATTGTACTCTCGGATAATGGTATTCAGTGCTCAGAAGAGACTTTGTCAACATCAGACATGGAATTAGAAGAGGTCCATAACAGTATTCCTGACATTCAGCTTGCCTTGGCAGATGGGAAGGTCATCAGTAGAAGTACGGTTGATGTTGATTATACTGTTCCTGTATCTCGTCTAAAGGTGGTGATGAACTGGTCAGACAGAGAGCATGAAATTTATGACTTCAGTTTCCTTGAGGATCTTCCTGAAGTGTTCAAGTCTGGTTTCATGTCAAAGAAAACTCGGCAGGAGGCAATCACTTTATATTCATGCTTGGAAGCATTTATAAAAGAAGAACCTCTAGGGCCTGATGATATGTGGTTGGTTCTCTTTCTGCATTAGGATTTTTAAGTTATTTGATGTTTTCTGGATAATTATAATATTTTTCCCTTTTTTGTGTTAGGTACTGCCCTAGGTGCAAGGAACACAGGCAGGCAACTAAGAAGCTTGACTTATGGAGGTTGCCCGATATTTTGGTTGTTCACTTGAAACGATTTTCTTACAGCCGATTTATGAAAAACAAACTTGACACATTTGTGAACTTCCCTGTACATAACCTTGATTTAAGCAAATATGTTGGGCACAGGGAAAGTGCTTCAAGTTCTCTTGTTTATGAACTCTATGCAATAAGCAACCACTATGGTGGCTTAGGTGGGGGTCACTACTCTGCTTTTGCAAAGGTAAGGTCCTTTCCCATTTTTCTTTCATTAGCATGATTGAATTCTGAGTTAGCTTCAGAGTAATGCATCATAATTAGTTGCATCTTTTTTTCTTAAGACATAGATGCTGAAAATAATAATCTCAATTCAAACTTTATCTGCTAAAATTGTGAATGCTACCTATAGTTACTTTTTAATCAGGTTTCATCTTTTGACAGCTACTTGAAGAAGACAGCTGGTTTCATTTCGATGATAGTCATGTTTCCCCTGTAAACGAAAATGAAATCAAGAAATCAGCAGCCTATGTCCTGTTCTATCAGCGAGTTGGAGTTGAGTCCAAGATGGATGTCAGGGAAACAGGGATCAGCCCAGATTCCTCAAATTTTTAAGAGCAAATCTGAATTGGCAAGCAATTTGATTTTTGTTTCATGATTCTTTTAACCTTAAATAGTGGAAGGATAGCTGGGTTGCAGCTTTTAACTGATCATGCTGTTGGTTGACATGGCCGTAGAAGTTTGGTGGTGATCATTGATTCAAAATTGTTTGATCTGCCACTGAATACCCACCCACAAGCATAATCCAAGACTGGACTCACAGTGCAATTGATAGTTCAAGGAAGCTAAGGTCATTTATTACATTGTTTTAGAAATTATTGAGGTATGAAGCTGTTGAGTGTTGTATGAGTTAATTTTTCATCTTATAGATTAGAGTTGGAAGTGAAGTTCACCATAATGTTTATTATTTGTTACTATTAGATTTGATAGATTATCCCGGAAGCAGTTGCCACTACATTTGGCAGATGAGGATTGGAATGTCCTTGAGCTTCTCAATGATCCATTCAAAGCTACCAATCTGGCCCTGGTGATATTCTCTTATTTTTGTAGAGAGATGTTTGAAGCTGTAATGCAAATGTTTTCTTTTGCAAACTGCACTTTTTGCAGTAAAATTGTAATGACAGGTTGAAAAAGTGGTTCAGTGTCTCATTTTTTCTTCATTTTCAGTTCAAAATCAAGGATCTTATGGCCTTTGCTTAATTATGCATTGGAAATAGCTTTTCGTTGCCAATGGTAGGATCATAATGTGACTTGGAATGCAAAGAATGCAGAGGTCTCTAATTCACTTGTGGTGCTGCTCAATTGGATGTAATTCACGTATGGTTCTACCAGTTTTGGATTAGCAGGGTGTGTACCGTTGGAACAACTTTGGTGGCTTTTTATTGTGCATTGTCCCAAGTATTCGTCCCAGATTTTTATTTTTAGTGTGCAGAAATGGATGATGGTTTGTTTGAATGTGTTTTTTCAAACTATTAGTAACTAAAATGGGATTCCATCTGAGGATTTTGCAATGATATGTGAAATATTCATCAGCAATGTTAGCTCCTTTAAATGCGTAATGGTTGCTCTTTTGTTAGCGAGATGGGTTTTGATATTCAATTGTTAGCACCTTAAAATGCCTAATGGTTGTTCTTTTGTTACTCAAGTGAGGAACATGCGTCAACTTCGCAGTCCATTGGACAAAGGAAGATTACGATATTTAAAGTATAATCAACTTTAATGTAGGGAAACTTATACTAAATTAATGAAGTTCAATTTTATCAGTGCTGAGTCAAAACAGGGTGTTAAGATGGATGGATAAATTATTCTAAGCATTTAAACTCAATTGAATGAGGTATCCGTACAGCAAACTCAGGATGGTTGAACTAGAGAGGACCCTAAGAATAATAATAATAAAAATTATTAGTTAATTGTAACATTAACCATGCCTTATGGGTTAAAATGTTGTACTTTTAAGAAACGTTATATATAATAAACAATGAATACAAATAGTAAAATATTTCGAAATTTTCAAGAAACAGGAGGTATAAAATGAACTAAATTTCATAACTGTATATGTATGTGAACATGATTATCTAAATAAACCTCACATTTTAGATTTATCTCTTATATGACCTCCTTTATTTTTGAAAACATAGATAGCATCACAGATCAGAAGCAATGTGGGTTGAATTAATGTGCAATAATGCTTTCAATCAACTGAAGAAGAGCGTGCTTGCATGGAGAAAAAGTTTTCTATTTTAGAAACACTGAAGTGCGTTGGTGTTGGAAATGGTCGTCGATCCATGTCACCGAGTCAATCTGATCTAGCTGACTTGCTAAAGGTCAACGTGTGTTAAGGGTTTGGATGCTCTTCTATTTAATCGCTCAAAGCCTTGCTCCTCACAATAAATAAACATTACATGTAAAACTAGTTTCAGGGAATACGCCAAACAAAAGCTTCTCAAGTTAAAGATGAGGTTTGATATGAGCTTTGAAAGAAAATTTTGGATATCCAATCATGCAGAAAAGACTATGTTGACTTAGCAATTCTGTGTGTGTCAAGTTGTGATTGGTTCCAAAATATTGATCTCAAAGTGAAACTTCAAATAAAATTTAAATAGTTTAGTGCACGAGGAAATTAAGTTTGATTCATGCTATTCATCTACATGACTATCCCAATGCTTTTGTAGCATGCACATTAAAAGATTCCATGCACTAATGTGGAGAGTAGGCGTCTTGCTTGGGGTGGAAGGAAGACAGTGGTCCGATCGAATTCAATAGTTTATTGTTGAAACCGGTTTTAAGAGGGAACTTTGCAAGAACTGCAAGATTAGGGATATCTTTGGGTTTTGGGCTAATTACATAGTGTTAGTCAGCTATCATTAATGTTTCCATTTATAAACTTTAAAAAGTTATATTGATATCCTATAATTATCAAAGTGAAATATCTATGCCCATTTACCTTATCGATGAAAACATGAAAATAAAAGATAAAAATATAATTTTAATATTTGATGGTGGATGATGATATCGAAATTATTGATGCCGACTACTGTCACAGTTGCTTGGTTGTCTTCGATGAGGAGTGCGCTATCGACCTCATCAGTTTGCCTCACGCTACTCTGCATCTCGCCACGGTGTCTACAATGAAGATGGTGGCCACTTTACTATTGACCCGTCGAGCGGATTCCAATCTCAATCCCTCCCCTTTGTATCAACGTCGACGTCGATATAGATGTCGAGTGGCCATTCAACTAGATGTCATGCTTGAAGATAGCAGAGGATGTGATCATCGGCCTCCTCTACCTCCACCAAAGCAACTCTTTGATCATGCACGCCATCCTCAAGCCTTCCAACATTTTGCTTGGCCTAGACTTTGAGTCCCATCTTATTGAGTATGCTCTCATCCCGTCCCTCCTCCTTCCCTCGGCCTCACCTCATAGCCTCGCTGCCCCCCTCCTCCACCCCCTCCTCTCTCTTCTATTGTGCACCTAAGTCCTACCTTCCCAAGCCTTCATCACCTCTTCAATGTCTATAGCTTCGGCATCCTCCTCCTAGAGCTCCTCACCGAGAAGACTCCCTTCTAGGATCTAGTGGAAGAGTATGGTACCAACATCCCCCGATGGGTCCACTCCATGCGGGAGGAGAAGTGGAACAACTCCAGCGAGGACCCCGGGTCATCCAGGAATGAGGAATCCAAGGAGAGGCTAATAACATTACGTTAGGAAACGTAGCGGTTGAGGTGGAGAAGCAACCATCGATGTGGGAAGTGCTACAAATGATCAAGGAGGCGTGGATGGAGGTAGAGGAGTGCGCTGTCGACCTCATCAACCTGCCCCATGCTATTCTGCATCTACGGTGGTGGTCGCCACGGTGTCTACGGTGAAGATGGTGGCCACTTTGCCATTGACCCGTCAAACGGATCCTAGTCTCATTCCCTCCCCTTTGCATCTACGTCGACGTCGATGTAGATGTCGAGCGGCCATTGCACTGGATGTCATGCTTGAAGATAGCAGAGGATGTGGTCATCAACCTCCTCTACCTCCACCGGAGCTACTCATCCATCGTCAAGCCCTCCAACGTCCTGCTTGGCCTAGACTTTGAGTCATACCTCACTGGCTATGCTTTCATCCCATCCCTCCTCCTTCCCTCGGCCTCACCCCACAATCTCGTCGCCCACTCCTCCACCACATCCTCCTCCTTCTTCTATTGTGCACCTAAGTCCTACCTTCCTAAGCCCTCCTTCACCACCTCTTCGATGTCTATAGCTTCGGCATCCTTCTCCTAGAGCTCCTCACCGAGAAGACTCCTTTCTAGGATCTAATGAAAGAGCATGGTGCTAACATCCTCTTGATGGGTCCACTCCATGCGGGAGAAGAAGTGGAACAACTCCAGTGAGGACCCTAGGTCATCCGGGAATGAGGAATCTGAGGAGAGGCTGATAACATTGCTAAACATTATGTTAGCAAACGTAGCGATTGAGGCGGAGAAGCAACCGCCGATGTGGGAAGTGCTACAAATGATCAGGGAGGCGTGGGCGAAGGTAATGGTCTTGTCCAATAGTAGAGACCACTCGTCGGGGAGGTGGTCGAATATGTTACAAAGCTTGCTAAGGGAGCATGGATCGGAGGGCGGTGGTCGCTCAACATCGGCGTCGATGTTGACACGGATGCAAAGGGGGAGGGGTCGAGGTTGGGATCTGCCCAACGGGTCAATAGCGAGGCGGCCACCATTTTCGTCGTAGACACCTTAGTGGTCACCATCATTTGTATCGATACCGACATAATTGTCGCTTAGCAACTACGTCAGTGTTGACGCAGATGCATAGCGACACGGGGTGAGCAGCGATGAGGTCGACGACACACTCCTCATGGAGGCAAGTGACATCACGATGAGAGTCGACCTTATAGGCGACCAAGCAACTATGTCGACGTCGATGCTAACAACATCGTCGTCTGTCACCACCGATGCCACCGTCGTCGTCATTAGCCACCGAACGTTAAGAGTACCTTTTTACCTTTTAATTTTATGTTTTCGTCCATAAAATTGATCTTGTTAGAATAAATAGATCTAAATATTTTATTTTCGTAACTTTAGGGATGCTAATATAATATTTTAAATTATAAGGATCAAGACGTTAAAAGACAACTAGCCCTTGGATTTCTAATACCCAATGGATGCTTTCCTCCGTAGTTAAACCGGTAAACCTCCCAAACCCTATTATTTTGGAAAATGGGTTTTCTTTTTGCAGTACTAGAGGACAAACTTGTGATTTTACTCGATTCCGCCCACGAAGGAAACCCTGCGTGACCCCACGAAGTGGTAGCCGTTCGCCCACCCCGTCCCTCGCGGTTGCTACCTGAAGCCATTCCGAAGCTCCTTCCGCCGTCTTCATGGAAGGAGCCGCACCAGCCAAGGAGGGCTCGGAGAGTGTGGGAACCCTCGAATCCGAGGGCGCCACCCGGCCGAGGCCGGAGGATCTGGTAGCCAGAGCAATAGCCCCTGTTAAGGCCGAGTACCTCCGTCCTCCGCCTTCTAGGTCGGTTGCCGTCGATTCTGGAGTCGAGGATGGCTCCAACGAGAAGAAGAGCAGTTCCACCAACGTTGTCGTCAAGGAGAAGAAATCTCGGCGGCAGCTCAAGAGAGAGCGGAAGCAGGTTGGTGTTTTTCTTTTTGGTGGTTTTGTTTGTTAGATCGGAAACTCGTTACGAGCTTATGGTGTATAATTTTTCTTTATTTTGTTATCACTTTTTTATGTTTAGGATGTATAAAGCTCGTTAACTGATCATGTATCTCTGTATACCATGTAGCAAACTATTTTTGTAAATGAAATTGAAAATGGATAATACTGTTAATTAGTTATGTAAAAATGCTCTTCCATGAATATAGATCTTCAACATGGCTTGAACTTTAGAGTAAGAATCATCTGCAAATTGTGCCCTAGTGTTTTATTAGTTATTAAGAGGAACATTACAAAGTTTTGGTGTATAGGCATAAATCCTATGTTTTTGTTTTTCAGGTTTCAATATCAAATGGTAATTATGACTTGGGTCTTGAAAACAGTTTTTCAAATGTGACATTGGCCATTATTGGTCATCTTAGTTTCCTCTGGTATTAGACTCTGTCGGTGGCCATTGAGAGTCCATCTTGTTATACTTAGTTTTCTTTCTATGAATATTTTTTGGTCAATTTCTTCTTTGTAATTTATATTTGCGGTCACAGTAATGAGCAACTGATGCTTTTGAAGTTACATGTATTCTGTTTTTGCTTCTTTTTTTGTATGAAAACCTAAGGTGGCCTTAGCAAGCTTATGCTAAGTTTTTACTATTCTATAGAATGCTGTCAAACTTGTTTCCTGCTCTTTTTGGTTATCTATATTTGAGTTTCAGTTAAGATTAAATATACACTACATCAATAGTTCACAATTTCTTATCCAGAAAACTCCAATTTATGTTTTATTACGGTGAATCTTTTGATCATTTTATGAGTTTTTGCAGATGATTATAAAATAGTTACAGAATCATCTTCATAATTTCACACATTTTATTCATGCAAATACTTGTAGGATTTATTTTATTCTTGTATTGTATGAATTTAGGTATAAGGTGCTAATAGCCTGGTACAACATGAGTGTGATACACCATTACACCAATTCTTGAAAAATAGAATGTAACACGATATGAATATGGCAGTAACATATATGACAACTATATATAATACAATCCTTGTAGTGTTAGCATATGTTGTTGCAAATCATGATAAATAATAACATGTAATAGACTAGATTCTCAAACCTACTCGAACAAAAAAAAGCCTCAATAACATAATACTTCGAGAATTTGAAGGAGATTCCAAATGAACATCATTGATCTAGTGCTTAATAAGAAAATCAAACAATATGATTGTATGTCCATCTTTTCTATAAACAATATGTCAACATTCAAAGTGAACAATTTTCTCCCGTGAAGTATGCCTGAAGTCTCCTAAAATCATGATTCGAAGGTTTGATATCACACCTCGTATCTATCATTGGTTGGATTGATATGGGTCAAGTACGCATCAACACTACCAATGCATGGTACATCAGCGTATTATTGGTGGACGACAAGGGGGAGGAGAAGGACAAGAAGAGGAGGAGGAGATGAAGAGGAATATTCGGTGAGTGGGCTGCCAGTGGCGGATGATGCCAGGCTTGAGAGAGAGCCTTTAACTTAAAAAAATGAACCAGATTGGACCAGGCAGGTTGGGTCCATGGCACCGGTTGAAACATGTACTGGTAAATATCCCTTGGCACATACCGGTCTGGGTGAAATTTGAAATCATGCTTAAAATTGTCCGATTTTCTAATAATTATTTGAAGTATCATAATTGACACATCCAAAGTTCCAAACATTGATACAAGCAAATAATTCAAAATATCAATATTCTAACAGGTTACATTTAATTATGAATTTTGCTCCATTTGATGGAGTACCCTGTAGATTTGTCGAATTTTTATTTGTTGTTGGGTATCTTTTTGGGCTTCATATGTTTTACCCTCGAGAATCTTTGGTGAAGTCATTATATATCTAAAATTATAGATTAGTCTCTTTCTCAATTCCCTCCTATTAAAACCTTAGTTATCCAATCTCTTGTTCTTTAATGTTCTTGAGTCTATACTTTGCTTTAATTAACTTCAACTTTTGTATACACATATTATAATTTTTTTACTGTTACATTGTTCATTCCTAGTTCTGCATATGCGTTGTATCTGAAAATCTATATTTATTATGAAAAATGTTTAGGAGCAAAAGTCCACAAGAAATATCTGTCCAGAAGTAGCTAAAAGTGGCAATGCTGATGCATGCCCTTATCGTGGTAATTGCCGCTTCAACCATGACATGGATGCCTATTTGGCAGAGGTATACTACTCGATGTTTTTTCTACTATCATATCCATTTTTACCATATCTTCTACCACTACTATGTACATACTGTGTCAGCAATGGATGTAATGCTGTTGCATACAGAAACCACCTGACCTAGAAGGGGCATGTCCGTTCGTCAGCGCTGAAGAGTTCTGTCCTTATGGAATAACTTGTAGATATGCCAGTACACACAGACAACAAACATCCTTAAAGTTGGCGGTACCTGCTACTAAGAGCTCTGAAGTCAACAGCCTAAACAAAGATTTGCAGAAGCTTTTGTGGAAGAACAAAGTTAGTTTTCCAAATGCAGATCTTCAGCTCAAACTCCTTGGCCTTGAGGTAGGTAATATCATGGGAAAAAGCACTTCATTTTTGCAACATCATCACCATTATGTATAAACAAATTGTAAGATAATATCTTGTCTTAAAGCTCTTTGTTTTTCCTTATTTTTGGTCAAATTCGTATTTTATTTTCTTTTATGTTTCTTAGAAAGTATTATTGTCGTACTGGTACTTGGCTACATCTGAGTTTTTGGTTCTATCTCTGAGATCAAAACTGTTATTTTCCAGTTTTACGTAACTTGGTGAACCAATGTTGATCTTTCATTTCCTTATGAAGTAATATTAACGGGTTTGTCCCATCTTGCTGAATTAGAAAGAATATTTTTGCAATTGAGAATTCTATTTCTTTTAGGTGTATATTTATAGGGTTTAAATTATGTTATATAACCAATTTGGATACTCTTCTGTAAGTTATTACTACTTGAATTTCAAATAGCATTTTCTTAAATTAACGATTCACATTTTGAGTCCATTGAATAATCATGATGCACGTCCTGTGTCCCTAGAAAAATTGAATGTAGTGCTTGCAGCAAAGACAAGCCAGTTGGGAGAAATTCTTACCTATTTTAATCTTTTCTTGCAAAAGGTCTCAAAAATGTTGTGACTGTCATGTCTGATAGGTTGCTAGAACCGGGAAGAGTATACTAAAAGTTTAACTATATTATATCTTTAATGTTTGTCTATTTCTGCATCATGGAGCCACTGAAAATATATCCTCCAGGATTGCAGCATGGGAACATCTAAGCTATTTATTTTGGTTCTACTTCTAGTTCCTGTTATATTGATGTTGACTTTGAACCAGAAGCTACTGAGACTGAACCACAACTTCTAGTATATCAGAAACTTGAATTCATATCCTAAGTTGTTTATTATGTCACAGTTATTTCTGATAGCAAAAGAGTATTCTGTTATTTCCTTTTACCTTTCATTATTCCACTTTGCAGCGTGGTAATGGTGCACGTGCAAACTCAGGAGCGGATCACATGAAAAATCACCCAGAAAATAATATTCACTTGGATGACAACAAAGAGATGCTTTGCAGCCTTGGAGCCCCCACAACATGTCTAGAGAATGACTGTTTGGATAATGGGTCTATCTCTGATGATTCAAGACCTTTGAAGAAGACAAAGAGTCAAGCTGATAAAATTGACAGCTCTCCTAAAACTAGTAATGATATGCTTGACAACTTATGCTCTATGATTTTGAGCTTTGAAATATCAACTCCTGAGTAATGTGCCTGGTTTAACTAATAACGAGAATTTGGTCGGACACATGCCTTGCAGAAAACTTTGAAGAAAGTCAAGATAGCTGTTTGCAGAATGGGCTTGAAGATGTTTCACCTGATAATTTATATTCCTCCAAAGATGATCCGAGTCTGAAACCACATGCAAGGGAAATAAAGCTCATTGATTTTAGAGGGAAGCTATACCTTGCTCCCCTGACTACTGTTGGAAATCTTCCCTTCAGAAGGATCTGCAAAGCCTTAGGTGCTGATATTACTTGTGGAGAAATGGCTATGTGCACAAATCTCTTGCAGGTGAGCCTTCTAAGACTTCAATTTTTATTAGATGCTTAATATGATCTAATCTTTGTTGATTTTTTCTTGCTCTTGGAGGTGTATAATGCTAAATCATATTTTGCAAACCCATCAAAACACAAGGTTGGAGATGCATAGGACTCCGAGCCATTTTAAGAACTAGGAAAGCTGATGAAGTTTATGTCACAATCATTTTGCATTTTTTAAGAATACATATGGAAAATTTTTACAGATGTGTAGTTAGAAGAATATGAAACAATTACTAGTAATCGTACAAGGCGAGATAAATGGACACTTAAAAGACTTTATCAGATACTATAAATAATGATAAAGACTTTATCATATATCCCTCTAATTTGACAAATTCAAATTTCTCCCTGCTGGTTTTGATATCCCTCTAATTTTCAATTGTATCTATTTATTCTCCATACTTGTAGCTAATATGATAGAAATCTGTATATTCGTTTTTCAGTCCTAATCATGGAAAATTCCTGGATATCATCAATGTATTGTTGTTTTTTCTTTTTATTGTTGTCTTATAACAATATGCCCCTAAACTGATGTTTTCCCATATAGCTCTCACTTGATTATGAGATCTGTATCCCTGGTGAGCAAATTGGGAAGTAAGACAAACATATGCATGTTCACTACAAGTAACATGAATTTGCCATGTGATAGCTGAACCCTTCCATCTTACATCTCCTATATCTATCCATTTTTCTGGGAAGCATATTAGATAGCTGAAACATATTTTTACATAGTATAATAGCATCTCCTTCACCTGAAGACCATATGTCTGTTCGCAAGTGGTATGTATACGTCAACTAAATCTAGCTAACATTTAGAACTAGCATGCCTTGGTGTAACAAGTAACTGGAGCATATTTTTCCCACTAGGGGAGTAGATATAGAATATACTCTCTAGAAAATTAAGTTCTCTTGCAACTAAGATATCTTGTGGTACTAGGGGCAAGCTTCAGAATGGGCATTGCTAAGGCGGCACTCGTCGGAGGACATATTTGGAGTACAAATTTGTGGAGCTTATCCTGATACGGTAGCACGTACAGTTGAGCTCATAGATCGTGAATGTGAAGTTGATTTTATTGACATCAATATGGGGTGTCCAATTGATATTGTTGTAAACAAGCAAGCTGGATCTGCTCTGCTCACGAAACCATTGCGGATGAAGAACATTATTCAAGCAGCTTCTTCTACACTTTCTAAACCTTTGACGGTTAAGGTGCACAAGTATCCAATCCTGCTTTTATGATGTGTTCCATCTGAAGTATGAAAGTTTTTAATCCCAGAATAAATTAATAACATGGATTGGTTTTTACCTTATCTTTTGTCTGATAATGTCACAGGTGCGAACAGGTTATTTTGAAGGGAGAAATCGCATTGATTCTCTAGTTTCAGATATATCTAACTGGGGAGCCGGTGCACTGACCATACATGGTCGATCACGACAGCAACGCTATAGCAAGCTTGCTGATTGGGATTATATCTATGAATGTGCAAAAAAAGCCCCAGAAAGTTTGCAAGTTCTAGGAAATGGTGATATTTTCTCATATACTGATTGGATTAAACACACATTGGACTGTCCCAAGCTTTCTACGTGCATGATTGCTCGAGGGGCTCTAATCAAGGTTTCTCTTCTTGTGCTAACTTTTCATTAACAATTGACATCTATATCTTTCTATTGTGGTTTCCACGTTAATGCCACTAATTTGTAGACATTTGTCATCACAGCCTTGGATATTTACTGAGATTAAGGAACAAAGACATTGGGATATTAGTTCCGGGGAGCGATTCAATATCCTCAAAGATTTTGTTCGATTTGGCCTACAGCATTGGGGCTCCGATACTAAAGGTATGCTTCTTCATGCACTAAAAGAAACCAATCTCATATGCAACACTCAAGAGAGTAGGGTAATAAGAACTTATAACTTTCCAAATTAATTCATTCTTTATAAGTAAATATTCTGATATGCAATTTTGAGATAGATTTGTATTGATTATGTTTTTTATGAAAGAGTCATATTGAACATTACTTGCTGCAGACCACCGCTCAATTATAGAGGTACCAAGCTGGCAATGTTGATTATACCACAAAGACTGGGACATTCTATACATATATTATCGTGCTGTTTCTCAGTTTTGAGAGACTGTATGTATGTTCACATATCCTACAACCTTTGTTTTCAATAAATGACAAACATGAGTCGTGAGATAAACAGAAATAATATTGCTTATTCAGTTTTAGTCCTACTTAATCTAAAATCATTAGTTTCTAAGGATTGTTTCTATAGCTCAAGTTTATAATTAATTTCATTTAGGTTTTTATTAACTAAGACAACATCATCAACAAATAACATATGCTAGGGAAGTATATCATGTAAGTGATTAATAAGTTCATCCATTATCAAAGTAAAAAATTAAGGACTTAATGTTGATCCTTGATATAATCCTATGCTAATATGAAACTCACTAGACACACTCTCTATAGTTTTAACACTAGTAACTACATTAGCATACATATCTTTAATAACATCAATATAATTAGTAGATACACATTTTGTTTGTAAAACCCATCATAATAAATCTCTAGGAACATTATCATAGACTTTCTCAAAGTCAATAAAAATCATATGTAATTTCTTTTTGCTTATACTTTTCTATTAATTATCTTAATAAATAAATAGTTTTTATAGTTGCTCTTCATATAAAACCAAATTGATTTTCAGAGACATTTGTTTTAAGCCTTATCCTCATTTCGATAACTCTTTCCCAAAGTTTCATAGTATAGCTTATGATTTTAATTCCTTTATAATTTGAATGATTTTGTATATCACTCATATTCTTGTAAATTGATACTAAAAAACTATTTCTCTATTCATCAAACATCTTTCTGAATCTTATGATTTTGTTAAATAAACTAGTTAACCAAGCCACTCGTCCCTTATTATTTATCGTTAAATTTAATATCTATGTGGAATATTTATTAAATAATTTATAAAAATAATTTCTCCATCTTTCCTTAATCTATTATCATTAATACGTATATTTTGATCTTCATCTTTAATGCATCTAATATTGTATAAATCCTTACACTTTCTTTCCCCATCTTTAGCAATTTGATATATATCTTTTTCATAATCTTTTTGGGCTCTTTTTTAGATTCTTTGTATCTTTTAAATTTTCTCTTTTTATAATTTTGTTAATATTTAAAACATGATATTTCAGTAAAACTTGCTTTTAAAACAACTGTTGCATGCATCTTTAACTAAGGGGTAATAATGTCATTTTACATGTCTAGTTAAGCTTAAGTATAAAATGATTAACAAAAATAAATGGCGGTGTTATAATTTACTCAAAAGCAAATGATGTGGTCCGAATGAATAGAAGCAATTAGATTGGAAAATGATCAGTAAATATGCTAGAAAAGAATCTCTTGTTTAGACCTCTTTTGTACATGGGTCTAGGCATTGCTTGCCTAGATTTTCTGGGGCATATTTGCGGCTCTAACCTAAGCGCTCGGGTAATCATGTGTGACAACTTTGACTTTTCTGCATGACTATGTTGTTTGTAGATGGTTCGTTGCCACATTGTTATCATTTTGAGTTTGTGGTTGGCTTCATGCTACTGTAAACATGGTGCATTAAGCTGAAGTAAAAGAAAGATTCACTTAAATATTTTGGTTTAGACATCCTTTAATTCTTCTTTAATAAATTTGGACACTTACATGCTAGTAAACATGTATATCCATGTGTTTACATTGTATTTGTTTGCTTCAAATGATTATATCATGTTCATATTTGATGCGCTCCAGGTGTGGAGACAACGAGGCATTTCCTGTTGGAATGGTTGAGTTATACATACCGCTATATTCCACTGGGCCTATTAGATGTAGTTCCACAGCGTTTAAATTGGAGACCACCCAGCTACTATGGCCGAGATGACCTTGAGACCCTAATGGCTTCTGATTCAGCTGCTGACTGGGTATGGAGTTTAATTCCCATTCTAACTTTTTGCAGATTGTTTGCTGTTCATTCTTTACTTGGTTTTGTGGAAAGTGCAGATTCGGATATCTGAGATGTTGCTTGGAAAGGTTCCAGAAGGCTTTACTTTTACACCTAAACACAAATCTAATGCTTATGACAGTGCAGAAAACGGCTAATACCTGAGGTTGGTTGACTCACTTTTGTTCTCTCCAATCCAGCATCCAGGACTCCTAACCTGAATAAGAAATATGGTTTTATTTATGTTTTTACTTTTTAGAAAGTGCTTTCTTTGGGCTGATACGAGGAAAGCTGTACTTGTGAAGCTGAGATGCACACACCGAGACAATAAACAAAAAAAAAGGTTACTCATAGCTGGATCAAAGAATCCTGATGTTGATACAGTAAGGACTTACTGTTAAAATCCTTCAATTTTCTCCATGTTGAGACTGATGTAGAATATTACTAATTTGCTTATAGAACAGTAACATAATTGAAGGAATTAAGTTTATCTAATTTGCTTATGGTTCGTGTCTTATCTTTTAAGGTACTGTCAGTAACATCAAACTGTATTTATATGAAAAAGAAGATAAGACAATGCATTTGTTTGGTTGTGCATACTTGATCTTGGTGTTAGTAACATCAAAGTGTTAAAAGTACTGCTCCCGAGTGATCTAGCCATAAACCATATCCTTGATCTTGGTGTTGGCGCTTGATATGATACTTTGTGGGGGGCATTCCAACAGCAAAAGTTGCCCGCTGCGGCTTATGCCTTGATGCTATTCTTCATCTCTTTTTAGATATCTTTTTCACGGCTCAAGTTTGGCATACCTTTCACTGTTCTTTAGGCATCTCTTTATATGTTTAAGCTTGGCAGCATCCAAATATGTTCTTCCAATCCTTGTTGGTTTTTTGTCGTAAAAGCATTGTTCCATAAGCTAGCTTGGATAATGACCTAAGCTGGAAAAATACATTGGTGTCAATGATATCATATATAATATTATATTTAGTTGGGTCTTTACATGTTGTATAATGAGATCATGTAGATGGTGTCAGATCAAACTTAATTTCTATGAAATGTTAAGCCGCATGTTTTTAACTAGCAGTGCAGTGATATTGATTGTAGCATACGGAACTACGAAATCGGATGTGATTTCCTCGTTTCTGAACTCTGACTACCTTGATGTTTCCTTGGGGGAATTGTGTATAATCTTAAATATTTGTTAAACAAATCATCTATGAACTTAATTGGGAGAATTGTGTATATCAGTTTAATTTTTTTTTATGATAATAGTATTTAATAATTTTTTAAGTATTTACATATTGTGTGTTTCTAAATTCAAACAAACAATAGATAATTATTGGTAGAAATTGTTATTCCGATTTCTTGTATTATTATTAATAAAAAGAACAGAGGAGATCAATATTGTGGAAGATCATTTCTTTTTTAATCAAAACTTGTTAGGACACTTAAATTATTAAGAATTGGCAAATGAATTATCCGTTGGGAAGCATAAACAAAACCTTTTTATTTATTTATGTATTAAACACCATTGGTTCCAAGATTTGCACGTCAAGATGCAAACTTAATTAGCTCTTAAGCAAAACATGATCCCCTACACACACTTGGATTCACCTCTCTGCAGCGGCTTAATCCACCCTCCACAGTGGCCTAAACCACTGAGCGTGGAAGGAAGATTGGTAAGAGACCATCACCAGCAGCACCAGCACCAGCAGCAACACCCCCCACGGCGAGCTCCCCGCCGGATGTATCGACTCCCGCCGCGCCCGCGGCAGCCGGAACACGAACCAGCTATCCCTCACCACGTAGCGGGCGACGACGATGAGCGCGGCCGGGAGGAGGAAGAGGAGGAACCTGAAGCTGGTCTCGGTGCGCCGCACCTGCGTCTTGTAGTCCCCGTACCACGACACGGACAGGAAAAGGATGACGATGGCGAATATGGCGATGAGTTGAGGGGGAGGGAGGGAGAGGGAGGCAAGTGTTTGCTCTCTCCATCCATGCTTCCATTGGGGTCCTCTCCTCTCCGCGAAGAACCACGCCATGGTCGTTGCTTAGCTTGCTTGTTGTCGATGGCTCTGCAGGATGTTAGCTCTCTCTTTGGGGGTACAACACATGAAATATAACGCATAAAGTTCGGCATCACTAAAGCCGCAGCATCCATCCATGGAGGGAATCGATGCCAAGCTTTTGCTTGGCATCTTAACTTGGAAGTGGATGGTTGATTACAGCAGGAAGGAAGGAACCTTAACTTTTGAGTCTGCCGTAGATATGCTTTTCGATTACTCACGTCTTAAGTCCCTAATAACATTAATGATGCGTTAAATTAGTTCCAATAACTAATAAGATTCATTGTTATTTTATATTTTATCATAAAATATGTTATATATTATTTTTATTTTTATTTTTATTTTATGATGTATTGTATTTTAGGAATTTTGATATTTTCACAATTTTATCATCAAATTTGTTGCTTTGTGTTTCTACTTTGTTGAGCAGCATCTAATGAAGAAAGAACAAAGGCCCAAGAAGGGGTTATCTGCCAGCACATCGTACAATCTTCCTCATTTTCAATTGTCTTTGCTCCTTTAGCAACCGATCTAAGTTTACCTGCTCTTGGGTCACGTACAACTCTAGGATAATCTATGACCTAAAAGCTTCCATCAATTTCATTAAAGTTGATGTACCATTATCTTGATATGCATCTTTGCCCCTTAGCACAATCTCGACTGTACATTACTTTCTTCACGATAACTCGAATTGATAATATTATAGCATATTCTTTAGGAGTAGCCACCATTACGTCCTCTTACCTCATGCCAAGACCTTTTGACCACAACATCACATCCATAAGTTGATTCATCTTAATTCTTTCATCAAATGCTTCATCGAGTTAAGGTACATATGCCTTGAAGCTCCCTTCGACTTTGGTACTATATAAGTTGAGTTTGTTCCATTATAACGAGGGACCCATGGAACGACATGATGCTGCTCTAACCATTACAAGAGTTAATATCCTTGACCTATGTCCAATAGAAGATTCGCACATCTACTCCATATTTCATCTTCTATGTTGACTCTCATCATACAACTTAAGTATTTTATTAAGTTCTACCCAAGTTACTCCACTCATTGGTTTGCATTGAGTTCATAATGACTCTCGCGCCTACCATTCCATAGGTAAACTTTTTGTTGAGTCCAATCTTCATATCGACCCTAAGTGTGTCTTCATTTGGCGTTGTCTTGGGTCGCTCTTCAACTTAATCTTGAAATTCATCATTAACGCATTATCTCATGCGAGATCATGCAATGACTCATCGTTGCTCACTCAATTTGTTGAGCTTTATAGAGTTATTATATTGAGGTACCCTTCCTCAACATGTGTGGTCCGTTACACATGATTCTCCATTTCGAGAATTAGGATTATCCCTCCTGGATATCTGACCCATTGGAACAACTTCTCTCTTTGCATAATTCTCTTTAGAAGTTTTGGAGACCATCATCCTCTTGGACGTATTTATCTTTATGTAATAAATTTTACTATCATATTTAGGTCAATTATGCATGATTTACATACAGTTTTCACCTATATATCTCGTTTACAATGACCTATACTGATAAATAAGAATCATGATAATGCTAGTTTTAAAAATATAATTAAAAGTTTACGTATTTACTGCAATTTAATAACCACATTTTTAAGAAGTGAAATAGCTTTTGATGTTATTTACAATATGACACTTATCATAATTAAAATACTTGTAGTATTTCATGTATTATTTAGCTTGATAACCACATAATTATTTTCTATATACCAGTAGGGATAAATAACTTCCCCTTGTAGTGGACGTCCATACCAAGTTCTCAGTTAAAAGGAATCCTTTCATGCCATCATGTGACTGTCTTCTCAGATTTGCATGTTTTCTAATCTCACTTCCTCTGCATGAATGTTTTCTTTGTTAAAGCTCAGGAAATTTAAATAGCAATGTAATTGATTTCAGTGGCCCGACATGTACACGTTATGCCATCTTCCCCAAGAAATCTCCTGTTGGAAGATAGTCTAATATATTGGTAGCTCAGCAGACAAACTCCGGCCATATGCATTATATATCTTGGGACCCAATTCAACATATTGCAAGGCATCTTTGGTGAGTCATAAATGCATTATATTCCTCTCTCTCTCTCTCTCTCTCTCTCTCTCTCTCTCTCTCTCTCTCTCGTCCTTCCTCCTTTGGAATTTCTTAACTGAGATCATATGATTGGGAGGACATCTTTGGATGCCGGTGGTTATGCATTAATTAGGAGGGAAACGCATGTGAGAATGTTTTCTGTATAAGAAGTGCATGATCGATTATAACAAGTGATGTATCTGTTCTTAGTGCCCTCAAATTAAGCATGTCAGTTGGTAAACATGTTTTATGTACCGTAAGGGACAAGTTTCAGAAATCATGAGTCTCGTATGGAAAATGACTGCCATGAACAGTATCACATTGAGCTGAGAAGATGTTGTTTGGTTCTACCAGTGGTGGAACAGTTGGGTATTGGAGATGATGAGTGACGGGGACAGTTGGGTTGTAACACATCATAGGTCAACATGGAACGGAGGACATGTTTTATGCAGTGGAGATGGAGAAATGTTGTATCTTTCTTTAGATCCACGATGCATGTATATATATATACTACCGCTGATGAAAGGGCTCACAATCTTTGCACGATACATTCATATTATATGCATAAAATGGATATAATATGAATGACAAACTCAACTCAGCTGTCCCCAATTTATTCACGTAATCTCTCACATGCACTTCTTCGATTGACTTTATTTTCATCAGCAAACACATGTGAGTGTTGTCGTCTTCACGTGATACCACGTTAATGTTTGAAGCTAAGGGCTTCATGAGACTTCCATCTCATAAGCATATGACCCCTTTAAGCTTTCTCAAGTTGGCAACCTACATATATTAATTAATATGAAGCCGCAAGATGTGGTAATAGACTGATGTCTTTTAAGAACCAAGAAGTCAAACTAGCCATTTTGTTATGGTCTATTTGCATAAACTATGGGATCATATAATCCTGTCATCCCGTGATGTATGTTAATGGTTAATCCCAATTAGCAGTCAATAGGGAGGTGGTTGATTTTTTTCTGTAATTAAATGATAATGCAGGCAGGCACATCTTTTCTCTCTTTTCCCAAAAAAATATTTTGTGTGCATACTTAAAAGAACTCATTTTTACCATATTATGAACATATACTACAACATAATTGATTAAACTACTCTTATGTAGTAGAACAATATTAAATATTGACTATAAGCCTTTGCTTCGACATGAATTCTTTTTTGTCTCTGTTGAGACATTTGAAGCTTCATATAAGTTATTTAAAATAATAAAAATATTTTTTAAATGAAAAATGAGTTCTCTTTTCAGAAAATTATTAGTGTGTGGGTGTAGTTTAGTGAATGTTTCAAGTCCCTTGTGATCATTGATGTATTTCTAAACTCATCATGGATACATATCCATTGAAATTTATATTATTACCAAAATATACAATGAAATTACGGCCTGAAATGGCCTTTTTCTTTTCTTTTCTTTTTAATTCATATTAATTATATAAATATTGCTTTATATCATAATTTAATATTAATTCTAGAAATACAACAAGTGATGACCGTAATGGAGAACATGAGTTTTTCATTTTTTTTCATATTATTATTTTTGTAAAGATTAATTTATGACATAAGTTGAAATATAAATTTAATTTTGAGAAATCTCACGTATGAACAACCAAAGAATAAACCAAAAAATCTAGCATGATAATAATAAACACCAAGAATAAGTCTCCCTCGAGTTAACCAGAAATCCTCTTATATGACTCCTAAGAATAGTTTTCTTAACCCACTTTTGAGATCTACTAAGAAAAACCCTAAGAGCACACTAAGAAACAAGTTGCTCACATGATGCCATTAATTATTACTGCAATGTGACAGTAATTAATCATTATAGTAACAAAATTAGTAAGTACTACAGACTCAGATCAATATGAATGATGAGTTCGGCGTCGTGTCTATGTCGGCTGTGTCGGCCGTATGGTCAAACTATGTGGTCCTCATGCACCAACTCGATCCGTTGGATTTACTACAACCTACGTGAATCTTACATACGTCCACGTAAAAATAATACCACGTCTCGCCTTCCGTTCTCTGCTCTTTCTGACACTGTTATTATTATTACAATGCATCTTAGTACTTCCACCAGCTTGAGGTAGGATAGGGAATGCGCTGATGGAACTTAAGTTGCTTCTCTCTCTCTCTCGATCGACCTTTTAAAGACCGCCCGAGTTGCTGTAGTCTTCCGAAGTCTTTCTTCTTTCTTGATCGCATTCACGAAATGGATCGAGAGGAGACGCTAAGCTTCTTCCCGCCTGACTCTTATTCCGACCTCGACAGCAGCTTCACTAGCTCAACGACGTCTGCCTCCACTTTCAGCGCCCGCAGCAGCCTCAGCTTGGCGTCCTTCTCGTCCTCTACTTCCTCCTCTTCTTCGTTTGCTCCGAAGCCCCTCCCCCACAACTGCTCCGATCCCCACTGGTCTGCCCTCCGCGATGCAGCCAACCTCTCTCCTGATGGCCTCCTGCACCTCCACCACCTCCGGCTCCTCCGCCCTCTCGGCTCCGGCCATCTCGCCCGCGTCTTCCACTGCCGGCTCCAAGGCTTCGATGATGATCACTCGTCCTCCGAGTTCGCCCTGAAGGTGATCGACCTCGATGCTCTCTCCCGCTCCTCCGGCAACTACTCCAAGCCCGATGACGACGAGTATGAGGAGGAAAGCGGCGACGGCCGCGGCAGGGGGAAGATGTGGCACGTGCGGGCCGAGGCTCGAGCGCTGGCGGAGATGGACCACCCGTTCTTGCCGACCTTGTACGCCCGGCTCGACGCCTCACACTATGCGTGCTTCCTCATCGACTACTGCCCTGGTGGTGACCTGCACTTGCTCCTCCGTCGCTGCCGCGGGCACCGCCTACCGCCGGTGGCCGCCCGGTTCTACGCCGCTGAGGTCCTCCTCGCCCTCGAGTACCTCCACGCCCTCGGCTTCGTGTACCGCGACCTCAAGCCCGAGAACATCCTCCTCCGCACCGACGGCCACATCATGCTCTCCGACTTCGACCTCTCCTTCCGATCTCACGTCACGCCTGTCCTCCGCCGCCGCCGCCAACGCCGCCCTCGCCGCAGGAACCGCCTCTTCTGCTGCCTCCTAGGCTGCAGCGTATCCAGCGAGGACGAGGAGCCCGAGTTTGTGGCCGAGCCATCGTCGGCCTTCTCGAGGGCGTGCGTCGGGACGCACGAGTACCTGGCCCCAGAGGTGGTCAACGGCCGCAGCCACGGCAACGGCGTCGACTGGTGGGCGTTCGGGGTGTTCCTCTACGAGCTCTTTTACGGTCGCACGCCCTTCAAGGGCGCCACCAAGGAGGCGACGCTGCGGAACATCCTGACTCGGGAGGTCAAGTTCCCGGAGACCAACGGCGGCAATGGGTCGGAAACCAAGGCGAGGGACCTGATCTCGCGGCTCCTGGTGAAGGACCCGGCGAGGCGGATGGGATCGGCCCGGGGGGCGGCCGAGATCAAGCGGCACCCCTTCTTCGAGAGCGTTCAGTGGCAGCTGATTCGGTGCACGCGGCCACCAGTCGTGGCAGGCCCCGCCGGCAGCGCGCGTGAGCGGGCGGCCAAAGTGAAGAGAGCGCAGTGGTGGAGTGGTTGGAGAAAGAGCGCCGGCATCAGTAGTAATTGTAGAAGCAATAACAATAAGACGAAAGGACTCACACTGGGATTTGGGTTGGGGTTGTTGCGATCCAAGAAGGGGACGGCGGAGAGGAATGACAGCGGGAGATAGATGATGAGTTGGGTGTTGTTCTTGGAAGCCGTTTGTACAAAGATGAGTTGAAGCAGCAGCAAACAATGGATGTCATCGTGTAACTTTGAATGTACAGAGTTGGCTTTTAGTACTACTACAGCTTTTACTTCGTATAAGCTAATCTGGTGCTAATTGTTAAGGAAGATTTGGATTTCATGCATGTCATGATAAGTACGTGCAGTCCAAGTAAAAAATCTTTCTTGTTATATCCTCCTATGTGCCAAAATCAAGTAGGAGTTGAACTGTCTTTTTCTTTCCAACAAGAACTGTGAACGTAAACATGTTTCCTCCGACTATTTGATGTCCCAATGATGGCAGATTAAGATGACAGCTTCAAATGAAAGCAGCCTTGCATGAAGCCTCTGTACTCGTTAACTGTGACCTCGTCACAGAGGTACTTGCATTATTGTTGCGTTGATAAATATTTTTTATAGTTTTAAATGAAAAATATGTTTATTTGTAGGTAAATTTAGGGCACAAGTTATTTAGAGAGATTAGTTTAGTTGAAAGTAAATTCAAGTTTGAGGGTTGTTATGATCGAAGAAGAAGACATTTTGGAAAATTAATGATTGGGCACCGTTGGTGAACTCGGACACCATGGCCGAGGAATCAGCACGGCTTGGTCCACTAACCGATGTTCAAAATCGTCGAGGCTCGGGAACACGTCCTTGTGTTAGTCGAGTTAGACTTGAAGTTAGGTTGAGCTTGATGTTAGGCTAGATGTGCTTTCGTCGAGGGTTTGGGCCGGCTCTGGAGTCGCCTACCCCTGCACACAGGCTCTGGTCGAGAAGTTCTTGACTTCGGCCCATCGTAGATTAAGTGAGTGATCCGGTGATTTGCTTCTCCAAAGTCGCTTCGGTCAGATGCTGGTCAAAGGCTTTTATATTGGTGCTCGATGGTCGGTCGTATGTGGCGATCGACTCCCCGAGCGATGGGTTTGTACTTGCATTCGATCGTCGCCTTAGTATGTGCGGAACAGTGCCATATGGTGCCGTCCCGAGTTTTTCGAAACGAGACTTGCCGAGAGGTCGCCTCCCTGTACAGGCTTCGGCTCGACGCGAGAGGAAACGATCCTTGTGTTGAGTCTATAGGAGTGTATTCGACGTGGTACCTAATCTATATCCCAATGGTATGTGTTCGTACTGACGCTAGAGGTTGATCGTGACGTGGATCATAACGCGATCGAGATCCGAAATAAGTCTTATTAGGTACAATATATATCTTAAAATTTTGGTATGTTGTACGCGGAGCCGATTTCCGCGTGACGTGAGCATCAAAATCCGAAGCTTACCGAAGAGACGAGAAATATGTCGAGACCGGTTGGGCCCCAAATTATTGCTCTCTACAATACGAATCCGAAGCATGCCGAGGAGTCTAGAAACATGTAGAGACCGATTGGCCCTGAATAAATAACCGCTCGCTACGATACCACGTTCTTCGGAGAGAGAGAGGAGAGAGAGGCGAAGATGATCGAGGTGGTGCTGAACGATCGGCTGGGGAAGAAGGTGCGAGTGAAGTGCAACGAGGACGACACGATCGGCGACCTGAAGAAGCTGGTGGCGGCGCAGACGGGCACCCGCGCCGACAAGATCCGCATCCAGAAGTGGTACACCGTCTATAAGGATCACATCACCCTTAAGGACTACGAGATCCATGACGGCATGGGCCTCGAGCTCTACTACAACTGAATCGAAAGGTTCCCTTTCCTTGTTGCTTCATTTTTAATTTGATCCTGCCATAGTTTTAGGTTTGGTTTTTAGAGGTTCCTGTTTTCTTGATAGATTACATGATCTGAATTGAAGAACATCATGGTGGTTCATAGGTCTATATTGATTAATGATTAAACGCGGGATTTAGGGTTTCGTTTTGGGCAAAAGTTCGATTGAAATTAAACGCGTGAAATTACTGTATCAATTTGCCTTTTTTGCATTAATAAATTACAGGTTTTTGGGTAAGTCAGTGCATCGTAGGACGTCAATGAGCTTCGAATTGTTGAATTCGGTCAGCATCTTGCTAGAATCTTTCTTTGTTCCAAGGAGAATTTTGATCAAGTAATGGTGGAGAGGGAAAGCAGTCAAGAGAGCAAGTCCTCGTGGAATATTTTACTTGTTTTGTGCTGAACATTGTAGTGCTTATGCTAGTCAAACAGTACTAGATGTTTAAAATCAAAGGGTACTTGTGGATAATCCTATCGATGTAATCATTCAAGAAGTTTCATGGAAAATTTATAGTTGGCGGGGATTTAAATGATTATATAAGAAGAAATCATGGAGAATATATAGGACGAGTGCATGAAGGTATTGAATATAATAGGGAGAGGAATTAATAGGGAATTGTTTATTATCTTAACCGTGAGGCCTAACTGATGGGAATTTGTTTCCCTTACATTGCCTTCTCTTTGAACCATGGCATTCTTCGTTTCTACCTTAATTGCTTCTTGGATGCTTTGGGTCAATGTACACAAGGCAAAAACCAAGCTATAATTCATGCATACATGTTCTTTAGGGTACTCCAGCTTTCTCTTTCCAAGTGTAAGCTACTATTGATCTTGATCCTATGGGCTGACAAATCTGCTGTAAGTGCAGGTTGGTTGATTGGTTGATCCACACATCAATAGCTGAATACAGTACGACTTGGTGAAGTCACAATGTTTTTGGGTTGGTAACATCTATCATAATTGGCAGTTGTACATTCCGGTGTCAGGTGTGTTAATGATGGACATGCAAATGGTTCTTATCGTTGGAAAGAATAAAAGATAATAATTATTGAAGAAGTTTTATTGAATATATTAATATATTTTCTCTTTTATTTATACAAATAAAGAGGAAAGAATAGAAAATTTTTCTCAACAGAATAGAAATATTTCCTCGTATAGTTCTTTGACTGTCGATGAAAATGGTTCTCATTCTCCATTTCGATCGGTTGGCCGATCGACGATACAAACAAAAGTTCCCAAATCTCTCTTATTGATTTGTTTTGTTGGGCATCTCAGGTCCGGTACGGGATACAAAACTTTGTGGGAAAAAATTGACTATGATGAGGTAAAAAGATAAAAGATGGGAGAGAACATGGAGGTCATTGTTCTGAAAATATAAATCTTGATGTCATTTAATATTTTTACCAATAAGTTTATTGGGTAATAACAAACAAATCGTAGGATACTTTTGCGAACACGTATAATAGAAATTATAACTCTTGATTTCTTCAATCATTCTTTCGATTTTTAACCGTTGTTAACTTTTTCTCACGCAAAATTTATTATTTGATTACATTTATAATATATTAGGATCATATAAATTTTTTATAAGATTATATACATTCATTTTATTTAATTTTCTTAAATAAAAAGTATGTATTTATTTTTGAATAAATATTAAAAAGGTTGGAAAGATAAATTTATCATATAATAATTAGTAAATTTTTAGATATAATTTTATCAAACAACACTTATGTCAATGTATATTATTTTTTATTTATTGCTTATTAAACACAAATAATTTTACAACTAAAGACTCACTCAATTTAAAAAAAATATATATATATTAAAATACAAATGTATTTCTAAATGGACTAGTACTATATTATATGCTATAGCTCTAATTTCAACTCTCTTTCTCTACGTCGCATGCTTTGTGCCATCATGTATTATAATAATGATGAAGGTCTTCACTAAATTAAAGTTTAGTTTTAGCAAGCGGAAGTTTCTCGTAACAAAAGAGAATTTATTTAATGAGTGCAAAATTGTATGCAACATATTTTTTTGAGCTTTTGAAATGGAAGTGATTTCTTGGTGTGTATTCTTATTCTCTTTCCCTGCCTGCTTTCAATGGAAATGGTCTTTCTTTCCCTGTCATATTCCACATTCCTTAACCTTGCTTCTCCGATCTTGTTTGTGCAACAAATCTGTTTTAGGTAAAACATCACTACTTTGCCAAGATTGGACGTTTCGATTCCAATTCAGAACAGAGAAACTTGTTCTATATGTCAGGACCAAGAAGTTAGCATACAGGAAAGTAAAGAAGAAAGATGGAATACATGGAGAGGTAAGAGTGATGATACTCGCGCAAAAGGCGAGAAAAAGAAGAAAAGATGTATAGTCACCTTAATCCATTCTTCTCACGATTTGTTGGTCAATCTTTTCAGACATATATTAGTCTGTGATCAACGTGAATATTCTACAAACAAAGATGAGAAATGAAGGAGCAAATTCCACATGGCGGCCTAACAATCTCATTCATGACTTTGTATGCCTACCAAAAAGAATGTTCGTTCGTCCTTCAAGTCCACGCATGCTGTTCCTTTCATGCCTAAATCACCTGTACTATATACTTCCGAGATTTCTCAATCTTAAACCAATTCAAAGTTTCAAAGACTCTACCCAACCAATATATATATATATATATATATATATATATATATATAATATGAGATGTTGGAATGATCCAAATTGATCCGAAGCAGTTTGATCCAACACGGAGTGGGAGTCGAATAGTCGAGACAAAGCCCTTGATCTGATACCTATAAAAGAAGATCCATATTGGATGTGCCCGACCTGATACAATGGCCTTAGCGAGCAATTTATGTGGCTCTTAGACAATTTAAAGAAGATTTAAGAAGAAATTTTTTAAAACTTCATGCAGAGGTTTAATGTTATGAACATTAAACTCGAACATACTTGTCTGCAAGACTTCTCTTTTATAGCTGCAATCAGTGTTTTTTTGCGTGTGCAGAAGATGCTTGACACTGTAAGCTTTTCTTTTAGCAGTTGCTCTCAATGTCTGAATTATTCCTTCAAAATTTGCCAAGGACTTGTCCATTTCCTCTTCCAGACCCATTGCATGTTCATGTGTGTTAGCTGCTGCAAGAAAAATTAATTTAATTTATTGTATCCCTTGTGTTGGAATAATACACCATCAAAAGATATATAAACATGAATAATTTACCATTTACTTTCTTTTGTTGGTATTGTGCATTTCACTAATGTAGCCAACAAGGGGGGCCGCTGCTGGACCCAACAAGCTCAAGCTATTAGGTTATATGAAACCTTCTCCTATGTTTGAGCTGTGATCCTGACTTTTTAACTTGGCATCTTTACAGCATTTCAGATCTGTCATCCAGATTTCATACTCACAGCTGCGAGATCAACACCGACTCAATCATGAAGTATTATTAGCAAGGAAGAAAGGTGGTGGCCACATGACATGAATACATACATACACATCCCCCCCATCCTCGATCCAAGTATTAGTTGGTCGCAGCTTGCAGTAGTACCAAAGTGTAGGTTGGCACGTCACATGTCCTCTCCGTTCTGGTGGATTCCCATTTGCCCTGCCACAAGAATCTGAGTTGGATTTGGTCTTCTCTTACGAGGGTGGATCTACTTCTCACGGCAAAACATGACCGTAACTTTTGTGTCTTTAATAGCCAACATCTATAGATCTGTGATGGTTAATTAATACAACCGACACACACAACACACACAAAGCAGCAAAGCAAAGCAGCTCTTTCTTCAACATAGACCACGAAGTACAACTTCAAATCTTATTTGCTTGAATTATAACTACAGAAAAGAAAGAGTAAGAGTGAAGCAGTACAGATCACATTCCCACCATGGCTAGCAGAAGATTTCCGAGGGTTTCTTCTTGTCAAAGCGAACGCTTCTTACAGCACAAGCGCACAGCTTACAACCTCGTTTAATCCTCTCCCTCTCCCTCTCCCTCCAAGAAATTAAAACTAAAGAATAACAGCATGACAATAATAACGAAGCACTACATATCTTCAAACAGTAGTCTCTTTCTTATCATCATCATCATCACATATATAGATATATACTTGTGAAAGTAAGTAATCATGATAGCTCTTCTGGCTTCCCATCATCGAAGTTTTGTGCGTAGCCGACCGAGTCATACCTAAATCCCTGTGTGGTAGGGAGGGAGTTGGATCGCATGAGCTTCCTGATCTCCGAACGCACCCTGTGGAAGATGTGCCGCCAGCTCCCCTTGCTGTGCCACCCGAGCATGGCCGTCTCCTCCTCGTTCATCTCGATGTCCTGAGCGAACACCGGCTTCCTCGACAGGATCCACCCCCACCACGAGCCCCACCACCTCCTCAGAGGCCCGCCGGCGAACTCCCCGATGGACGGCATGGACTTGCACCGCCTGATGGCCCATTCGGTGGAGACCGAGGACAAGGGCTGGATCTTGACGGAGAAAGACGAGATCCGCTTCCTCAGGCCTATGAGGTGGGTGTCCTGCTGCTGCTGCTGCACTTGGAAGGTGGGGAGCTCGTCCTTGTAAGGCATGGTGGGGAAGAACCTTTTCTTCTGGACATTCTCGAACAAGGAGCCCATGGTTGCAGGAGAAGAGAGAAGAAGAAGAAGAAGAAAAGGATTTGAGGTTGGCTTCTTCTCTTAGCTTTTGGTGGCACTTAAGGAAGGCTAAGGGTCGATAGAGAGAGAAAGAGAAGCCCAGCACTGTGGACAGGCTGGTTACATGGGAGAAGGGCGGGGGCCACGAAATGCTTTAGACTCTGCTGCTTTGCACCCCTCAAAACTAGAGGAGGTGGAATCATTTTGGCAATTTACCAAGCAATTATATTTTTTATTAAGTTAGACATCAGCATTCTCACGTTGTTCATAATTTTTTGTCCCTGGTAAGAGAAGCTGTGTGTTGATGACTTTTGTAAACCTCTGAATGTGGGACCAGGAATTTGGTGTGGGTCCTTCGTTTAGTAAGGGTAGATCCAATCTCTCTTTCCGATTTGACACAATCATTAGTTTTTGTGTGGCATTTTTCATACATGATGATGGTCTTTCTTATTCCGGATTTGCCAATTATTTCATTATTTTTCGAGAGTCGGATGTCTCGAAAAATAATCTTTTATATCATGATGATGATGATGATTAAGTATCAAACCCTCCTCAAAGTTGAGACATCATTCAATAAATATTTACACCTAAAATATTTAAGATCTTTCTGATGTCTTGTTTTCAAAGTGTTTGTTGAATTTCTTAAGTACTATGTCTTTATTAAGGGCTTTATGTCGCTTACTTTCGAAACTAATCAATATTTTCTTTTAACACCTGAGTAAGATTGCACTTATATTGGCATCTAATCATTTAAGCAAATTCAATTACTTCAATACAAAATCTCACCAAACAAATGTTCTCATTTATCACAGGGTAACTTTTTTTGTTAACTATGTATGACAAACATGGAAGCAGAGGTGCAACTCTATTATTTCACCCTCGTCAGAAGAAAATAGACATCCAGAGAAATGTACATTGCAAAATCTGGGAGCGAAAACACCGAGGAGAGGTGTCGGTTCTAATGTCCCAATCCTTCCACCACGTTCCCTTCTTGCTGCCGACGCTTCTTGTGCCCCCCCCAACTCCATTCATGGTCGGTGGGAGCGAGTTGCCCAAGGTTTAGGTGGTGAATCATGTCGCCTTTGGTGTGATGGAAGGTGACACACACCCCTCCGTTAGGTAGCAAGAGTTATACTATCAGCGTGACTCAATCATCAAAATGTCATCCTTTTCTAGTGGAGAAGATGTATTCTGTAGCGAGCACCCATTTATGTTCTTTCTACATGTTCCCACATACAAAACCAGCAAGCTGTCTTCGCAACATGGATGAGGGTTTGAGATTTGAAGTCCAGTCACAAAGAGACAAGGTTTGTCTCGATCCTGGATTTCCAGGATGATGATACCTCAACACTCTGTCATTGACAAGCTTGGAGATTCTTGGTGAATGAATACATTATATATATATATATATATATATATATATATATATATATATATATATATATATATATATATATATATATATATATGTATTCCATCTAATCAATTTTGCATCATATCTTCAATAAAACGATAGGGAGCCGAGAGGATGGATGATAGTATCTGTAATCCTCCTCTCTGGTGTAAATAGCAAACTAAGCTAGAGATTATCATGTTCCTCCCGATCACTATCCTAATTATGTTAATTAACGATTTACTTATACAGCAAAGTACAACAAGATATAAATGGAAAATTCAGGCAATTATTTGGATTTATTCAGTTCTCCTAGAGTTCTGAAGAAAACAAAAATTTCCTTGATGATTGTTCTTATATGTGTATCTATAATGTGATGACAAGTTCTATAAAATTTAGCTTGGAAACCATCAGGCCTTGTCACATTTTTAATCACCCAGTTAAGCTCTATTACATGGAAAGAATAGTATTAGAAATTTCTGAGGTTTCTATATATCATAAAAGTAACTTTCGATTTACATCTCCGAGCTTCATCTAATGGATTTGGACCTATGCTTAATAATATTTTCCTCAGCTGACAAGAAGTCATAATAACCTTCCTTTTAATGTTTTCTCTCATATGGAACTAATCCTGTGTTACATTTAATCTAGCATGGTCTTCTCCCCAATCATGACTAAAACTATTAGTTACTCTGTTGTCGTTTCTAGATATATATAGCAGCACCACTTGACATCAGCAAAAGACTTAATCGAAAGGCTTATGCCATTAACAAGATTCCTTACAGTCCAGAGCTACAAAGCCAACTAGTGATTTGATTAGAGTCCAGTTACACCAATACCTGGACAATTCAAAGAAATGTTTTATCTCATTGAGAACACAATTAGTCACCATAGCAGCATTGCCCGAGGTCCATCTTAAAGACCACTCACTATATATGAAGTGGTATCTCATGCAGTGCTTCCGTATCCAACACAATGCATCACAACGCCCAAAGCGTTCCCTGATTAATGAAACAGCACAATGTTTTAAGGGGCTTACAATGGTGGCTGCTCTATAAATGTAGAATAATCCACTATCTTCCTTCTCTCTCTCTCTCCTCTGCACCTTCTGTTGGAAGCGAACTCGGCTTTTAACCGTGTTATCTGATGAAAACTAGCGGGCGGGCATCATTGTATGTTGAAGTTGAGCCAAGCTTATACCACAGGAAGAAATGCGAGTTTACGGGATGGGACGATGGAGTAGTAGTACATTGATTGGAATGTGGGATGGATCTTAATATACCATTCCAAACAGTATATTACGGCCATTCGAATTGAGTATAGAGATTCCTGGTCTGGTCCCGTGGTGCTTGCACCAAAACACGGCCATCAAGATGGGAAGCATGTTTGAAGGGAAGGGATAGAGCTTTACAGCTCATCTTTTCTTAGATGCATGCAGCTTGATCTGTTGCTTCTTCTTTCTTTGGATTGGGTCCATCTGACAAGTCGTCTTACATGGATATCTGGCTATTTGGATTCCTCAGGCATCAGAGACAGCTGTAAGTCGACCTTATTGGTAGTACTAATAAGATCGAGGATGGCTCCATCCCCCTCTGCTACAAGGGGCTGTAAATGCTTCAGGCGCACTGGTTGACATTGGAGTGTACGCCACATCTGATGCCACCAGCCGCTTCTTAAAGCCCTTCCAAACAAAAGATATAAGGTTTGGGTCAGACAATCTGCTGCTTTTTGCGTTTTATCTGTGCTTTCGAGGACGACTTAATTGACACTGCCTACGATTCTCTATCCACCAATCTAGAAGACAACGTTACGGCGATTCAAGTGGTGTATTGAGTTGGCTGTTGCACTATTTCTTTTGCTTCGTTGGTGCAAAAGTAGAGAGCTGTTCTTGTCGCAACCTCCATTATTCGAATACACAAATTAAATATATGAACAAAAATAACTCACATTCAACTGAAATGAAATAATCTGATACAAATAGATATTATATTAAACCAAACAAGTATTAGATTAATACTATTATAATCTAATACAAATGGTACTAATCCCATAAGTACCTTGTCAGAAAAAGTACAAGACAAGGTTAGGTATTGATCATTCTAATCCCAAAAGTCGAATAATACTAGTTGAAACTTTTTTAGGCTAATTTATTGAAAAAAGCTCATACTGTTGTCCTTTTTGGGATATTATCCCATTTTTACTTGGGGCATCCTTATTTTCTTATTTGTATGGAAATACCCTTAAGGCTCTTTGCCTCTTCATCCTCTTCCTCCCCCTCCACCTTGCCTCCTCATTGTTCTCTCTAGTCCCTCCCCCTCTTCGCTCTCCCCTGCCTCAGCGTCCACCTGCAGATCCCTCTCATTTGCCTTCTTCTCCTCCTCCTCTAAGCACACTTAAGAGTGACTACTCAAACTTGATTCCATTAAATCACACTAAGAGTGGATAATCAGATCCGACTGCCATATTTGATTCCATCAAATAAGTATACAGTGTATTCAATACTCTAAGCACTTCTTTTCCAGGAATCTCCCGAATGATGAGGGGCAGGAAACAAGCCACTGGAGGAGCCCAGTCATGAACATTTAACGACTCATCAACACAAATATTTTCATCACTAGCTAAAGTCAATATCTGAATTCTGAAGTAATAAAGCAGATTATAGGACGAACACTTGGTACAAATTGATAGGTCAGGTCTTAAAACCCACAGTCGTTTCGTTTCAAGGTTTTGATGCTTTGTGTGAGCTAATATTCAGGTATGCACAAGGAGTATTCTGGACTGAAGAAATCAGGTGAAACAAGAAGAAAGAGGAAGAGCCTGTTTTGGAGTTTGACTTTTCTTATGTTACAGGAAAAACTAACAAAACCTAGCTAAATGCACATAATAGTTTGTTCTACCTTTGTTTTTATTCAAAATTTTTATTCGTAATATAACACCTCAAAGAATTTACATCTACATACTGACCTTCTGTCACTCGAAATGAAGTTCGAGAAAATAGAGAAAGATGATTTTCATACCTCCCTCTCCTAAAATTTTACTGTGACTTCAAAAACTGAATTACCTTCGTCTTATAAATTCTTAATCATGAGTAATGTTAGTGTAATCGTGCTGTTGACCTCTGGAATATTATTGTGTATATCCATCTGCCTCAAGAATTTCACCACTAATCTATCCTGCAGAACTACCAAATGTTTTCCATAATCTTGACACCTAAAACAGATTCATTATTACCAGCCCATCCTGCACAACAATATTATGCATCATACCTCTGTTTACGATGTATCTAGGTGACTAGAATTTAAGTTAAGGGAACAGTCCTTTTGCTAACAAAAATAAAGTTCACATATCGATACTCCCACAACCTATATTGGCAGGAGCCTAGTCACTATGCTACCCATTTTTTATCTTTGTTATTCAACTTTTCCTTCAACAATCCTCTCTAAGTATATAAGATTTCCATCATTTTTCTTTATTTTGTTCCCAACTGAATTTAGTCTCAAGCTAGAATGTAATGTCCAAATGTCTAGTTTCTTATTGTCGTGATATCAACAATTTGATATTATTTCCTTCTTTAACAATATGCTTCAAGTAGTAAACCAAATCCTTACCTCCAAATACTAGCTTCTTTACCCACTGAAGCGCTATTTGATGTAAACGATACAGGTCTAGTTATCAGGGAAGCCAGATGTTATGTATGCATCGTGACTTTTCTAATGGCATGATAAAACACAACTAAACTCAAGCCTCTCCAGAATAAGAATAGACAAAATCCTAATCTGTGGCTGCAGAAAAATTCAACCGTCAGTTTCAGCTGAAACTAATGTGTTTTTCGGAAAATTTTCTGAATATTGTCACCCTTAATTTTATAGAAAATTGTAAAAGTTTTGCTGAAATCCGAAAGCCAACCTAAAACCATTGAAACCACAAGAAGTCTCTGAAATTTCTAATGACCTGGACAAATTGATAACAAAAGTTTAACAAGAAATCCTTCAGACAAAGTGGATGAAAGAAGCAACAATAAGTATTCTTAGAAACCACCTACAGCAAGTTTTTGTAGATAAATTATAGCAGCTACAGATGGAACCAAGTGCTTGCAAAGTAGCCAAACAAGCTTAACGGATGTAATTAACTACAAATCTATCAGAATGCTCCACTAATAGCTAATTTGCAAAATCTAAAATACCCAAATCTGAGATAAATTTTGCCTATGTTCAGTGTTCGATAGATGATGAAAACCCATGAAGGCTTGTCTCTAATCTTTGGAGATAGCTCACAATTCCCAACACACAAAAGTAAAATGCACCCTACGAAGATCCATCAGTAAGCTGGCAGTACTTTCTTGCTTGATGCCTACATGGAGCCATCGACACTCGTACCGTAGAAGACAAATAATTTTGGTTATAGCAATGCTGGGATTTCCCAAGTCAAGAAATGCTTTAAACACAAACGATGTACATCTCTTAGCTCATCCCCAATTTCCAAATGCTACCCAAGCTTAACAACATATACAAAATGCCCAAATGATCGAATGCAATTCTCGCAAAAGACCAAGCGTACAACAAAATGCAAGAGCAGATCACCGGTTATCGAGCAAGCAAACTCACGGATTAATGGGCCTTGCTTCTCCGCTCCGGGCCAACTTGCGGTTGCTTGTCCGTGGCTAATCTGTAGATCCAATAAACCTGAGAGGAACAGACACGTATGAAGGGCTGGAAAGGGGCAAATCGAAGAGGAGAGGGAGGAAGAGTGGCGGTTGATTACCAGGGCGAAGACATGGGCGGCGATGAGGAGGATGACGATGGCGGGGAGGAGAAAGTCGAGAATCCACGGCCGGGGGATCGGGTGCTGCTCGCCCGCCATCGAGGGGCAGTATTGTAGTGTCTGCCGCGACGGAAGAACCGAGGAGACCAAGAGAAACAGACGCCACTTCACTTTCCTCTCTTGTGCTGCTCCACAATATGTTTTTGGTTTTAGAAACAGAAGCCCGAAAACAAACTTGATTGACATTTTATCGGATATAATCAGAGTATATATATCTGATAAAATAAAGTTATATATATATACAATAATTTAACTAAGTTAATTTGATTGTAACAGAAATATTTTAATCCTAATTGACATGTTATCTGTAAAAAGATTTGTTGCCATATGTTTCCACTCAACCGAGTGGACTCAAACGCCATGAACTGATATATATATATATATATATATATATATATATATATATATATATATATATATATATATATATATATATATATATATATATATATATATATATATATATATATATATATATATATATAAAATTAATATAACGTCTCATTAATAGTATTTATACTCAGAAAATATATTAATCAAGTTGAAAGCTCGATATCTAATATATTTACTTACCAAGGGTTAAGAATTTAAAACCGATATATTTTTATCCTTAAAATATTAATATATTAATAATATATCAGCACTATTAATCAAATCTTAATGATCGAGTTAAGTTGGTTAGCTTTAAAGATGTTTGTATATCATCATAAGATCTTGAGTTTGAATTTTATTTTTATTATTTATCTTTTGTTAAAAAATTATCTTTATTATCTATGGAATGTTAAACATCTCATTTCAATTTTTTTAATTTAAAATAATGACATTTTAGTATATATGAATTAAGAATATGAAATCTCATCCGATAAATCGTTTTAGAAGTTTTTTTTTGTGTGAAAAACAAAAGATTTACAAAAGTTCCATTACTGATTTAAAATCTAAAAGTAAATAAAAGGCTGGTGAAGGGTTGACGATCAGTAGATCTACAGAGCCTTTAAATAGCCATTAATTTTCGGCACATTTTCTTGTGTGATGTACTTTTTACCATTAAAAGGACCCAAAATGTACAAAGATTTCAGGCAAACATTCCCAATATCATAATTCTAAATATCATCATCCAAATACTAACGCTTTATATCTTACCACTCGAGTTCCAAATTATCCGTGGAATTTTATAAGTCAACATTGATCGTGTGAATCTACACATCTTTAAATAACCATTAATTTATTTTCTTGTCTCACCTATCTTAAGTCTTGGATATTTCAATATAGTTTTATCCTTTCGAAGCTTATAAACTTTTAAGGATAAAGATGATCCGATAAATTCATAAGCTCTTGGTTTCATTCTCCTCAATCAACGTGGGACTAAATTTTTGTATCAAATTCACGTTAAAAGAAAAACTATGAGCCATTGGCTCCTCTTGGGGGAGCATTGATAAAGACATTTAGTCTCATATTGATTGAGTAGGAGAATCAAGGGTTTATAAATCTGTCGGGTTACTCTTACCTTCAAAGATATCTTTTGGGGCTCACGAGGCCAAAAAGGACAAAATCCTACGAGCACACCCAAAGCAAATAATTTCTCAAGAGCCTGCGGGGCTGCGTTAATGACGATCAAATATCGACTTATTAGATTTGCGTTAGAAGGAGAGTTATGAGCTCTTAGCTCCCCTACCAAAGTAGTACTAATAAAGATATTTAATTTCACATTGGTTGAGGAGTAGCAGAACCAAAGGGATTTATAAGTCCATTGGATCATCGTTATCCTCAAAGGTTTTTTTTTTTGAACTCACGAAATGATAAAATCGTATGAATACACTCAAAACGAATAATTTCTCGTGAGCCTACGAGATCAATCTAATGATGATCAAATATTAACTTATCAAATTAGTGCTAGAAGGAGAGCCAGAAGCTCTTGCCTCTCCTAGGGAGAGTACTACGTCGGTTCACCTTTACTCCTAGACATATCTTTCGAGACTTATAAGGTAAAATCATACAAATATACTCATAACGAATAATTCCTTACTAGCCTACGAGATCATACCAATAACAACCAAATACTTGACTTATCAAAATTCATAAATCATATATCTCATGCCTAAAATCCTCAACAAATACATGAGTTAGAATTTAAATGCCTACATGGGTTTTTAAAAGACCATGAATTCCAATAAGCATAATATAGGCATTTCACCGAAGAAACCTAACATGCTAATTTAGATTGGCAAGTGAAGTTAAAAAATTTCGAACACGTGCATCCATTGGCAACAAATTTTCAAACCGTATATGAAATTAAGAACTAAAATAAAGCTTCCAATCTTCGTTGGTTTTATGTCCATGATGACGTTTTAGTAATATGACTATAAATTTAATTCATTTCTTATGAAAATGATTGTAAGTAAGTTATAAGACATAAGCTATCATAAAAATGTGTGCTCTCTATCTATAAAGAATAGAATCGTCAATTCGAAGACGTGAAGTGATAGAAAAGAGATATTATAATTGAGATATTGAGAATCATTTATTATTTTAGGTTGACCTATTTTTCTTGTAGGACCTCCGTGTCAATCATTCCTCCTCCTATATTGCCAAAAATATGGAACCAAACCAAAAATATTGGCTAGTGCTTATGAAACTTCATTTTCGATTGGAAGAGACAAAAACAAATCTCTGAACTTGTTATATGTTATCCAATGTTTAAACACTAGAAATAGAATTGATTACATCAAAACAAGGTTCAAATCTCTTGATTTATTAGGATGTCGTAGATGCGTATGTCTTTACGCTTCTATTTTATATTTATTGTAATGATAAATAACTATTATAATTATAGTAACATTATATAAATAGTAAGTAATCTTAATAATAATTAATTAATTAATTTATAGTGGATTAGGTATAGGATAATATTTTATAACATGAATAGAATATTCCCTCATAGATATAATAATAATATTATAATAATGCTTATGTGGCTGTCATATGGTGTGGGCCTCACCCTCTCTGTTGATCGGGCAACCATATGACACATAAAGCTGTGCACGTGCGCATAGGTCGTCTACTTGCTACAATTATCTTTTCGTGAATATAGCGTATTTAATTCCTATAAATTTCAATACATCATATATTTCCTCCAAATATTTAAATTTTCATACACACCAATATATATATATATATATATATATATATATTAAATCTCGTTGTGAAGGTTATTATTTTTAACTTTATGATTATATACAAAGAAACATTACCGGTCTCTGCGGAGAACATATATATTAAATTAATATTCATAGGGATAAACATGAAAAAATGCATCATTTAGAGGAATAGAATTTGCAATTTTCTGGTCTAGACGCTAAATTTAGCTTACGACGGGGGTGTAAATGAGAAAGTACTCTGAAGGATCAACAACATCGGAACGGATTCGGTAGAAGCGATCACGATCCGTCCTCGGCAGCAGCTCACTCGCTCTCGCGCTCACTTTCCGTTGCTCGTTTTCGATCATGGCCTACGAAGGTGTTCTCTTGGGGATGGGGAATCCCCTCCTCGACATATCCGCCGTTGTCGATGAGGAATTCCTCAACAAGTATGTCCAGTCCTTCACCGATCCCGTTTCTCTTTCCCTGTTCTCGGTTTTCTGATGTTTAGATCTCACTTTCTGGCCTGTTCTTCGTCGCCGGCGTGTGGATTCGTGTCCTTGTTTTTTTTTTCTGGTTCAGTGATCTGTTTTAGGCTCCGGGTTTCTGCTTGAGCGCGTTGAGGTCTTAAAAGTTGGCTTTTCTCTGGAGAAACGGTGAAGCTTAGATCGTTTTACTTGGATCAGTGGTTGATGATGAGATCGGATTTGGTTTCTTCTTTAGATCTGAGCTTGTGGAAATGAAGCTTGGGTCGTGGGATCAGAACAACTGCTTGTATTTATACTGCTGCTGTTCCATGCTGACAGATCCTGTTTCTTACCGATTTTGAAAGCATATGCTTATTGGATGAAGTTAGTCGTTGTCTGAGGTCACATCTTATAGATTCGAATTTTTGGATTGCATTGGATGACTTTGAAGTAATCTGAGCTGATTATTTCCGGCATTTATTTTAGATTATTGTGGATCTGTTTATCGCTTCCATGTGCAATATGTAAAGCATGCGAAACTAATGATACTTTTTCGTAATGAACGAATCATAACTGATTTAAGTGTTTCTTGGACTGTAGATACTTTATGTAATGTATGCTTCTCTTTGTGGGATTAATCATGCGTTGGTACTTTGCTGTAGAACTAGTTACATTCCTATATTTTGTCTTTTGGTTATGCATCAAAGGAGCATACAAGAATAGCTGATGATGCTTTCTGACGCACCTCAGTGTTGTGGCATACAATTCATCTTTGCTGTTAACATGTTTCGGAATAGTTTTTGGTGTTATTTGTAATTTTTCTACATTGTAGAACTATATATATATATATATAAATATATATACATATATAAACAGTTCCTTGTGCAATTGCAGTCCCATGCTATGTCAAAGTCGGAAAACTAAAACACAAATGCGATAGAGATTGTACATGCAACAACAAACATTTCTAGGAGCAACTCAGTATGTTCTGAAATAAATTGGATCAAATATCAAACAAGAATATTAGATGCATTAACGATAATACATATGGCTTTCTTAAGGCAAACTCTTGTTCAGGATTGGTCAAAAATAAATTCTTTGGATAGTATCAAGTTAGGCTGGGTAAAATAAATCAGATAAAAATTTAAATAATTTAATCCTGCATAAAATAACCCATTTATAGAGCTGAGTGAAAATTGTTCTAGCAACTAAAAAGAAAAGAGCATTAAAGGTAATTGGTTGGGTTAGGATAGATTATAAGACTGATATTTCAACCCCAATTGATAGGATTTTATTTCTTTGGAATTGTAACTCTTTACTTTATGACAGTTCTTCTTGAACTCAGCTTTTTGAAAGATTTTATTCTTATGGTGGTTTGTGTCCTTTACTTTCCCTTTCGCTTAAAAGCTGAACTTGGCTAATGTATTTCTTAAATGTCATATCAATAGATGATAAAGATCAGACTATCGCTTTGGTTGTACATATTGCTTCAGAAGTGTTACTTACCTTTTTGTGTTTGCCAGATATGATCTCAAGCCAAACAATGCAATTCTTGCGGAGGAAAAGCATTTGTCATTGTAAGTTTTGCCAGTGCTGTCTGGTAAGTCATATTACCCTGTGCAGCACAAGACAATTTTTCCTGCCTTTATTTTTTGGGTGGCTTTTGGTCTTGCAGTGACATCAGCACTCAATTGTTTAGTTTATGTTATAGATATTATTTTTTCATTTGCTTTCCAACTTTGATCTTTTTCTTGTCTGAAATATTTGATAGTCACTTTATTCCTTATTTTACCAGGTATGATGAATTAGCTGCAAAATACAATGTCGAATACATTGCTGGAGGTAGCATTTGGGTTGGAGTTGACTAAGTTAAGTTAATTCAGTTAACTATTAGTGTATAATCTGATTTTGTGCTATTTTGATTTGGTCAGGGGCCACACAGAATACAATAAGGGTTGCGCAGGTACTCTTTGCTTTGTTTTCAGAAATTATCTTCTATCAATTGGTTGAATAACAATGGTATTTAGCTAATCACAAATTGATTCTGTAGTGGATGCTTCAAATTCCCGGTGCAACTAGCTATATGGGTTGCATTGGAAAGGATAAATTTGGAGAGGAAACGAAGAAGAATGCCGCCGTTGCAGGCGTTAATGTAGGTCTACTTTTTATATCCTTTTTTATATAGCATTCTCTTTACACTGACATGGTTAAATATCTTTATAAAAACTCAGTGGAATGTGTATAATTAACTCGCTTATAACACTGTTCCCTAAAAAGGTGGAATGTGTCATTTAATGAATCACTTTTTCCTCTTGGATGTTTGACCTAGTGGGTAAACGAAGCACTACTTCTTATTCTGAGTAAAGCTAACATTTTTTTCTTATAATTCCATGCCATTGATTTAAGTTGTGGTGGCCCAGACCTGGAAGTACTGGTTGGCCGCTGGAAAAATTGATGCTGATGTTTTAACATCTGTCAACGACACTAAAGGGAACAAATAAAGGGGGAAAGAAGGAAAGTGATATTTTCTGAGAAATTGTGAAATTAACCTTTTCATGACTGGATCTGATTTGGTCTACCAATTCCTTAATTTTTTTCAAAGAAATAGAGAATTAGAGAAATAAATTTTTGCTAAGCTTTTCTATGGCCAATGGTTGCATTATCTTGTTGAGCTTGTTGGGAGGAATTAAAGCAATAGCATCCATGAGCAGGAATTAAACTATCGTGTATCCATTAAGTTTGATACAGTTTGTCAGTTGAAGTTGGTCCATTTTGTTTCACAACTTAGTATTGTTTATTCGAGAAATTTCTTAAACAAGGAAGTATTACAGAAAAATGTGCATCCTAAGTTTTGTATGTTGATTAAAATGATACATGATAGTTGATGAGTCGAACTCGCCAACACTTAAAACAATCTTAAATGCTATTTTTCCGTTGATCAAACAGGCTCATTATTATGAGGATGAAACAGCCCTGACTGGTACATGTGCTGTATGTGTTGTTGGTGGTGAAAGGTAAGTTTGCTGACAATCATTCTTTCCTTATTTTTGTTTAATTTTCTTGATGATAAATAATTATGAGGATGAAACAGCTCTGACTGGTACATGTGCTGTATGTGTTGTTGGTGGTGAAAGGTAAGTTTGCTGACAATCATTCTTTCCTTATTTTTGTTTAATTTTCTTGATGATAAATAATTACTTCCAAATGTTTGTTATCAAATTTTACTGTATAAATACATAATTTCTTTGTATCTTAAGTTTTGGATTCAAAAAGTTTATAATCATAAAAGCGATGGATATAGCAATTATTCCTGCAGAAGCAATCTGAAATATAGTTTTTTGAATAAACTGAAATATAATTGTATGAGATCATTCAAGTAAACCTAGAGAATAAAGGTATGGTCCTGCAGACAGGGATACCAGCCTGCATTAAGGTGAATAAAGTTGGTTAAGTTGTGAAATAATAAAATCTGAGTGTGGATATCCATAGTCAAGCAACTTTGGTTATTTTCATAGTTCATTTTTTCTTTTCCTTTGAATTTTAGTATAAGAGGCAAGGAATATTTGTTATTCATTTATGATATGATGCAAGTGAAAATGAATTTCATGATCACTTATCTTAGTGAAACATGGGATCATTAACCCATTTGTGGTTTTCTGACCACTTTGAGACATTTGTTCATCTAGACAGTTTTCATAATCATTCCTGCCATATTTTATTATGGTTAGCATTTAATTTTCTTGCTGTAAGTCCTAGAATCCTGCATTTCTGTCAAAAACAAAGTGGTCGCAGATATGTCAGCTTTCTTGCAAAAAGTGTTGTTGTCTATAACCAGACCCTGTTATGTAAGATATGTACATCTAAACATTGGACTTCTTTTGAAATAAAAGAAATAATATTTGCACCTTCTTTTGTCAAGTTCCATAACTAAGTCTTTTGTAGATTAGTATCATGAAAATAAGCTTTCTTGTTACCTAATTGCAATTGCTAAATCTTTCTGTTTTTATTCTCCTCATCTGAGGCTGTTCATTGTAAGATCATCTTGATTTAGCAGGATATCCATCTGTTTCATTGAATTTGATCCATTTATTTCATTTTGTTGTATTGATCATTTGCCATATTTTTCTTTCATTTATGGGCAGGTCCCTAGTTGCTAACTTATCTGCAGCAAACTGCTATAAAATTGATCATCTGAAGAGACCAGAAAACTGGCAATTAGGTAACATAATTACATTGTCCTTCTTTGGTTCAATTTTTTATTCCGAGCATAAGTTCTTAATAAAAATGTAATAAGGGTGACAAGCTTGTTGATATCGAGAAATTAGGCCTTGATATTGATATTCCTAGTTGTAATGTGGCTAAAGTATTTGGTCACTTTCTATTTTGTTATATTAGAGGGTATACTACCTAAAAACAAACTTGGCATTTATCTGATACTTGATGTTTTCAAGGATGTGGCATTCTTGTTGCATCTAAAAGAAGCTATATCAAGAAGATTTTTGGTAAATGGTGACCGTCATTGTTGTATCAATTGTCCAAGAAGAGGAGACATTCCTGTAGGTCCTTGTACAGTTTCACATTTATGGACAAGTTTTGTGACAAAATGTTGGGGAGCTTTCTGGTGTGCAATCTATATGTTATTATGTTTTGAAGTTTCCAAGGAAGATATTGCTGATGGACTTTTCAGTTGCACAGATAAGTAGACGAAGAAAACAAAGTAATACAGTTGTGCCAATGAAAAAAGTGAAGGAATATGGATAGAATATAAATCCAATAGAAAATTGATGTAGAACAAGGTAGAGAAATAGAGAGAGTAAAAGAGGAGTAAGATTAGAGATTAAAGAAGAGAGAGAGACAGAGGAATGAGATTAGAGAGGAGAGAGAGACTAGAAGAGAGAAGATGTAATTTTTTTTCATTTAAATTTAAACTCATCCATTGACAAACTCCAATATTTATAGGGGTTTAGAAGTCTTAGTATAAACAATGAAGACAATGATTCCTAAGAGTAATCTCCTAGAGAATTAGGATACATTTAAGAAATCCAAATTGTGACTTTTAAGATAAATAGTAAATGAGTGCACTTAATATAAAAGAAGTCCCTAGAAAAACCAAAAAGGCATTTCAATTTGCAACACAACTCTTAGAATTTCTATGCCAACTAATTGATAACTTTTTATTTATTTCTTTGCCTAAAATAATTTTTTTTTTAATTCTTTGTAAAGCTAATGGTTCTCTATCATTCTTCCCCAGTGAAAAACAACGCAACCCCGAAGAGTAATCTGTAAGGTACTGGTTCAATAAATCTGGTGCACAATCATAAAGTTCCTCCAAAGTAATCCAAGACTCCAAGTGACATCAAAAGTTGAAGAATCATGCCACTTGACAAGAAAGTGTTGAGTAATGCTAGTAACAAACGTAACAAGGTGGTCATTAAGTATAACCTCTACGTCATCTTTCTATTGTGGAAGAATTGATGTTTTGGAAGGATTGTCATCTGTAGAAACACAGACAAGGAGGCTCGAAAGTACCATGATATAGAGTTAAATCCTCCACATTGAAAACTGGACTAATATTTAAGTCTGAAGGCAAATCGAGCATATATATATTAGATCCCGGTTTTTGAATAATGGGGAAAAGATGAATGGCTCGAGCATGCAAATTTTTGAATGATTTTTTAGAGAATTTCTTAGGGTGAACACGAACTAAGACATAATCGCCAACTTAAAACTTTTGACTTTTATGATATGCATTAGTAACAAGTTTGTAACTTTCATTACTTAGGGTAATTTTACATCAAATTTCAGCATGCAAATCATGAATATGTTTAGCGAAGGAATGAGCTAGTTATGAGGCATGATAGTCAAGTGAAAGAGGTGCAAGGTCAATGAGGGTACGAGGAATATAGCTCAGGGCAGTTCAAAATGGGCTTTTTTTGATGGAGCGATCGATTGAGTTATTATATGTAAATTCTGCAGCAGGTAAGATTAAGACCTAGTTTCTAGGTTTCTCCCCAACTAAACATCTAAGAAGATTTTTTAAGAAACGATCAACAACCTCAGTTTGACCTACAGTCTTGGGTGATAGGTTGAAAAGAATTTCATTGTTGTGCCAAATAGTTTCCATAAAGTTTTACAAAAGTAGATAACAAATTTCACATTCCTATTGGACACCATGATTAAGGGAAAACCATGTAATATAATCACTTCTCGAAAGAACAATTTAGCAATGTACGAGGCATCGTTGGTCTTATTGCATAGGATAAAGTGGGTCATTTTTGAAAATTGATCAACAACAATCAAAATAGAGTCATGGCCACTGGCTATTTTGGAAAGTCCAAGGATAAAATCTAAACTCACATCTTGCCATGGTGAATGCAGAATAGGTAATGTAGTGTATAGGCTAGTATCGTGGTTGAGAGTTTTGGCAATTTAACAGGTGCAACACTACGACACCACTCGAGCAACATCTCACTTCAAGGAAGGCTAGTAAAATCTATCCTTGACCAATACAATGGTCTTATCTCGACCTTAATGACTTGCTAAACCATCAGAGTGCATTTCCTAAACGAGGAAGTCTCAAAGGGAGGATTGAAGAATACATAATTTAGTAGATCGAAAAAGGTAACCACCCCTAAGAATGAAGTTTGTATGTTTATGATGGTTTCCATCTTGGACTTTTTGATATATGTGACTAAAGTTTAGACATTGGGTATACTCTTCTTTTAATCGCTTAAATCCTATGACATTGACACTCATGAAAGATAGGATTATAGAAATTCTATTGAGGGCATCAACAGCTTTGTTTTGAGTGCTAAAACAATGCTATAGTTTTAGCTAAAGGGGAGAGAGAGGGTGATAAATAGTAAAAAAAAAAGGAGAAAACATGGGGAGAAGCGATGAAAATCATGATCTAATGAAATATATGAATTTTCTTTTCAACAAAAAAAAATAGTAAAGTTTTTGAAAATTTATCCGACACTAAGAGTTATGTGGTCCACTAATTTTGTAGGGACAATCACCCCAAAGTCCAACTGCACACACTAGGGATTGACATTGGAGGTGCAAGGATCCATGAGTGATGTCACTGAAAAATTCTTTTTTTTAAGTCTAGATTTTGTTTCATCCTAGTCATTTTTTTTCATTTAGCTTAATTGAAATGAATGTTTCTTTTAACTATTTACCTTTTAAAAAAAGAAAACAAGAAGAAGCATGATATTGAAATATAGAACATTACACCCCAAATTTGTCACATATTAGAAATGGGAGGATGTTATGAACTTATAAGATTAGATAATTCTACTACTATTTGGGGTTAAGTATTTTGGGTACATGATTTTATTTTATCAAATAGTTTTGGGTTCATTAACTCTCTCTAGACCTTGCATTGGTAAGAGCCTTGTACTGGGTACGTCCATTTTTTTTTAAATTTTGGGTACATTATTTTAGGCTCATTATGTTTTGACTTTTGATTGTATTAATTGGAATCAAAGTAAATGTAGAACTAGATATCATGAGAGCTTACATAGAAAAGAATTATCCGTGTGTGGGATTAGAAGTACATCACACTATAGAGCTACGACTATGTTCGGCATTACACATGTTGCCGGTGCTATGTGCTAAGCCTTTGAGTTTTGATGAGCATGCCAAATGATGGGAAAATTTGTCAAGAGTGGGAGGATGTTATGCCGGTTTATATGGCTAAATGAATCTACTATCGTTAAGTTGGGTTTAAGCATTTTTCTTATCAAGTGATTTTAGACATCAAATTAACAATTAGTTTTTATATTGGACTAGATTGTAACATTTATCAAATGTGTGGATCTTCTCTCATAACAAAGATCAATTTCATAATGCATTGTCTTTTTCAAAGATGTAAATATGGTTCTAAAATTTGATACCAGTAGTTGGTCAGACTAGTATTAGTACTAAGATACTGAGCAATATACTGACCTATTTTCCCAAATTACTGAAAAATAAAAATTAAAAAACAACAGTATCTGACTCATTGAGCTGTATGTTCTATTGGTGGTTGTCGATTGGACCGGTGAACATCAGTTGGTACGTACTAATCGTATAGGCTCTTTAAAATAAAGGCTATTTAGGAATTCTTCATAGATTATAGTAAAAATTGGATATGGTTGAAAAACTACCACATTTTTGTCACAGATTATTTTTTTAACTGATTTCTGAAATTCAAATTGAGAATGCTGAAGTTATCAAACTGGGTTTTCTTTGGTCTAACTATTAAGTCGTATGCAATTTGACAGTTGAAAAGGCAAAGTACATTTACATAGCTGGCTTTTTCCTAACGGTGTCTCCTGATTCCATCCAACTTGTAGCTGAGCATGCTGCTGCAAAGAATAAGGTATAACTGTATGAGTTCTTTTTGACTTAAACCTTTTACTTTTTCCACTTATGGGATTTTGTCCCAATTCTATGTAACTTGCAGGTCTTTATGATGAACCTCTCTGCTCCTTTTATCTGTGAATTCTTCCGAGATGCCCAGGACAAAGCTCTACAGTGAGTGTTCTATTTTCTTCTCCTTTGTACTCTCAAAAGGTATTTCTAAACCATATTGTTCACTGATAATAATTTTCTATTTCATCCTTTTACAAAATAGTGGCTTTTATCAACCTACAAGTCTTTCTGTTTTATTGTGGTCATGGCAGGAATGGCTAAAGGCAACTACCCGCTTTTCTATTTTATTTGGCCTTGCTTTCTTAACATTCAACTTACGTGAAAAATATTCACAATCTCAGTTATGTGGATTTTGTCTTTGGTACTGAAACTGAAGCGAGGACCTTTGCAAGAGTCCATGGATGGGAGGTAATTGTCTTCCCTCCCTATTGTATGTAACAGCTTGTTGTATTAGACTTTCTGACCGGTTATTATGATGCTTAGACAGAAAATGTTGAGGAGATTGCAGTAAAGATCTCAGCTCTGCCCAGGGCATCAAAGACACATAACAGAATTACTGTCATCACACAGGGTTGTGATCCAGTTGTTGTTGCTGCTGATGGAAAGGTGAGTCTGGTTAGGTTTTTCTGTATGACCTTTCCATGAACTTCAAATGACTAAAGGATTTATATGATGAAACACCATGTTTGCATCTTTCATATACTATCGAGTTACAAATAAGTTAACAAGCTTCAGAATAGGCTCTGTTTCTCATGATGACACTTTTGGTATTACTGTAGACATCTTGATACACTTTGTAACAGACTTCCATCTATTTTCTATTTTAACCCTTAAAAGATTCTAGAACTTATTTCAGGACTTCCTTGTACCTTGATGAGACGTCCGTTTCATTCACTGGTTCTTTCTTGCTTGTTGCAACTTCCATGACTTTTTTCTGATATAGTCATCCCTTGATTTATTCTTTTGACTGCTGGGAACAGACATCATTTTTATCTCTCACTTTGATGTTGTTTTTCTTCTCATATTTCCCCATTGAGGACATATTGTATCATCTAATTTTGTCTTACTGGTGTTGCACAAAATTTCTTTACAAATTCCTCGACATACATAACATGAAGGGAAATTTAATTATGCTTAGCCTTATGGTATTTTGCCTACAATTTGTAGTTTGAATCACAAATTACTGATAGACTTTTATGATCATTTCTTTATCTGAGCAAACTAATGTGTATCTCTTTCATGGAACCTTGGCGTCAGGTGAGATTGTTCCCTGTTATCTTGTTACCAAAAGAGAAGCTTGTCGATACCAATGGCACAGGTACTTCAAAGCTGTTGTTGTTAACTAGTGACAAATTTCTAATCACTGTCCAACTTGAAGAGCTTATGGCACAACACCATTGGAATATTATTTAGGATTTATTAGCATAAGTTGTGCGTTAGAATTCTCGGTTCTTCTGTAACGTTCTACATCGGTCCATTATTGCCACTGTTTGACTTATTGGCCATGCACTTCTTAATGAAGGTGATGCATTTGTTGGAGGATTTCTGTCTCAACTGGTCCAAGAGAAGAGCATAGATGACTGTGTAAAAGCTGGGTGTTATGCGGCAAATGTTATAATCCAAAGGTCAGGCTGCACCTACCCAGAGAAGCCGGATTTCCGGTAAAAAAAAAACCACGATGTCATGGTGAGGCTTTTCCACTCGAGAAAGTATTGCTTTCAACATCGCATGGTGTTGGTGGATTTCTCCAAATGTGCACTCGTGAATTGTTGCTGTCGGAACTAATTTGCCACAAAGGATGCTGCTCATGTTACTGGCGTTGGAAAACAACCATCGGGACCTCTAACATGTTATTGGAGATCTAATTTGCCCGTGCACCTTATTGGCATTGCATAAGAGACTTCCTCATCTATCATCTTGGTTGCATGTTGTTTGAGTAATCTATTATGCTAACATTCCAATTGAAATCTAACCTGTCGTATATAAGGGTTAGTATAGCTTACCTTTTGATGATATTATTGAATCGTAAAACTTTTGTAGATCTGCACAAAATGATTAGTTCTTTCTTATCTTGTTTACCTTTTAATAGCATTGGAGATTGATGACACGAGTCTTTCCTAAATAATTTTTCAAGATTAGGAGGGCATTAATTTTCCAAGAATCTAATTAAATCTCTAATTTTTTTTAATCTTAAGTTATAGGGTAACGAAATCTAATACATGTATCGTCCTCATGATCCATTGCATCTAACTTCTCATTTACTTTAAGGGTTTTCTGCAGGAGTGATTGTTTTAAAATAGGAAGATATAGTTGAGAAACCTTGTGGCAGTATCAGAACCGATGTTTCGATTTCCTAAAACCTGAAACTGGCAGTTCCAATTTCGATTCCGGCTCTGTTGACTTCTGGTCTAGTTCGAATCATTATATTTTTAAATAAAATTTTATTTAAAAATATTAAAATATTTATAATTATTTCTAAAATTTGAAAATAAAAATGGATGTATAATTACAATGATTGTAATGATATAAAAAAAATTTAATATGAAAATGAGTAAAATTATATAAAAAAATTATTGCTTTCCATATTGGATGTTTCCACTATCTCTTCGGTTATGTCGAATACGCAAATGCCGTCTTCGTATATTATCTCTTGGTTTCATTTCATCGCTTTAGCTCAATCGTCGATATATGTTTGAGGTTTAACTGATTTGAACATCAGTCGAATTTTCATTTAAGCTTACTCCACAATTACTATTGACATCGGAGTTACTAGTATTTGCGTTACAATCATCACAAAATTAGAAACTCTATACCTATAATATTATCACCAAACTCAAAAAAAAAAAATTGTTTGATATATACCGAGCTCACAGTTTGAGCTTGATTTATTTTGTCGTTGTAATAATAATCTTTCTTCCCTATAAATTTTACTACCCTGATAATTTGATCCCTAAATGGAGAAGTTTGGAGATAGTTTGTTGTCCATTAAGGTTACCGATGTAATGGTCATATAAGTTAATGACCATTTTTTTATTTCTATAGTTTTATTATTAATACCAACTTGTACTCCTAAACTTTCATAATAAATATTAATTATTATCATTATAGTCATATATAAATTATTATCATATTGATATTCTTCTAAAGCACTGTCAATATTAAAATAAATAATAAAAAAATGAACAATAGGATAATAAACACCAAGTAAAGTATAGACAGCATTATTAAAAAGTTCTAAATTTTTTTTACAAAGATTCCAATATTATGGATATAAACTAACTTATTTAACATTATTTATAATAAAAGTATATAACACTCTTTTATACTTAAAAGATTTTGTAAGTAATTCATATATAGAATTCCATCGGATAAGAACATTCATATGAAATCTTTAGGGTCTATTACTATTTAATTTGTGAAATCTAACGTACTCTTTCATTACTTATGGATGTCCCTACAAGAATGACATTGTTTGCTTAATTGGAAAAAAAAAATCAAGAGATCGGAAATCTTCTTGAACATATAAATTTAAAACATGACAAGCACTCCTAACATGAAAAAACACCACCAAAAGTCAATTTACACACTTGTAATTCTGAAATAGAAGCAGGATTATTCATTGCATTGTCAAAACCAATTTTAAAAAAAAATAATAATCAAATAATATTCTTCTAAAATAGTTTTAATCATTCTATAAAAGTTGTCGATAGTATTTCATTCATTAAGAACTTTAAAAACAATTATATTTTTTTGCATGATCCTATTACTATCAATCCAATGATAAGTGATTCCTATGTAAGAGTGTATTTTGCCAGGGATCACTCTGAATATGAATGCAAATAGAAACACAATCAATAAGAGCTTGAAATGTTTTATTTAATTTTTAAAAAAAATATATAAAATATGGGTCAGAGTAGTTTGAGGAATACATTAGGTAATGAGAGACAAAACTTATTAATAATAATCAATAAAATTAACTTTTTCACTAAAACCCAAAGATAAATGATCATTGAAAATTGATCTAGCTAATGCTTTATGATTTAAAAAAAATAAAAAATGATATTAGTAAGGTACCCAAAAATTTACGTTTGTTTTTGTTTCATGCCAACTTGTGTTAAATATTTCTTCTCGGTATGCTTAAGTAAAGTTTCATATCCTCTTTTTTCTTTGAATTTAAAATTTTGATCACAGTAATTATATATGACATGAAAGGAGTTATATCTTCTTAAAGTGTAGTTTGAAAATGTCTGACTTTGTTTAGGTTGCCATATCGAATTTGATGTTGATGTATTGGTTTTCTTGGGTTGCTACTATCAAATTTTCAAAAGGCAATGGCTCAGTAGTAGTGGCATCGGAATCAGGAAGAGAGCTTATTAAGAGAGAGCATATGAGCTCCTTTTGAAGTAGTGGCATTGGCGGAATCAGGAAGAGAGCTTAAGAGAGAGCATATGAGCTCCTTTTGAAGTAGTGGTATCGTCGGAATCAGGAAGAGAGCTTAAGAGAAGTAGTGGCATCGGCGGAATCAGGAAGGGAGCTTAAGAGAGAGCATATGAGCTCCTTTTGAAGCAGTGGCATCGGCGGAATCAGGAAGAGAGCTTAAGAGAAGTAGTGGCATCGGCAAAATCAAGAAGAGAGCTTAAGAGAGAGCGTATGAGCTCATTTTGAAGTAGTGGAATCGGCGGAATCAGGAAAAGAGCTTAAGAGAGAGCATATGAGCTCCTTTTGAAGTAGTGGCATCGGTGGAATCAGGAAGAGAGCTTAAGAGAAGTAGTGGAATCGGCGGAATCAGGAAAAGAGCTTAAGAGAGAGCATATGAGCTCCTTTTGAAGTAGTGGCATCGGCGGAATCAGGAAGAGAGCTTAAGAGAAGTAGTGGAATCGGCGGAATCAGGAAGAGAGCTTAAGAGAGAGCATATGAGCTCCTTTTGAAGCAGTGGCATCGGCGGAATCAGGAAGAGAGCTTAAGAGAAGTAGTGGCATCGGCGGAATCAGGAAGAGAGCTTAAGAGAGAGCATATGAGCTCCTTTTGAAGCAGTGGCATCGGCGGAATCAGGAAGAGAGCTTAAGAGAAGTAGTGGCATCGGCGGAATCAGGAAGAGAGCTTAAGAGAGAGCATATGAGCTCCTTTTGAAGCAGTGGCATCGGCGGAATCGGGAAGAGAGCTTAAGAGAAGTAGTGGCATCGGCGAAATCAGGAAGAGAGCTTAAGAGAGAGCATATGAGCTCCTTTTGAAGCAGTGGCATCGGCGGAATCAGGAAGAGAGCTTAAGAGAAGTAGTGGCATCGGCGGAATCAGGAAGAGAGCTTAAGAGAAGTAGTGGCATCGGCGGAATCAGGAAAAGAGCTTAAGAGAGAGCATATGAGCTCCTTTTGAAGTAGTGGCCTCGGCGGAATCGGGAAGAGAGCTTAAGAGCGAACATATGAGAGCTAAATAATATATTACGAGGCTCCCTTTGAAATGGTGGCCTCCACTTATCATCGGAATCGGGAAAAGAGCTTAAGAGAGAGCATATGGGAGCTAAATAGTATATTATGAATAATTAATAAAATGAGTAGGTTTGATAGGATATTTATAAGGTTTTCAGATATTTTCCTTTCCTAAAATCATCCAAAACGTTATTTGATTAGAAAGGACAAATTTATTTATTTTTTATATTATATAATATTTATTTATTTATTATAAAAATAACTTAAATATCTTTGAAAATAACCACTATATGATTGTTGGAAGGGGCGAACCGATCATTTGCCCCTCCTTCCTCTCCGGATTTTGTTGAGTCAGGCATCGATCGTTAGGTCGACCGTTCGAGCCTCAACGGTTGGGTCAAGTTCGACGTGGATCGATCTCATTTTATCATGTACTCATCTTATCTGCTATCGAACAGTCAACACTTTTTTATACTTCCATGCGGTCAAATAGATACTTCGTAGGAGAAGTTAGTCCCCATCTCTTCCGAAAAGTAACGAATACTTCCACATCCGGAGAAAAAGAAAAAAAAAAGATTATTATTTTTTATAATTTTCCGAATCCAAGATTACGAGTGCTGCGAGCTACCAAACACTTGCTACTTACGGACGAAGAAAGATTGGCTGTCGAACGTACACGCTCGATTCGTCCATCTCAATTGGATGAGCAATTTTTGCCGTGGATTAGACACGACAAAAGCTGGAGGTCCGAAGATTTAACGAGCGCTCCGGAGATCTACCAGCGGCTAACTCGTGAGCCAGTAGATTTAGTTACCTAGGGATAAAGAAAATCGAGAAACAGAGACCTGTAGCATGAGGTCTCGTTTGACATCGAGACAGATAGACACTACGGAACTGTAGACAGTCCCCTTGATATTGTTTGTTAATTTCAGATTGTATTATTATGTATCTGTGAGGACCCAAAAGGGGTGTGAACAGAGAGTATAGAGAACAAAGAAAAATGTAATACTAACATGTTGATCAAATATCATAGTGAATTAATTATGCATATGATATGTGAGTCAAATAATAATAATAAATAAGAGTATAAAATTATTGGAATAATTAGGGATCGACGTATGCAATATGATTTCATGTAATATTATCCATAAATATAATTAATCATGCATATGTACTTTATCCGACATCCCTACCGCAAAGGATCATATAATAAGTCATATCACATGCACTAATGCAACGTCATATATGCCAAATCCAATTATTCATGTGCATCATCAATAGCAAATAGAGATACGTTACTCACGAAATGCATCTCCCAATAATAGATAAATAGAACCCATATCATACTCCCACTAACAAATAAAGTATTATCTCTCGTCTCCAAGACACATTTCTCCCAACAACAAATAAAGAAATCATCTATCATCCATTAATCTCTAAGAGAATCACCCTCCAGTATACTAGATCTCTTACAATTGACAGAGTTTATTTATATTTTCTTTTATCAAATCAAAATCACATGTTGTAATATATCATAACATTATCGTACCATCGTATGATCGTATTATCATATCGATTAGTCAAGCACATAATCATAAGATAGTAGATCATTAGGAGAATGATATAGGGGATTCGATCCAATTATCTATCACATCTATAGATAAATTTTTGTATATCAAAAATATCTCAAGAGTATCACGATGAATGCATACGTGGTATCCGACATATGAGACAAGCCAATGATGGCTCTACACCGATATACCGAACTTATGGGAATAATTAAGAATTACATAATTAATTTTTTATCCACTTTTACAAACATATTTTTTAGATAACCAATAATATTTAAAAGGATAATTCAAAAATAATTTTGATAGTCAAAATCTTAATTTTTATATAATGTCCTAAGACATCCCACATTTGAATATCAAGATCGGATTGATTAGATTCAACATACATAACTTGATCATGATATATTTCTAGGTGCTGGATGTACGAGTAGATCATCCACAAATTCATATATGTAAATAATATATGAATTTGTAGATGATCTACTTTCATTTAATATCTTAAATTAACATAAGTAAGTTTGTAGGATAGATCCAATAGTAAGGTCGTGGGACAGAATCAACCCCACATCGGTCATCATACTTTCTTTCTCTCTTTTTTTTTTATTAATTAATTATAATGTTACATTATTGATCTTAGAAAATTATTATGAAAAAAAAGAAGAAAAAAAAAGGGTCAAGAGAGATCATCACCACATCTTTCTTTATAAATTTATATCAATCTATCATACGTATTAAATTGATTCTCTAATCAAGATTAAATATCTCTCCACCACCTTTCTTTGCCTTTGGTCTCACGCCCTTCTTATGGAGCATGCTTGGGAACGAAAATGAAGGTGAGCACACCCCACCGCAGAATCTTGTCTTTCGCTGATCTTTCCATCGCTTTAAATGTTTGCAAGAGGTGTAAACCTAAAATCTATAATAAATGTAAAAATAACTTGTATGTCAGAATTGAAATCAAGTATAAATCTAATTATTATGATACGTACCTTTTGATGTCATCTTTTCAAAGATCTTGTTTGATCTGTTAAGCATCTAGCACCGTCACCGTCTGCAAAGAGTGCAAGGAGGAGAAAAGGAGTAAATCTTTTCTCCTCTCTTTTCCTATCCTTAGATTGATGGATTAGAGGGAGAAACTGGTACGTCCAACGCTCTTTTAACCCCCTAGAGGTCCTGTTCTTTTATAGGCGAGAACAGAGGATCTACGATAAAAGTTCTGTAAATGGACTAATATATTGATTAAAATATTTCAACGGAACCTAATTAATTATTATATTATATATTTTATTCAATTATAAAAGAATCACAAAAAAAACTTTATGCAAGATGAGAATCTTATAAAGGTGACAAACCAGGTAGTAATGGTTAAAGCGAAGTGTAAAGCATCACAAAGAGATTAGCTTTGAACCAGCTTCATGAAGGAACCACCCGCCACAAAGGCAGCATTTCATGTTGGGAGGAGGGTTAGAGACTGTAGGCACCACTAAACTAAGATTTCCCATGATAGGTGTAGATTTCTCCTACGTGTTCTGTTAAAAAAAAACCTCTCTCCTTGTGTATAAACAGAGAGTACCCTATCAAACACATATATCTTTCTTCATTTCATTCTTATTCTTAACAACAACAAAAGATGAAAAATATATTCTAAGCATTTGTATATCCCAACCATTATCAATAATAAGATAAAAAAACCAAAAGACCGACTCGAAGTTCACAGAGCGAAAGATCATATAAGGACCATCCTCATTCGTAAGGGGCCAAAAACAAAAAATACAGGTGAAGGACTCACTACGAATCAACTTTCTGAAGCCCCTGCAATATTCGGCACGATAGTGGAGACTCCTACGACATCCGGATGCATTTCCACTAAACGACATGGGCCTTCTAAAGTCTCATATGAGGTGCTTTTCCACGAGAAGACGTCGATCGCGGGTCGAGTTTGCCAAGCTTGCCGTCAAGATCTCGACCCACAGAAGATTCTTTGAGCAATGGCGTCAAACCTCCTCTCCTTTCTACGTATATATACGTCGTACATAAAACCTCCTCTTCCTGCTCCCTAACAGGCGCTAAGATAGTACAGGATGCAGAATGCCAGAGTTTCTCGTGAAGAAACAATGAGCACCATTCGAGAGTCCTCACACGTCTTATGCGAACAACTCTCTCGTCGTTCCCACCTCCAATCCGAGTGCGATTACGTCCACCACCTCTATACTGTGGCTTCGTCGTCGACTGTCATCACCACCACCACCACTACCATCATCACCACGGCCCGCTCCTGCCGACTTCGACGCGGCCGTAGTAGGAGATGGATCATAAATAAACTCCTGGAGTTCGCCCTTCAGTGCGGGCTCGCCCTCCTTGGCCCCTTCTTCATAAAAAATGCAGCTCATGAGTACTCGGCAATATCACCACCGCCATGGACTGTGGCTGTGCTCGGCGTCTCTATCCTCGTGACGCTCTGCGCCGGCATCGGTAGCGTCGCTCTACGAGGTTTGCGTGGACCGCCGTCGTTCCTCCCTGATTTCCTCCACTTCGTCACGTACTTCTCGGCCATGTCGGCGTTCGCTTCTTTTGTTTCCACGGCGCTGGGGGGGGCGATGCTGGTGGATCTCCTACGCGTTCGCTTGTTTCCCTTTGGCTTGGGTCTTCCACCATCTGCTCCTACGATGGCGGCTTCGCCGAAGAAGTTGATGTAAAGAAGCGATCGTTCCCCTGAAAACTGGTAGGCCAGTGCAGAATCTCCTCGTCAACCACGTATTAATAGGTTGTACTACAAACGGACGGCTGTTGTTAGTTCGGGCTGACTGAACCAACCCTCCACGTACTACAGGACCGCGTGGTTCCTTTCCATTTGCGCTTAATGTCATAAAACATATGTACAACCCTGCAAATTTACATGGCTTTGTCTTATTGGAGTAATAATTTTTGCTATGGAGAGAGAGAGAGAGAGAGAGACTCGACTAGGGTTTCCCTTTCCGGTTTCTGTGGCCGCCGGTTATCCCTCGCCGGCGGCAACGCCATCCTCACGGGCCTCCCTTGGCGCTGTGTAGCTGCCTCTTCCCTCCCCTGCGGGCCCCACGGGGCATGGTCTCCCTCGCCATGGGGCATGTGGACCTTTTAAGACCCACCTTGCCCTTGTGGGAGGAAGAATGAGGCATAATAATGTCGGCCTTTGTCAGTCTCACCCACAACCTTCACACAAATTTGGAGAGTTCAATAAAGTCGTCGTAATTACCCATTGCATAGGGGAAGAGGTGATAGATTTGACGAGGCTAAAAATGGAGGCTACAATAGGTCAAATGAGAAAAAGGAAAGGGGAGACGATGGCAAAGGTCAAACTAGGGGTAACGTAGGACGGTGTTGTTCCGACAGAGGCTAAGGGCAAATTGATCATTTTAAAAAATATTTTACGAGAATTTCTTAAAGATAAAAAAGTTTCTTCAAAAACTCATCATATTTTATTTGATTAATTTTTTTATCAAAATAATCTATGATTTATATAGTTTTATTTTTGTCGATGGTATACTTAATTGTTCATGAATAATTTTTTTTATTTTTTTTCATAATTCTTTATATTCATCTCAACATTCTCATCGTAACAATATAATTTTCTTATAATCCAATACTAAAATTTTATAAATTTTGATTAGTTTTATAATCAACTTATAAGTTCTTTCTTTTAGATTAAAAGGATGACCATCGCCCGTTAAAATTGACGGCAGCATTTTCACTTGTATTCAAAACTTCATCCAACAATGACACTAATAATATATTCAATGTAACTTTCTACAACTTCACGTGTATCTAACATACTTATATCTTTGGTTATTCTTAGTGTCATTAAAATTACATTACTCGAAGGAAATCATTGCATAATATAGTTTTTCAAACGTTACTTATGAGGTTATTTTCTAAAAAAATAGTATTTTTTTTTTATTTTTTAAATTAAATTTTTATTATATTAAAATAATATATATGATGCTCATATGTGATTAAAGTTAAAATCTATCACTCGTATAACAATATGCTAATTAATCGAATATCTCAATAAAGACTTAATTATTGTATTTAAGAATTTATTTAAAAAATTACTATAGTAGATTAATCTATTATTCATCAACTTATGCAAGCAACTTGAAAAAAAAATAATTACTTGTATACTTCTATTTTTAACAGTAATACGATTTCTTTTTTATTCCCCAAAAATTTACAGTGTCTTTTTACCAATAAAGAAAAAAAAATAGAAAATAGAAATTTTATGTTTAATTTTTAATCAAATATAATTAAATAAATGTATTAATTAAACGTACTCTTTTAATTGACTTAATCTCGTTTGATTTAGTTCCCAACGAAACCCTCCGAGCTTATCGCTTCGCACGATTGCGACACGAAGCATTCCGCAGCGCCAATGGCGGACTCCGACCCTCCGCGACTCGACCGTCGTCACCTCCTCCTCCACCACCACCACCGCACCGCCGGTCACGTCCTCCGTCACTCGCTCTCCTCCCTCCTCTCCTCCGGCGTCCTCCCCTGCCTCCTACTCGCCTCCCTCCTCCTCTTCGCCTTCCACTCCACCCTCCTCGTCGCGACCCTCCGCCTCTCCGCCCTCGTCGATCGCGACCCCGCCCTCCTCTCCCTCCTCCGCCGCCTCTCCTCCTCTCCCTCGGCTGCCCCCGCCCCCGCGCCTCCCGCCCGCCCGCGCTCCGCTCCCTTCCTCCGCCTCACCCGCGCCGGTGACTTCTTCTCGGAGTCCGACCCCCCCGCATCACTTCGCTTCTCCCTCAACGCCTCTCGCCTCCTTTTCCTCGATCCCGCCGTAGGCTTGCTCCCGCGACCCCCCAAGTCCTCCAAGAGTAGTGTACCCTTGTTCCCTTCCTCCCTTTCCCCTTTCCTTTTCTCGTTCCCCGACGCCGACGACCGCGGCGGCGGCGGTCGAGATCGGGCCGTCAGTCAGCAGGATTTGGGCCGGGGTTTCGACATCGACCGTCGAGATGCCACTGCGATGCTCTACGTACTCGTCCTCCTCTCCTCCACCCACTCCCTCGCAATCCTGGGGTTTGTCATCGCGTATACCTCTGCTCTCGGCATTGTCTTCTTCTCGATTGCTGCCTTCCACGTCCAGAGGCCCGCCACCGTCGTCGAGACCATCTTTTCTGGCGCTCGGGCGGGAATCCGACGTCTCACGGGGTTCGTGTTCTTGCGGTGGGCGGCGAGGGACATGCTGATCCAGTTCCTCAGCTTCTGGTTCTTCGCCAATGTCGAGGATCAGGCCGAGCTGTTCAAGCTCTTCGTCAAGGTCAAGCTTATGCCTTTTACATTGTCGCCATTCAACCCATGGTCTGGGCTGCAAGACGAGGCGCTCTCGGGGTTTTTCTTCGTGTGGGCTCTCGTGGACACAGTGGGGTCGGTGGTGGTTGTCCTCATGCCCTGGGTGGTGATAATGGACAACAATTTGAGGCGGGGTGTGCTGGATGAGGTGAAAGAGGGGTTTTATTTCATAACTCTGATGCCGGCACAGGCAATCTGGATCAAGTTCTTGGAGATGATGATCTGTGGGAACCTGGGGACGTCGGCAGCCATGATGGTTGGTGGGAGATTGTTTGCCGGTCTGTTCCATGCGGTGGCGGAGGTATACTTCATGGCAGTTTGGTTGATTTTCTACTTTGCAGCAAGGGGCAAGGATGGAGAAATGACGGGGCGGAGGTTTGGGCCAAGAGACTTGCAGCGTTGCATCGATGAGATCAGTTGAGATGTACCATTTGTGCTGGTTGTGAGGATCATTCTGCTGGTAGCCGCATACTCATGAATTCGGTGAGGTTGGGCCCTTTGACTTTCTTTGTTGTGATAGAACTTTTAATAGTCCTCATTTATACTTTCCATTGGTTAAGGGGTTTTGGATTCACATGTACAGTTTTGGATGAAGAGATTTGTTGTATAGGTTGTAGACATCAATTTGTAGATCTCCTGTCTACTGCTGCTTAATCAAGTAATTGATAACTCACACCAATATAGTTTCCTGGATGTATGTTTTGCATGATCTTTGTTATGCTGGCTGGTTCTGATATCCAATGCTGAAATTTTAGGAGTTTACACTTTGAAAGTTGACACAAATATTTTTCGACTATGTTATAGTGTGTTAGTTTGATGTTATGTTAGCATAAAATGTTGCTTGATGAAAACTGTGAATGTTGATGATTATATTGAAATTTATGGAAACCCATTAAGAAGGATAAGAGGATGATGGGCAATTGGTAACAGAAGTGCTTGATCATCTCTTCTTCAGTAAGAGTTTGTATATGTGATGCAAAAGTTTCAAATTAAGTGGGCATCTTCTACAGAGAAGGAAATGCCAACAAAGTAGAGTACAGATAGGTTCTTAAATTTGAATCCTTACCATATATATCCTCTATACCAACTCTTAGAGCCAGCAAAGTACAAACAATCCATAGTCACCAAAAACACCACCTCCTATCTGTTTGTTTCAGTTATGTGTTTGTATGATTTTGATGTGCCAGAACTACATAAATGTTTCTCTTTTTGTGTTGAAGAAACATACTTTAATATCATTTGAAATAGACAGCATCTATGAGTTTATGTCTATTTAGCTATACTCTTTTTAGATGAATTCTTATGATTATAGTATTGATAACTGATAAGTACTAAATACACAAAAAACACTAAATAAAGGAGGTTAAGGCTTTTGTTATATCATTATGGGTTAGGATATCATGCTTGTTTAACTGAAGGAAAAAATTGCTTTCCTTCTAACTTCAATGAACCTAATACACTTTGACGAGAATTGAGCCAATTTATTGCCTTAGAATCAAGTATTGGTTAGCTAGAGTTATGAGACTTACTAAGATTTCAGCTAGGTGCAAGCTTGTGGATGTGGTAGTTAAGTATGAATGAGGTTTCAGATATTGAGCCTATGGCTACACAAAGGTTTGTTTTGAGACAATGTTCTTAGAGTCATAAACGGTGAAATACCTGGTTGTTAAGCTCATATTCCAAACTGTATATGTTGACAAATTTAACTAAAATAATTTTATATTCATATTTTTTTATAAGCAACTTTATTGGTATTTCTTGGTTTAATCTGTTTTAAAAAACTTTCTTAGCTTCAATTTAATATGGAGCTTATTTTGATCTTTCCATTAAACAGAAAATTATTCAATAAATTCCTGGGATCCTTTTATGTCATTTAAATTGGATATTTTGCTTAGTTTCAGAATGGAATAAATCTCAGGATTGTGCTGAGGTCTATAACAAAGGTTTAAAGTGACTGACAATATATGGAGAATCTTGTCTTTCCTTATTGCTAGTGTTTTTAAGAAGTATATATTCGACCTTGCTTCATTCTACACCTCGTATTCTTTTATATCCACAGGTTACATCACCTGAGAATCAAGTTTAGTATTTCATTTTGAATGTTAGTGTTTCATTTTGAATACTAGTGTTTTTAAGAAGTATATATTCTTCCTTTTTCATTCTACACCTTGTATTCTTTTATATCCACAGGTTACACCACCTGAGAATCAAGTTTAGTATTTCATTTTGAATGTTAGAAAAATAAGTTGAATAGTTTGAAGGAGCAATAGGATGAATAACGACTGTGTACAAATTAATGATTGCTAGGACTGGTGATGTTTATTGTGCAGATGCTTCTTGCTAATTTGACAAAATCAGCAAGTGCTGGAAATTTTGCTTATAGGACTAGTGACTAATTAACTCTTCTTCTATTTACTACAGTGACAGTTTCATCACCTTCAACCTCGGATGAGCCTTGTATGAGCTTGTAGACATGCTTTTGAGGCCATATGTATAACTATTGCTCTAGGTAGATATACCTAGAGGTGTCCTAAAGTTCGTAAGCCAAATTGTAATATGGAATTATCTCAAAATGTGTTAGGGTATGCATATGACGAATATGAGTACTCCTTGAAGCCATAGTCATAACACCTGTTTGAGCGATCCAATTTTGAGATTGTGAGTGAAAACAGCGATGGTATTTATGAAGAAATTGTCCTTGAGCTGTTCAGGTATTATAATTGTTTCTTCTTTTTTTTTTGTTTTGGATAGATAAACATCTTTTATTCATAAGACTTTGAATGGTTTAAGTTTGCAAAGGAATAAAGATTTTGGGTTTTGGTTGATCATGATTTACTTCTGAAAATGAGAAAGAAGCGAGAAAATCTTCTTTTTAACTCTGATTCTCCCACTAATCGTTGATTTTCTTCAGGTTATTTTGAAAGTAACTGCTTCAGATTCAACCACACTGATTGTTTATATTACTATAAAACAACTCAAACAAATTAGCCCTTTGAGTTTCCCTTATAGAAGTTGCCATATTTGGGGTTTTGACTACCCTTAGTTCAATATAAGATTGTTTTTTTTTTCTTGTACTAATTAGGCATCATCAAGGATATCAAATGTAATGTGCCCTATTGTGGTGCTTCATTTTAAGGTTAGAACAGAGATTTATTAGAAACTCATAAAATGAATAATGCAAACAAAGTTTTGTATACAGAATGAACCGTTGACTTAGATTAACCAGCTGAATATTCTGAGAGTTTTGATTGATTAACTTCAATTTTCTTCCTGCTGCCTAATCATTTTGCTTGTATAACACAGTAAAGGATAAAATCTTGAGACATTGACTGTCCCCTTTAAGGAACTCTCACAAATACATATGGTTTTACAGCACTTTTGATTTTGTTACTTTCTTGTGTCTTTATGTTAAACATTCAATTGTTTATGTTTGAAAAGAATCAGCCTTCGTTAATGAATTCTAATTGAAATATGGCACTCTAATAACCCTTTCTTAACAAACAAGAGAAACTGCTTGATTTTATCACTAAAATGACGAATAAGAAGAGTAATGGTCATATGGTCTTCAGATGTTACAATCATGACCATAGAAACATGAAATTTAACTTATTGATAAACATAAATAATGCTGCCAGCTGAAAGAGGACTAGGAAATGAGAGAGTATATGGTTGGAAGAATGGATTATGGACCTAATAGCAATAAAAAAAATTAATTTAATAGGAGCTGGCTAGTTCGATAGACAATAAAATTGTAAAACCTTGTTTACAAGGTTTTCTTGATGGAACAATTTATTGGAGCAGCAGCATGTTTTTCTTGTACCATTCAATGATTTTGCATTATTTGTTGCCCTTTTTTTTATTTAGTAGAACAATTTGGACCTTTTTATGCTTCAATCGTGAATTTTAGATTGTAGATATAGCTTGCTAGTTTTCACCTGCTTGAAGAATTTGATACATTTAGATTGTTCAGATAGATATTTGTTGGACTATCTCCAATTTTACATTGGTTAACTGTTCACAGAGTGGGACAATGACCTACAACTTGTTCTTTCATCATTTCTTCGTTATATGTTGTAGCTGAATGGCCATAAAAATTTTATAACAAGTTGGACACATCCATGTGTTTTTATATCCATAGTTGAAAATTTTGGTTACCAAATCCATACTAATCTCGGGTGGATGGTTTGTACGGTGTGTCTTAGTTTATAAATAACAATGGTTTTATGGTACGTATATCAAGAATAATGTTGTGCCTTAAAATGTAATAAAATTTCTAACTATCGAATCCAACATTAGGTTCTTAACTGATATGATAAAATTAGAAGTGGGCCTATGTATGATTCCAGAGTTTCTCATGAATTTATTCTCTCATTTCATTTAAATACAACATCAAAAGAAAACTAACTTGTTTGATTTCTCAGAACTATTTTTCTTTTATCTCCGCAAAACTCTCTGTATCTTTTATTCATGTTGATTGCTTGAATACTTCTCAGATTCAATTCAAATATCTGTCTGTGCAATAATACCATAATGTAGTCACTGTATCTCAAGATGTGTTTCTGGATTTCTTCTTTTTTTTTTAACAATCCTTGTATTAGCTGGTTTAACATAAATGCAATTGTGAATTATCAGGAGACTGTAATAGCTTTTGGTAACTCACTGAAATTTTAAGGTCCAATTTATAAGGATTAAAATGTGGGTCCTAAGCTGCTGTCCATGTTGGCTTGTCCTAGTGTGTCTACAGTAAATGGCCTTGGCTAATTTCTGGTGATTTCATCATTCATTCACTTAGACACCAGGTTTCTACTTTCTTATCATGTATCCCAGTGATAGCAACAAGTGTTGTGAGGACTTGAAACACGATCAGATATTTCGTCAACCAAAATTACTTGCATGTTAATTAGTTGCAGTAGCAGGGTATTTCTCTATTGTTGTTTGTTATTTGTTGTTAAAAGTTGTACTGATTAAATTGTGCCCATGCATCCCATATTTTATACATTGGATCCAACAGTAGAATATGTGCATTCTTGTTATCGGTATGGCTAAGAGTGCGATTATATCAGTTAAATCGATATTTGTTGATTGGTATTCTGTCCGTCTGTCTAAAGATTGATGCCAGATCATAATATAATTCGGTAGTGATTGTTGTTTATTTTCTGGCTTTTTAATGATATCGACTGGGATATTAGAGAAGTTATATCAGTAGTATTTGATGAAGAAGGTTGGTTAAGCAAAATATAGTTGTTTGAGATGTTGAGGAACCAACCTTGGTTTGATATTAGGAGATGAATGGGTTCGACAAAGTATTCTGTAAAAAAAATTATCGAATTTGTATAGAGGTTGTGTCGGACAAGGATCCTGCTAAAGTTAATAACTTGGAAGAACAACAATGATTTAGGATTTGAAAGGTTCAAAGAGTTGTAGTTGCAGAAGCGTATCTGAGCCTTCATATAGAATGATATAGTGATCATAAGGAATAAGTGGGGAGTTGATACATGGAAGTGGTTTTGTCACATTGTTGAGTGTTACCTAAAACGTCGAGCATTGCGATTGACAAGATTATGTATGGTGACCGTATGGGTCATTCATTCTACATGTCGTGCCGACAAGGCATATAAGTAAGTGGCTGTCTAGCTGGCTAGCAATGATGCGGTGTTCGAATATCTATCATATCCATCAGTAAAAATCTTTCTCGAATGTGATGCTTTGATGCATGGCGTACTTCCAATATAAGCGTCATGAGTCAGTGTAAAGATGTCATTGTTAAAGATGTCATTGTTTGAGCACAGATGTTGTGACAATTTATCAAGGATGGATTGGGTTTTAGATGGAGGATGTGATTGTTGATATGCCAAGGAAGAAGAATTGATGTTTTCTTACAAATTTGAGATGGTACTGCTTTATGGGGGAATTAGTGACGAGGATTCTCGCACCCCATAAGAAATTGCATCTAGGAAGTATGGGGTGGAAATGGAGAGGCAATTGTAGTGAGTGTGATGGGGAATTAATTAATGAAAGATATATCTATTTTCTAAGGAGGTAAAAAAGTGGAGTTTGATCAGTAAAATTATTTTCTTATAAATAGATCAAAATGGGTTAATCATTAATAGCCTTAGGATGTAAGGGCACTTTTCCTCCATAAAATTAATTATAGATTAATATTCATAATTAGTTATTTTTAACATTTCGATCTTTATATTTTTAAATATTATGTTACGATCCCTATATTTTCAAAAGAAAATTATTTAATTTTATTTTTTTCTTATACTATCAACTATAAAAATATCGTACAATGAGATAGAGTTAATACAGTGAAATAGAGTTAACATGTACTAAATAATAAACCTTATGATATTTTTACTTGTAGAATCAATATGATGAAAAATAAGATTAAATATTTTACTTTCATAAATAAAAATCGATAGGAATTATGGTGATAACCTATCCCAAAGAGATGATAGGTTATCATAGCAATAAACATGAGCTCTTTCCAACTCTGAAACATTTTTATCTAATTTTTTTTTATTCTAATTATACCATGAGTTTTAGACAGTATCGGATACCCGTCCCATTTAAGGTGGAGTATAATAGGAGTTTTCATCATTGGCCTCAGTACAACACGAAATCTCTATTAAATGGAGAAGGAGAAGGATCGTACTAACGGAAAATGGACGTCCGTCGAAGGTTTGCACGCTTCAATGTACAACTCCGGTGTAGGAATCCCATCTCTCTCGTTGTCGCCTACATGGTTCAAACTTAAAGGTCGGCGTACGGTGCGAGCTACGCGCATAGACCAAGCAGCGGGCCTTCGGGCCTCTCCGTGGCAAGCGATGGATCTCGGCTTGCTCCCTCAACCGGACTCAACCCTCCACTTGTGATCCAAGGATGCCCTTTCTCATGTTAAATACGCATTAATGCCGAGGAGGAAGAATTTGTAATAATTATTTCTAATTAAATAAGACATATTAGCAGAAACAAATAGGAAATGGAAGGCAGCTTTTCTTCTGCCAAGGTTTAGATCATCAATGTAATCGACCAAAAACTTCCGCAATAATTCATGAAGGGAAGAAATAAATCAAAGAATGAGTTTAAAAATCCCCAAATCCAAAACGAGAAAACATAAATGATCAAATTAAAAGCACCATATTCTGCGGTTAACAACAACAAATCGTCTAACAGAAAACAAAACGATCAAGATGATGGGCGGAATGAGATCAAAGTTGAGACGAAGGGTCTGTTGGTGCTTACTGAGGACTTGCTCGGCGGAGAACCTTCTCGAGACGTCCCTGCAGAGCATCTGCCGCAGCAGGTCCTTGGCTGCCAGCGATACCGAGCGAAAAACCCTCGATGGGAACCTCAGGTTGGCCCTGGCCACCACCTCGAAGGTCTCCGCCGCCGTATCCCCGTAGAACGGCGGCGCTCCACCGGAAAGCATCATGTACATCACCACCCCAGCGCTCCACACGTCCACCTTCTCCCCGTACTCCCGCCCCATCACAACCTCCGGCGCCACGTACCACGGCGTCCCAACCAGCCCCCTCATCGGCGCCCGTCCCCCATCCGCCGCCAGGAAGCACTCCGCCGACCCGAAGTCGGCCAGCTTGAGCTGCCCCAGCGCGTCGAAGAGAACGTTGTCCGGCTTCACGTCCCGATGCGCCACCCCCCGCAGGTGACACGCCGCCACGGCCTCCACCAGCGCTTGCACTACCGCCGCCGCCTCCGGCTCCGGGAACGGCACTCCCCCGCGAGCGGCGATCCGGTCGTAGAGATCCGGGCCCTCGAGAAGCTCCACCACCAGGTGAACCCAGTCGTCGTCCTCGTACGCGTCGTGAATCTGCGCTGCGTGGGGGTTCCCTGAAGCGGCCAGGCGATGGACCTTCGCCTCCCGCGCCGCGCACTCGCGATCGACGGCGTCCGCCAGGACCCGCTTCTCGACCGACTTTACGGCGAACTCCTCCCCGGTCGCCTCCGATCGGCACCGCCTCACCACCCCGAACCGCCCCCGCCCGATCTCCACGCCGATCTGGTAGCCCCTCCTCACCAATGCCTCTCTCATGCCTCTCCAATCCGATCTCCACACTATAGAATCACGCCTTCTCTTCTACCTCCCGTCCGTCTCCGGCCACTCTTCAGTCCACCGTTGCTCGGTATACTTATAGTCTAAGACGAATCCGAATCGGAGAAGGAATATGCCCTGGCATTTGACCACGTGGACGGTCGATTCCATCGGATCCCTATAATCGGACGGACGACGGACGGCCAAAGAACCCTCCACTATATTAACTTCGAGCCGATGTCACTCTCACCCACAATTACCAAACTATCCAATGTAGCGTGATTAGTTTGGTCTGTTAGGAAAATCCTCCGACGTGTCATGTCGTTTTGCGTATACTTTTGAACCATCAGTTCGTGAATCAGGACCGTCCGATTCGATTCTGAGTGAACTTGCACCGTCCGATCGGTAATTCACCAACAATTAGCGGAAATAACGTGAAATGAGTTGCGGGTTCCAATAAGTTATCGTGGTCTCGGCTGTGATAAGCCGTTGTAAATTTGACGGCGAGGGAGCACGTGGCCCCACGTGGTTGGAGGAATAGGACGGCGCGCTCGGAGAATCCGCGAGGAAGTTGGACCAGTTTAAAACGTGTCCTTTACTTTTCTGCCTTTTTTTTTTATTCCTCTGTATTCTTTGTTTTTATTTTTTTATAGGTCGACATCAAAGACCGAGCGAAAATTTTCTGCTTTGACTCTCTAGACGATCGATAGCATGTCTCTTTGATACCTTGGAGATTCTATGTAAGATGTCAATGCTAGAATTAAACCTCCAATTCGAATCGGACTCGTGTAAGAGTTGAAAGCTAACCAAGGGGGCGGTTAGAATTATGAACCATGAGAACAAGGGCAGATGCATCTTCTTCCACTGCCCAGATTGCATGCATGGGCAAAGTCAGTTCACCGTATCTCGCTACAGCATCCGCCATTTGAGCGGCTGAATCAAGATTCAATCCCTCGACGGGCACCGCCGCCCACTTCCGATCTCGTCGTCGTCCCTCCCTAACGCTCCGATCCCATCTCCACAGTCGAGAATCACGCACTCTCTTCTCCCTCTTCAGCCACTCGAGTCCATCGGTTCTCGGCTTGCCTAGGAACTGCGAATCGGGGGCGGAACGATTCCACTTTGTCCGGTCCACTCGTAACCCCACGCGGGTTAAATGATCGGCTAAAAGGCTCGTGTGGGACCGGACCCACACCTTTAATCGGTGATCGAGACGCTCAGTTGCTCGACGAACCGGCACCGTCGGATCGGATCAATCACGATAATGAATGCACGGAAACAGACGGAGATAAGATGAAACCTATGGATATGTTTTCTGTTTGTTCAAAAGATTACGTTTTATCACATCATAAAGGTCGTATCTTATCTACGAGTTTAAACTTTTAGATGAAATGACATTAATTAAGGTTTAAGAGGTTAATTATTTGATAATCCCAAGATTAATCACAGAGGTGGGCGCGTCGTGGGGTTGTCCTGCAGCTGCAAGGCGGTGGCGCACTCGCGGCCGTTGGTTTCCGAGATCTAATAGGATTCTATATACGAACTACGCCCATATCCGAAATCTAATCCGATGTCCGATCCCCTCGGGCATACGTCTCCCCATATATACGTACTATCTACGCACATCAGAACCGACTCTCCTCCGCCGTGACTCCGGCAGACGCCGCGGAGGGGGGCGAACGCGCGAAAAATCATGGAGAGACGAGGCCCCATCGGTCAGTTTCCGGCCGGCTTCCACTTCATGCCCACCGACGGTGAACTCATCAGCCACTATCTCCAGGCCAAACTCGACGGCGACGACCTGCGGTACAAAGCATTCAATGACGTAAAACTCTACGACTACCATCCTGCAGACCTCGTGGGTACGTGCGTCGTATACACCCATGTATTTCTGGAGTTGTATTCGTATCTGTAGCGAGTATTGTTCTATTGCCAGAAAAATACGAAGATTATGGAGAAGGGAGGTGGTTCTTCTTCACGCCCAGAGAGCGCAAGTACCCCAATGGAATTCGTCCGAACCGTACCACCTGCGACGGCGATGGATACTGGAAAGCCACAGGCACCGAGAAAAGCATCTACTATAATCGAAAGCCTGTTGGAATCCGAAGGTCCCTCGTCTTCTACACTGGGAAGGCTGGCAATGGCCAAAAGACTGATTGGATCATGCAGGAGTACACCACCAAGTCCACCTCTAACAAGCCGCATCGTAATTCCGACAGCTCTCACCAGCCGCATCGTAATTCCGACGGCTCTATGCAGGTATCGATAATTTTTAAGATTTGCTTTCGACTTGGTTGATCCATGATAAATGGGTGCAATGATATTTGGTGATTTTGTAGTTGGATCCGTGGGTTTTATGCTCCATTCAAAAGAAGCGAGGAGCGAATAAGAGGAAGAGAAGTGATTCGGATCGTGGTGGACGCAGCAGAAGCAGCAGCCCTCCGCCTTCGAAGATTTCTAGAACAGGCGGAGGCGGAGGCGGCGGCGGCAGCGTTCCCAACGAAGAAGGGCTGAGTTATATGTTGGCTTCTTGTCAAGTTGGAGTTCATAAGGGTGGGTGGGATGATCTCCCGAGCATCTGCAACGATCAATTCGACCATGAAAACAACGCACCGCGGTATGCTTTGCCCTTGGGGATGCAAGACTATCGTCGGTCTGCAACGGCTCGTCAAATGCTTTCGGCGGACTTCTCATCAGAAGCGGCGAGCTCATCATTGCAATTCTATTCAGCAGAGGCCATGAACTCAGGAAAGCAAGTGTACCCAATGGAAGCGGCGAACTCCTCACTGCGATTCTTTTCAGCCGAAGGCATGAACTCAGGACTGCAAGTCTGTGCATCAGAAGAGACCAACTCATCGCTGCGATCCTATTCAGCAAAAGCCATGAACTCACGAGAGCAACTCTATCCATCAGAAGCGACCAACTCATCGCTGCGATTCTATTCAGTAGAAGCCATCAACTCCGCACAGCAAGTCTATCCATCAGAAGCGACGAACTCATCGATGCAATTCTATTCAGCAGAAGCAATGAATTCTGCACAGCAAGTCCACCCGACGATGAGATCAGAACAGAAATTCTACGCAGCGGCGATCTCGGCCCAACAGTTCTTCCTACCACCACCGCCGATGAACTCAGCGCAGCAAGTCTATCCGTCATTCCCGCCGATGAACTCGGCGGAGCAACTCTATCCGTCATTAATGCCGGTGAACTCAGCAGAGCAAGTCTACTATTCAGGAACGTCGATGAACTCGGCGGAGCAAGTCTATCCGTCATTAATGCCGGTGAACTCAGCAGAGCAAGTCTACTATTCAGGAACGTCGATGAACTCGGCGGAGCAGGTCTATCCGTCATTAATGCCGGTGAACTCAGCAGAGCAAGTCTACTATTCAGGAACGTCGATGAACTCGGCGGAGCAGGTCTATCCGTCATTAATGCCGGTGAACTCAGCAGAGCAAGTCTACTATTCAGGAACGTCGATGAACTCGGCGGAGCAAGTCTATCCGTCATTAATGCCGGTGAACTCAGCAGAGCAAGTCTACTATTCAGGAACGTCGATGAACTCGGCGGAGCAAGTCTATCCGTCATTAATGCCGGTGAACTCAGCAGAGCAAGTCTACTATTCAGGAACGTCGATGAACTCGGCAGAGCAGGTCTATCCGTCATTACCGGCGATGACCTCCGGAGAGCAAGTCTACTCGTCATTACCGGCGATGACCTCCGGAGAGCAAGTCTACTCGTCATTACCATTGGTCCACACGTCAGTGAACGACAACCAACCATCGGTCCACTCGTCGGTGCAAAACAACCCATCAGAATCAGCGAACTCGCAGGTAGAGCAGAACCCGCCGAACTCGGCGTTGCAAGGCAACTCATCAGAACTCACAAATACAGACTCGCCGTTAGAACTATTTGACTTTTCAGATTTGCATATCCGAGACGAAAACTTATTTGGCCATCTACACTTGGAATTATGTGATGATCAACCACAGTTCCCTGATCTCTCTGAACAAGACGGAGGCTCGCTACAAGCACTTCCTGGTCATGGCGGCTCTGGTCTTCCTCCTCCTACCTCAGACATGCCTCCAAATAATGATAGCAAGTTTCAAACAGGTCATCGTCATCTCTCTAAACAAGACGGAGTCTCGCAACAAGCTCTTCCCGGTCATGGCGGCACTGGTCTTCCTCCTACCTCAGACATGCCTCCATATGATGATAGTAAGCTTCAAGCAGCTCGTCAACATCATGCACAGTATAATCCACAAATAAGTACACTGGTAAAGTTGATTTAGTTAGTCTTTAGCATGAGTTCGACTAGTGTAGATACAACATATACAGTGTAGCATCAGCATGTATGGCCATACACAATGTAGTATCATCATATATCTACATAGTATATTAAACAAAATTCATATTTTTACAGTGTGTCAATCAGCATCTACTAGTGTAGATCAGGTATTTTGTCTCATATACAGTGTAGTATTTTGAGCAAATAATACATCTTGGGATGAACAGTATCTGTTGTCACCTTGTTATTCTTTACTACCTTGAAATTTAGATGACAACTATTTATGATTGATTTTATCTGTTTTTAGTTATAGTGAGGATACAATGAAAAGAAATACCACTACCAACTCATCTATCTTTGTCGATTCTGCAGGAGCTATTTACAGTCCTACAAAATCCAATCTCTTATCTCTTTACTTTGATTCAAGATAACAAGTTCCTGTTAAGAGAAACAATCATATCTTTTATATGTTGCATTTGGATCATGAGATTCTTAAAGAAGTTTACTATTGATAATCCTCATTTTAATATTAAAAAATCTATTAAAATATATAATTTTACTATTTCGTGTATTATTCTATTCATCTTTTCATCTCAAACACATTAATATATTTTTTTTATCATCTAAAAAATTCTATTTAATTATCAACGTTAGAAGCATCCAATTGTCTACGTATATATGTATATTTATGGTCTACTTGTATCTTTTCACCCCCAAGAAAGCACGAAGTGGATTAAGGTAGCTTAAACTAAGCAATTAGTCAAACAAGTCTAATTTGGTTGGCTCCATTTGTACACGTACACATCCTTCAAATCCTACTCTGGCAGTTCTTTGTTGACTGCGATGATTGACGACTGGTAATTTGAGATGGGAATAGACAAGGTTGATATCAACGTCTTGAATCCATTCATCGTATGGACCATCATAATTCATATCGATAGCTATGTTTGGTGCATTCGTGTACTTCGTAGAACTAACGACATCACATTGAGCATCAAAGAGGAAATTGGAATATCACAACTTTTAATAAAAGGTTTTCCTTTACTTTTTCTTTTGTTTTGCTCATCTCAAAGCTCTCTCTCTCTCTCTCTCTTTTTTTTTGGTCTTTTTTTCCACTAAACTTATCATACTAATGTGACGATGGATTAATGAAGTCGGTAGGATTACTTTTATGTTAAGATCAACTTATTTTAAATCAATTAAACATGTGAAATTTAGCACCCAAAAAAGTAGATAATGTAGATTATATATATATATATATATATATATATATATATATATATATATATATATATATATATATATATATATAGTTTGAATGAATATTATCATAATTAGTTTTTCATCAATCAATCAGTAGAACAATGATGTTGAAATTTTAATAACATTAACATCATTCAAAAAAATAATATATATTTCTATAAATTGTCAGTTTCTGTATTTTTTTTCCCTTTTAATTTAAGTTGTTCATGAAAGTTTTAAAGCGTGATTTAGTAGTTATCTTAAATTTTATTATTTTATATATATAAGTCACTAGAAATCATAGTTTCATAATTAAAAATGACTATTATGAAATTTTGGAACTGTACTAATATCTAAAGTGATATAAACATATGGAGGGTTATATGTATTAAATTCTAAAGAAACAATTATGATGTTATAAAAATATATGTATAAAGGTGAAGTAAAAGGAAAAAAGATTCTTAGCACGACAAGATCTAATGGTTTTTTTTCTAGTGTTGGAAGATACATGGTCACAAAGTCAAGTGCACGAGCACGGATGACCAATCAACTAATAAAGCTAAATCAAGGTGATTAAATTTTTTTTTATTTTTACCCCCAAATTTATATATATATATTCTCATAAATATAATATAATAATCTATGTTAAACATGATGCATATCTCTCATCATCATCATCAGCTCATCACAAGTTACCAAAGTTGGGAGCATACATATGTTAGTGTTCATGTGCAATGGTTACATCTCTATTGATTTTTCTTCGTATATAAATTCTAAAATGGATGAGAGAAAATAGAGAAATATTCCTCAAAAATATATATGAGATTTGTGTGGAAGTTTGGATTAATTCAATATATCTACAGTTTATTATTATCACATCATTTGGAATTTAATTTTTTTTCTGTAAGGAAGAAGTATCAAATCATGTTTTTTTCTTAAAATAATAATAATATTATTATTATTCATCTGAAATATTCCACTGACAACATAGTGATCAATGCTTCATTCAGGTTAAAAGTAAAGAAGAAAAATATATATACAATGATATTTATGCTCGAATTAAAGTATAAATATAAGTATGATATCATATCATATATTCAAATAAATTGCATTGACAACACAATGAATATATTTGATTCACCAACGTGAAGAACGGTGCAGGCGAGTGAGAGAACATAGTATGTTTCCGACAACAAAGATCCGACACATTGACTTGCTTTTCCCGTGGGAGATGTGCTCCCACCACTGTCGAGAAGAGCCAACGCAGTAGTCTTCACGCACCTCCCGTTGCTTCGTTCCAAAAGTCAGTCGACAGACGGTGTGAACGCGTCTGCAGCCTCTCTGTCAAAGCGGACGAGAGCTTATCCACGTGGTCGTCATTCTGATGGCTTAATCCCCACGTGGCTCAACGCATCACGTCACGTTTGTGTTGACCGCACCGTTTGACTGCATCGCCTTGGGTTTCTGCTGCTCGAGGGGGTCAGACAGTGGAATGGGTGTTTACTAATAGACACTTTAAGTTGCAGTTGCTAACAATGACACCATTTATTATTTTTACGACTCTGATTAGGTTCAAATCATTCGGAGGATTAGAAATCTATTTTTTCAGTATATATATATTTAAAATACTTTGGATGGTAATAAGATTTTTCTCTCAAAAATCGAGAGAAAAAGCTCTTCGAAAATATATAAGAGTTTCGGACTGATTTTGATTAACTAAAGAGATTAATATTCTGTATTATATATATGTATATATAATGAAAAATCAGGTGTTTTTCATAGATGTAGATTAGGGTTACAAAATCATGTAATTAATTTTAAGTCGTATTTTTTGGTTTATTTCTTAATTATTGATCTAAGAATTTCTTCTTTTTTGGCAGCCCTTTTCCCTGTATGTCCTCATCCTTTCATTCTTTGTTCACGTTTGTACCTTTTCAATCTTGTCGAATCAAACCGGATGAGTCTTTTGCAATCATTTTGGATGAGTACGCACGCGACCGTAAAATCCCTAAAAGGTGGTCAGATATCACTGCTGTCTATCTCTGAGAAGAGACATTCACCATCATCACTAACTAGTCAACAATATAAGGCTTCTTCACATTTCTCCATCCACTCACCCCATTCGATTACTTCAATTATATTTCTGTGATTTTGTTATATATTTCTATTGAAGATATTGAGAAATATATTTAATCGTGCATCGATTAAAAAATAAAAGATTTTAGAGATCCATTATGTAAATATTTCTATCTAAAATAGATAATTTTTTATGAGCTTATGTGCTTTCACAGAAAATAATAAAAAATAAAAAAACTGACTTATCAAGTTTATACATCATATTGCTTTCATAAGAAGCATTAACTAAAAGAAAATTCAACAAGATGCACTAAAACAGCACCTCACTGTCCGACTCGGTGACTTGATCTCATCCTGCTCACCTACACACCATTAATGAGTGTGGGTGGGATTGGGTCGAATTCCTAGACCAGCATAATAGCATGACAAGACATTGACTGCCTCAGCCAATATCAACAGTGAAGAGTAACAGAGACGACATTCTCAGCTGAACCAAGTCTTCGGGTGCGACTACTTCCAGGAAGGTGCAGAAGTGGCATTACTCTTTTCAAGTCGGCATTGTGATTCCACGTATAAATGCTCCTGCGAAGCCTTTGAAAGTGGGTGTGTGTGTGTGTGTGAGAAATAGAGAGAGAGAGAGAGAGAGAGAGAGAGAGAGAGAGGAGAGGAGGAGAAACAGGAAAGAGTGAGAAGAGGTGAATCTACCCAGCATGGTGAGATCTCCTTGCTGTGAGAAGATGGGTCTCAAGAAGGGGCCATGGACAACGGAGGAAGACCAGATCTTGGTAGCTTACATCAAGAGGTACGGCCATGCCAACTGGCGAGCGCTGCCCAGACAAGCTGGTGAGCAAATGATTCTCCTCGAGATTTATCATTCTTGGCTTGCTTTTGAAGAAATGATCGAGTCCTGACCATGGCGGCTTCTCCGCGGCGATGCTTCTTCTCAGGGCTTTTGAGGTGTGGGAAGAGTTGCAGACTCCGGTGGATGAACTACCTGCGGCCGGACATCAAACGAGGAAACCTCACCAAGGAAGAGGAGGAGACCATCATCAGATTGCATGAGAGGCTTGGGAACAGGTACGACACCTCCATCCCCAGGCAAACACGAATTCTGATTCGGACGTGCGAGTCTCTGATACGGTAGTTTTCTTCTTGTCGACAGGTGGTCCGCCATTGCTGCCAGGCTACCAGGGAGAACAGACAACGAGATCAAGAACGTGTGGCACACCCACTTGAAGAAGCTCGCCGGCCCCAACATGGCTTCCAAGGAATCACAGAGGAAGACGCCAGATCGTTCCATGGTGAAGAAGAAGAAGAAGAAGAAGAAGGTATCCCTGGACACGGTTCGCGATACTGCAAGGCTTGTGTCGGTGTCACCAGAACAGTCAGACAGCGACTTCTCGTCCTGTGCCACTGATTCATCAACGGCATCAGCAGAGATCGGCGACAGTACTGTGGGCGTCAAAGAGGAAAGCTGTCCCGCGGAAGACTTGAAAGAGATCGATGAGAGGTTTTGGCTGGAGACGCTGTCGATGGACGACTCCGCAGCGTCCATGGACATCACGAGCCTAGAAATCCCTCCTCCTCCTCCTGCAGTCACTGACCACTTCAACTTGCTCACCTCATCCAACGGTGACGACATGGATTTTTGGATGGAGGTCTTCATGAGATCTGGAGATTTGCAGGAACTGTCACAGATCTAATACAAACATGGTCCTTTTAGAATTCTTTTATAGAATAGTTTTTGTGGCCTTGAGTTGATCCATTCAAGATAGAAGTACCACACCATCAAGCTTCAATTGTGGAAGACAGAGAGAGGAGAGGACAAAGCAAAGCTTGATCCTTCGGTTCCAAGGTGGATGACAGCTTACTCTAACCATGTCAAGCATGATTTGATCAAGTAAAAACAGATTATTCGTGACATTTTTAATTCCCACTTGCTGCCTCATGCGTTAGCTATGGTGATAGTTTATCGGTTTCACTCAAAAAAAAGCTTCGAAGACCAAGTCTTGCAGAAGATTACCACCGGGCTTTCATTGAAATCCTGTAACCTGGTCACGGATGTGTGATTTCAGCCACATTTAAATAAGCATAAACTATATCCACTACATGCAACTTTATATATATATATATATATATATATATATATATATATATTGGTTTGGATTCCGAATGTGCTGCAACCCGGGAGATAGTTTACAGTTGTCGTCAACAAAATGTGACCGATTCATTGATATCTAATTATTATTTTGTCTGAGTGGCATTCCACCATATCTATCCTTAACAGGATTGGAAATAACCTATTTGCCCTTACAACAAAAACACATGATTTGCATGTAGAAATTAACCATCAAAATTCATCTTCAAATTTAAAACTAATCATTATTAATATTAGTTAGTTCTGATTTTAAAGTTATAATATTGTAATGTTCTTAACATTATAAAGAGTTTTAGAAAGTATTCATGCCACTTAGAATTGCAAATACTCGATGGAGGAAAAATAACATATGGTCATATACACATACTCTCAGACTCACAAATACATATGAATTCAAAATAAATAAGAAAGTCACTTTTGAGGTGTATATATATACATGAAATTTTGCCCCCTTTTTTATTCAAGATATATTCAGACAAATAAATCTTAACCTGGATTACTTTCCCCGTGACTTGCTACGGTCTACAAGACAATAAATCTTAACATCAAATAGCAGCATTTTTACTGATTCCTATTCAAAACAACAGTCGCCTTCCATATTCTTCGGGAACTGAGCTTATTGACATTAACTGGTACATGAACATCTATTCTCATGTAGAATCTAACGTATTAAAAATTCCAAATGCTACTAGATATGAAGTTGTAATCCAAATCTACTCCATTACCAAATATGTAAAACATCATCTATTGTAGATATTTGGTAAGATGCAGCCGACCTGGACTTCCCTAAATTGAATTTGTCAAGGTGTCCTATAATAAACTGCCTCAATTTTCTCTCTCTAAAAATATTTGCAATTATCAACTTCAGCAATTTTCATCTAACGACACAACAAACAAAATAAATACATGACACTAGAACTATGATGACCTATCCAGAAAGCCAGCGTTTGAAGTTTACACTACCAAAGAACAAATTAAAAATGAATGAACAACAACATAAAAAAAAATATGAAATGTCTAAGTAATGCAAGACTACAGGTCATAGAAGATCTCAAAGTTGCCCTGCATTATTTTTATATACCATAAGCATTTCATTAAAAAGAAACTGCAATCATAAAGAAAAAATATTAAGTCAAGAAAAACCTAATGCATCTTTTAGAAAAACATGCAAGAAAAGCATCTCGTTGTTGCATACCTCAGAGTGCTCAAGTCCTGCTGGAAGCAGTATTAGATAACACATAAGATAAAACATGTATTCTTGCCTTGGGACAACAACAGGCCGATCATTGTCTACAACATCTACATTATTCGAAGCTGAATGTTACAGCAAAAACTGTGTCAAAACAGCCAACTGTCATGAAAGCAAAAGTAAATTTATTCAAAACCTCCAAGAGCGTTTTTCATGGGCGGCAACAGAGTCAACCCACAAGTAAATGTGAGGAAAATTTTAAGACAAGCATGAATATGCAAGAGCCTTCTCCTCAGACAACTCCTCAGCCGTTGCATCCAATTTCTTCCTTGAGAATTCATCAATAGAAAGTCCTGATATGATGGAACCAGATACATAATGGCCAATCATTTCTTGTCTTTCAAAGTATATTCTTTTACAGCAAATTCTTCAAAATGTCAAATAAAAGCTTTCTAGAGAAATATGTTATATACTTAATTAACTGGTTACGAAATTAAAATATGACTGGAATATAACATACCTAAAGAAACTTGAATCCAGGGAACAATAGCAATGAACTTAAATACTATACTACTAAACTACAGGTCACAACTTTTTATATCTTTTTTTTTTGCCTAGTATATTTAAATCATACTTGTTTTCATTTAAATAGTATGCAACAAGCAATATCAAAAGTTTATGCCTTGAGAGGTGCACTACCTCTTTCTTTTCCCTTTCCTACCTGCCTTGGAAGTCACAGGACAATCTACCATTGTCAACCCCCTTAAGTAGCCCTGCCATCTCACTGACAGTCGGATCGAAGTGATTGGCAAAAGTATTTGGTAGTCATTCCTTTCTATCCCTTCCGGTATATCTTTCTTCCAATTGAGTTATTCCAGATTACTGAAGAGGCATAAGCAATCCACGGTCCAACTCTTAGTCCCTCCCAGTTTTTTTTATCCATTCACTTCTCCTTTTTGTGTGAATTCCATTTTGAATTTATACTACAGTTATGGCCGGACTTCTACACCTCAAATTTTTGCCACCTTAACATAGTACTAGATCATTTTGCATCAACTCCAAAAATAATATGAAGAAAAATTCAAACATTTTTATGTTAAAAAATCCTAAGTCTATTAACTTATATTACATGAGCAACTAGTAGTAATGGCAACACACAGACACGTCTAGAAATTAAAAGGCATAGGCCCTTACACAGGATCAGGGATTCAGATTCAGGGTACGTCACTGATTATTTTAATGCAAGTACTATCATGCTTGCTGTAAGCATACTAATCCAAGTTAGTGTTGTGGACTTATATTATCTTAATTAATAATTAGAATCACAAAAGTATGTTGAGCTCTACCCCATGTAAAAATTAAAAAAACAAGTACAAATATCCATGTAAATTTTGGCATCTACATATTGCATATCTTACGGCAAGTAGGAAACATGAAATATGACTTGTCAAGAAGATTAAGTTAAATGGTTCTTGCAGTGCTCAACATACTAATTCAATTTATCAGGCATAGGCCCTTACACAGGATCAGGGATTCAGATTCAGGGTACGTCACTGATTATTTTAATGCAAGTACTATCATGCTTGCTGTAAGCATACTAATCCAAGTTAGTGTTGTGGACTTATATTATCTTAATTAATAATTAGAATCACAAAAGTATGTTGAGCTCTACCCCATATAAAAATTAAAAAAACAAGTACAAATATCCATGTAAATTTTGGCATCTACATATTGCATATCTTACGGCAAGTAGGAAACATGAAATATGACTTGTCAAGAAGATTAAGTTAAATGGTTCTTGCAGTGCTCAACATACTAATTCAATTTATCAGGCATAGGCCCTTACACAGGATCAGGGATTCAGATTCAGGGTACGTCACTGATTATTTTAATGCAAGTACTATCATGCTTGCTGTAAGCATACTAATCCAAGTTAGTGTTGTGGACTTATATTATCTTAATTAATAATTAGAATCACAAAAGTATGTTGAGCTCTACCCCATATAAAAATTAAAAAAACAAGTACAAATATCCATGTAAATTTTGGCATCTACATATTGCATATCTTACGGCAAGTAGGAAACATGAAATATGACTTGTCAAGAAGATTAAGTTAAATGGTTCTTGCAGTGCTCAACATACTAATTCAATTTATCAGGCATAGGCCCTTACACAGGATCAGGGATTCAGATTCAGGGTACGTCACTGATTATTTTAATGCAAGTACTATCATGCTTGCTGTAAGCATACTAATCCAAGTTAGTGTTGTGGACTTATATTATCTTAATTAATAATTAGAATCACAAAAGTATGTTGAGCTCTACCCCATATAAAAATTAAAAAAACAAGTACAAATATCCATGTAAATTTTGGCATCTACATATTGCATATCTTACGGCAAGTAGGAAACATGAAATATGACTTGTCAAGAAGATTAAGTTAAATGGTTCTTGCAGTGCTCAACATACTAATTCAATTTATCAGGCATAGGCCCTTACACAGGATCAGGGATTCAGATTCAGGGTACGTCACTGATTATTTTAATGCAAGTACTATCATGCTTGCTGTAAGCATACTAATCCAAGTTAGTGTTGTGGACTTATATTATCTTAATTAATAATTAGAATCACAAAAGTATGTTGAGCTCTACCCCATATAAAAATTAAAAAAACAAGTACAAATATCCATGTAAATTTTGGCATCTACATATTGCATATCTTACGGCAAGTAGGAAACATGAAATATGACTTGTCAAGAAGATTAAGTTAAATGGTTCTTGCAGTGCTCAACATACTAATTCAATTTATCAGGCATAGGCCCTTACACAGGATCAGGGATTCAGATTCAGGGTACGTCACTGATTATTTTAATGCAAGTACTATCATGCTTGCTGTAAGCATACTAATCCAAGTTAGTGTTGTGGACTTATATTATCTTAATTAATAATTAGAATCACAAAAGTATGTTGAGCTCTACCCCATATAAAAATTAAAAAAACAAGTACAAATATCCATGTAAATTTTGGCATCTACATATTGCATATCTTACGGCAAGTAGGAAACATGAAATATGACTTGTCAAGAAGATTAAGTTAAATGGTTCTTGCAGTGCTCAACATACTAATTCAATTTATCAGGCATAGGCCCTTACACAGGATCAGGGATTCAGATTCAGGGTACGTCACTGATTATTTTAATGCAAGTACTATCATGCTTGCTGTAAGCATACTAATCCAAGTTAGTGTTGTGGACTTATATTATCTTAATTAATAATTAGAATCACAAAAGTATGTTGAGCTCTACCCCATATAAAAATTAAAAAAACAAGTACAAATATCCATGTAAATTTTGGCATCTACATATTGCATATCTTACGGCAAGTAGGAAACATGAAATATGACTTGTCAAGAAGATTAAGTTAAATGGTTCTTGCAGTGCTCAATATAATTAATGGGTATGATTCATCTTGAAGAGTAACTTGAATGACACTTGCATTGCTCATTTCAATTTATCAGTCATTCTCTCACTCTAAGAGCAAAAAGGCATCACTATATTCAACCAATCAATCATGCATTTGAATATAAAAATGTCATATAAACATCCTCAGAAGTTACACACCTTGGACGATTGTCCATTCGCCAGCACTGCATGTGACAGGAAAAGAATAAATCAGACCAGCCGGTACATTGTATGAACCATCAGAGTAGACACCCATGGAAACCCATGTTCCCTGTTGCAAAGATAGGAAAGAATCAGGATCCACTTTACCCAAATAGCATTAAGTTCTAAAAAAAACACTACAGAAAATAACCTCAGAGGTCCCGAGAACCCAATCACGTATGTGATCACAAGCAGAACTGGCAGCAGATAAAGCACTAGAAAGCTTTCGTGCTTTAATGATTGCAGCACCACGCTGTTGAACAGTTGTAATAAATTCTCCCTTGAGCCTGCGCCAATAAGATGCAGTGATGATTATCTAGTCTAATTTTAAAAATCTTGAGATGATTTATAATCCAGATCTGAAAAAAGTAAATTTGAAAAATGTTATCATACCAGTCATCATCAGAAACAAGCTGACGAACAGGCTTTTCTCCACTTGGTGTTTTAACAGTTGCATGACTTACATCAGGATACTGAGTAGAAGAATGATTTCCCCAGATGATGACGTTCTTCACATCACTGACTTGAACATTTAGTCGCTCAGAAATCTGACCCAGTGCCCTGTTGTGATCTAGCCTTGTCAAACAAGTGATGTTTTTTGCAGGGATGGAAGGAGCAAACTCTTTCAGTATAAGAGCATTAGTGTTTGCTGGATTTGCCACAACCAGCACCTACAAGGCAAGAGATGAAGGATTCAAGCAGAAAAAAAAAACATCAAGCACTGGTATGCTATTGATAGGAAATACACATACATTTCAAGTAAACCTGAAAGCATTTTTGTTGAATCTTACAAACAAATTGCAAATGCAATTACTCAAAATAATACCTTGCAGTTCGGAGCAGCATATGCCTCTAAGGCTGAAGCTTGAGATTTATAGATGGAAACATTTTTTGACATCACATCCTTTCTTTCCATTCCTTCCTTCCGTGGGAACCCACCAACCATAACAGCTATGTTGACTCCAGTGCAAGCCTCCACAGCATCAGTTGTGGCCACGACACCTAATTTATTATTGTAAGAGTGGTTAATTAGAAAAACAAGATAAGAGTAAGGGCATATATGGATTGGATAATATCCAACATGAAAGGAAAATAATACCCTTAAGAAGAGGAAATGCTGCATCAACCAGCTCCATCCTAACTCCATTTAGAGCTTCTGCAGCAGGTGGAATGTCAAGCATGTGCAAGATAACAGGTTGGTCTGGGCCAAGCATCACACCCCGAGCAATCATTGGCACGAGTGCATATCCAATTTGTCCTGCAACCATAAAGTATGAGTAAATTTAAGTTTTTTCACAACTAATTCAGTAACAGAAAATGATTGAAAAAATCAATTTCATATGAAACAAAGGTATGTAACACTTATCTACTTCAATGAAGACAATTTTTTTTTCTTTTTTTGACTTGTGAACAGACTTTGGTGGAACTAAAGACATTTTTTCAGCATTTGGGTGATAATTAGCAAAAGCTATCATAAGAAGATTCTAGAATGTTACATAAGAAACATATCTTTTTCTTAATGCTTACCTCAGAACAAGCCTCAAGTAGTTCTACTTTCAAGATTCAGTACATCTCCTTGTTGTATTTGGCAGAAACAGAAACATTAATTACTATAACTAAATTTCTGTCACTCCACAACAAGACCTAATTGTACTAAATGTAGAAACTAAGTGATGTCCAGACTAACTCTGACAATTCACAGAATATAAGAGGAATCAATGGCTGACAAAAACTCCAAGTTTTATCACTAAGATCTAAAAAGAATAATGATTATCTGAGAATAGAGTTAATTCAACTAAATGATGCACGCATATGATAATGAACAATGAACACGATGGAAATAACAAAAGTTCCAATAAAACAACTCTCATCAACATGCAAAAACATTTTGATCTTCCAAACTATTGCACTAATGAATGCATTAAACCAAATAATTAAGCCTTCATTAGAATTTTCAGATTACTTTCTCAAAAAGACAAAGATGGCCCGAACTGTTAAAGACCCACAATAACATGCAGAATGCAACTTTCTTAAGAGACTGTTGAATGATCATTTTTTATACCTCATGATATCAAAGTTTAAAAGAAAAACAATGAATGCATTATTTTATGGTGGATCTTTCATGAACACGATCTAAAGTAATCATTAAGGCTTTCTTAATCTATTATGGTTTCACTTTATCTAAGACCACATGCAGATAATATGGACCAAATACAATCAAGCATATTAAAAACCAGAAAAGATGAGGACCATTTGAAGATGGACAAATAACAGAAGTGTCACCATGAAAAGACTATGATTAAAAATTAAATAAATCACAGTAATACAAAAGCTGAAAGATCTCTCACACAAATAATCAACTCTCTCAAGTAAATACCTGTCTTAACAACCTTCGCTAGCTTTTGAGAAGCCAGCTTAGGCAGGTAGTCACTCGAGCAAACACAAATAGAATTTATGGATTACCAAAAATTGGGCAAAAAAACCTGTCTTAATAACGTTTGAAGTAAAAACCTGTCTTAACAACCTTTGCTAGCTTTTGAGGAGCCAGCTTAGGGAGGTCAAGTCACTCGAGCAAAGACAAATAGGATTCTATAGTGCGTGAAGATAATAAACCAAAAAGACTGTCTATATAAACAACATTTTGAAAAATTGATGGAAAACATGTTCATGTAGACAAATAACCACATATTAGCCAAAAGAATACACAAATGATATATTTCTTGGTGGCAAGAGAGTACATGATTATTCGTAACAAGGACAAAATCAAGCACATCTTTTCTTTCTTCTTCTCGAGATGTGTTCACACATAAACGATTTAGAACGTTGCAATGACATAGTATTCAATTATTGGGTAGTGCTTTTGGATGTTACCAAAATGAACAAGTATTTCAAAGTTAAAAAAAAAAAACTTTCCGATAAGATCAACTGAAAAATCAATTCCACCCCGAAAAAACAACCAAAAAATAAGCGAACAACAAACACCAAAGAATGTGAAAGGAACCCCAAATCACCGTTAGACAGCTCCTGATCTTCCTCCGGAAGAAAAAAAATCCGAAAAGTCGAAATCAAAGAGACCCGATTTAGCAATTAGCATATCAAATTGTTAGATCAATAACTAGAAAGAAAAAAATCGATCTAAGACCCTGATGCGTTCAAAGTGAGCAAAACGAAGGCACCCACAGCCAAGTGATTCAGAAAACCAAAGAAGAAGGCAGCTGCACACGCGACGTCGATTCCGATCCGACATCCGGAAGCCTAAAACCAATCGGATCTGAGATCTATGACCGATTAAACCAAACAACCCCCGATCACGAAGTAGAATAGATCAAAGGATGATAGCAGCCAAAGAAGAACCGAGATCTATACCTGCAGCTCCCGTAACAAGAACTCGAACGGGATCTTTCGCCATTGAGACGCCGAGAAGATGCCAACCAAGCAACAAAGGCGATAACCTAAAAAAGAGGGCTAATGGAGAGTGAGGCTGCGCTTGGAAGATGGTAAAGGAGTGAGGATAGGGTACCTATAAAGGCGAAAAGAACCTGGCAATGGACGGACGGACGGATGGAGAGATCGTTTGCTGGACGGTTGCATGCGCCTGGGACTTTCACAATGGACGGATTAGATTCCATCTACTGACAGAGGGCCAGCGATGGACGGTGGATAAAGCGTTTCTTTACGCCAACAAATCACCAATAAACAAATAAAAAGCTTTAATTCAACAATAAAAGCACAAAAGAAGGAAAAAGTATAACGATCACCCAAACAACCAAAGTGACCGTCTTAATCACTAATGACGCTTTAATATAACCATAACTTATTATTTTCGAATTATGATCCTATAGTTCTTACAACCGATCGTAATGGAAATCAATTAAACTGGGCATGCTTTAACTAATCCGTACTCTACTTGTGTTGACCACCTCTTTATAATTGAGTTTAAAATGGGAAACTATAAGTGGGTCTGCTGCGCTCTCCAATCACAAGGCAGGTAGGTCTATGAGTAATAAAAGAACAGAAAGAAAAGCTTGTTTAATTATATAAATTGGATAATATTTATAATAATATTAATCCGCGCACTAAGTTTATCATTCATTATTATAACATGAACCCCATGTTACTTTTCCAACTACCAATGTGTCTTTTTCCATACTAAACACTCGTGGATCTCGTCTTGCACCACTAAAGATTAAGTGTTAATATATATATATATATATAAGTTTATAACGAGACAAACAAGACCCAATAGGTTTCGGACTGGGCTCGTTTCTCGCTATATATATATATAAGTCGGTTTTCCTTTCGTCGTCTTCCTTATTGACGTCCCAGTGAGCATCGGCGGGCATCGACAGCGAAATAGCGGCGAAAGGCTTTGGTAAGTCATCATCCCTCCTCTCCTTCCTCTTCCTTCGTCCGCCACTCATGCGCATGCCTTACCCTTATTTTGCTCACGCCCTAGCCTAACCTTATACCTGTCTCTTATTTTTGGACCTGGATCAAATCATTATACCTTTTCCTGATGTGCTTCCATTTCTTTAGCATGATTGTTTGGTTTAATTCCAAAGACGTTTGTTTGATCTTGTAATTTACAGGTTTGATTCGTGACCCCCTTTAAAGCGGAACAAAGCAGAGTGCGCGCCCCCTTCATGGCGACGGCTTCAGGTATATTTCCATCTCTTGTTCGTCTTGGATTCTTATGGTCTAGTCCCCCATCTTTGAGCTCTGTGGGGATCAGGTTTAGTTGTGGTGTTTCTTGATTGGAAGTGTGCGGTGACGAGGGATTATATGGTTTCGGTGATGGCTGTTTTTTATATTGGTTTGACCTGTAATTAGGGTTTTGCCTTTGTGAAACTCTGCATCTAGAATTTGTAATTTGTATCACCTGAAAAGAATTATAGTTCTCTGTGTGCTATTGACATAATTAAGTGATTTAATCATGGAACTTTGTTATTCTTAGATATAAACTTTGTGCTTCCCCTTTCCCTTCATGAAAAGTTACCCCCACTTTTTAGTTGGGGTATTGCTGTGGTTTCCGGTTTCTGTTTGGCTGTGAGTTTGATGGTTTTGGCTAGTATGGTTTTATTTGTGTTGTTTTAGTTGTTTTTAGCTGGTGACACCAATTCTTTTATTTTTAAAATTTCTTTCGCATTATTTGGAAAAGACTATTAAATTCATCAGGTTCATGGTTGTTCACAGAAAGTTGTGTTTTCTTTTATCTAGTATCTTTTGTTTGATTTTTTTTTTAATTGAGAAAGAGGGATTTTTAGCATTTCTGTTTCTAGTCTTCATATGTGTCTGAAAACTTCTTTTCGTTATCCATATAATTTTCTTCAGAGTAATCTACTATATGCTCTTATTGCCATATTCTGAATATCTTCATCTTAGTATATTATGTTATAACTATTAACACTGGACTAGACTTTCCATCTCAATGAAAAGTTTTGGATGGTCAAATGATGATGAAATAATCCTTGAGATTAAAAGAAAATTTCCTTCTTATTTGAGAAGATTATCATGCCATGTGGTTCATATGAACTCATAGCATATGTTAATGTGCTGACTTTTCTGGAATTGGTGTGGTGCTGCATGTTTATCTTAGATCTTTTTTCCTTTGTCATTTTGGGGTTAAGACAAAGTAGATCCTAGATATTGGAATGTAACCTGTCTGAAATTTTTCTACTGATATAAAAAATATCAGTAGAAAAATATGGAGACAAAAGCATCTGGCTTTCATCATGAGCCTGAAGCAGTGCTCTCATCTCAACAACACCACCAGGCAATAGAATCATAGGCTCCACTGAAGCTGGTACGGAAGAATGTTGCAAGAAACTTGCAACATTGTTGGCACTCATGCCGCCATTTTCCTCCTCTGCCATTCATGCCATTTTACCATATCAGTGAGCAATTATGAAGTCTTCCCTTTCACCTTTACCATAGGTTTGAAGGTTTAGTGAAGTGAAGGCTACTGACCTCCAACTTTTATTGCTTGGCTGAAAGTTCACGTCACATATCATAAGGAAAATTTTGTTTCTTATTTGAAGGCTTTGTATATTTCTCTTTTATGGACTTTATACTGCAGATTTCAATTATATACAATTAATTAATTAATCTTTTAGAAAGAATATGGATGCATGTTTGGTGTCATATGATTATTTGCTGTTGTGGATGGATAGGTTGTCTCCATGTCATACTAGGCCAAGATTCCCACCCCTAATGGCATGCATATACTTACATGTGTTTTAAGCAATTGCTACGTTGTGACAAATATCGACATTGGATAATTGATTGAATATGTTAATCTAAAAGCATTCATTAGTTGAAGAGACGTAAGTAGCTGGAGGTAGTTTGATAGATTCTATTGGACTTCTTTATATGAAACTGTCGACTTATTGTTCTCATAATCATTTTGAAGATTTCTGCAAAAAGACTGATATGCATTAGTTAGATAAAAAAATAGGGAAAAAAAGAGGAGTGGTCATAGGATGGTGAACAAAAAGAACACAAATGGAAAAAGTCTTGGTTTTCCAACTTGATTTTATTTGGATTTTTTTGGATCCAAAAACTTAACTTGTTACTCAACTTTCTATCCTTAATTGTTCCTAGGTTTCTTTTCACGGAAATCAGGAGATGCAATGAGATTGGTTGGTTCCTGAGTTGCTTTATGTATTTGCTATGAGAATTTAGCCATGTAGGATTGATATTCTTTTGATCTGGTTGTCTCTGGTTGCATTCTTATGTCGGTATTCCATATTAGATTTTTGTATTTGATTTTTTCTTAAATTTTATTGAATTTTTAGAACATTCTCATTCTCGTCAAGTTTGCATTTTCCTTGAGACTTAGGGTTCTAAAGTTGCATAGATCATTAAACCTTTGTCTCAATGTTTTGAAAATTGTTTGTTACATGGTAAAATATGAAGTAGCATAAATTAAAATAATTCCTTATTTTCTTTCATTTTCCTTGCATGTGCATTTAGCTTTTTCTAATGGAATACGGAAATATAGTAGTGGCCAGAAGATTCATAGAATCTTTTATACATGTCAGTGCCTAGTGCAAATTTTGATGCTTATTATGTATATTCATATGCTAGCAAACACATCAATACATGGAGATTCATGAATATACAAAATATAACAATTATCAAGTGTCTCATAAAGTATGACAATTTCTTGTCATGCTAATGATTATGGACCAAATTTGTTAAATTTTTAGCATATTATTATGCACAAAAGATTGTCATTCTGTAACAGAAGGGGTATTGATAACTTTTTGTCATTGTGTGATTTCTGCCATGCTGCTCGGTCGACCATGTCGCTGGCATGGGTCAGATCAACTGGCATGGACCGAAAAGTGGCCTAGCTAGTATCTCGTCGGACCTATGCTGACACATACCAATCATCATGACAATCCTATGGTACATAATGCATGGGCTGGATCAATCAGCATGGACCAGTTAGTGGTAAGCTATTTGGTAGATCATCCAACCTTTGCTGACATGTTGGTAATCACGAAATTTTATATTCTGTGAACCATCTATTTGCAGAAGTTTGGTGGAATTGTATCTATCTCCTGTGTAAATGTTTTATTAATGTAGTTGCTTTGATACATTTTGATCTCTTTACTGCAGCATCATTCAAATCACGAGAAGACCATAGGAAGCAACTTGAATTGGAGGAAGCACGTAAGGCTGGGCTTGCTCCAGCTGAGGTTGATGAAGATGGAAAGGAGATCAATCCACATATTCCTCAATATATGTCATCAGCTCCTTGGTATCTTAATGCTGAGAGGCCTGTAAGTTTCTTCATGAAAATTCATTGTGCTTCTCACTTAAATTCTTCTTTCTTAGGAAATTAGTAACCTGTGCCCATTCTTTTCCTATAGAGCTTGAAGCATCAGAGGAAATGGAAGTCAGATCCAAATTACTCCAAATCATGGTATGATAGAGGTGCAAAAATTTATCAGGCTGATCGATACAGAAAAGGTGCATGTGAAAAGTAAGTTCATTATCTTTAGCTTATATTATTGGCACTTTAAGTAGCACAAGGCGTTGCACTATAAACTATTATACTTTTCCTAAAGGCCTGGTTTTTTGTTGTGGAATCAAAGAATTATGATCCTATACTGTTGATACTTGGTATATTATAGTTCTGATTAATGTTGAACTGCTCTTGATTTAACAAGAGGTTCTTATAATTTATTCGAAATTGTTATGCCATACATTGTTTTGTAACTGCTTGATGTCTGATAAATTCTCTTCAATGTTGTAGTTGTGGGGCAATGACACACGACAAAAAGTCCTGCATGGACAGGCCTAGAAAACTGGGAGCCAAGTGGACAAACATGCATATAGCTCCCGACGAGAAGATTGAGTTATTTGAACTTGATTATGATGGAAAACGTGACCGTTGGAATGGTTATGATGCTTCCACTTATTCTCGTGTAATTGAGCAGTATGAGGCTAGAGATGAAGCCAGGCGGAAGTATTTGAAAGAGGAACAGTTGAAGAAACTAGAGGAGAAGAACAACAAAAAGGATGATGAGGATGGTGGTAGCGATAACGACGACGACGATGATTATCTGAAAGTTGACGAGGCTAAGGTTGACGAGAGCAAACAGATGGACTTTGCAAAGGTGGAGAAACGTGTGCGTACCACTGGGGGTGGAAGCACTGGAACTGTCAGGTAATTTGATATGAAAACACAGGAACTTTGTGAGCTTTGCAATTAAACATTTGCTGCCACTGGATTTACTAGGACTTATATGCATAAATGTAACTCGTTTGTTCTTTCAGGAACTTGCGTATTAGAGAGGATACTGCAAAGTACCTTTTGAACCTAGATGTGAATTCGGCCTATTATGACCCGAAAACCCGTTCTATGCGTGAAGATCCTATACCTGACAGTGATCCAAATGAGAAGTTCTATGAAGTGAGTTTGCATTGTCTTTCTGAAACATATGTCAAGTTTCTTCCATCTTTCTGCTTTACAATAAATAACTTATTTTTTTATGATTTGCCATATAGGGTGATAACCAAAACAGACTTAGCGGACAAGCACTGGAGTTTAAACAGCTTAACATCCATGCCTGGGAAGCTTTTGAGAAGGGACAGGATATCCACATGCAAGCTGCCCCTTCTCAAGCAGAACTACTCTTTAAGAATTATAAGGTTATCAAGGACAAGTTGAAAAACAACACAAAGGATACCATCATGGAGAAATATGGAAATGCAGCATCTGAAGAAGCATTACCTAGAGAACTTCTTCTTGGACAAAGTGAGAGAGAGGTTGAGTATGATCGTGCTGGTCGAATAATAAGAGGCCAGGTACGATATCTTGACAGGAGATCTTTTTGTTGTCTTATTTGATTACTTTTAGAAGTCAGTAATGCTTTGTTATCCTTAGAAGTCAGTAATGCATTGATATCCTATAATTCCTATTATAGATATTCAGCAATAGTTATGTTACATAGAGATTTTTTCTCTGCATAATATTTGGTCATATTCTGCCATTGATTGAATTTGGTTTCCTCAGCATCTTATAACAAGATTTTTTTGGCTAATTAGATCATTAGGTAGTTTTCGGTCTTATTCTGCTATTATTTGAATTTGGCTTCCTCTGCATCTTATAACAATATTTCTCTCGCTGATTAGACTATAAATGTTGGTTACTTGTAGGAGACCTCCCTTCCCAGAAGCAAATATGAAGAAGATGTCTATATCAATAACCACACCACAGTTTGGGGATCATGGTGGAGGGATCACCATTGGGGCTACAAATGCTGTAAACAAACCATCCGCAATAGCTACTGCACAGGCTCAGCAGGAATTGAAGCTGCTGAAGCTGCAACAGAGCTTTTGAAGGCAAATATGGCTCGTAAAGAAGCTGCAGAAGGTCAGTATGATAGAAATTTTCATACTTTCCATAACCAATTTAAAAATAAGATCATTTTTCGTTTTTGACATTGTCTTCAAGGTCATGACAATCTCATTGGCATTTTCCTGCTAAACATGCCAATTTGAAGAATTCTTCGAATTCATGTTCATTTCCAAGTAGCATAATCTATAGAGTTTAAGACAAAGGGAGAGAGGGAAGAGAGGCATCAAATGCCTGCTTGGTTCAGATCAGCTGGGCTGTCATTCATAGTGATGGCAGTGAGAGAGAGAGGATGAAAGTCAAAATCAGAGACTTAGAGACGTCATGGTCTGCTTTGGTATACAAGGCATTGGTTCAGAGCAGCTGGGCTGTCATTCATAGTGATGGCAGTGAGAGAGAGAGGATGAAAGTCAAAATCAGAGACTTAGAGACGTCATGGTCTGCTTTGGTATACAAGGCATTGGGGTTTGATTTTGTTGGTTCATTTTGACAGCCCTCTTAGCGCTGAGCCGACTTGGATTGTCGTGGAGGTCTTTGGCCAACCTAAGCCTTGTTTAATTTTCTGTATAAAGGGTTGGTTTGGTTCAGAGCAGCTGGACTGTCATTCATAGTGATGGCAGTGAGAGGGACAGAGGATGAAAGTCAAAATCAGAGACTAGAGACTTCATGGTCTGCTTTGGTATACAAGGCATTGGGGTTTGATTTTGTTGGTTCATTTTGACAGCCCTCTTATTGCTGAGCCGACTTGGATTTTCGTGGAGGTTTTTGGCCAACCTAAGCCTTGTTTAATTTTCTGTATAATGGGTTGGTTTGGACTGGCTTACTGGACTCCTACCTTTCAGAGAGCTGCAGTTTTCTATAATTACCCCATGATATTGTTTGCAACTACTAAATTCAATGCTAAGAAGTACCGAGTGAACTGACTGCTTAAGATTTTTCTTGAAGTACATGACCAGACAAGCTTAATACATTTTACGACTGAAGTTATCTCAGTCTGGCAGGCCGTTTAATATTAGTTCCATGTTTTCATTTGATAGCGATCAGTTTCTACTTTGTTGCATGCTGTTTGGTTCTCATCTTCCTTTCTTTTTAGGTGTGTCAACGATAATCTTCTATATCACCTTCAATTTTCTCATATAAAATGTTGGTGTCTTGGTAAATGGGAGAAGAAAAGAGAAAAATGAAAAGGTGTTCATGTTCAACATCAGTGCTCATCTTTATGTTCCGTTTGACTTAAAAAATCTTGAACTGAACTAACTAGAGCTCACTTGTTCAGTTTAGGTTTTTTATGCTCAATTTAGGTAGTTGCTTTATACAAGTTTCTTTTAGGTTATTAGCTTCTTTGATGTAAATTACTGTATCATCGAGAGATTCCATGGTATGTAGAAGGAGTATCAATATTATAACTACTACCGATACCATCCCCTTTTTCGTATCTTCATGAAAGTGTGACAATCTTTCTTTGATGCAAGGATCCACGATTATTGGAGCTCAGTTTCTTTTTGAATGTATGAAAAATATGGTTTTGGGCCTCTAAGGTTTTTCCTAGTTTATTTTAGTTCTTCATTTATATTTATTTATGACATTGAATATGCTAATATATGCATTTTGCAGATAAGCCTGTACAGCATGAAGAAAAGCAGCTTGCCGCTTGGGGAACTGAGGTCCCTGATGATCTTGTTCTAGATAAAAAGTTGCTGGTAGAAGCACTGAAGAAGGTAGATTAGTGGCTCTTACTTTTGTTTACTCGTGTGCTTTTTGTTAATTCATTGATGCTAAAACTGTCTGTCTGTTTGTACAGGAGGATGAACGAAAGAAGGAAGAAAGGGATGAAAGAAAGAGAAAATACAATGTCAAATGGGATGATGAGGTACTTAATTCACAAATCAATTCTTAATTGATGTGAAAATAAGTTTTCAGTATCAAAAGCTCCTAAAGCTTCATAGAAACCTGAACCAATAAAAATAAATGAAAAATGAATACCAACTGACTACACTGAGTTATATGGTAAATTGTGGTCTCTGGCTAGACTAGTAGTAGATGATGGTACATACCAGTCCGGCTAGTATTGTTGAACATTAACGCCATGGCAAGCCGAAGCAATTCCCAAAACAGATTATAATGTGTGATCTTTTTATTCGTAGGTGAAGTTTTGCTGCAAACACATGATCGGAAGGAAATCCTTTAATTATGACAATATTGTTGATTTATGTGGGAGGTGGATGGGAAGTCTAATTCTCTTATGATTTTATGTCCATGCAGGTTACCGTGGAAGATATGGAGGCCTATCGAATGAAGAAGATCCATCATGATGACCCAATGAAAGATTTCCTCCACTAATTATAATATTATTATTATCCTATAGGGTCCTCCTGTGTGTATATATACCGAGATTGTTGCACTAGTTGCGATTGGGTTGACTAGGAGTCCCCTGACATTACTTGTATGGCTGGATGTTTTACCAACCGTTGAAATGACAGATATATTTCATCTCTTTTTTTTCTGTTAATTAAACCTATATAAAAATGATTCGGTTTGTAATCCTAAATTTTTTTTTTTTCGTGCCAGCTGTGTATGTAGGCCTAAAATTGGACCGGATGGGGAACATGACCGCTAACTGGTTTGACTGCCGAACCGGTTTCCCGGTTCGATCAGGTGTCATCAATCAGCACGATATCATAAATCTATTTATTTTTAAAAAAATTAAAAAAAATAAAAAGTAAATTATTATTAACAATTAAAAAAATAAAAGTGAGTTTTAACTGATTGATTGGTTTGAGTGGTGTTGGATTTCCAATCAATGTAGTCTTTTCTTTCCATAGGAAGATTTGGGAACAAAATAAAAGATGTAATATATAATCTCATTTTCTAGTGTCATGGTATGATTTCTGTGCTAATCCACCACCATAGCAAGCTTGTCGCTAATGACGTTGAATGCTTTGTCATGGAGTCAAAAAATGGTAGTTTGTCGTCTCAGTAAATATAAGAAGAAAATGTACTATAAACTTATTTCAGTAATAAAATAATTAATTATGGTAAGATTACTTCTTGAAGAAAGAGTCTCTTCTACTGTTCCTTTCTGATGACACTTACAAACTCTCCTTAACCTACTATCTTTATCCATGTTGGAATTCAGATAAAATTGTGACTCAAAATATATAACTTCAAACTCAATAATAGGCAACTATTTATATATTATGTATCCTAACACTCTTGCTGGCTATATAACACGATAGACATAGAAACAACAACGCGTACATCTTTTGAGATGTATTACGTGACACCAAGAATGTCTCAGGTTGAATTGATTCGTTCATTTATGATGGGGTTTATGTAGCATCAACATCATCTGGAACACTTACGAGTAACTTCCTTTCCCTTTAAATCTGTAATATACCAGCATTCTTGTTCTTCGAAGAATCATATGGCGTGATTTACTGAGTTATACATATGCCTTCCACAGTTTTATGATTTCCACAGTAACATATCATTTTATTTTATCTCTATCCTTGTTCTTTTTATAGTCCGATTAACTACTTAATTATTTTTATGAAAACAATGTGAAATAGTGTGAGAAGTAAGTTGTTATATAATTGGTTTGATGTTGATGACTATTTGACATAGAATGTGATAAAAACTTTTGATCATAATTTTATTTTACCTTTTTATAAAAGAAAAATGAGGAAGACGGAATTATATACCAAACATCTTCAACCTTATTAATGTATGCCAAGAAAGATTGATATGTCGATATGTCGAAAACCTCGAGGAGGAGTTAATGATGTTGATATAGATAGTTGTTGATCCCTTTTGGGCATAGTAGCATCATGCTCACTAAATATCTAATAACAACAGTGAACTCGTTTGGTCCTTTAGCCACATTATGCATGAGATACCTTCGATTCATTTGCACCGACGACTGGTTTTCATCCTCCATAGGAACCCACATGGGCATGCACAATGGTAAACAACTGGTTCGTAGTCATCCATCCTCCATAGGACTGGTTTATAGTCCAGTCTTCTAATGCATTTTAAGTTCATCTTGATTTCTACAAGAGAAAGAAAGAAAAAGGAATCACGAATCTATGTAGGTAGGAGCTCAAAATCAAAGAGCTGTATCTTCCACAGCTTGGAAACAAACAAGGTGGTCATTAATGGATGTGTCAACTCCAACGAAAGGACCATGAGAACCAATTATCCTAGGAAAAGAAAACAGAAACCAAGAATCACTATCGTTCTTATTGATCTTCTTCGACTCGAGGAATTTCTTGTGCAGCAGATCGAGAAAATTGAAGGGAGGGAAACAGTAGCGGTTGCGGGAAACAAAGCTTGAGATCGGAGGAGAGGAAAGCAAACAAAAGGGGAATCCAGCATTCATGTTCCGAGAAATCCTTCATCCATCCTGACATGGCACAGTAAAATATCTTTCTTCTCTCGGTCTGTCTTCAGTTCCGACACCATTAAATGAGAGAAGCTTCACCGCTACTACAGCTCGGAAGGCGTTTGGATCCTTTACATCATTTTGTTTGTCAGCGAAAGCAGAGATGTTGTGAGCACAAACAATAGGGTTTAGGGTTTATGTGATAGTTGGCAGAGAGAATACTTATATCATCTTCATATAATTCGGGTGCCATCGGAGATCACCGAAAGAAATCCACTGTATCACTCACACACCCCTGAAACATGGTAGGCTGATGATGATGATGATGGTGATGATTCGGACCCTCACGAACTGGCCTTGTCGATCATCGTTCTTCGACAGGTTACATCATCCCTGAAATTTCCGATGGTGGTTTCCAAAAGCCGACCTCAGGCGGCCCCCCAACGAATATGATTCTTTTGCTCCTTCCACGCCTATGCAAGTCTTTGGAATTTGTAGGATCGGTGGGTAAGAACAGTGCAAACGTCAAAGCGTGATCAACTGTTCCTGTGGACGCAACCAGCCGAATCGGGAGCATATATTATGGGAACCGAAGCATCATGATCCGTCCCTGAATTCCACGTCGAGAAGCAGTGGGGAGTTGGTGCGTTTAGAGGAGGAAGATGGAGATTAGTGAGGAAATAGAGAGATGTTAATGGGATGATTCCATAATGAAGATAAGTTCGTTTCATCCCCAATATCACAGCCCCCACCAGTGCTTACTTTTTATCTTGTCACATCACCTTTCGTCCCACTGTCAAGCTTTGTCTCCATTGACACAGAAGCCCTAGCTGTGCACCGATGCACTTTCTCTCTCACTCATTCAGCTCGTTGATTTTTCTCATTGGTGTAGGCAAGACCTGCCCAGAAATTGAGCAGGATTCTCGATCTCCTTTTATTAGGCCGAGCAAGAGTTCCACGGGCTTTGGGACTCCCCTCTTGTGTACAGAAGAAACATGTAGGCTTTCGGAATCTTTTCTCTCGTAGCCAGACATCAGCCACTGGAAACAGTAAGCTTCTCTTACCTCTCGTCTTTCCTTCCCGTTCAGATGTGATCCCCTGATCATGGCTTTCTAGGTCTTCTAGTCCTTCCTCGTCTCCAACAAAACGTCAGCCGCAACCACATAGGCAAAATCCATGCTGATCTGAGCTAGATCTGTAGTAGAGTAGCTCTCTCTCTCTCTCGCTCTCTCTCTCTCTCTCTCTCTCTCTCTCTCTCTCTCTCTCTCGCGTAATGGAAATGGCTAGATCATCTAGCTTCTCGAGCTTGTCAACAGGTAAGTGAAGAGGAAGAGAAGTAGGGGGCAGCCGCTAAATAGGTCATCGTATTTCATGGTCGTCGTCACCATCATCCATTCGTTTTCTGTCAGCTGTGACTCGAGAGTCTTATGCAGGATGAGCTAAGGAAGTGTAGAAGGAGTCGGAAGGATCACTGAGAAGAAGAAGAAGAAGAAGAATCTACAGTGATCCTCCTTCATGGAGTTGGTACCAAACCCAGATAGCCCGCATTCCAAGAACAGCGGTGCCATCAGTCCCAGTAGCAGGCGGCAGAACTTTAGCACCACCTCCTTGGCCGCTGCCAGCGCTGGCGGAGCTGCCACCTCCTCTTCCCCTCCGTCGTTAAGCCGCTACGAGTCTCAGAAGCGCCGCGACTGGAACACATTTGGTCAGTACCTCAGGAACCACCGCCCACCGCTCGCCCTCTCCCAGTGCAGCAGCGCCCATGTCCTGGAGTTCCTCCGCTACCTCGACCAATTCGGCAAGACCAAAATTCACACCCACATGTGCCCCTTCTTCGGCCACCCCAACCCCCCCGCGCCGTGTCCGTGCCCCCTCCGTCAAGCCTGGGGCAGCCTCGACGCCCTCATCGGCCGCCTTCGTGCTGCCTACGAGGAGAACGGTGGCAAGCCTGAGACCAACCCATTCGGCGCCCGCGTCGTTCGTCTCTACCTCCGCGAGGTTCGTGAAGTCCAGTCAAAGGCACGGGGCGTCAGCTACGAGAAAAAGAAGCGCAAGAAGCCACCACAACAAGAGCATCACCATCCTCCGCCGCCTCCGCCCGCAGCCTGATCTACCTGCATTAGATCTATGCGCGTGCATTAGCTATGTGGTGAGCTTCCCTTCATTCCATTTGGTTGCCATCATCATCATCATCATCATCATCCCTTTATGTGCTCTTTAATTCCCAGCTGATTGAACCTATGAACCAAACTGCTGCTACATATTTAAAAGTATCTCATGAGATGTCGGTTTTGTGCAATTAAATCCATTATATGATCTGAACATTTTGGTGCATTAAAATAGTCCAGTAGCTGCAGTGAGTGGTAGTGCTCTATCAGTCTAGTGGGGGGAAAACAAAAAGAAAAGGAGAGGGGGGAAACAACACAAGTACAGTACGCTCGTGGAGGTAAAAAGCACCAGCTAAGAGGGAGCAACTGCTGCAGAGAGACCTCTGGTCGTGGGGAGGACTCTCCATGAATGGTAAAGAACAAAGAGAGGGATGTGTTCACTATTGTAGTTTTGACTGAAAGAGGTCACTGCGACGGGGTGTACTTAAGATTCTTATAATGGCAATGCAAGCATCTATTTCGCCCACAGCTCAGACCAACTTTTCTTCTTCTTCTTACGGTATCAAAAGCTTAAGTGTGGAGACCTTATAATATCTTGTCAGTAAGTAGTACCCATGTATGGTTTCTTTTCCACACATTTATAGAACTGGGAGTCAGTGCTGCGATTCTGCAGCAACTTTTCAGATACCTTACCATTCATTCTAACACCCATTTTCTTTTCCTGCCTCGCTATCATCTCTCCCTCCCTAGGATTATCCTCAGCACCGGCCGTGTAGGACTCTTTCATTTCCAAGGTTTCCTTATAATCCACCCCTTGGGCTTGCCGTTCTCGATGTTTTTGGCAATCACAAACGCACCCACCCACTCCGGCTTGACACTCTCAGCGAACCGAAGGCTGATCCCAAGGTTGTGATCGAGATTGCCACAGGTATTCGTCGATGGAGGCGTAAGAAAGAATCGAAAACTTGGGGAATAGGCATCCCAAGATCGTGGTCTCACACTGTGTTGCTATGAATGATTGGATGGCATTTAAGACTCCTACCGCTGGGAGTGTGAGCAGACTCCAATATCTTCTTTTTATACTCCACTCCACTCCACTCCACTCGATGGGAATAGTGTAAGGTGGTGGTAATATATTGATTGCATCGGTGGTACTTGTGCATCTTTAGAAATTCCTCTTCATTGATGAGCATGACCACCACTGAGTTGGCTCTTATACATGGTAAAAACCATGGCGATCTCGAGCAGGAGATACGGCGGGGTATAAGGTATCCTCCAGATTAGCGTTGAGTTGCATGACCTGCAACTCGCAGGCTTGTTTCTTCTTTATGTCAGTTTACTTGCTAGTTTGAGGATTACTGGATCTGTGACATTGCAAATTCTCAGATGACTTGTCATGCAATGACATGTCTTTCTATCTTGGAACCCTTTTTTAGCAAGTGAAATAATTCTTTTTCCTTCACACAGTAAACAGCTCTACATTGCAATCAGCACATAATTCATTTTTGGCTTTCATCGTATGATTCTAGGGTTTCGATGCTAATTGTTGCATCTACATGCAGCAGCAGCAGCTGATAGGTTTTGGTATCATCAGTATTGCAGATGGTTGACATTTGACCGCTTTGCTTCACTTCATCTGCATGTAAAAGTGATATTTGCATGGTTTATGCTCCATAGATGCCTCTACAGGAATGGTTGTCATCTTGTGCCATCAGCTGTTGTAGACTACATAATTTAAGGGTAGGAGATCGGAAGACTCGTGCGGTGAATCTATTTAACTGAAAGGTTGATCATTTCAAGGCAGTGATGGATGGATTCTTATAGTTCCCATGTCGTGTTTCCAGATTCTCTTCCTCTTTGGATCATCCGAGTGAAACCTTCGTCTAAGTTTCTAAGGTCGTGTCATCCAGAATAAAATAGTGTGGTAAGATTCAGCTTGTCGAGGTCCTGAGATTGCACCATCCTAGTTTGGATCGAAGTGCAGGTGAGGAGCAAGTCCTTGAGCTCATGCATCTTCCTTTATGGATCTTATCAAGTATGCCCTAATCATCAGGTATCATAATGTCTTGGATCCTCTAACGACACAGATAAAAAGCAGTGACAAAACATATCAGTCCAAGATCTTGAGCTACACCGCTGTAAGATTGATATGGAAGAAGATTAAGGAGTAGTAAATGTCAGGTTTTGAGAGAGAGAAAGAGCTACAGCTAATTTCCTATTTCTCCTTGTGCACTAGAAAAGCTTATAGTTCTTCTTTTCCTGCATCTAGAAAATGTGAATAGAAACTAGATTTCCATTTTTAACAGCAGTTGTGCACTAGAAAAGTGACCTCCTTTTGCAGTGCAAGTATTTTGCTTTTAGCCTCTGATATATTTCATCCAATTAAATGAACAAAGTAAGAATGGCAATTTATTTTAATTTGTTTGATTTGTTTTCTCTACTACATAAACTCACAATCACAAAATAATGTTGTGCATCTTAGAAAAAGATCACAATTAATGGTTGAGATATTGATCTCATCATTTTTGTCTTCAGCTAGTTTACATGGTTATCCAAATTAACTTCCAAACAGTGCATTTTCTAGTGATTCAGATTTTAAGCCAAACATTTCTTGGTCTCATCTTTTCTCTTCTTCTTATTTGGATCATCCAAACCGAACTTTACTATAGATGATTCACATGCATAAAAATTATTCCACTACCATAGTTAATCATGAGAACTTTGATTTGGACCTCTTTGATCCAATTGGAGAGAGATGAAAAGAAATCAATATTGCCACTCGTATATTCTGAATGGAGATACAGAAGATCGAGACGCAGAATATTTCTTATTCGAGAAGGTAGATTTGGAATCGACATCGATTTGGATTGTGATGCCTCTCAATTTCGAGTCTGGTGATCCTTTAGATATGGTTTTGTAGCCAAACGAGTGTTCATTTGCGTGCTTCTAATTGAAATCTACATATGCTTGACAACATTTGACAACATATGGTTTTCTTTCCGGCAATTCCTCTTCCATCTTCCTCTCTCTACGAGCCTTTGAAGCATTGAATGATGGTAGGAAAGCAGTACAAGGAGTGACTGTTGATCGTTCTATCGTACACACAGTCTATGAACATGAAGACACTAAACCACATCCTTTACTCTTTCAGTCTTCTTCCTTGCCCTATTTAATGGAGTAAAATATCAGTGATGTTAAAGCAAAAAATACCAACATCAGTTCCATTTGATGTGGTGCAATAGTAGCAAGAGAGAGAACAAAGCTTGACATGATCAAGCGTTGAACCTTGTAACACAAGGGTTTATAATCAAAAGCCATCTAAATATAGGCTTGACATTTTGAACACATATGCTTGTTAGGTTTCCAAGCTCAATGTTTTTGACGGTAACTATCATAGCAAATCAGAAGTACAGTACACTCAAGTCTGCTGCTGGGATTAAACCCACGCTCTTCCTTCATACCGTTGCAAACCATCCAAGTTGCAATCATGGCACACAAATAGAGATAAGAGAGCCGAGAGAGAGAGAGAGAGAGAGAGGAAGGAGTAACAATCGATCAACACATAGGATGCAACATAAGTGTCCCTCTGGAGAATCTTTTTAGCGTTTCAAAGCCTCCAAACATAAATGGGACAAAATAGAATCAATACTTGAGTGCCAAGTGAATGATTATGGCTAATGATCAAACCATGTGGCAATCGCTGCACTTGCATCACAATCTAAAGCTGTTCACTTTCACGGAAGCTTCCATCGATGAAGAACACTTGATGCCGATGCCTGCCGCGTTCATCTGACCTCCATGTTGCCAATCGAGACTCACTTGAACAGGGAATGCAAGTGAAGACTTGCAACGAAGTCTCTTCAGAGCTTTCTGGCAAACAGTGGAACTGGAGATTGCTCTCATACGAATACAAGGAAAGCGATAGTCCGCCATGGACATCGATTGTTTCTTTCTGGATCCATACCAAGGATTGTTTCTGCAGATCACTGACTCTTGTGACCAAACACTATCTTCTGCTTGTCACCTACTCCTACTCCTCCACCAGAGGCTCGACCAATACAGCTAACACGTCCTTTTAACCTACTCCCAATCAAGCATGACTGAACCTTTGGCTTCTCTGTCTTCCTCGATTCCTAATAATTTTTCTTCTATTTTATTTTATTTTGTCATGGTGGTGTGTTCATATTAATCGACTAATTTCTCGTTAGCATGACGAGAAGCAAACCACCGGATCCAAATTTTCCATTAATTTTTTCTCTATTATCTATTATATCGATTTGATGATGATAATTATTAGCAGTGGCAGCATGTTTTCTCTCGCTGCGTATGGTCACTGTGTTCCCTGGCAGGAGTGCGAGGATGGGGTCAGGCCAAGGCGTGTAGTGGCAAAAGAAGGGGCCTGCAAATTCTTGTGAGCTGATGTGACGCCTCGGAGCACGAGGGCTGCTTCCCTCGATGTCGGCGTTGCCCTTGGCACCAGTGGCCGGCGCCCACACGTCCGCCCCAGGGGAGTGGGCCCCCACGCCGCGTACGGAGACGCCAGGTGGGGGGGCCGACGTCCCGTCGTCGTCGTCCCCGGTGTGTCAGCGTGTTTCCTGAAGCAGTAAAGATATGGCGGTAGCGGTGGCCGCAAGCCACTCGCCTTGTCTCTCCCGACCCACCCTTTCTCGGGCTGTACGAACGAACGCTCACGGATTTGACCACCCTGTGCGGGTTGATGTGAGGTGCATTAATTGGCACGGAAACAGGCAATTAGTGGGAGGAGAAGGGTTAGGAAGAAAGCAATCGGACGGTTCTCATTAGATGACATTTCTGCCCAAATTTCTCAGGTATTTCTAATTGTTTATCATAATATTGTGTATATATATATATATATATATATATATAATTTATGAAATTTTTATAGTAAAATTAACAATGATAAAACAAAAGGAAATTTGCAGAAACTTCAAAGAAGATTAGAAAGAAAGAGTAGAATATATGTTGTAATCATGTGCTGGCATCATCATGCATCAACTCCCATAGACCAACCCTAAAGATGGTCTCAACCATTGAGGTGCCCATTCGGCCAGCCAAAAAGACTAGCAATTATTGAATAAGCTTGTCGGGGTGTCATTTGCAATCATTCAATACCCAATCAAGGATTGGGTATGACATTAGATGGATTGTCTTTAATCTTCAACTATTGTCCGTATTTTTGTGTGTGTGTGTGTGTGAGAGAGAGAGAGAGGATATCTTTTGTGGATTATTTAATTATCTACTAATACATAATATTGATTAAAATCATATTTAAATTATTATTTATAATATTACTTCTAGTACATCAATTATAACTACCTAGTTAATATGATATTAATCATTTTTATTGAGACATCCTACATCTGAGTTAATGTATTGTTACACCAGGTGATAAGTTTCTCGAGTCTCCGTACAAGTAATATTTTTAAAAAAATATTATTAATTAATTTTAAAAACTTAAAATATTAATTTATTCAAAAAAAATTATAATTACCTTTTTTCTATAACATAACACACTAATTATTTGGTTTGGGAGCCATCATAGATCAACTTAACACTTGTATTCAATTGTCTTATGACAAGCCCAATCCAAGTTCAAAACAACCCAACCAAGCCTAGTAGCATTGTTTGCTGTAACCATCACTATTATTCATATTTTCTATTTTTTTGGGGCATATATCGCACAAAAGCTGATATTTCTATATGGAAGCTTGGAAAGTTTAACCATCACAAGGACTTTTAAATAAGCCCTACGAATAACAACATAAAAGCATGATCATAGGTGTGCATTGTTATGATGCTCTGCTCAATCTTGGGTATTTGCAGATTCCGCAAGGCCTTGAGCTGATTAGATGCTCCGCTCAATCTCGATTTACTATAGTAATGAATAGAAACATTAATGATACAACTTATTTGAAAAAAGTTATCAAACAGCTTCTTCACCAGCTTAGTTAAAAAAAAGTAATAATAATTTAGTTAAAAAAAATTAATCCTAATAATATTTCCCTTATTTTGTTCTGATTGCTGGCAATCTTTGCCACCATATTAGAGCCACATCTTCCTACTGTAGAAACTCTGCTTCACCAGCTAATCTTCATCAATTTCCTTATAATCACAAAATCCAACATTTTACTAACCAACCTATCATTTTGTATGAATATTTCGTTTTATAAATACTAAAACACTTAAAATAAGAAGAAGAAAAAATCCATACATAATTAAAAAGTCAAAAGATACATAAAGAAATATAAAAACACATCTTAATTGGCTATTATGACATGCACTGCATCATTAATGGACAATGTTTCATTGTTTACTGAACCATCTGCCATTAACAATGTACAAAGGTTCACCCAATAACAATGAATATAATTTCCCTAAAGTCTACGAGAGGCTTGTTTATGGTAAAAAACATACCCCTGCTTTTCTTTAGGTAACCATTCATACATCCTATTCTATTCTATTGATGAACTTCTACAACAGCCAAACATCTCTTACTTGGGAACATCTCTTACTTGGGCAGTTTGAATGTGATCGTGGAACAAAATGCTGAAGCAAACAATTAAGGTCCCATGCAAATATATGGCACAAAAGAGACAAGATACAAATCCGGCTCGTCTAGCAAGTATCAAAACCATATGCAGTCCATATAAGGTTGTATGAAGGTTCACCCAAGAACAACGAGCATGATTGATATTCCTAAACTTTAGAGGATGCCTGCTAATGAGCAAAAGCAGGCAGCTGCTTTTTCTTCGAGGAAGACACATGCACAAACATATACACTAAGATCTAAATATCATAAACTACAAGAAAAGAAATGTACTTTTTTTCTCATAAATCAAATATGTCAAAACAATTGGTCAACAGAAACTATAAGGTCACTTATCATCAGAGCCAATAATGCTTACTATATGATTTAACATTACATTTATGAGACAGTAACAAGCAGGACTGTCTAATAATAACCTAAAACCCAATCTTACAGATTTTAAGTCTATACCTTCAAAAGAGGGCTGCAAATCATGGGAACTTGAATGCTAAAACAGAACTAACTGGACAACACTTAAAAAGATATCTGTAGACAACCTTAATTGAAGGTCCACAAAGAATACATACCTTGGTAGGCCGCTTTGCTTCAGCTTCACCTTCACATCAATACCATGATCAATGATCAATGATCAATTGAAGACAATCTGAATCTTCCCTTCAATTCATTCCCCTTTTCTTGGTGTGCAGACCACATTTTAAAAACAGCAGTACAAGCAGATGCATCTTTCCTTGACTTTATGTCCTTCAAGATAGAGTGTGCCACAGCGATCACCTTGCTCATGATCCTATGAAAAGTGCAAGCACAAACTGACCCTTTTGGAAACATAGATTATAAAGACAGAATGGTAAAAGGTATGGATCAGTGAGCTGGTTAATTGCCAGCATTCTCACCCCTTTTTTCCTTCATTATGATTGATTTAGTACCTAAATGTACATTTTTTATTACTGGACTTACACCCCTTGTTCCAAAGCTTTAGCCACGTTTGGCTTAATAACTTTTTGTTTCTTCTTCTACATCATTGAAGTCCTTTATATCAGTTCTGTTGTCCTTTCATGACACTTTTTAGCTGATTTCTTGCAATGGAACTGTACATTATACCCTTTGAATTCTTTATAACCCTTGTTGAGATTGTAGAACAATTTCTTATGCAGCCTCAAATCCTCAATCTCATCAAAATCCAAGGATTCCTCTGCTAATGCGGCAGAAGAACAAGAACATGTCTCATCATTGATCTCCAAAGAGGATGATAAAGTTTCCTTGCCGCCATCAATAAGATCCAACAACTTCATGGGGTTCAAAGAAACCCCCAAGAGATCAGGGTCAACAACCTCGATCCAGAAACTGTTTTCCAAGTTATCTCTACCAGAAGGTATAATCTGCAGCAACTTGATCATCTGAGAATGATCTGAGGCCAGTGAACATGCGTTGCAAGCTCTTTCCAAGGATTATAATGCCCATGCTGCCCAGAAGCTACAGATCTTTAGAGTGAATGATGGATTTGCTGTAAACTTTTGTCTCAGTGGTAGGAGGAACATGGCCATCGGTGTTGCAAGATTACTTCAATCCAGAATCACGTTGTGGCTGGGAGAAGATGATCCATTGTGTGGTCTAAGTGGGAGGCAATCTGGGGAAGCTCACCATCATTTCCTGCTGCTCCAGCAGAAGAATATCTCTCAGTCCCCACCCATCATAACTACTACTCTATTCCTTCCTCTGCAGCAGTAGGGCATCAAAGGGAAAGCAAAGCAGCCCTACAGTTTTAAAAATGTTTCTGTGCATTAACAAAATCTACATGGCATAATTTAAAAAAATAAAATGATTGAACATCCAATGTCTCATCATTTACTGAACCTTATGTCATGAACAAAATATACAAAGGTTCACCCAATAACAATGAGCATGATTGATATTCCTAAAGTTTACGAGATGCCTGTTTATGAGCAAAAGCAGGCAACTGCTTTTTCTTTAGGGAAGACACATGCACAAACATATCCATTAAGCTAAGATCTAAAGAACATAGAATACTAAAAAAACTGTAGTTTTTTTTCAGAAATCAAAAGATATCAAACAATTGGTCAACAGAAATACAAAGGTAACTTATCATCAAACTCAATAATGACAAGCAAAACTGTCTAACAATAATCTAAAACCTAAACTTCAAGAATTTGAGTTTGTGCTTCCAATAGAAAGCAGTAAATCATGGGAACTTGAATTGCTACAACAGAACTTGCAGTGATTAAAAGCTTGGTTTATGCAGCATTCAAAAGTAAATTGAGAAAGCTACCATGGAGATTTCTGACAGACAAAAGATAACTAAGAGCATTCTTCCACACAAGATGTTACATACAGGTTCAATACTGGCTTTCAACAAATCAAACTGTACATCAACTTGTCCTGCCTGGTATAACTGATAAACATAATAAAAATATGAATACCAATATATGGTCTGATACTGATCCTTGGTCAGAGCAGTAAATAATCATCAGTACATACCATTAGGACCTTTTTTTGGAACCATACCGCCTCAAGTGTCTCCATTTCCAGTATTCATCTTCTCAAAACTATAACTAATTTACTCAGTTTGTTCTGCAACAACAACGCCTATCTGTCCCCTACGCGGCAATCAGACTCAAGTTTCATAGTATGATTTTTGTTTGATTAAGCTTATAGCTGAAAACTTCAAATCCTCAACAGGAGAATTACTCCAAAAGCATAAGATGATTCTTTGAATGTTATAAAGTAAATCGATTACTAAAGAAAAAAAAAAAAAGCCCAAACCAAAATAAAGAAAGAAAAAAAAGGAACTCGTAGTGACTTGCGCTTGGCAGGATTGGTGGGTGGGTTATCTCAAAGACGTAGCCTGAACGATGAGGAATAAGGAAGCCAGAAAAGAAGGTATTACAACAAAACGAAAATTCTGAAGAGATCAGATGATAATGATCTAACCCACCACAATACTGCTCTCAAAGATCCGTTCGCCGAGATCTCAGACATCCTCCCGCCTTCCCCCTTTCGGAGGCTGGGAGCCGTTCGGAAATATGGCCTCTACCTGGCGTATATATAGGAATTAAAACCCTAACACATACCTCTCCTACTCCATCGGATTGGTCCGGTTGACGGCGCGAAATCGCCCCAATACTGAAACCCTAATGGGATAAAATGTCTGATTGTTTCGGCGCGGTTTAGAGCACACTGAACCGGATCAGCGGCCGAACCGGGTCGACCGAATCGAAGCACCCGGCCCAATTGGATTGGGTTCGGACCACAACAGGTCCCAAATCCGAAATTATAATACTAGTATGTTAAGAAAATAGGGATTATGTACTTAAATATTTATATTATATATATGATCATTATAATTACGAAGGTATACTTAAAATGATATGGATCGATGGCAAGTAGATAGACCCAAAGAAGTTTTAGAAACGGGACAGATAGGACATGATCTAAAATGTACTCGATTTGTTATTGGTTAGGTTGATGATGTCCAGATTTGTACAGGAAATATGAGAAGACGTATTTTTGCAGGGATGTTTATATAATTAAGATTTTGAGATATATATATATATATATATATATATATATATATTCCTCAAATTTCTACTTTTTCGAGGTGTATGTACAGAAAAAACACCAATATTTAATAGAATTTTTGGAATGTAATTAGATGAAGGTTGTCTCACTAAATGTTATGATATTAATTATCTCACTAAGTGAATGGTCTTATTATCTCTCACAAGGTAGACCAAATTAATGCATACATTCAAAAATTAAACATCACATACATGTGGTATATATTTAAATGTTCACATCCAGAATTTAGATATCATATATACTTCACTTTTATAATAAAAAATAAAAAAATATTATAGCATGTAATGTGTTGACCTCATTATATGAATCAGGGTCTACAATATTGAACTGTACTGCCTGGTACGGGGGGTATGTACCGGTCCGACAGGTTGTCGGTACATGTCGATTGTTATCTGAGTGCACTGTAGCACTGTAGCAGTGATACAGTACTCGGCACACCTGGGTGTATCGCTTGGTATACCGTATCATACCGGTATCGAGTCCAGATCAAAATACCGGTACGATACGATATTGCGAACTTTGATATGAACATAAAACCTATTAATTATTAAATATTACTTAAACAGTAAAAAAAAATGCAAATTACTAAGTGAAAATTTGTGGCTTGTGCTTTGTTCTTTACAACATGTGAAGCAGACATCCTAATAAATTTATATTTTCTTGACATGTATTAAACATAATGTTTAGTTATTCAATAAAGAACAAGATGCATTGAGGCCTGACCAATGAAATTTCATTTATAAAAAAGCCACTAATTATGGAGGAAACATGGATCATATAAGATTATTCCTTGGAGATTAATTATGTGTTGAAAATGATAAATTAATTTGTCAAACCATGTTTCACCAAAGTTCAAAGAGATGAAAAATACAATTTATTACATCCATTTTATGGATGGATACTTAATCTAAATTACTATCTTTTTTTTTTCTTAAAAATTTATAATCTCAAAAAATGTATAACAAGTGGGAAAAAGTTGTAGACTCAACACCTTAAACACTTTAAATATTTAGATTACTATCTTTTTTTTCTTAAAAATTTATAATCTACATACACCTTAAACATTTTAAATATGATGCATCAGACTCACTTACCAAAAAATTAAGGATCCAATTTCTTATCCAACATAATTTTTTACCTTCGACACATATCTTTAAAAATAAAAAATAAAAATCAAGAGCTTGTGCTACAAGTCTTAACCTATGGCTAAACAATCCTTGGGTAGTTAAGTTTGTGATTAATCTGTAGGAAGTAGTGCCAAAACTTTAGACTTATGGCTGTTCTTATATTATCAATTGAACTATTGACAAATAATAAAATTCTCCTTTTGGATTGTACCAGTTGAGTGTGTTGTGACACTCAGAGAGATACTTGGTTCTTTTCTTCTCTTTTGAAGGAGGTAAATATGTTGGATATTAAAGCTTCCCCTTTTGCATTCTGCCAGACCAAGAAAAAGTATGTCACATTCTGCCATCACCATACTTCCACATGCTGCAAGTGTCAGAACATATTATTGATCTCCTGATACCAAACAGAAACAGAAGTTGTGCAACCAACCAAGCACAGGATGGCAGCAAATCCAGTGTTCATGTAGCCTTTGGAGGGTACTTAATTGCATTCTTGACTATCTTCTTGGTGGCTGCATCTCCAAGGTCAATACCACATACATCAGAGAGTCTTATTAGGTATAACAGGACATCTGAAAGCTCCTCCCCTACATGCTCCTTCTCTGAATCCTTCCAGTTAGGTAGCCCCTTTGCCACTTCTCCCCTCCACATGAATATTTCTGCAAGCTCCCCCACTTCACCAACCTGTTGAAGAGAGAAATGAGTTCACTTTCTTCTTCCAAATTATGTATATAAATAAAATATGATTAAGACATTGTAAACTTTGACTACTAGGCATTAAGATTTTGAGATTCCTACGGCATTATATGAAACAGAAGTTTCAGATTACCGGAAGTCAAACAAACTGTACACTAGAACAAGACCAAAACAGAGCAGTATAGTCTGTAACAATCAAACAAATAGCTTTAGCGAACTGGATAAGGGCAGCATGCAAAGGAGCAAGATGGCAGAAAAAGATCTGCCAGATTGTGCTTTGTTGATGATGTAGCTGTTCATGAATTGTCTTCGGATAGATTTTGGATCTCAGCAACTTAGCTGACTTACAGAAAATAATATCGGCATTACACATGCCTGAATATTGATCCTAAGAGTTGATTATGCTACGACTATCCATAAGTTTTTGCAACTCAATCATATACGATGGAATCATCAAAGATTTGAGTTTCTAACTCTGCTTGTAACTCGTTAGAGACTAGGGAAACAAAGAGAAATTATATACGGACAAAATATTCAACATCAAGAAAAATAACAAGGATTGAAAAAAGAGACTCAAGAGTATTCGTTGATCTCAGATTTATCTATATCAATGGAATGTGTGACTCATTATCTGTACCAAGATTCTACAAACACTTACCTAAAATCTCAGCTATCTGAACTCACTGTGGAAGAATCTTTTTGAGAAATCGGTCATGATATATTAGATCCATAAAAAACATCATGAAAAATGAATACAAATCAGTGACTGCTACTTTAACTGTTATTGTAGTGTGCCAGAGGAGAGTGAAGCTCCATTTCTTACACAACGCTTTCCTGTTTCTGGTGGTAGCTTGACAGAGCCACCAAAGCCACCATCATCACAACAACCATCTGCCAGATCAAAACATTGCGAGATTCACATGCAAGTCATAAGAAAAGTATTCAGTGGCATCAGAATCGTCACACACTTGTACTAATGTCCACATGGTCCCCTTGCTACTGTTAAGGATACCAGTGAGGGGTTATCCAATCTTCCTTCTTCAGAGCAAAGTCCAGAATAAGGTTTCTTTCCTTCCTTGTTAATGTGTTGCCCACTAAGAGAGACAAACATAGAAGGAATCAGAGAAAGAAGCTTTCTCTGAACTGTACATCTAATTGTCTCAACAAGTCATAACAGAATAATCCTACTTCTCTGCACGACTCAGGAAAGCCTAGAAATAGAAGAACAACACATGTGATGAGCATAATAACCCCACTTTTCTTGCATGGACCAGCTTAGCTTGTTCATATATAGCTTTACAGTCTGACAAGTTCTTGTGCGATCCAGATTTTTAGTTTTTACTAATAGAGAACAAGTACTTAACAATTTGTTTTTTTGCACACATCAGAACTCATTCCTCACAAGTTTATGGTATATTATGATCGGGTGATCCATGCTTGAAGTAACTGAGGCAAGTCATGGATGACAATGAATCAACAGCTTACAAGCAAAAACATAAATTACATATTAGAATCTTAGAGTTCACAAATTTGAGGAAATGCTGAACATGCATAGGAGACCAATATGGGATCACTAGCTCAACTAGCCCCTAGTTAAAGTACTCAATTCACTGACTTTTTCCTCGTCTAATGTGATAGGTGTCTGAACATATTAGAACATTCAAGTGCATAGAAATCTTAATAGGAATGTCCATACTTTGCCATTAGGTTCATCATTGAGCTGGTATGATTAAATATAGAAGTGCATAAACCGAAAGAAGAACATAAGGGAAAATATTCACCAGAAAATCTACGATGAATTTTCTTAAAATGAATCGATCATATCGGAAGGCTGTAGAGAAAATTCTTCCGAAGAAAAAGAAAGAAGAATGAGGTTTTTTCTTTTGAATCATTTATCATATAGCTATAGGGCAAGAAAAAACCTAAACTGGTTCTCTTCTAAAATTCAAATAGATACAAGGAAAAAGAAGCCCCACAATTAGTGATGCTAACTCAATCAATGTACCAAGGAAAACATTGTTTTTTTTACTTATGTACACATAAATATTGTAAGATATTCTACTTTATAAAAGTGCATCCTCCAAGCTTCCACATTAATCACAAGAAACAACAGCCATTATCCAGGTTGTTATCCTTTGATTAAAATCATAAGAGAATAACTTAACTGAAAGGTAAGGAAACAAAGAGAGGCAACCAAATATTTATGAGCAGTCAAGAGGAGCAAGACAGAGTATTACCATGGCAAGCAGCAGATTCCTCGGGCTGTGGTACTGCTCCCAGTCCCTTTCCCTGGCAAACTCCTCAAGCTTCTTGGAGAGCTCTTTGAGGCTCACATCAGTCACCCTTGCCTCCTCCCCTTCCATTACCTCGTGCTTATCCCCTTCCATATCTTTGTCACTCCTCTTCTGGCAAACGAGAGGGGAGACGAGAGAGTTGACGCCCTTACAAAGTGGGGAAGGAAGTCGCCATAAACACGCATATAAACAAATCAAAAGAACTCCTCCGGGCTTGCAAAGAACTAATTGGTGGATGGGGTGGTGTAAGTGGACAACGAGGGGTAGCAGCATACTGAATGCCCGAGAGAATCCACCACCACCACCACCATGCACTATGGACAAACATGGGACTATCAAGCGAACCCATGTTGCTTTCCTTCCACGGACCTGCTCTAACGGTGGGTGATGCAAGGAAGAGGGAGGGCTCGATCAAATCCATTGTATACACTGTTAGCCATTTTGGCATCATTTTTCTGAAGATTGAGACCAATGAAAAGCCCTGTCAAAAGATGCATCACAATAACTACCGGTATGCATGAGTTAATCCTCTCACCAAGCTTTATGGTCAACATTAAAAACACTGAAAGCAACTTAATACCATCTCCATAGATGTAAAATATAGAAGCTATTTCCACTTGTCATTTAGGGCATGGGATGGTGCATTAATTAGTATGTGTTGGCCCATCAGTCTAAATTATCATGGTGTCAAGTAGCTGGACCACTACTAACATCTATATTAAAACTTTTTGGATGGATATTAATGGGAAGAAAACCTTTGATTAATCATTTAGAGATTTTCATGTGATTCCAATGTTGAAATAATGATATGATTATTATTTTCAATCCAATAAATTTTTTTTTAATAATGTACTAATTGGATGTATTAATCATTATATTATGGTTATGATAACAACATTTCACATAGTAATTCATAATAATTAATGCAAATAGATACATATTAGTGATCTGATGGATGACTCATATCTACTCGATGCTGACTAATTAAATATTATTTAAAAGATTTAATTATTATTTATTGTATCAAGTGATGTACAGGATAATAAATATGATTTCGGTTCGACAATTTTGCCACACAAATCATTCCTTGTAAAACCGGACCGAACGACCTGATCGGACCAAATAGTTTATTATTCAAAGGTAAACCGTCTTGAACCGGCGGGTCGAACCGAAACGTCCCTCTCGCCCTCGTTCTGTAGGCCTGCTTTCCCTTCGGTGCCACACCGCCGCGAAGGAACGGAGTTTAGTGCTGGGCGGCCGTCTGATTCAACTCAGGCCGGGACGAGTCTGAGTCGAGCCAATTTGATAACGAGGTTCGATTGAACAGATGGTCTACCCCTTAACCCCTAAACGCAGAACAGTCACTTTCTCCTAGCGTTTCGGTGCGCGGCGGCTGACTTCGTCTCCATCGGCAGTGTCGCTGCGGTGTTTTCCTCGGCGAACGGCGGCTGCTGCTTCTTCCTGTCCATCGGAAAACGGTGGCGACGACGGCGGCTTCTTTCCCTCCCGGCATCTCTCTTTTTCTCTTCCTCCTTCGCCGTCGTACACTGCCTCCTCCCTCTTCCCCCGTTCATCGCAGCCCCCGTTCCCTGATCCCTCTTCTCTGTTCCCCCTTTCGTCGCGGCTCCCCCTTTCCCCGACATCACCCTCCCCCTCCCTTCTCTTCCCTCCTCCTCCCTCTTCCCCCCGTTCATCGCAGCCCCCGTTCCCCGATTTCTCCTCCTCCTTCTCCCCTTTGTCGCAGCTCCCATCCCGTCCCCCCTCTCTCTTCTTCATCGCGGCCCTCCCTGCTCCAGCTCCCGGACCACAGCCCCCTATCCTCCTCTTTCCCAACGACCTAACAACAGCGACCCACACTACCACCGACAGCAGTACTACAGCACCCTATCCTAATGAAACGAACAATTGACCAAAAATTGGGAGTCTCCCATGGCCACCGACGGCCACCGAACCAAGCTCCTCTCATCCTCCTCCTCCTTCTATTATTAATATTTTTTTATTAATATAACATCTGAATTTTGTATCTGTTAGTATTTGTCATTGGTGCTGAATGCAACTTTGATGTTATTTTTGTTTTAGCTCATTTCTATCAATCATGATATGTAATTCTTAAATTGTAATATTCAGAGCACCTCGCATATTTTGGGCGCCTTTGACTACGCTGGTGGGCACCGAGGAAATTTGTCTCTGGAGGAGCAGGAAAAGACAGGCGAGCTTCCTCAGATTTCCTCCCACTTAAACCACGAGATGGATAATCTTCTCCCAGCCAAGACGTGATTCCGGATTGAAGTAATCTTGTAACCCAGATGGCCATGTTCCTCCTATCACTGAGACAAAAGTTTTCAGCAAATCCATCATTCACTCTAAAGACCTGTAGCTTCTGGGCGGTGGGAGCATTTCAATCCTTGGAAAGATCTCGCTGCGCAAGTTCACTGGCCTCAGATCATTCTCGTATGACCAAGTTGCCGCAGATTGTCCCTTCTGGCAGAGATAACTTGGATAATGGTTTCCTGATCGAGGTTGTTGACACTGATTTTGTGGGGGTTTCTTACAAGTTTTTGGATCAAATCGATGGGGGCACAGAGGCTTTATCATCCTCATTGAAGATCAATGATGAAACTTGTTCTTATTCTTCGGCTGCATTAGCAGAGGAATCCCTGGATTTTGATGAGATTGAGGATTTGAGGCTGCGTAAAAAATTGTTCTACAAGCTTGACAAGGGTTCCAAAGAATTCGAAGAGTATAATATACAGTTCCATCGCAAGAAATCAGCTAAAAAGAGACATGAAAAAACAACAGAAGCTGATACAAAGAAAGAATTCAATGATCTAGAAAAGAAGAAGAACCAAAAGGTTATTAAGTCAAACATGGCTAATGCTTCGGAACAAGGGGTGGAGAGTCCAGTAATAAAAAATGTGCGTTCATGTACAAAATCAACCGTAATGGAGGAAAAAAGGGTGAGAATGCCGACAATTAACCAGCTCACTGATCCATACCATCTGCCATTCTGTCTAGATATCTATGTTTCCAAAGGGTCAGTTCGTGCTTGCATTGTTCATAGGATCACTAGCAAGGTGGTCGCTGTGGCACACTCAATTTCGAAGGACATGAAGTTTGACTTAAAGTCTAGGAAAGATGCAACTGCTTGTGCTGCTGTGGGAGCAGTTTTGGCCCAGCGTGCGATTGAAGATGATATTCACAATGTGGTCTACACACCAAGAAAAGGAGAAAGAATTGAAGGGAAGATTCAGATTGTCCTTCAGTCAATTATTGATCATGGTATCGATGTGAAGGTGAAGCTGAAGCAAAAGCAGCCTAGTAAGGTATGTAATCTTTGTGAACCATTAACTATCATGTCTTTATTTTTCATATTTGTTGATCTTGGACATGATACTTCTTCCATGTAGCAAGATAGTTGTTCCTAAATTGGTAGACTGACTTGACATTTTCTCTACTGAATTTTATTTACATATTTATTATATTTAGAATTTAGAAAGAACATCCAAAATATTGGAACGTAAGGTATTCTGTCTTTGATCTTGGAAAGTTTCATGTTAGTATTGATCAAGTTATTGCTTCTTTAGACAAACAATAAATGTAATCCATGATAGGTTCCCAAAGGCAGTCCAGGATAGGGCATCTATTGGACTTCTTAGGATGCTAAAATTAGCTAGTCACACAGATCATGACCAGAGTAACCTAACTGAACCTCTTACTGTTAAGACATTATTTTATTAATCGAAATGTTGGTCCTTGTCAGATAATCAACTGGTGAAGGCTTTGAGTTTGGATCTTCTATCAAATTTGGGAATCTTGTTTTTTTTTGTGTTTTTTAGCTTTCTTGCTGTTAGCATCATCTTGGTCATAATAATTGACTAATAGTGGTTCTGGTGAAGCTCTATATGCAACTAGCTCATGTGCAACATGTCTAGGTTATGGCCTAAAGTGTGTGCATATTACTTTTTTCTTCTTCTTGTCTCTCTTCTCTCTCTTTAGGTCAACATCTCTCTCCCCTTCCTTTGCCTTGTTTGTGTTGTCGCTACTTTGTCCTGTTGGCACGCTACCTGATGTCACTCAGACTCACTCCTACTAATAGGCCACATTGCTACCTTCTCATCTGTGTCATCGCCTCCTGCTACTATCACATATGGCCACCTGCTCCTCCTCTCTTGTGTGTGTGTGTGTGTGGTTTAGGTGGTCTCAACATGTACCAATGGTATATATATATATATATATATATATATATATATATATATATATATATATATATATATATATATATCGGTAATAAAACCATGCTAGTTTGGCCATCGATTGGCATCATTTGTGAACCTAGATTTAATCCATGATTCGAACTATTCAGGTTGACTACATGGACTTTTTCCTATTATTAAGCTCTATAGAATGTAGTATACCTAGTTAAGATTAGTCAAATCTTTTTCTTTTTGTTTTCAATAAGATCTTTCAAATATCCCTTACCTCTCTTACATCACTAATTCTTATCTTCTCATTTGTTCTAGCTGGCGTAAGTCTCCTTTGAATACGTTTATACCATCTTAAATAAATTTCCTTGTAGTATTCTCTTTCAGAGTCACACTAAATGGTTCATAGATAAAGATATTTTTTGTTGTATCTTTTATAGCAGTCGCATATATCCACATCAATTTCCTTGTGTTGGCTACAGTAATGTTTTGTATAAAAATAAAGCATGGTTGGCTTTAGGAGTATATGACAATCACACAAAAATCTTGATGTACCTCTCTATCTTACCATCCTTGATTAGTTTTCACTTCTAGTAAATGACCAAGTAACCCTGTTTTATCACTAAACTTCACTTTATAAGCTACCCACAAGACATGAACTTCCTGAATCAACAGCTGAAAGTCAAAGGCACATCAAAATCCTTTATCATTGAACCACAAGCTTCTTGGTGAATGATGTGCCTGGAATCCCTGTTGGTCATTATTAATAGATCCAGGTTTCATAAGAGATGGCTAAAATTGTGAAGAAAATGCATTACTGATCTTTCACATCAGATCTTGGAGAAAAGTTTTGATCATGCTACAATTTGTTGATCAACCTTTCATCGCAAGTGGCAACTTTAGTAGCAAATTTTATAGAGGACATTATATATATATGTATGTATATATATATATATGTATATATATATGTACGTATATATATATATATATATATATATATATATATATATATATATATGTACGTATATATATATATATGTACGTATATATATATATATGTACGTATATATATATATGTACGTATATATACATACATATATATATATATACATACATATATATATATATACATAATCCTTGCTTGAAGACTTATATCATCCTAGGGCTACATACATATATATATATATATATATATATATATATATATATATATATATATATATATATATATATATACATACATATAATCCTTGCTTGAAGACTTATATCATCCTAGGGCTAATGTTGGAAGTTTTGCATTACCCTTAATATTCAAATTTTGGTCACGAAAATATTTCTTTACTTTTTAAGTGATGAATTGGAAGCAATGGATATATATAAGTGGTTTATCATTCACTTTGAAGACCGTGTGAAACTTTCTCAGCATTTCCGTGAAAGACTACATAACAAGTTACTCTTTTCAGATGAGATAATAGTATGCCAGCTTTTAAGTCCTTTATGCTTGTTTATATATTCATAAACTGATTTCTTTCAGCTATTGGAATTATAAAGCACAGCGAATTCTCATTTTTTTGTAGTCCATTTTATTAAATAGTTTGATTACACAGGTAAAGACTTGTGGCTATGCAAACGACTAGTTTTAAATCTGATTGCCTGGGGCTCACCAAAATGGTGTATCATTCATTTCAGTTGGATGATTTGGTCATTGGAGCTTCTCTTCTTATAAAAATGAGTTATCTGGAAGTTCTGCAAGTAGAATCATATAATTAGTGCCAATTTTGTTTATGGAAGTGGAAAGAAGCTGTTGCCAATGTAAATGTGTTGCAGATTGTGCCAGTATGGCAAACGACTAGTTTTAAATCTGATTGCCCGGGGCTCACCAAAATGGTGTATCATTCATTTCAGTTGGATGATTTGGTCATTGGAGCTTCTCTTCTTATAAAAATGAGTTATCTGGAAGTTCTGCAAGTAGAATCATATAATTAGTGCCAATTTTGTTTATGGAGGTGTAAAGAAGCTGTTGCCAATGTAAATGTGTTGCAGATTGTGCCAGTATGGCATGCGATATCATCGTGGTTGGTAGTAGCTTTATTTGTATGGATGCCATTGCATTATTTCCCTTTTGTGTTATGCTTGTTATACATAAGAAAGAGTTTGTTATACATAAGAAAGAGTCCCATTAATATCTAAAATCTTTTGTACTGATCTCTTTTGATTCGTGGAGGTAATGATGGATTTGAAGGGTGGAATAGGTAGAATTAAGTTTTGGGTTAAAGTCTATTTTAGTTCATGTGATTTTGGATCACTTAAATTTTTATAGTTTATTTACATTTAAAATAATTTATACATTTGAAAAAAAAAATAGTGTATAAGTATTTTTCATCAAATTTGAGTTAATATATACGTATAATTTAAATTTTAAAAAATAATTAAGGTATATTTTAGCATTTATAGTTTTGGTTATGGATTATTTTAATTTTTATGGTTTTTTATCTAAAATAATTTATATATTTAAAAATATAATATATAAATTTTTTATATCAAATCTGAGTTAGTAGACGTTAGAGTTTGTTTATGTGATATGTTGACTTATAATAAAATATTAATATAATAATATATATAATTTTTTTTTTTTAAATTGAGATTATTATCAACGATGGAACGAGATGTCGTCGTGGAAACGATCACCAACCGTAGCACCGAGTCGTATTTGCCTAGTTGGACATTGTATGCACGTAGTCTCATTTTGTTGTACTTGCTTGCTCGTTGCACATGTTCAAATCGGTGTGACAGGCTAAATAAATTTAATAATTAAATTATTAATAATTAAAAAATATTTAATTTAATTATTAATTTCACCTACTCGTAGGAAGGTGTGACGAGGAAATCAATAAAGTTTATATAAAATTAATAATTTAAAAGATAAATAAAAATATATTTTTATATTTTTTATTTATGACTTTTTTTTTGACGTGACAACACTTGCGATTTTTTTCGTTGACGAATTTAACGACATAAGAAGAATTGAAGTTAAATAGGTACAATCAGATTGTACCTATTTCTTCGAGATATTTTTTTCTTCGATATATTTTTGAAGAGATATTGTCCCTTTATTTCTTCGATATATTTTTTTTCTTATCAGATTGTTGGGTTTACATGCATATAAAATTTTTGATAGCTACAATCGAATTAAACCCAATTGGGAGACACACGTATTCATGTGTGTAGTCTTGAAGGCTTTTGTTATGTTCCTAAATTTTATTATTGGATTTCATATCGTAGGTGATTTCACAAATAGTAAATCTGCCCCCCTCCTTCTTTTGATATACTTATAAATCTATTTAAATATTTAGATATTATATATTCGTTCAAATGTTTAAATCTTCTATATATACAACTCTATTTAGCATCCAACGTTTGGGAAAAAAATTTAAATATTTAAAATGTTTCTGAGACTATAATTAATTATTTAGTTTCCAATTTCTTAAACTTCAATTTTAAGAGACAAATACAAAAATTAGTACTTAAAAAGATACGTAAACAATAGTTTTGAAGGATATTAACATTAATCATAGTCTCAATGTGAATGCATATATACATCCTAAGTTAATTTTAAGGATAATTTGAAGAATATATATATATATATATATATAATTTTTTGCATTTTAATTAATATAAAAGGAACATACGTACTGCCTCCAAGGAAATAGGACAAAGTGGCCGTTACTTCGGCTTCGAATGAATCGGAATCCGCGGTCTCCGCTCCTCCTCCCTCTTTCTTCTTCCTAATTAACTCTAGGGTTAATATTAGATCATCCCCATTTCATCGACCGATCTCTCCGGCCGTAATCCGAGTACTCCAGCTCTCATCTTACAGGGATTCCCTCCGCTCCAACCCCACCATTTCTATTCCCTGCCCCATCTCCCTTTTACACCTGTATCTTCTTCTCTCCTCTCGGTACGTAGGATGTTCTGCTCCGCTTTCGAATTTTTTGGATTGGTTCTTTGGTTTCCGTGCTCTGAAGAATGTCGGTGTATTGCGTTTGGTGAGTTGGGTTGGTCGCGGACGCGGTTCCGATTGGATTAGCTGTCGTCTCTGGATTTTTTGGGTTGCGGCTTCTTCTTAAAGGCTGGTCCTTTACGTTCCAATTGTACCTTTTGAGATCTTGGTTCCTTGTGGTTGGTTAGTATATTATCTCAAAACTCAAACGTTTATGTCTTTTAATATGTCATAATCGAGAGAAGCGTACATGAAAAGAGTTATGTTATTGCAATTGTTTGTTCGGAAAGTACCGCCTAGCATCTTGTTGGAGAAAAAGGAGAACCTCAATGCAATTAGGCAATTCGTAGATATTTAAGTGTTGTTCAATAAGTAGCACTGATTTCTGTACAAGATTTCTATCATCATATCTTTTTGATGCAAGGTTGATCAGGATCTATATGCAGGTGAACAGTGATCCTGGTTTTGACGTTGTAGTGATATCTAGCGGATACTGATGGATTCAGCCAGGACTTGGTTTCAGAAATTACAGACTAAAGAGAAGATTGCATCTAAGAAGAATGAATTGGGATTACACGGAATGGATGGTACTGAAGAAACACCTTCTGATGCGACAAAGCAAAGGGTGGCAGCTGCTAAGCAATACATAGAAAATCACTATAAAGAGCAAATGAAAAATTTGCAAGAACGCAGGGAACGGTATGGCTAAAAAGAAAAAAACTTCTCTCCTCTCCATTGTTATTGTTATTATTATTTTGCTTCCTACTTTCTTTTGTTTCAATAATGGAGCTAAATAAATATATATTTTCCTAAATTTTATCTGCTCTTATGGGTATTTAGAATTTGTCATATAATTTATAGGAAAAATAGCCAGGAGAAACCAAATCCATGACCAGCTTTCCATCAATGCTGAAGAATGGTGGTCAATGTTTGGTATGTGAAATACTGAGTAAAATCATTTCCAGCAGTGGATTAGAGTCGCATAGATCTATTCTATTTTGCTACCCCATGAGTTTTCTGCTGGTGTGGACAACCTGAATAAGAATGAAGTTTCTCCAGGAGAAACTGCACCATGGGAGCCAACTGCTGTTTTTCACACAAAAGCAGTTTATATGGTGCAAACCCATTCTTAACTCTGATCTAGCATCCATCATCAATCCAATGCATTTTATAAATTAAAGCAACAAATAGCTAAAAGTTAATTAAATATATGAAATTGAAGTGAGATTATGAGAATGTAAGAGATTGTGAATGAAACTAGCATCATAAGGAGAGAAGTGAGTAAAGCCGTAAGTCCTATCATTATTATTGTCATTGATATTTAAGACTGAGAATTGGATGTCCTTTTAGCAAAAGTGCTATAACAATCCACATAAGAGACATTGAACTAACTTCAAATATTTTATCATAATCTAGAAGTGCAAGAACAGGTCTACTGGTAACCACAGGTTCATTATTTGAAAGCTAATTCTCTGCCTCATGCGTCCATCTAGCTCTCCTTTTCACATGTAATCAGTCAGAAGGATTGCAATACTGTTGAAGTTCCATAAGAATTGGTAATAACATGATGTCAATTCATGAAAACTCCTGAAATTTTGTAAGGACTTTGGTGTTTGCCAAATTTGGATCACTGCAATCTTTTTTGCATCCACTTAAATACTTTTAAGGCAAAGCCTGAAAGGTATGCCAGAGGTCAGAAAAGAGCAGTTGTCATGATTTACATTGAGCTTTTTCCCATCTCAAAGTTGTCAGGACTGCTCTTAAAGTTTCACCATTACAATTTTGTTACAGCTACAAAAAAGTATATTGTAAATGCACACATATAGAACTTTATAGTAAAATGAAGAATATCTTGATTCATCATCCACATAGTTGTCTTAGGACATTTGAGAGTCCACATGACAAGACTGACCATTTATAGTAACCTCCATGTCTTAAAAGCTGACTGCCATTTGTCACCTACTTTGATTTTGATATTGTGCTAGCCACTTCTAAGATTAATTTTATAGAATATTTGAGCAGCAATGAACTTGTTGAACTTGTCATCCACTATAGAAATAAGAAATTTTTGACTTGATGGTGATTCAGTTAATAGCTTGCTTATTCATAACATTCATCAAGCTTAATAAAAAAAAAGAAACATTCATCAAGCTTCGTCTTTTCTTTGGATTTAGTAACATTGGAATGATAAATCGACTCAATTTCCTGAATGTATCTCTTGTTTGGTAGGTTGATGACTTGTATATTAAACTCATGAACTCAAAATTTTCCTGAATGATACATGGACTTGTCTATCTCTTTGATTGGACATTCAACACCAAATTGAAACTTCCTGGGCAAAGTATTGACCAAATCTCTTCCCTTGTCTGCATCACCTTGCCAGTGGAGACGCTATGTTAATGGTTTAGTTGATGACCTGGTTGGCAGGCAAGAAATAACATTCCAAGGGATCAGTTGATGGCATATCCCAGTCATCAAAGGAGTCTTTTCTTGGTTTAGTAGTTCCATTGCAATCTTTAATGATAACAATATAAACATATCAATCGTTTCAATTTGATGGTTGTATCACCATTAAGGTCAAGATAGATGTTGTGTCTCTGACTTATTATCATGTCTGGGTTTGTTTAGTGAATTTGGAATCAAAATGGTGTTGTAGCACCTTTCTTATGATAAAATCATTGAATGGACCTTTTAAGATCTCAATTTTTTGAACTCAAAATGATTTTTTGACAATAGTCATGCCACATCATGGGTTCATACATGTCACATCATTTTTGTCATCTGTTCGAGAAGCTCAAAGGTCCAAGCAGCCAAATATTGTTGATACTATGATTGAGTTTGTTGCTTTTTTTGCAGGAGTGTGCATTATCATTTCCTCCTTTCACTTTGATATTTTGACAATGTTTTGATCAATTAATTAGCTTGAAAGAGAACTTATGTTGCAAGTACCGAACCGCTTAAGCAAATTTTAAGTGAAAAAATATTGATAAATTTAATCACATGACACTTGATAGACCTTGAGTCAAATTGTATAGGATACTAGTAGAACCAAGATTCATCATACCACAGCATACCGCTCGATATGGGCAGTATGTACCGGTCTGACAGGGGATCGGTACAGGTGGTACATGTTACCGAGCAGTATATACCGGTCCGATAGGGGACTAGTATGGGTGGTACATATTGGTACATCAGTATGCCCCACCATATTATGTGTTAGTACGTCGGTATGACTCGGTACATACTGTATTGATGCTTGATTGGTATACTGGTATGAACTGGTAAGGCGAACCATGGATAGAACATCAATGCTTTGGATGGTTTTACTCAAGGTTTGCCGTACCGGACTGTACCGCCCGGTACGGGCGGTACGTACCGGTCCGACAGGCCAGCGGTACGCGGACCGCCCCGTACCGTACTGAGTACTGTAGCAGTGTACAGTGCTCGGTACACCTGGGTGTACCGAGCGGTATACCGTACCGTACCGGTACCGAGCCCGGATCGAAACGCCGGTACGGTACGGTACGGCGAACCTTGGTTTTACTAAGGCCAATATAGAATTGCATGACTGTATTCATGCATGTATGTTTAGGACAAGGTACATATTGATAAAAATTTTATTCCTGAACTGTATGGTAACTGTTACTCAATACTTCTTTTTAACAGGCGTCATAATCTGGAGAGGAAACTAGCTGATGCTGATGTTTCTGAAGAAGATCAACACAATATTCTTAAGTATTTGGAGAAGAAAGAGACAGAATACATGCGCCTTCAAAGGCATAGAATGGGAGTTGATGATTTTGAATTACTTACGATGATAGGAAAAGGCGCTTTTGGGGAGGTATAATTATCTAAAGAGCTCTACGTGCTTTTAAGAGTTCGCTCAAACACTCCCACTTTGAACAACAATAATTTTCTATTTATACATCTGTTTTCCAAATTTATGAAAATGTTCCATTGCAGTATGGATGTATATATGTTGTAAAAATATATTTTTATGCTTTAAGTGGGAATCCTCTTTAAGTATAAGCTTTTTGCAAATAGTCAGTAGAAAATGCAGTTCATTGCTTGAATCTCCTGATGCAAGCATCTATTGTGTCCAAGTCTAGTCAAAGTAAATTCTGCTTGCTGCATGCATGTATTTTTGAGGCACTGAGGCTTGCATCATTTATGACATAGTTTTACATTTTTGCTTCTTCCACGTTTTCTTGCTTAATTCGTTACTTTTCTTATTCATAAAAATCATATCCTTTAGTAACCATTCTCTACTGTACTCAACTTCATGCATAAATTAGCTATCATAAGTTGAAAGGTATAAGAAATATCTGTATAGCAGCTCATGTAAATGATATTATTTATTAATATCATCGTAGCAGCTCATATGAGTGTCATCCTGCAGGTCAGGGTCTGTAGGGAGAAAGAAACTGGTAATGTATATGCAATGAAGAAGCTTAAAAAATCAGAGATGCTACGTCGAGGACAGGTTGAGCATGTTAAAGCTGAAAGGAATCTTCTTGCAGAGGTTGACAGCAATTGCATAGTGAAGCTATACTGTTCCTTTCAAGACAATGAATACCTATATCTTATCATGGAATACCTACCTGGTGGCGACGTGATGACATTGCTTATGCGAAAGGATACACTGAATGAGGATGAGGCCAGATTCTATATTGGTGAAGCAGTTTTGGCTATTGAATCCATCCACAAACACAATTATATTCACAGGTTTGTGGAATACATTTGAACATGCCTTGGGATTGTCATCTTCTCTCATCAATATTTAGAAGCTGTAACACTCTGTTTTGCTCATTAGGGATATAAAGCCTGACAATTTGTTACTCGACAAATTTGGTCACCTGAAGCTTTCAGATTTTGGATTATGTAAGCCACTGGATTGCAGTAATTTTCCAAATTTGCAAGAAAAGGATATTACTAGTGGAAGGAACTCTGGCGGGTCTTCCCACTCTGATGAACGTTCATCTGCACCAAAGAGGACACAACAGGAACAACTAGAGCACTGGCAAAGGAATAGAAGGACATTGGTGAGCTACTTATAAATACATATTAAGGATAAAACGCAATGACATATGAGTCACAACATAAAATTACTATAAATTTGTACCTGTAATGCTTTGATGGTTTTATTTTATTTTCATCTATAGCTAGTTGGATCTTAATGCTTTCATGGCTTTTGTGCCATGAAAGTATTACATAATGTATTTTATGGATTATCCCTTTAATTCATCGGTTTATTGTCAATTCCATTAGAACATGCTGGTCAATTTACAGTATTCATGTTTATTAATAAAATAAAAATAATGGTGCAAATTATATTTCCACTAGAAATCTAGATAAGTATAAGTTGAAAACATCATGTTAGAATTAGATTATAGAAAAAGAAGATGTTATGAATATCTAAAAGCAAATATAGGATCTTCTTCTAACATTATAGGGACAAATGGTTGAACTGCAGAATTTTGTGCTGTACTTTCTTCCTGTTGCATCCAAGACACAATCTCCTCTTGTTCTTGGAAAGTTGGGATGCAACAACCTCTCTTTCTTGATGTTTTCACTTTTCATTGTAACTATTTTTAGACTCATGCAAGGACTGGGATATCATGGAACAGAGCATACTCATGCCTTTTTGACATGGTATGATTCTGTTATGCTGATCGGCACACACGTGTTGCCCAACACTAAGCCAAAGTTTTCGTAGCCATATATCACGACCCTCAGTGCTGGTTCTGACTGGCATTTCAAAATTTCCATAAGATGAAGCCGTATCTTTGGCATGGATTGGCATAGTGGGTATCAATATCTTTTCAGCATTATATGTTTCAACTCATGCAAAAACTTCCCAATCAATATATAATTTGGCTTCAATTGACAAATTCTTTGCTTGGTGCTTCTCACAGAGAATCTTCAGAGGCTAAGCAGTTTTGTTAACTATAATAATTAAGGAAAAAAATACACAGTAGCTGAGACAGGACCAAGCAAGTTGCAGCATATCTTAGATTTCTTTATATTTCTGCAAAATCATTTTGGTACCACATCAACAAGCATCCATTGTTTGCTCTACAATAGTGCTTGCATGAAATATTGACTACTTATTTGGATCTGAACCATTGAGTGGTTCTTGGGTTCATATGTTTGACCTGTTTTGACCTTGATATATTTCAGTCTATATCTCGGTCTTTTTGTTGCAGTTTTTTTCCTTTTTCTATCTGGTGTTTGTTGTTGGATGGCCTCTAATGTCAGGTCAATCAAGATATCTGAGTGGTTAAGGCACAAAAATATCCAGTCAAGATGTCAGAAGTTCAACCTTGTTGTGAGAGTCTAATGTGCATATTATGTAACACTTGAATGGATGGAGTTTATTTTAATGACAGTTCGGTGTAATTGTTTGTTCGAAAGAAATTAAATTGTCTTGTATTTCTCTCTCTATTTTCTCATAGGTCCATCTTAGATCAATCTTCTATAACAAAGATAGCATAAATTTGTAATTTTTAATGTGGCGGTTTACATAACTTGAATTAGTTGTTTTCTTCTTTACTTTTGCAAGGCTGGAAGTGATTGAGCTATTGATTGAAATAACCCTTTCCAAAAATTTAAGATTATAGACTTTGTAAATTATTGATCCCGCAAAACTCCGTTTGTTTTGCATATTCACTTTGGGGCCTTGCATTATTATCTCAAATTCTCAATGCAATAACTAGATGTTGGTTTTGGATCGCATATACACCTTTTCAAGAGATGTATATATTACAAGGGGAGAGAGAGGGAGATTCCTCTACTATTGACCGAACATGGAGGTAAATACATATATGTGTAAATGAATAAAGGCAAATTTGGAGTTTGCCTTATATAGAGGGAAAGTCTTATTACCATATGCATATGTTGTGATATATAAGTCTTTTGAAGATAGAGGTAAATTATTGGAGTTTGTAGGTTACACTAGAAACCACAAAGATTATATTCATTTTGCATTATGGTGAATTGCAACTCAAATAGTGATTGGGTCATTGAGGATGAGTTGTCACTGACAAAGAAATCATGCCAATGTTACAAAAAGGGCAAAACTAGTGCATGAGGTTGTCATCATTATGTAGTCTTGCCTCTTTAAGTAGAGAGGATGTTTTTGTGATAACTGATTCCCCAGGTCGCAAAGGAGAAACCTGGTGGTTGTGCCAGCTACCAAGATAATACTCTCATGTCAACATTACTGAGTAGGGCAAATATGCTTACTTTTATGTACAAACGTACTATTAAATGCTGCTAAGTTACAGTTCTACAAGTTTGCGGGTATCTAGGATCTGACTTCTCTGATGTTGCTATTGGACATCTTCAGGCATACTCTACTGTTGGTACACCTGACTATATTGCTCCAGAAGTTCTACTGAAGAAAGGTTATGGCATGGAATGCGACTGGTAAGACTTTTTCTTTTTTGGCATTATAAACCAATTCATAATGCATCTCAGGTAATGGAATTCTTGTGCTTTATAATATGTTTTCTTATCTTTATGTAGGTGGTCGCTTGGAGCCATCATGTTTGAAATGCTTGTAGGTTATCCTCCATTTTATTCTGACGAACCTATGGCAACATGCAGGAAGGTAATGCCAATTTTTTAGACCTCTTCTACAACATACAAAGCATACTGGCCATGGAATATTTATTGTTTGTTAATGTTTATGTCATTAAATCAACTAGTCAAATGTACATCTCATTGTTTTGTTCCACCGCATATTTATAAAACACTACTTGACATTTGTAGTGATTTCTGAATTCGTACAGTTAGTCATCGACTCACATAAATCCAGTTTTATTTTGGCATGGAAGAACCATCTTTTTAAGATATGTATCTAATTATTATTGTCTCCTAATCACGTTGGAGCCTTGATCATTATGGATATTCTTTTGCCTGGTGAATTTATTCAAAATTTCTGCTAAGCCAGTAACTAAATAGAGCTAGCCTTGGTTACTAGTTTCTTTCATTTTACTTTCGCAGCTTTTAATGTTTGAACTTTGAAGTCTATATTTCCTTTTCTAAGTTCTGTTGTATCCTGTAAAGTAATCTGAAAGATGCATTGCATATAGGATCTCTTTACTGATTTGTCATTGTTATCATATTTTCTTTTTGTAACTTCAGTCTTTTCCCTTTCCCTTTTTGGTTAATTTATATAGATAGTTAATTGGCGAACACACCTGAAGTTTCCTGATGAAGCAAAACTATCTGCTGATGCAAAAGATCTAATCAGTAAACTCTTGTGCAATGTTGAACAACGGCTTGGCACAAAAGGTGCTGATGAAATAAAGGTTGTTTCTTATGTTTTTTTCAAGTTCTAGAAAAATTTAAAGGACTCCATAGCAACGCTATATATACTAATAGTAGTACTGCTTCAGGTGCACCCTTGGTTTATGGGCACTGAATGGGACAAACTTTATCAAATGGAGGCTGCATTTATACCAGAGGTGAAGGATGAGTTGGATACCCAAAACTTTGAGAAGTTTGAAGAGGTATCATTGGTTGTCAAGATTCTTTTATTTGTTTTACCTTATAAATTTAATATGCATTCTTTCCCTGTCAATGTCTTGCAGTCTGGTGAGCAAATTCAGAATTCATCTAAGTCAGGCCCTTGGAGAAAGGTCACTATGACTTTTTTTTTCAAAAGTTTGGACTATCATTTCTAGCATTTTTTTTATTGTAACAATAGTGTTTACTTGAATCTCTGTTGCATCATGTTACTTTGCATCTTCATTATTTAAGATGCATACAGCATACTTATAGACTTCTTTATAGATGCATTCTTTTGACTTTATAACATATTTGGGCATCTCCATAGATTTCCATCCTTACATGTATGGTTGCATTTATATGTCTTTATTCCCTAGTTGAGTCTGGTATATATATGTGCGTTTGTCTATCTGTGCATTACGAGGATTGCCATCTTGGTGACTTTTAGTGTTACAATAGTGTATCAAAAAACAAGCACATGGATTTTACAGCCACAAAATAATACAATCATTCTTGAACTCTTCTGACCAGCATATCAATCTTGCCATGGCACTTGTTGGTCTTCTATTCTGACTTGTTGGTGGCAAGAAATGGTACACTGTTTTGCAATAAACATGTTGCCTATGACATACTGGTGTAGAAGGTCGCAGAACACCTTGTATCTGCTGATCGGGATGTTGATCAAATTTGATTTTGGACTAGCTGAAAGATAGGTACATTATATTAACACAATCTTTTCTTTCTCCTATTTTTTATTTCCAAAGACTATAGCTCCCTGTTTTTCTCTCCCTGACGTTTGAAGCATGATGCTTAGGACCCACCAACACTTTTAAAAATTTTCATTGCAAACCACATCCTGTTGGCCACCTGTCGCTTTGGTCTTGACCATCCCTTCAATGGTCTCAAGTATGGATGCAACTCAGTTAAAATCAGTTCGTGTAAACCAAGCTTAGATCATTTTGGTCAGCCTATAATCTAACTCGACCCAGCCTAACTCCAATCCAAGATCAATTTAAGGATGGGCTGGGTTGGGCCTCGGGTTAATCAGGTCTCCTAAGAGAGGAAGGGAACCCAATAGAAGGGAAAGATCTAGGCGTTCAATGCACCAAGAAATAAAAAAAAAAAACATGTCATAGTTGATAAATTGCTCATAGATTCAGAAGTTATTCCAGGTTGTGAAAGGAAAATGGTTTCAAGTCATTCAACAAATAAGCTTAATAAATGGCGATTGATTGGTAGAAGATGCTCTACCTCTATACAACTTCAACAAAAGCCTGGCATTGATTAAAAAAATTGAAGCTTCTCATAAGTTTCATTATCATTGCTCCACTCATTCTACAAATGCTTAATAGATCTAATATAACAAAGTGGAAAGAAGCATCCTTTCAATATCCCAAGCTGTGAATAAGAGTTTGATAAAATGCTCAAGTGTATGATTTTCTAGAGTGTTTGTGGGAAATAGAGAAAGAAGGAAACAAAAGAGAGATCATGGAAGCACGAGAGATGCAAGAATTCATGGAGGTGGTAGGAAAGCCGGTGAATTGTCATAGAAGAGGGTGCGGACAGGGCTGTCAAGAGGAAGGTGATGCTATGGTGGGAAGCTATTTTAAGTTTTGACTGAATAACTATATATACAATATTTTACATTATGGACTTGTTAAATTAGAATGGAAACAGGATTGCCTCAAATTGCCAAAAACCTCAATCAAGGCCCAATTCAAAATAAGTAGGGTTAAGTAATTGTAGCCCAGCCTCACCCAAGCTTGTAAAACTTAGCCCAAGCCTTTTGAAAATGGATTTCAATAATTTTTGGGGTAACCCCTCCAACTTGCAGCCCTAGCCTCATAGTCATGGGCCCTCTAGATCATCTTATTTCTTGTTGGTAGTTTTCTTATAGAATTATAATCGCCTCAATTGATAGTCATAATGACCTGCAATTGATGAGTCAAAATTTCCATTAAACACCATTGCTCTAGGTGATTGTTGAGATCCCTCTACAAAAGGTAACTGTGGCTTTCTTTAGATTTTTAGCTTTACACTAACTTACCTTCAAAATGTTATTTATTTTTTATATTTATTCTTTCCCATTATGTCATTCAATTTGTCTCTGTTGCTAGCTGTCCTTGCCGCTCCATATGTCTGCAAGATGAAATAGAAGTGCTACTGAGAAGAGGGTTTTGAGTCTTTTGACCAATATTGTTTTTGATATTAATCAGTATGCTTGATATGGGCTTGAAATGTAAATCCTTACCCTATAGTTAAAAACATGGTCCATTGGTGTTGCCCAAAACACATATAAAACTCTTAAAATTATACTGAAACATTTGAAACCATATAAAAACTTCTTATATATTACATCTAACACCCCTAGATTTAGCATTAACAAGCTAATGGCTCGAGATGGCCCAATACTTGAGTCCTTGGCATGCAATACATATTGGTCGGGCCAAGAATTGGGGTGGCACTGGTTGAAATCCCTAGTTAATGGCAATTCAATGCTTGCTTCTTTCATATTAATAATACATTATTACAACTCTTATATGCATCAGGTAAGTGAGTAGGGAAGGCTCAATTTTCTTCTTTTGGTCGTGCATGTAAGAATCTAAGAGTGAGGCTATAAAATTTTTTGATCTCATTTGGATTGGCCAAAACCATGCTTGAGACTTTCAGTCTCTCAAATTCAGCAATCAGCCTAGGTTAATGTGTGACATCTTAGCTGCGATGACCAATTGTAGCTGATCTACAAGAACCTGCTTCTTGTAGCAGTTTGTGAAACTGTTCTTCTGATGAGTGATGTCACTGTAGATAGAATCATTTCATGCGTTTTTTTTTTCTCACTTTGTTATCTGCTTTGATTATTTACAAGTAATTATTGTGATGGCTTCCTTGTCTACCCTTGCAGATGCTTTCATCCAAGGATTTGAATTTCATGGGCTACACATATAAGAACTTTGAAATAGTTAATGATCATGTAGTGCCTGGGATAGGTATAATATTCTTCCTTTGTCTTTTCCTTTTTGGCTACAAAGACAAAATATTCTTGGTGCATACATCACCTATCCCACCCCTAGGAAGATATTTTTGTTTGTTCAGTTCCCCCTATAATTTTATACTGTGAGTTGCATTATGTACCGCTGCTGTTCTTTAGCTGTAGTTTTGAAAAATACCAACTGACATAGGATCAAGGCAGCTGGAATTCTCACAAAAATGAGGAGGAAAATAATGCTATGCTGTAGTCTATGTTGCTATTCCTTTAAATGGATATTATGCTCACACTTTAAAATAAAGGGTTGTTTGACATCTGTATGTGCTAGACAGTTGTGACTAGTCAAATGCTCAAATGTGGATGAAGGTTTTATGGCGGAATCATGTCTACCATTTGATGGTTTTCAAATTATACCTTTTTTATTTGACTACAAGACCTTTCGTACTTGCTCTATGATGCTAGGTAAAATGCAGTTACATGTGCCTATTAGAACCTTTATCAAGTCAACTTGAGTCTTTATTGGGCATAGTATCAATACTTGGTACATTACAACATGTCTCACTTATAATTGTTGATCGGATGTTTGATTTGGTACAAGTTGGGTGTTCTCATGGAATTCAATTAGGTGCCAAGGGGGTTGTACTTGCTTTTTAATATTAGTTGTGTCCTGGGATTATATGACCTCCTAGTCTTGATTAGGATTCTGTCTGGTCTGGATTTCCTTATAAAGGAAATCCAAAGTGAATTTGCACTCTTTTTAAAAATAGGGAATTAACACTATTCGTGAATATAGTCTGCCATTTGTTTCTTGTTTTAGATGATTTGAGTAGTCTTGACATGGAAAGACACTTATTAAACCAATTTTTTGTTGGAATAGGTGATATATATGTAATTTTGAGTTAGACATTTGGTTATGTTTAAAAGGCCATAGGGTGGCATATTGATTATTACAGTATCGTTCAAGTTTGAATAGATATCTAATTTTTGGGTTTAACTGGTTAGGGTTTGACTGCTAAGACAATGTCCACTGGTTGTGTCTTGCAAAATGCAGATGAGAAATGATGGTTGCAGAATTGTATAATGGAAAAAAACGAAAGTAATATATAAAAAGATGAGAAAGAGATTGAATTATTTTAAACTCATCCAAACCATATAATGGCCTCATGCCAGGGTCCTTTAGACTCATATGTCTTCAAGCACAAGTGAAGCAAAGTACTTGCCTCCTTCGACTCATTGTCTTTTTGTTTTTTTTTCCAAAGTCATTGTTAGTATCATAAGCAGTCAATAGCTCTCCATCACAAAGATGGCACATATTACCCAAAATAGCTGACCATACATATTTGGATGTCAACCACTATCCTTACTAACAAATAAAACCTAACCTAAGCATAGCAAAAACAAGTGTTGGATCCTTCTTTATTTTCTTTACTTTTCTTCTTGATCCCCAAATTATATTATCAATGTACTCTCACAGTAGGAGTTGACAGAAAGACAGTGGAAACAAGGCTTTTGATCTTGGTCTGGTACCAATGTCATTCCTTGGTTGGACTGGTACAATACTGGTACTGACCCATTCTATGTTAGAGTGCCTTAATACATGTCGATACATCAGACCAGTTTGATCACTGGTTTTATTGCATTTTTTTCCATAATTACGTCGTTATCCATACTGTTAAGGCTTGTAGTATAATTGATATACCACAAAAACATAATTAAAATATCTAAAAATACAAAAATTATAAATAAGGAACATACAGATGTTAATAACAGTAAGTCTGATTGCATGTCAATATATTGGATCATATTAGTGGAAGCCCTTGAAAGGTGGTTATGGCTGGAGGTCAAGATTGTAGTTTTGTATAATTTATGAATGATATTTACCCCAATGACATTAATAGTGGTCGGATCTTAGGTGATCTAGTCATCTAGGTCGAATCAGTTATGATTAAATCTATGTCAAATCTAGAAGGACCTAATCTAGATCTATGTGAATCTTGACTGAATCCACACAAATCTAGCTCAGATCTATGAGTATCTAGCTTAGATCTATGTGTATCTAGCCAAGATCCATAGAAATCTAGGTTAGGTCCGCACGAATCTGATTTATATTGAAGTAGATCTACACTACAAGCAAGTAGATCAACCTCAATGAATAAGAAATGCAAAAAAAAATTAAACATTAAAATAAATGACACATAAGCATGAAAAGTAAACATGAATTAATAGTTGAACATGCCATTTAAAAGCAAAATAAGCACCAAACCAGAGAAATAACTCCAAAATTGCCATTATTTGGAGAAGAATGTTAAGCTTCATTAAGTTGTTTCGCTGGTTTGGTGTTATTTTTATCCAAATTTACAAATATCAAGAAAGAAGGGACCCTAAGGGTGTTTGCGATGAAAATGAGCGAGAGATATAATGGTAGCAAGAGGTAGGCTTACCAACTTGGTAGGTTGCCTTACTGCTTAAAATAACCCTGAGCTTGACTTTCTTGGTTCGTTGAGTGGTATGCTTGGAACTAATTGGTACTGTGCAGTAAGAGTCAGTCTGCATATTGGTCTGAGGTCAAACTAGTAAATATTTGTATGACTGGAATTTTAATCCTTGTGTGTAATAATGTTGCCGACGCCCGCCCTTCAAAGTGCATTTCTTGTGGAAGATCCTGCTTGCCAAACTATTCTAGTATTTCTTTAGAATGGCCTCGTTCCTTTGTAAAGAGCAGGATACATATTTCTTTTAGATGGGTCTCATTCTAAGCCTTCACAGACGTAGTTAGGGTTTAACCTACTTTCATACATGGAGCTAATTTTTTTATAAATAATTTATTTCTTGCAAGAAAACACATAAAACAAATATGAATTGCATATAATTAGTAAACATCAATTAAATGAAACAAAATAATGCTAAACTACTATCAAGCTAGTTTCCATTAAGCAAGCGATTAAACAGTTTTGATATTTTGGTGGAAAGCTAATGAGCAAATTTATAGATCAAGCCGGTTAGTAGTAATTCCAAACAAACAAATAAGCAATATAAATAGAGTAGTGAAGAGAAGAGAATAAGACTTGAGGAGGTATAGTAGTTTAGTCAGCCTAGATACACTCCTAGGCATGCTGACTCCTTGAGGTCACCAGTTCCACTGCTTGGTCCTCTTCTGCCATGAAGATCAAACCACTCATGTAATTTATTTTCTCAAGTTAAGAGAGAACCTTACAACAGTTATTTTTGAGGCCAAGGACTTTACTTTCTTATAACTTGTAAAGGCCAGGAAATAACACCTCTAAACCCTCAAAAAACACAAGAAATAAAAATAAAATGCTCTCAAAACAAGCACACCTACAAGACGATAGAGAATCCATAGTATCAATGCTAAAGCTTGTGATGTGCTAGTTGGAGCTAAAGAATATTTCAAGTGAATGGTAAATGGAAGCTTAAGGGATGTCTCAAGTGAGTAGCAAATGATAGCACAAAGATGAGTCAAATGAAGCTCATAGAGGGCACGAATAGAGGCAAAAGGGGGCTTGAAAACAGCATCTGATGGATAGAAAACAGTCAGAGAGAGGACATTTCCTGGCTGAGTGTGTTTCTGTATCTAGTGAGTAGTCAGAGGATGTCCTATCAGCACATAGATGGTCTTCTAGTGATAGTGAATTCCAGAGGACAGAATTAGTGTCTTAGGCACTTTGAGTCCTAACAAGTAAATAATTTAATTTCAAGGGGTACTCAGTCATGAATCATGGCATTGCCACATTTTTGGATAACATAATGTATTCATACTTCATAGTCCCAAGTCATAACATTTATAGAATAAATTATTAACCATTATGTATTGTGTTACTAGTCACGAATCATGTCATACTAGGATAGATATTTTCATCCTTGAATATACTTTGTTACAAAAGAATTTCTATAATGTTATTAAGCAACATACTTGTGCTTACATGCTTCTGACCTGTCATCTCATGTCCCTTGTAGCTGAGTTGAAGAAGAAGGATAAACTGAAGAGGCCAAGTATCAAATCACTCTTTGGTAATCCTATTTTCCCTTGAAAAGGATTATGGCTCTCATGCTTCTTGCTTGTTTAGAGAATAAAATTTCATTTCTTATTTGACACTCTTTTTAAAATGCTATTTCTGTATTCTAGTAAAATGCTCTGTGATTATAACTTTAGCCATCATCTGCCACATCATACACTATAGCAAGGTCTGTCATACTGAAGCGTACTGGCCGTACCGGGCGGTACGTATCGGTCCGACAGATTACCGATATGCGGATCGCCCGGTACCGCTACAGTGCTACAGTACTATACTGTAGCATTGCTACAGTATGAAAAAGTATTAAATTGTTCGGCACACTAGGGTGTACCGCTCGGTACGCTCTGATGTACCGCCTAGTACACCGGTATCGTACCGTACCGAGCTTGGGTTGAAACACCGGTATGGTACGGTATGGCGAACATTGCACTGTAGCTTGTTTCATGATTACATATCCATTGCTAACATTTAGATAAATATCTATCCAGCTTTATTTTTTTAAGTATAAGATGATGAAACATGAAAGAAACATTAAATGCTAGGAGAAACAGCCTATATTTGAAAATTTTGAAGTTCACTTCTTACATTTTAACGTAATGGTTTTCTGCAGCTTTTTCCTCTGAACAAGCATTCTCACACAAAACATTAATACAAATGATCAATAATTTATTACTTCTTAACATATTTTCTGGCATTTAGATAATAATCCCAGGATGTTTAAATACCATAAGCAATAATTTTGGAATACATGAATGTGCATAAGGCTTCTCATCTTTTAAATGAAACCCTTCTTAGGGCCAATATTCTGAATATTCATAAAGAAATCTCTTGCTTGTTATATCTCAAAGGACAAACCGTGACAGAGTCCAGTTTCACAGTTTAGACGCCAAAGAATCTGAAGTTTTGATATCAGTGACCATGTTAGTGAACCTTCACTGTAGATCGAAGTGCCCCTAGACTTCCATATCATTTTCTTAAATGTCTGACACTTGTCTATGATGAGTCTGTGACTTATGATTTCCCATCACATCTTTATACAGGAAAAAGTGTATAGGGAATAATCAAGTCTAAAATTCAACTCTAAGATCTACCATGTTTTTTAATTTTTACACACATAAGCCATTGACAAATATTATAAAGAAATGTTTATATTGGTCAATATGTAATGATTGGAGAGGCACAATGATATATAAACAATCTTGCTATCTCAATGCTCGGAAGTAATGATTTTGGTCCATTCATTGAATCTATCATCACATTGTATTAAATAGTTCACAAACAGGGCTTAAATACTTAGGAACTAAAACTGCTTTAAATTGTAGCAAATATTATTTTCCTTGAAGGAGGTTCCTGTCTAATCATGTGCTGCTACCTATTAACTTACAAATTAGGAACTTTATGTATTTAGTTAGAGGCAGGGAGTAATTTGCTGCTGGCACCTCACATTTTGTTGTACGTATTTAAGAATCCTCAGAGACAGAAGACCAGTCTGATGAAGCTATTCAAGGGACCTTCGTAAACTCCTGCCAATTAGAAGTCTCAAAAAGCCAGGGCTCATCTTCTCCATGAACGCCATTGATTAATATCAGCAATTACGGAGGCTCATCTTTTCGACAAATCACATTGGTCACCAAAGGGTGTTGGTCCAAATAGTTCTCTGGTGCAGCATCTAATCAATCAGGCAAAATTGCAAGCAAGCAGCAAGACCCGAGGGCAGAAGCAGCAATACTTGGAAGTGACAGTGGGAATCCTACTGCTCCGACGAGAGAGTTCCTTTTTCTTGTAAAGATTTGCTTTCATTTATCTATCATTCGGTTCGGCTGTTTCTTTTTGTATTTTATGATGATTTTGTTTTGTACGTGTGAAAAATTGTACAGAGCTTCTTGTTGAGTTTTGGGGGAGCTGCTCACTAGTGATTGTGGATGTTCCCTTTGGGTTAGAAGTATGATGTGAGGATTGATTGAGATTGACATATGAATTTTGTTTGATCCTTCGGGGACCAGATATGTCACACGTATTGTTCTGATGATCCACTAAATTTGTGCCTAAATCTAGCTAGCTAGATTGAGGTGTGACTCATTATGTGGCCACATTGCATCAACTGAGGGACAGACATACAAAGCTTTAGATATAATCAAGATCAGTCGCTATTTCCTGCTGATGCTTTGTTAGTTCCATATGTGACGTACTTAGGTCCGTTGGCTGTAGAGAGAATTAGGGTTTCAATGAGAATTTTGACACCCATAGTCACACACATCTAGGAATTTACAGAAGATGAGTAGAAATATTTGCCTCTATGGATTGACATGAGCTAATACAATGTCAGAAATTTACTGCAATAGATTCGTGATTTACCCTTACAATTAGATTTTTGTTTTCCTTAATCAGCGTGAGATTATCTTAGCAAACCTTGGAGTTGAGAATCCTAATGGTATTAGGAAGATGGATACTTTAGGAGTCTCTGATAAATTTTATTGCATGATCTTTAGATAATGACTTTGGATTTTGAGCTAGAATGATCATTCTCTTGGTAAATTGATGATTATAAAAATAGAAATATATAAAACGGTCTCTCAAGGATGTTTTTACACTGATTAAAATAATATTTTTTATTTGAAAAGAACTAAATAAATAGTTATGACTTTAGAAGCTTGAGAACAAATTTTGTAATAATCTAGAGGTACTTTACTTAATTTTTGGGTTTGAAGTTATTCCTTATATATTTTTCTAATTGACATGCATCATAAATTTTATTTTTAATAACTTTAATTTTAGATATTTTTTATACAAATTTTTTAGTTCTAATTTATGAAATTAATTTTATATCCTAGTCTCGTATGCCAAAGTTATACATCATCGTTCAAAAATAAGTTACATTAAGAAAATCATCAAGATCAATAGTATAAATATTATCACTTCTTAAAATTATCATAGATTTACCCTTACTTGATATTTGTATGATGGAAGCATGAAATTCAAATTTAATATCATATTTCTTATCATAAAGTTCTTTAGTCAAGATTTGATTTATTATCAATATTTTCAATGTCAATAATTTTTTCTTTATTATTGTTGTTGTCTCCAAATGTAATATATCTTCTATCTTGACCAGTGAGGTTTGAGAAGTTTATAGGATTTATGACCTAAAGATTAATTTTAGATTCTTTTATTTTACTTGTGTTTTCATAAGTGACTTCAAGTGTGTGTCGTATATCATATGCAATATAACTCAATTAAACCCATTTTTCTCTAAAGTATAAAATAAAGTATTCATAGTTTAAGAAAATATTCTCTTTTAAAAAATATTCCATCGATTTAGAAGATTTTTAAAAATCAAACTTAATAATATTTTATAAATTAAAATTTATAGAAAGCAAGAAAATCCTTATTCATGTTTTTCAAAGTGTAATTCATCCCATCCGATTGAATATTGGAAGACATGTGATAGAGTATCCCTCTTGATTGCTTGAAAATATCATTTACTCTCTCTTGAGAGTTAATCCAAATAAGAGAACTTTACTTTGATACCAATTGTTAAGAACTTAATGACATTGGTGGGTTGTGAATTAGTGCAATAGTATTTTTAATCGATTTTAAAACTCAATTAATAAATCAATACATTTTGAAAAGTCTGATAGATTAATTTAAAACTAAGCCATATGTAAAGAACAAATAAATAGAGGCATAGTAGTTCAAATTTTTCTAACAAACGAAGATCAATTTTTTCTAACAAACGAAGATTAATTTCAACCTATGACCACTCTCGATTCTTCTTCCCTCGAGATTATCAGTTTTCACTATCAATCTTCTTTCTAACAAACGAAGATCAATTACCCTTATTATAATTTTTTTTTTCTTTTTCATGCTTAGGAGATAACTTTTACACTATCTTTTTACATGAGATCTCTCACATCCTATAATTTAGAATTTCAACCAAACTCAATAGAAGGAGACTAAAACTATACACAAAATGAGAGCTTACGACACTTAACTAGCTTAGCTAAATATTCTATCAACCATGTCTAAGTGGGGCATTCATAAGTTCCCAAAGGCATCAAGAATGAAGCCAAATATTTAAATTATCTGAAATTAAGGGTACGGGTAGTATTACCACCGTCAATGGATAGTATTATTATTGTAACCATGTTATAAATCTGGATTGATGGTACTATTGTCGGCCTAGATAGTACTATAGAAATATTGATAAAGTACAAATAATACTTGACAGTTTACTCAAGCAGTATTATTGCTTGAGCTTAGCAATACCATCACCTAGGTCAAAAGCTTAGCAGTACTACTTGAGCTTAGTAGTACCATCACCCAGGCCATCACTTTGGCCTTCTAATGAGCCTAATTCGACTCGACTTTAAGCCTAATGGCTTTCTTAATAAATTGATATTGTTTCAGCCTAATACCCACTCAAATTAATTCATAATAATCTCAATCAAGACTTTTACAAATCAACCATATATTCGACACGTTTACGAAGCTTTTGATAGGTTATACACTATTCTGACATGTCGACCGATCTTCTAGTATCTTACCCCAACCTTTGACACATCGACCTTTCATTTGACATATGCTCATTCTACTAATATGTCAATTTTTCTACGACATTCTCCTCTGGTGTAATATTTGATCCTTTTAACAAACCTTTAGCATAAAGTTCGATTTTCGACCCGTCGATCAATCCTTTGATTCAATATCTAATTTTGACATGATGATTTTTCAACATAACGTTCTACTCTCTTACTTAATAGTTGGCTTTTCGTGGTCTGTCTAATCAAATATTTTCTTTATCACGTATCTTAAAAGTATATCAGTCTAATAAACTCATCAATTAGTTTTATCATTAAAATTCAAGATTCACCTCTACCTTACTGCTACACTGCTACAGTAACTGCTACAGTGCTGCGGACCGGTAACAGTCGGTCCGCATACCGAAAACCTGTCGGACCAGTATGTACCGCCCGTACCGAGCGGTACGACTCGGTACGACAGACCCTGCGTGAAACGTTGAATCTTGGAGATGGACCCTCTTGAGAACTTCCAAACCATAAACGGAGTGGATGCTCTACATCGACCAACATTGATTTCCGAGGAAGAATTGCCACCTCTAATAATGAATCCTGATCACAATCAAGATAAGAAGGTTACATGAAGAAGAAAGTGATCGTCCATAAAGACGATAGTTTTACGACCTAAGACCTTGCAGTTGATCTGACGGTTAATCAATGGTTTTTCTTCTTGAAAATTAAAAAGCATAGTAATTTTAATCAAAGTTGCTGACATAATTTTGATGTAAATCTGTATTCACATTTATGATATGTTTTGCGTTTATCCGCCAATGCACACAGATAAACGAAGAAAAGCAAGATATGTTAGTGACCATAATATGTTCTATATGTATAGCAGTATATCATAAACGGGCATAAATGTATAAGTTTACATGTATAAGGCAAATTGTCAATTTGAGCAACAAATTATATTTTATATAATTTGTCAATGCTGATCAATGTCTCTACCATTGTATATGTCATAAGAGCATATGTAATATTTTTTAGTTGTTGTTTTACTGAAAGGAGAATAACTTTTCAGTATTTTTCATAAATAATAAATGATGAAGACCAAATCTGATCATAATACTTTACCAACAGTCAAGATAGACATCGACTAAGTCATAATAGAGAGTCCAAACGAAGCATCAATTATGTCGAAGAATATTCTACAACAAAGATTGATTATGAAATTCACGTCACCAAAATGATGAGGCAAACCCCAAATCAACACAAAACGTTACTAAGATTGACACCATATCCCATTTAGAATTGAGCTAAATTGAAACTAACACATATTTTAAATGTAAAAACAACTCGAAAACTATGATATTGTTGTATTGTCGATGCTACCATCATTACTCAGTCATTTTGCCTCCATTCTTTACGTTGATCACCACCCATCTCATCCCCATTGTTGTTGATGCCATCACTCACCACCATCACCCTTATTACTACCACAATCATCACACGGCTACCACACAGTTACTATCATTACCACAATCATCTTGTAGCCACTACCACAACTATATCATAATATCACCATCATTGCAATCGATACCATCTTTAGTGTATCAATACCATTGTTATCACCACTAACCACGCAACAACCTCTACCATCAAACACATCATTACTACCATTGTCATCATCTCATTTTGCCATCGTCACCACTTCCACCATCACTACAAATTGAGGAGATGAAAATGAATGAAGATAAGGTTTTCAAGTAAAAAAAATCTACTTAATTAAGATATACATACTCTTAATCTCTTCTTGGATTTCCATGTATCAAGGTGCTCCATAATAAAATTATTTCACTTGAAAATGAGGAGTCGTGAAATTTTCATGAGGCTCCTGCTGCTAATGTAGTGTTCAGAAAAAAAATCCCATAAGCTGAGTGGCTTTTTTCAAAACTCCAACACTGAATTTTCAGGTTTGGCAATGTCACCCTCTAAAAATCACGTGAAACTTATCTCCCTCGTATCATAGGTGATGTCTTGACAAACCATTTGACTCAGAATTTGGTCCCGATGGCTGCTTAACAGAACACATTTAACTGGACTTCCTCATATTGCTTTGTAACCATATTCTCCATGGCTCTTTCTAATTCAAGGCAGAACCACACATATGGACCTCGGTGAGCTACAAGGCAAATGATAAAGGGATTTTATCCAAAAACTTCACCAAGAGAAAGTGAATCAACATAATAATCTTCTTTCATTTCTGCAGTCAAATGCTTCAGAGTGCCACAGATTTCGATAGCATCTGGATGCAATTTGTCTCCTGCAACAAATGAGACAGTTTCTTTTCCAACAGTAATCCAACTAAATCCAGGTAACTTCCTCACTCCTCTTTCCCGCATTGCTTTTCTCATCATCTTAGCCCTGCTCCAATCACCAGATGCAGAATATATATTAGAGAGTAATATATAAGGAGAAGAGTTTAGCGGATCCAATTCAATGAGTTTATCTGCTGCTCGCTTCGCCCTTGTTTCATCACCATGCATTCTGCAGGCTGCAAGCAGTGTAGCCCAGATCACACCATCGGGTTCAAATGGTAGTTCATCGATGAGTTCCTCAGCCTCGTTAAGATAACCACTGCGGCCAAGGAGATCAATCATGCAAGCATAGTGATCAACTCTTGGAGTAATTCCATACTTTGTAGTCATTGAACCAAAGATACTATGGCCTTTGGAGACCAGGCCTGCATGACTACATGCCATAAGGATGCCAAGAAATGTGATGTCATCAGGCTTTATTTGTAATTGCTCCATTTGCTGAAAGAGCTCAAGAGCTTCTTCAGCATACCCATTTTTTGCAAAACTGACTATCATAGAATTCCATGAGATGATGTCTTCTTTGTTCCCTAACTCCTGGAACACTTGAAGAGAAGCTCCCACTTTGCCGCATTTGGAATACATGTCTATAAGACCACTAGTTGTGTGTTCATAGGAACCAAAGCCAGTTCGGATGATGAGGCTGTGGACCATTTTACCATCTCTTAAAGCAGCCAAGTCAGCACAAGCTTTCAAAACACTGGCCAAGGTGGATTCATCTGACTTGACATTGTAACTACGCATATCGTGAAAGAGAAGCAACGCATCATCACTGTAACCAATTTGTGCATGTCCAGAAATGATTGCTGTCCATAATACCATGCTCTTTCTTTCAGGCATCTCCCAGAAGAGCTTTTTGCCATCTTCAATTTCTCTGGAGTTCAGATACATGTCTAAAAGTGAGGTTCCTAAATATGAACTATCATATAGAAGGCCAGACCTGAGTAAATGGCCATGCACTTGTTTCCCCATGATTAATCTTGAAGGCTGAGAACAAGCAGGAAGGATACTTGAAAATGTGAACTCAGAAGGCTCCAAGTTTTCAACCTGCATTTTCCTAAACATCTCTAATGCTTCCTCCTCGTTGTTGTTTTGAACAAGACCAGCAATCAGCGCATTTGTTGAGACTACACTCCTTTCATGCATCTGTCTGTAGACTCTCTTGGCAGCTTCAATTTCTCCATGTTTTGAATAGAAGTCAACAAGCGAGCTTGCCACGTAAAGATTCGAACTGAAACTAGATTTGATAGAACAACAATGAATCTGCTTTCCTTTCTCAAAAGCTTGTAGATTAGAGCAAGCACTTATAACACTAGCAAAGGATATCTCATCAGGCTGCACCTCATCCATCAACATCCTATGAAACAGACTGAACGCATCACTCTCTTCTTCATTATGCACAAGCCCAACTATGATTGCATTCCATGAAACAATGTCTCTGTTAGGTATACATTCAAATTGCCTTCTTGCATCACTGAGCTCTCCACATTTAGCATACATATCTAAAATTGCATTCCCTACAAACAAACTGGCCACAAACTTATTCTTGACTGTAAAAGAATGGAACTGCCTACCCAAGTTAAGATTCTCCAAGCTAGCACAGGCACCAAAAACACTAACAAAAGTGAACTCATCAGGTTCAAAATCAAGCATTTTCATCTCAGAAAACAAGAGCATGACTTCTTCTGCATACCCATTCTGTATGTATCCACCGAGCATTGCATTCCACATAACGATGTTCTTTGCATCCAAGAAATCAAACACTTTCCTTGCATCTTCTATTTGAATACATTTAGCATATAGGTTCACCAAAGAACTCCCGACGAAAACATTTGAATCCAGACCAAACCTAATTGCCTCAGAATGCACTTGCTGGCCTTCAGTTAGGGCCATGAGGTTGGCAGCAGCACTCAACACACTTCCTATCGTCGAGCGAGTGGGCTCAACATCCCTTCCTCTCATTTCTTTGAAAAAACTAAGAGCTTCAACCTCATGCCCATGTTGAGCATGACCTGAGATCATCACATTCCAAGCTACAGTGTTTGGCAAAGGCATCTGCCAGAATAAGGCTTGTGCATCGTTGAGCCTTCCCAAACTCAAAAGTGCAGTTATAGTGGTCACAAGTGCAACCTGGTCAGGTACACCCCCCATCTTCTCCATTTTCGCAAACAGTTCCACCGCTTCATAGCACATACCAATCCGAGCATAGCCGGCAATCATATTAGTCCAGGAAACGATGTCAGGGTTATTGATTCCATCGAAAACTTTGCGTGCATCAGCAACGCAGTCGCATTTCGAGTACATATCAATCAAAGACCCCTCGCAGAAAGAACTGGACTCAAACCCCGTCCTCACAACATCACAGTGCACCTGTTGGCCGAAAACAAGACCCGTTAACCGGGCGCAAGCCGAGAGCGCGATTGCAAAGCCAAACTGGTCCGGCTGCGCGTCGGCGAGTCGCATCGAACGGAACGAGTGCAAAACCTCGTCCGGCAGCCCATGGCGCGAGTGGGCAGAGAGGACCGAGTTCCATGCGGCCGCGTCCCGCGCCTCGAGGCGGTCGAAGACCCTTCGGGAGTAGCAAACGTGGCCGCACTTGGAGTAGGCATCTACGAGGGCGTTACCGACGGCTCCGGACAGCCGGAGTTCGAGCTTGAGGACCCGCGCGTGCAAGGTCTTGCAGCTCTTTGAGAATCGATCTCTAAGGGGGGTTTCGTCGAACGGGTGATGGGAACCAAAGAGAACCGCTTGTTTGGAGAGCGATGTGAGGAGATTGGTGTAGATTTGAGGGTCGGCAAGTATCGGGCGATAAGTGGCGTTTTGCTCAAAGTTTGGAATAGTGCGAGTTGAGAAGAGGGAGGAAGCTGAGGCGTAGGGTGTGGCTTTGGCTTTGGCTTCCGGCGTTAATGAGCGTTTCAGAGCGCGTGTTGTGGGATGCATCTAACTGTGATGGTAAGCACTGTGAGAGCGTTACATAGCATTGGCTTCATATCTTCCATATGTTAGAAACATTATTAATCTACCTCTATTTAAATTTTATCTTTATTATGATGCATACTTCTCTTTATATTCCTTCAAAATAATGTTTGATTGTTGACTTCTAAATTCATCAAGTATAATTTTTTAAAAATAGTTGGGCATTATTTCGGCAAAATATATGATTAAAAATATTCCACAAACATAAATAATATGATTAAAACATTATAAATTAACAATATTTTGATTATTTATGAAAAGTGAAGATCTCTAAAACTGGAAAATTCTTAGAAAATAGAGAGAAGCCCCTTCATCATATTTCCCAAAGGTGTTCCATCTTTTTATAATCTCTTAAATATCATTGATATGATATTATAATATTTTTTATTTTTATTGAACCGATCTATTGAATGAATCCATTCATTGATTTTGGACCAATTCAAAGGATGAACTGTAAGTCTAATTTTTCAATTATAATATTTTTAAATAAATTTATAATATTTTTAAAAGCACTGTAAGCCTCCTAAATGAAAGAAAGTCTTTTTATTTATAGTTAGAGTATTTTTTTAGATAAGCTTATTATGTTAGAGGCCAAAAAATATTACATTAAAAAATATTATAACCGACAAGCTTCCTTGTTTGGTTGTTATTGTTTCTGTTATTGGAGCTCTATTTTTATATATAAGTTAACTATTATTAATTTTTGAGTTAATTTATTTAATTATAATATTTCTGAATAAGCTTATAGTGTGATGAAGTGTAAAAAAAAAATATAATAATTGAAGGTAATTATTAGTATACAAAACAGCCCCACGGATCTATGGATTTACGATTTCACCCAACCTTCGCCCACGGTTTCTTTATTCTCCTAAACCGCTTCACAAGGCCCAACGCCAACGCGCTCGGAAGCTACTAGAAGCCGGTGGGCGCGTTCTAAATCCCTCTACATAAAGTGCCCTCGGATCGATACCCTCTTCTTGTTCGCCTCACTTCCTCGACCACTCACCCTCTCGTTTACGGCGGCGAAATGGATGCGGCCAAGGTGAAGGAGCTGCGACTGTTTGTGGAGCAGTGCAAGAAGAACCCCACCGTCCTTGCCGATCCTTCGATCGCCTTCTTCCGCGACTACCTCGAGAGGTAAAACGTCCCTTTTTCACTTGCGATTCGTCGGACCGATGTCTGAACCCGGCGCTTGTTCTGCGTTTAGTTTGGGCGCGAAGCTTCCTTCGACGGCTTACAAGACCGGATCGTCACCCCATTCGTGTGCATGCGAGGGGGTATAGTCTGCTAACCCTCTTCCTTTTCCTTTTTTCTATTTGTTTGTGGTGATATACGTTTGTCTGTCAGATTCTTCCTATTTCTCGATTGTTTGATTTCTCTTCAAATCGGTTAGGTTTCTGATATTTAAAGCTTTTGGTACCATAGAGTATTGTCATTGCTTATCTGGAACTTGATGAGGACTATGTTGCTTGGATCTGTGATGACCTACCACAATCAAGTTTTTAGTAGCTAATTTCTAATGATATGCCCATATCATAGCAGTTCAAATTGGAGAATTAATGTTTGATATATGGAATCCTTTGGGAGGCCTGGTAAATTTGGCTCTCTTTGTAAGAATACTTAGTCTGTAAATTCTTCCATCACAGCGAGCATTTGTTTATGGATTTACGTAGCTATCTAGCCATGTGAACTGTAACGTTGGTGATTTTATAAACGATCCAAATGAGAGTAACCTATTGGGAGCACCACAAGCTAATCACCTTTGCGTAACAAGAGATGCATAAGATTTTAAAGAATGATGGAATTTAAATAACGAGGCTTATTGTTTAAATATGTTAATGTATGTACCTGAAGTAGCAACAGTTTGGTGATTTTGCAATGTGGTGATAGGCACAAGTGGCTGTGTGGAAAAGAGTGGAAACAGGAGGAAGGGGAGAAGAGGAGTCATAATAAACAAGATCCACGCCACAGTTGTCTACTATATTAAGCATGTAGGGAATCTTTGAGTTGTTTCCTCATAAAACTTAAAGTGGCAAACAATCATGATACATATTCTTGTTTTGATTCTTTTACGGTGAAATGTTAAAGGCTGTTCGAGTCACCTTGCTAGTGAAACCTTTGCAAGTATTGAAGAACACCTACATGTAGAATTAAAATAGAAGAAATGGACTTTCATGTTGTTTGCGTAAATTGGTTATATCCAGGGCATATTAAGTGCCTGGGCAGGTGTATAGGCTGTTACTTGTAACAACATTCAGGATTTTATCAGGATTAACCAAACACCTTTACAAACATTACTTATAAAATCTATCCTTTAAATCTGTCCCTTCAAATTTGAATGTTTTAATTCCAAGGGCACCATGGAATTTCTGTATCCTGAATTTGCACATTTCAATGCATATGTAAATGCTTGAAATTCTTTGATCAATCACAAAATTTTATCCTTACTTGTGGCAGTTATCATATGTGGCTACAATGACATTTTAAGTACACAATCACCACATTGTGTATCATGATGGAATATAAAGAAGCATGAATGATGCAAGTGCACTCTGAAATGCTTGATATTTGTGAACCACAATAAGTGGTTGTCCAGTGGTGGGGAGCAATTAAGTTTACTCTTTTATGCACAGCCCACATTATTCCAGGAAATGAAGTGTGCATGTAGGAACTAATCAGGAACCTGCAAGAAGAAGATTAACATACTGCATTTTCATCCCATTAGGGTGACTTAGGGGGCAAAGTGACCTCAAGTACATCCTTGATAATATTGGCCTATTCTTACAGTTCTCACATCCATGTTTGTTCTGGCCTCTTTGTTATTGGTAAAACCTCTTGATAGTAAGCAAATAGTGATGGAAGGTTATCAAATACAGTATAAATATCTGTTTTTAGTGGAGAACATGACTTAAGTTCAGTAGAAATAGCTGATAGTTAAAATTCAAGGAAATCATTGTAAGATGGAGAATCAGATTGTTCAAAAGGAAAATGCCAATTTACTTGTACCATATTCTCTTCAAATGTTCAAATAAACTTTGATTCTCTTGGCTGATTTTTTGTGCTTTACAGGTTATACATTGTGGCTTCTGATCAAATCAAGTAATCAGCAAGCTCAATCAGAATTCAAAAATTCCAACAGTCAAATTCAATAAATTAATAAATATAAGATTCACTACTTTGTCAAAGAAAAGACCATAAAAGGCTCTATGTCTTGTGGAAAGACAACAGGAAATCCATATTTAACCAGTTTCATGAGGAGAGGTTATATGATGTATACTTGTAAATACAGTAGAAGGACCTAAGCATGATAAAAAAGGATTAAAAATGGATGATAATTGAGTTCGGTGGCTAGAAGTAGTAATAAATGTATATTTTCTCATTTTTATAGGAAAGGATACTCTTAAGCCTTTGAAACTAGTACAATTGAGAAGATAGGGAGCAAATGTATAGAAACAAAAGTTTCAAACATATGTTTTATGTTGTGTATTGGCCATCAATACCATTCAAAGAAATATTGTAGAGATATTCTATATTGAACTGCAAAATTTGACATAACTGATGATGGAATAAATGCCAACACTTCAGAATTAATTTGAACCATTAACAAAAATAAAATAGATTGGAAACTTTTGACCCACAACAGTCAATTTTGATTGGAAGTTATATTACTGTAATTGAATTTATTTCCAATATGATATCTGGTAAATGGTAATTATAACAATCAATAAAAAATGGAGTAGCCTAGTTGATACTTGAGCTGATTTTATGTGGGAACTGCTGATGTGGACCAACCTCGACAGATGTTGGGAACATGGATTATAATACCTTGAGAAAATTCAGGATCTTGGGAATCATGTTGAGCAGTGAATTTTGATTTGAATATCTAGATTGAGTTCAATTGTGTGGGCTGATATTTAGAACGATGCAAATTCAACTTTTAGTTTTTTTTTCCTGAACAATAAGTTTCATATCCTATTAAAAATTATATATCATCCTATTAAGTATTTACTTTTAGTTTGTAATGTAATTGAAGCATTTATGTACATCAAATGATCTGAAATATGCAAGAGAAGAATCTCATAGCACATGTGTGTTGATGTTGGTGTCTTGTACAAAACAAGTAGCTACTTGCCTACTTCCATTACTGGTGGTTTTTGTTGTTTGGAGAAGAATCTTAAAACCTGATGTTGATTGTCTTTGTGTTAAGTTCAAATAAAAAAACTTTAACATGTTCATGGGAGTTAATGCCTTTGCATTGTTCTGTCACACATTTAAAGACAATATCCTAGTTGATTTGTTTACTTTATTTGTATCCTTGTTGCTAATTATTCTTTTTTGGCTCAATGCATTGAAAATCTAATTTTGATATCTTGTTTGTTGTTTGTCTTGCTAAGTTACATGAACTATTTAGCTCTCATGTGTGCCATGTTATGAACATTTGAGATAATTATTTGGAATGCACTACCTAATAACAATTGAACACTTGTGATTACGTGATAGGTTTAAATTTACCAACTGTTTGGTAATTTTTCATGGTGCTCATAGGATTTAGTTAGCTGATTTTACCACTTGTGTCCTCAGAGTAGTATTATGTGACCATTAGCTTTATAAAACAAAGTTCCAATTTTATGTACTTTGCATGACAACTTTTGTTTTTTAGAAAATAAGAAGCTTTCCATTACTGAAGAAGCATGCCAAGGGATTAGCTGGATAGCCTATCACCTCATATCTTCTCAGCTTGCACACCTTATTCGAGCCATACAAATTCTCAAAGCTGGGTGGTAGATCCATGTATACTTCTTCCCTTAGTTCTCCATTAAGAAGACATTTTTCACATCTAATTGGTGTATAAGTCATTCAAAATTAGCTGCAAGAGATAACAATACTCGAATACAATTTAGTTTTGCAACCATAACAAATGTTTCTTGGTAGTCAATACCATATGTTTGAGTAAATCCTTTTGTGACCAATCTGATTTGGTATCTTTCAATAGAATCATCTATCGTTTATTTAACAGTAAACACCCATTTGTATTCCATTGGTTTCTTCCCCTTTGGTAGATGCACCACACTTTAAGTTTTATTCTTTTGAAGAGCTCTCATCTCCTCCATAATTGCCTCTCTCCATTCTGGAATTAATAAAGCTTCTTGTATAATTTTTGGAAGTTCTAAACTAGATAAGTGATTTGTAAAAGCTTTAAAGGCTATAGACAATCTATAATATGACACATATTTAGATATAGGATGCATCAAACAAGATTTAATTCCTTTTCTAATGACAATGGGAATATCAAATCCGAGGAAGGAATATAGTTACTTGAGTCTATGTTTGGATTTACTATCGGTCCAGACTGTTGGCAGTACTTTGAAGGGTGAACATCGATCTTTCCTAGATTTTGTTGTCTTGAATACACACGAAGCTCAAGTGCAATCATAGTGATATCTCCCCTTGAACTAGATTGTTAAATAGCATGTTGTGACATTGGAGATTTGGGTTGTGGTGTTGGAGATTTGGATTCAGGAGTATCGATGTGACTAGTTAGTTTTTGGCTAGGTAGGTTTGGTAGAGTGAAAATAGCAGATGAATCTGATAAGGATATAGGGATTGGTAGAGACAGTCCCCAAAAACAATCTTCTTGATAGAATTCTCTCTCTGAAGATGAATTTTTTGGAAATATGTTTGGTTTTAAGAAAATGTGACATCTATAGTGACAAACATTTGTTTCTATATAAGATTATAACATTTGTAGCCCTTTTGAGTCAAGGAGTAGCCAATGAACATACACTTTATGCACAAGGTTCAAGCTTACATTGATGATGATTATGGATATGAATAAATGCAATGCACCTACAATGAACATACACTTTATGCACAAGGTTCAAGCTTACATTGATGATGATTATGGATATGAATAAATGCAATGCACCTAAATATCTTTGGTGGAAGAGAGTTAAACAGTTTCACATGTGGATGAATAGAAGATAAATGATCAAGTGGTGTTTGAAAATTAAACATTCAGATAGGCATTCAATTAATCAAATATGAAAGAGTAAGAATGATATTCTTCCAAATATATTTAGTAACATAAGTGGTAAATAAGAGAGTGTGCTACTTCAAGTAGGTGTATATTTTTTTATTCTGCAATACCATTTTGTTGAGGGCTATTAATATATGAAGACTGATGAATTATTTCATGCTCTAACAAGCAGGAACTAAGAATGGTATTAAAGTATTCTCTACCATTGTCAGTTCTTAAAACTTGTATTTTTGCTTGGAATTGATTTTAGATCATCATTTGAAAGTTCTTGAAAGTCTTTTTAGCATCAGATTTTTTTTTTAAGAGGTAAACCCAACATACTCTTGTATGGTCATCAACAAATGTTATAAACCACTTAGTTCCAGACAGATTTGTCACTTTAGAAGGACCCCAAATGTCACTATGTATAAGAAGAAATGGTTCAGATTTTTTGCAAGGCCGAGAAGGAAAAACAGTGCAATGGTGTTTAGCAATTGACAAATTTCACATTGAAATAGTAAAGTATTCTTATTTTTGAACAGTGAAGCTAAAAGTTTTTACAAATAAGAAAAGCTTTGGTGGCCTAGGCTCTAGGGCCACAACATTATTTCACTACTAGTAGGAGTGTTACTATTTATTGTCAATTGAGTTTGTCCATTCCAAGTAGTGTCATCTTCAAGATAGTAAATTCGTTCACTCTCTTGAGCATTGCCGATCGTCTTCCCTGAATACAGGTCCTAAAATTCATAGTGAGAAGGAAAGAATTTAGCAACACAATACAAATCCTTTGTGAGTTTGCTAATAGACAAGTTACAAGACAGGTTGGGAACATAAAGCACAAAATTTAACACAAAGGAACCTGAAATTGCAATCATGGCTTTTCCTGCTATAGTAGAAAGTGATCCATCAACAACTTTTATTTTAGAGTTTCCAGGACAAGGTGTGTAGGAGAATAACAAGTGTGAAAGGCTAGTCATATAGTCTTTTGCACTTGAATTTATGATCCAAGAAGCCTTAAGACCAAAAGAAGTTGACAAAGCTATGAAACAATTACCTTTCTTGGCGAAAGAGCAAGATGATGAAAGAGAAGGATTAGGATTTTGGAACTGGTTCAAAAACTTAAAACAATTGTTCAATTTGTTCCTTACTGAACAAAGGCATTTCGACTCCTTCAAAGGTTGTGGCAGATCGATTGTCTACTCGAAATCCTTGGATAATAGCCTTATATCGAGCTCGATTGTTCTTCCAGTTTGTTGGTTTTCCATGTATCTTCCAGCAAGTTTCTCTTGTGTGTCTTGGTTTATTGTAAAAATCCACAGATACTTTGTTTTTATCATCTCCCTTTGATTACATATATAGTATTAGCAGAAGAATTAATTTTAGCTGTCATAATAATTGCAGAATTTTCTGCAACCATAGATGGAGTGGAAGATCTCATCATGACTTGTCTTTTACTTTCCTCCCTCCTAACTTTGGATAACATAACTTGGAGAGATGGCGATGAATCTTTCCCAATATCTTTCCATGAACTTCATCTAGTTCTTTTGTTTAAACCTGCCAAAAAATTGAAAGGATCCATCCCTCTCAAGCATTTTTGATGTATCGAGCTCTATTAGTAGCACATAACCATTCAAAGTTATAAAAAATATTAAGCTCTTGCCAGAGGGTCTTCAAGGTATTGAAGTATTTTGTAACACTAGTATTACCTTGTTTAAGCTTTCTGATCTTATTTGTAATATCAAATACTGGGGTTGAATTTCTTTTATATGAATATATCTCGACCATAGCTTCCCATAACTCCTTTGCTATTGGTAAAAACATATATGTTTGGCTTATTTCTGGTCCTATAGAGTTTATCAACCATGATATGATCATAGAATTTTCAGAATTCCATACTTCAAACTTGGGATCATCCTCTGCACGTGTTGTTGTTGATCTGATTAAATAATCGATCTTTCTTCTTCTTTGGATATACAACTTTACGAATGGAGACCAACGAAGAAAGTTTTGTCCGTTGAGTTTATTTAAACAGTAAGGATGGATTGTCACCTAAGTTGTTTGTTGGAGATGGAAGCATTGGTATCATCTTCTCTCCTCCAAACATAGTAGCGTAGGTTCCTCACAAGCAAACAAGGAAGAAGAAATAGTAGGGGCTGATCCGGAGAGTGACAGAATAGAGGAAAAGACCTTCAGCAATTAAGGCTGAAAGAAAGAAGAAAAATGATTCTTATAGGAACCAATATCTGGTACCATGAAAATAAGAGAATATAATTTTTCTCATTCATTGATCTTTTCTGTATACAAAGGAAGACATATATAGGTTGATTAAAACCTGTACATATACAACTAAGGAAATTGATTATATTGATTCTATATAATATTTCATTCTGATTCATTTCCTATAATATGGGCTGGTTTGATATTGATTGAGAATCCTTAACTTAGATACTAATTGATTTGATACTAATTTATTTCGTTAATTATGGGATTATAAAATCTCTTAATTATGAGATTCAGAAGCCTTTATTAATGGGATTTTCTACACATATTAATTGTGACAATCAAATTTTCTTTAGTAACCATCTGATTACGTCTGTTCGTGATACATACAAGCGCATAAAAGTCCATATTGTGGATGGATAAGTGGTCCTGTCACCCGAGACTTGTCAAAAAGAATTCTTAGCCTTCCCCACCTGTCTTTCTATCCTTCTGCATCTATCCTTAGCATGTGAAGGATGCTATGTGGTTTCAGAAGTATATGTCTGAGCAGAATAACATTTGTAGTTGGCTCTAGATATTTCAATTATAATTCATAATCATTGTTTGACAAAATCTGCTATTTGGCTTTTCAAGTTCACTGATTCTTGGCTTGAGTTTATTTTATCATATAACAATGTGTAAATTGGGTCAGCTTCCCAAGTCCTTGAAATTAGTATGTTGTTTGTTTTGAGGGAGAATAGGAAAAGATCTTTTGCCAAGAAGTGCATGACAACAATTCTTTAAGTAACTTTTCCATGACATGGATATCATCTAACACCTTATTTTTTTATGAGTATGCTATTATTTATATATCTTTCTTCCTTTTGGTTACACGAACTGACCAACCATTGAAGCAATGATTAAAATTCTGAACTATGAGTCTCCAACTGGTTGCCTATCAGACTAGCATGACAAATTTTATACCATTATTGAAAAGTAACATAATTCCTTTTTTTTTGTTACTTTTACTCAGATTGTCACTCTTGATCTGTAGCTTTAGTTTTGATAACCAACACCCATTGCAGAAAGGCCCACTGGTGGATGAAATAGATGAGGATGATTTTGATGCAAAAGATTCTCCTCAAGTAGACCATGAATCTGATGATGAAATTATTGAATCTGACATTGAGCTGGAAGGAGAAATTGTAGAAGCTGATAATGATCCTCCTCAAAAGGTAAGTGTATATGAATATCATGTTAACTTCTTATTGTTATGATTAAGTTATTATTACAACCAAGTTATATTAGTAGAGGCATTATCTTGTTCTGCTGTCTTGTAGATGGGAGATCCATCTGTTGAAGTAACGGATGAAAATCGTGATGTCTCTCAAGAGGCTAAGGGTAGAGCTATGGAAGCAATTTCCGAAGGTATTACAAAATGTTATATAAATTGGTATTTCTAAGGCAGACTATTATTACTATCACTTGTTTTGCCTAATTTAAAGGGAGATTTGAGGAGGCTATTGAGCATCTCACAGAGGCAATATTATTGAACCCAACATCAGCAATAATGTATGCTACTAGAGGTAAATGCAAAATCAAATTATCAGTTGTACAGCACCTTTTATAGCACTGCTGCTTTGGAGGTAGTTTAACTTGGTACATTGTTTGATCACTCTCTGTAGCATCCGTGTATATCAAGATGAAGAAACCTAATGCTGCAATCCGTGATGCAACTGCTGCTTTAGAGGTAGTTAAATTTTCATACTTTTGATTGCTCGTAACGTTACCCTTTTTTTTTCAAATGCTTGATTTTGTATGCTGACTTCTAGAAAACATTGTCTCTAATAAAGGAAGGCAACAAAAACACAAAGCATATGCATGTACTTAAATAGTTTAACTTTTACTAAAATAGGGTGCATAAGTGCAATAATGGTAATTATGTGAGCTTATATTGAAAACAAGAAACTTAAATGGTTGGGGCATTATGACTTGTTGTATTAAACTACAAAATGAAGAAAAGTAAATTGACAACAAGAAAGTAGTGGAGATAAATCTCTGGAGTTGCACATCAAGTTGGTAGCTTCTTAGAACTTTTTGATTATGCGAAAGAGAGAACAAGAGAGATGATGTTTCTCTTTGGAAGCTTCAGTTGCATAAAGATTTTCACTAAAGAAAATAACCAAGGAGGCAGTCCTTATTTGATAGGCCTGTTACATCAGATCTGTATTTAAATCTTCTGTTTACATCATGATCCCTTCTTTTGGATCAATATCCATTATGGGGTAATTGAGGGTCTGAAAGTTGAAATAGTTTATTTATACATAAAAGTAATTTGATTTCTTAATTCATACATGTCAAAGATAAGTGCAAGATTGTATATATAAAGCACCAATTGCATCAATGTTTTGTGGCCATCTTATTGATCGTGGTACATGCATTGGATGTGATTGTTGGTCTCAGAAGCAAATTTTCCCCTAACTGTACACCATCAGATACAATTTTCATGTTGGTGATTGAGATCATAATTATCCATCAAGTTCCTTCGTGTTATAACAATTATGTTCTAGACCTAGAGGTTACTGAAATGGGATTTCAACTTTTTATCATCATTCTGAAACTGCACATACAGAGGACCAATAAATTTTGGGGCTTATTGGAAGATTATATGGAGTTGCTAGTTTGCTGAGTCATCATCTTTTGTGTGCGTTCTTGTGGCATTTACTTCTTGCTCAGACGAAATTATTTGTGCATTATATGCTTCTATAGCTTTGACAGACATTAAATGTTTATCCACGAAGGATTTTAGTTTTTAGTTTAAGATAAGATACTTGAAAACCTTCTCTGCTGGTATTTTCATATGATCTCATTGTGGATTGGTATTTCTCTCAGATCAACCCTGACCCTGCAAATGACTATGCTAGTATTTTCAAATGATCTCATTGTGGATTGGTATTTCTCAGATCAACCCTGATTCTGCAAAAGGCTATAAAACCCGGGGTATTGCTTTTTCTATGCTTGGGAAATGGGAGGAAGCTGCCAAGGATCTGCATGTGGCATCCAAGTTGGATTATGATGAGGAGATAAGTTCTGTGCTAAAAAAGGTAGAGCGTTATGTGCAAGTTTTCTGGCATTCTAATTATGATATTCCAAGAATATATAACATCTGCATGGTGGTCGTATATAGGTTGAACCCAATGCACACAAGATTGAAGAGCACCGTAGAAAGTATGACCGGCTACGGAAAGAGCAAGAGGACAAAAAAGTTGAACGTGAGAGGCAGCGTCGAAGAGCTGAGGCTCAGGTAGTTGGTTTGAACAAGTAAAACTACGTTGTTAAATGACATTTTGCTATATGCTTTGACTTCTATCTTCTCATAGGCTGCTTATGAGAAGGCCAAAAAACAAGAGCAATCATCATGTAGATCATCAGGATGCACACCTGATGAATGTGCTGGAGCCATGCCTGGAGGTTTCCCAGGAGCCATGCCTGGAGGATTCCCAGGAGCCATGCCTGGAGGTTTCCCAGGAGCTATGCCTGGAGATTTCCCAGGAGCTGTGCCTGGTTCTGTGCCGGGAAATATTGATATGAGCAAGATTCTGAATGTAAGAATACGATCTATTTTATTTTTCTTGCAATTTCATACGATAATACATTTGCAAATATTCTCGGTTGTTTTACTTTGTGGAGCAGGATCCTGAACTGATGGCAGCCTTTAGTGATCCGGAGATCATGGCTGCTCTTCAAGATGGTAAGTCTCGATTATCGCTATTGTGGTGACTTATTTTTATGTTTTTTTATTATGTTTTTCTTGATTAATGTCATATTAGTTGCTACAATTCAATTGTAGACTCTGTTCGTCCTGAGATATTTACAGTGACAATGTTATTTATAACTGATGAAAGTGATGTCTGCAACTGGGTCTTTAAGTCCATAATTAGACATAAAAGCCCCCGAATCCTGTAAATTGTTTTATGAGCTGCAATTATTTACCATAGTATTTTCTGATTTGTAACAACCTTTTTGTTTATGAGGATAAGGAACCTTGTAAAGTGGGCTATCCATTTATATACAGATATGCAACATCATCTAATAGGTGATTCTTTTTCTAGAGATGGCCAGTTTTCTGCATCAAAGAAGTCTAGGTTTTAAATGCCTCTGTAGGCTTTTAGCAGCTTAGGTATCATTTTTAATGTAATGGTTAGTGGTCACCAAGAAGACAGCAAAATTATCTAAATTCAGATGGGTCAAAGGCCTATAAAAAAGTATCTTGGACAATTCTGATTGGTAGACTGGGCATATCATTATGTCTGATGTTTCTGTCTGAGTCCAGAAGTGAACACTAGCAGCAACATCTAGTGAAAGCTCTTCAAGGAAATAAATGAACAACTAAAGCTGGTTGAAGTTTACTCTTAAATAGCATATAATTATATTTGCAAATATAAAACATGGGATGATCTGCTTGTTAAAAACCTGATAATGGATCGAAGTTTTGACCGGTGTTGAACTTGTGATTTTTCATTGTTCCACTGAGAGAAATCATGATTTTTTTTTTATTACCTCTGGTGCCTTCTATGATAATCTCAAATAGATTGGTGGAAGAGAGATTATAAGGTCTTATTTTCACTTTAGATAATTCATCTGTGTGATTGTAGTTTGTTACTTTATTATCAACTTAAATGATTTCTCATATCTAAATCTCTCGTTGAATGATCACATTGCTGTTGTTGGTGCAGTGATGAATAACCCAGCAAACTTTGCCAAACACCAAGCAAACCCCAAAGTGGCCCCCGTCATTGCTAAGATGATGGGAAAGTTTGCCGGACCCAAATAGGACTGTCGTCCCTCGAGAAGCTCACTGAAGAAGATGGTCATGGTGGTTCAGACTCGTCAGTAACTAGTTTCTCTTTGAAATTCTACAACCATGCTTATTGGGTGGATTTAGTGTAACAGAAGTCTCTTGAATGACCTTCTGTGATTGGTTCTCTCATAAGATTGAAAAAATTGGTACTTTTAGTGTCTAATTTCCGGGTCATTCATGTGTCTGTGGAGCCTCAAGTACAAATGATTTCTTGCCCACTGATAGGTGGCCTCGTCAAAAATTATCTAGTTTCTAGGCTTGAACGACAGCCTCTAGAGCTGCGAGAATGCTGTGGCGAGAAGATTGCATGTGAAAACGCCCCATTTGTGATCATCCCTGCCAGGTAGATATCCAATGATCCACATATGGACTCTGACTTGGAGCAAAGAAATGGATCGTGTTTCCCTCCGCTTCCTTCTCTCCATCACCAATGCCAGTGGCTTTCCATTTATGTTAGATGAATCCCTCTACTGCAAATTTGTAGGATTTGCTCCCTTTCATATCAAAATTGTGATCGATCATTGGAGGTCTCTCCTTTTAAGAGCCGAGCAGATCGATGGATGCGTTCTTCCATGGCCTCGACTGCCGGCTGCGAGTGTCGGGCATGGTGGCCGACTCCATCATGATGGGGATCGTCAACTCCGCAATGGAGGACGCCTACAAGAAGAGCTGCACCGAGGACGGCGACCTCGACAGGTTGATCGAGAAGTCGAGGTTCTGCGAGCTGGCCATCATGCAACTGGAATGGTGCTTGAAGTACCTGCAGGAGGAGATGGACAACGCGACCGTGGACAACGCCTGCGACCGCGAGAAGCTGTTCTGCGATCTGTTGGAGACGAGAGACCGCATCGACAACAGGCTCGACGAGACCAAGCTCGCCATTGCAGAGAAGGACGTGGAGCTGGCCAGGAGAAAGGGGAGCGAGATAAAGCTGAGGCTGGCCTTGGAACTCAAAGGGGAAGAAGTGAGATCGTTGCATCATACGCTCGGGGCTGACAGAAGAGTGAAGAATGATGCATGCGATGGGTTTGCTTGCCGTGACGACGTGAACGAGGATGAGAGCGACGGCCATGTGTTTGATGAATTGGAGTGCTCCATGGGCAAACAGCTGCGGAAAATAAGAGGCAAATTGGAGCACGGGAGGCAGGCTTTGTCCAACGTGATGCTCAACATGAGGAGTAGTCCTCGTGTTGGCGCTGCGAACCCCAACGCTGGGTTTGATACGGACAGCGGCGGGTTGAAGGCGTTGCATGAGCTGCACGACATGGCGCAGTTAACGCTGGACTTCAACGACATGGTCATCGACCTCGACATGCTCAAGGAAGAGGTTCGTTCTTCTTTCGAGATGATCGTGAGTTCGATTTCTGTGTTCAAAGCAACGACAGAAGAGCAGCGGTGGGCTTGGAATATGGAGAGGGAGATCGCTACCGTCATCATCAGAAGCTTTGTAAGGGATGTTCGACGTGAATGGGCTGCAAACCCTGATACGAATTTGTTATCGTTTATCGATGAGCTCGAGGCATTAGCCTCTCAGATCACCGTGCCATCAACGTCGTCAAATGATGTCATGGATCCGAAAGCTCAATGCAATCCTCTCTCAATAGTACCGGACATGGACGAGGTGGAAAAGGATGCATCTGTAGCAGGTAACAGTAGCCCTCCAAAGGGAGATAATCTCTATGGAGTTTCGCAAGGAGGAGCAGAAGATCATGTTGGTGGAATAGAAAGAAACGATGAGCTGATTGATTCTGCTTTTCGAGCTGGGGAATTACACAATATGAATGATCTTTCCGAAAAAAGTCGACCAGGAAATTTTGTTGCTGACTTGACAAACTACCATGATTCCATTAGAACACAAAAAATTGATTCAGATAGGGAGATGATCACTAAAGTCATTTCAAGATTGGAAGGCATCATCAAAAGAGCAAAATCAGAGTCTTTTGCAGACATCCATATTCCAAGGCATACTCCACCAGATTCTGAAACAAAGCATGAAGCAACGAAGATAATTCAGAAGCCAATCGATAGTCATCTGAAAGATCTCGAGCTCCATGAAGAAATTAGAAGATTAAAGGAAGAGAAGGATGAAATGGAAACTAAAGCTGTGATAATGGAGGATGTTTACAGAATAAATTACAAAGGATTGATGGGAAGGCTACTCACTGATTTCTTCGATGTCGAATTAGAAGTTCTTACAAAGGAGGATACATTCAGAATTGTCTTCGGTGAGCTGATCAAAGAATTGATGAGCATGAGAGAAGCTCACACTAGCGAGCAGCTCCTCAGGGAAGAGATTCGTTATATCATTCTTAGTGAAGTAATTAAAGGTATTCTGTGTGCAAATAATGCTACAAAAGACACAGAATTCAGTGGAAAGCCAGAACAAGGAAAGGACTCCCTACTAACTAATCCCACGGCAGAGATGGGATCAGATTATGTTCTCGACTCAGGAATTAGAAAGAACAGTGTTGATGACTCGAATGGGCTTGACGTTGAAGAAAGTGATGCTTTTAGATCTGCTAGCAATCTTGAGACCTCTCCACAAGGAGCAATTACTGGAACAATGCAACAAGGAGAACCAACATTGAGCTATGCCTCAATCACTGATGAGAATAACATTGTGCATGGTTCTGGAGCTTCAACCAGGATCCAAAAACAAAATAAAAGTGAATTCTCATGTATGTCTGCAGGAATTGTTGAAAAACATTGGGATGATTTCCATTTCATGATGATGCCTGTTGAGCAGATCATACAGATGGTTGATGATTTTGGGCTGCTGACATGTGAGAAGATTAGCATAAACATATCGAGGTACTTCATTTTGCTGGATTTAATGAAATCAACATTTCATACTCTCAATCAATTATGAGAATTTGACATCCTAAATCACATTTAGTTAACACGTAAAATAAGGAATTTAAGCCTTTGTATAAATTTTCTATTAAGTTGCTATATAGCTTTAAAAAGATAACCTACACAATAAAAATTATTCTTCATATCATCAGATCGATGTGCTATTTTAAAATCTAATCTTGCTCTTTATTCTCTTTATGCTTTTGTGGGATTTGTTGGAAACAACTCAAACATGGGACTCAATTTTGTTTTCTTCTAAGAAAAACCTATCAGATTATGTTTCAAATATAGGCTAAATCTTGACTTAGATGGGTGATCAAGCATAAGGAGATGATCCAGGCTGATCATGATTCCCTCTGTTCCAAGACTAATCTAATTCATTTTAATCAAGAATTTTATATGTCTAATACCGGTGGATAAAAGAAAAGTAAATGGTGTCTTTTTCTAAAACTATTTGTTGATATTACAAATACAATCACATGTTACCTTATCATAAAATACTTAACATTTTAGTATAAAATGATTTAAAAAATATGCTTAACTATTTTTATATATTTTTTAGGTTCTCATCTTCTACAATCAAATGCTTAACTATTTTCATTTTTTTATATCATATATTGTTTTTATTCATTTGAGGGAAGATCGATTTATATTTGTTCTTTTAGCAACTACTAAATAATCTGTTATCCATGACATTCTTTCTTCTGCAATATGCACAAGAACTATGACTTCTTAGTTTCCTATCTAATGCATGCCCAGGTTGGATAATCTAATTCATCAGTTAAATCCCATCTCAGAGCAAGTCAACGTAATCAAGAGAAACGAATTACTCTATCGTAAGGCTTTCGCAAATAGATGTTACAATCTTCAAACTGCAGAAGCAGAGGTTTGGAAGCTTCAGCATTTTATGTTCATCATAATTCACATCTCATTTGAATGATGCTCTATTATTTTAATCATCTAACAAGATAATGTGATTGGTTTTATTTTAAACTCATATTTCTGCTTATTGCTTTCGCACTTTTGATGTCAACTCAAACAATCTAAGTAGCTAAATTTTACAAAAAATTTCTTAGCTAGAGTTCAATGTGAATGAATACCATCCTGATCATAGTTCCAAATGCTTGGTTAAGCAATTGGTCTCCATGGAAAACTATTATCTGATTGATAACTATATTTGATGAAAACAAAATGTAGAGTTGAAGGAAATAGCATAAGAAAATGGACAAATCTGGTAATCTCAAAGTCAAGTTGGAAAGGTACAGTGCGTGAAAATTTCTTAGTTGAATGAAAATGTCGGATGCTGTTAATGTCAGAATTGATTATTGTTGATTATTTACCTGTCACATGATCAAACCGACTTGGCCAACTTAATGAAGCTTATTGTGCTTTGGAAACTGATCTCCAAGGAGGTGGGTGTTCCTTCAGGGTGATTCCTTCAAATCAAGTCCCTCACGGTAAGATCATTTAAGAACTTTCTGCACCTAACACCATCTCAAAATGGAGTAGCAAAAGTTAAAAACAGATCTTTCTTGGAAATGGTTAGTGCTATAATAATTCGGAGAAGCCCTTATTACTGCATGTTATATTAGTAATAGAATTATAAATAAGAAGCATTTGAAATCCTCTTATGAATTATTGATTAAAAAAATCTAGCATTAATTGTTTTAGAGTGTGGGGTTTTATTCAATATACTTTAGATGCTGCATCGAAAAGACCTAACTTAGGAAGTAAAACTGTTAAATATATTTTCTTGGGTTATTCTATGCATAGTAAAGCATTTGGATCTTTTAGTCTTCATTCCAATAGAGTATTTGAATCTGCACATGCTATTTTCTTTGAACACTCAACAATTAAAGATGCAAATAAGTTAGAATTAGAAAAGAATTTATCAAATGAGTTGGATTCACATTTTGATCATGCTTCTAGTTCTAATATAGATTTATCTATTTCTGTTTATCATAACAATTTGTATGATACTAATATGATTGATAATATTGTGAGAAGACATGATGAACCTAATCTAAAGAGAGACAAAAGATGTAGAATTGAAAAAAAAATTAGTCATGATATGAATAGATATCTTATAGAAGAGGATCCTAAATCTTTTTAAGAAGCAATGTTTTTACCTGATGCTAATATATGGAAAAAGGGTCATGGATGATGAAATTAAATCTATATATAATAACATTACATGGACCCTTATAGAATTTCCTCCAAACACTAAACCTAATAGTTGCAAGTGGGTTTTGAGAAAGAAACTCAAAACTGATGGAACAATTGATAAATATAAAGCAAGATTATTTTGAATTTTTTTCTCTTGTAAATAAATTTACATCTATTAGAATTATGTTTGTCATTGCAACTATGTATAATCTTAAAGTGCATCAAATAGATATAAAAATTATATTTTTAAATAGTGATTTAGAAGAAGAAATTTACATTAACCAATTTGAGAGTTATATTGTTAAAGGTCATGAGCAGAAAGTCTGTAAATTGAATAAATTTGATAATAGTATACAAAATTTTAAAAAAATTAGTTTTAAAAGAATGTTGTGTGTTTACTAAAATCACTGCAGAATATGAAACACTCGTTACTATGGCTTACTTATTTTTGGTACTAATATAAATTGCGTAGATAAGACTAAAGAGTTTCTTGAGATAAGCTTTTGACATAAATGACTTAGGTCCTGTCAATGTCATATTGGGGGTCAAGGGTCTTAAAAGAGGAATCAAATTTGTTTTAATACAATCTCATTCTATAGAAAGGGTGTTAAAAAAAATTCAATCATTTTGATTCTAAATCTTCTAAAACACCTATGGACCCTTATGTAAAACTAGTTCCAAATGAGGAAACAATAATAAATCAAAGAAAATATGCTAAGATTATTGGAAGCATCATGGATGTTATGAATCACACAACACCAGAGCTTGCATATGCAATCGGTATATTGAGGACTCACTAGTAACCCTAGTTAACAACACCGGAAATTATGGATTGCATTATAAATGTACAACTTCTATACTTAGAGTGTTACAGTAATGCAAATTTGGTTTCCAATAGATCAAACTCTAGGTCTACTAGTGATTGTTGGTCACTCTAGATCTACTAGTGATCCAAGAAATAAAATTGTGTTGTTCTATCTTCTATGGGATCAAAGTATATTCTAATATCAATTACAAGTAAAGAGATTGTTTGGTTTAAGATATTCCTAAGAAGTATTACTATATTGTGACAATCAAGCTGCAATCCACAATACAGAGAATAAAAGGATAACGTATAGCAATAAACATATTACTATCAGATATAACATTGTTCAAAAAATCATGAAAAAGGAAAATGTAGTATTACAATACTTACCTACGAAACAAATGCTAATAGACCCTCTGACAAAGCCTTTATCAAGCAATAAAATTATTAAATCCGTGAGAGGTATAGGGCTATTACTGATAAAAGAAATATCTTACTTGAAACCAACTTTATTTCTGTGATACCACTTGATAGTGGAAATCAAGTTATGAGAGTTTAAAAAGCAATTCATTCTGATACATTTGTGAAATAGAAACAATGATACATTTCAAGTGCATTGTTAAGAAATAGTGGGGGTATATTATTTCTATTAAAGTCTTATATCTGGTTAATGCTTTGTTTACCACAACAGAAAATTAGAAAATGAAGTCCTTTATAGAGTTATAGCTTTGTAGAGTGAGTTGTGGACACTCTTGATGAGTCTATCTTTGCTAGTATAGAAGTAAGAGGTCGCTGATTACGAATCATATCAGTAAGATTCTGAGTACTAGCTAGCAAGGCCCATTAAAGCACTGCTAAATTTAGAATTTAAAACTCATAAATAGTGTGAATATGGTTTCTTATGTCCCATTTTCAATCCAAAGCTTAAGGTTAATCCACTTATGAATATACACGATATACATCCCAAAGTTTACATTTTGACATAATTTTATGATTTATATTTTTATTTTATGTAAATTAGTGGGGGATTGTTATATATAAGGAATTTACTATAAATTTAAAAACTCTTCAAGATAACTGAAAGGGTATTTTAGCATCCTTTCAATGTCTATATATACTTCTCTAAATTGAAGAGTAAAAATAAGAAAATTTTAGTGCAAACAAAGTATTAAAATTTTCTTTCTCTTTATTTTCTGGTTGAGTTCTAACTCTTCAAGTAATCAAGAAGTACAGTCTTGATTATTTCAAGTAATAGGTATTGTATCATGGACATAGAATTCCGTGAATATATTTACACCATAATTAAAAAATTATCTATACGTTTTCTTGGAAACTGTCTTGGCTGATTCTGTTTTATTCAAATCTTATTCAGTTCTTTGTCTTTAGTATAACACTCTTGGTGGGATTAATCATTTGATCACTCTCAAAGAACCTTTTGATTTCTAAGGTATAATTATTTGTGTGCCTTTAGTAGTATATTTAGAAATCATGTAACAGTGTACACAAACACAAAAAGTGTTTGCACGTTATTGAAATCCTCTTGTAATTCTGCATACATGCATGTACACAGGATGCCATCCACACTAATCCAAGCTTCGTATTTGTATTTTATTGCATTAGGTGGATTTGCTAGGAGATGAACTGGATCTACTTTTTGGGTTGCTTGAGAAGATCTATATCGCACTGGATCACTATTCACCAGTTTTGCAGCATTATTCTGGGGTAATTAACTTCCTGTTTGAAGTAACATTATCTTTTTTTTTTTCTTTTTTGCTTTATTCTCTATTTTCTTAATGTAGTTTTGTTTGACACTTTTGAATTTTTTCTCTTTTTAATATATTATGTTTACAAATTCTTCTACCTAAAACAGCAGGCAAATTGCTCTATTGTCATAATGAATCTTGGTTGATAGTGAAGTTCCTATTTCCTTCCTAACATATTTCCATAATGTTGAAATTTGAAGGTAAAAAAAATTCAAATTCTCTTTCACTGTTCAAGGACTTTAGTCCCACATTATAATTGAAAGACTTCTCCTTCAATTCATTTATTTTCTCCTTAAAAATCTTAATAAAAAAGGTTAAGAAGTAAAGTTGTTTGATTCCATGAGATCGAGGAATACACTTAGAACAATCCTTGCATGCCTCGGGATCACTTTTATACATTTAATCTGTTTTAATTTAATCAGAGTTTATTTTAATATTACTGGTCGAATACATAGTTCATTCAGCTATATCATTTCTTTTTGGGCATTATTTGACATGTACAAGGTTACACAGTTGGGCAATTTTTTTCCACTCATGTTGTGTTCTTGACACAAAATTGCTTTTACAAGTAATGTATCAATCAAGAAAGTCCTGTTCCATAGAATTCATGGTATCGTTTATTTAAGGCTTGCACAGGTATTCTTGTAGAGTGTTTCTTGACCCAAAGGAATGGAGGTAGAACAAAGTTTATATGTCGTATATAATCTATCTGTTGAACTTTATTATTTGTCCTCTTTGATACATATAACAGATACATTGTTTGGTTGCAAGACTTGTAGCTACTTAATATCCTTTCTTGATTTCAATAAATCATAGTTTTATCTCTAACTCTTGAAAATAACATAGTAAAATATAAGGTTGATGTGTTGCACATATGTTTCTGATTAAGAAATCAATGCATGGTTATTTCATCATATTCCTGATGCTCTGGCATTCAATTTATATTATGGGGAATTAAGTTTTAATGGATCTTCCATCTTGATATGATTGTTCTTGGCTGTGCTTCTCTCAGATAACTGAGGTCTTAAGAATGATTAGGAGAGAAATATACGGTGAAGTGGCTAATACATCCAGGCAGTAACAACAGTGCTTTCTTCTTCTGCAATTATTTGCACATATCATGAGCAAACATATGCTCAGGTAAAGTATATTTTTATTAGTCAACATGCTTGCTTCTCTTCTTATAGGTCAATATGCTCAGGTGTTTAAAGCTCTGTTACCATTAGTAAAACTTCATAACAAGTTTTAAGTTTCCATTGCATTTCCAGCTTAATTTGCTATCAGAATTCCGTCTACCGTTGATTGTAACTCCTGCAAGTTAATTCGATAAAAAAAGATGAGCTAGATTTTTTGTTAAATGCTAATTATTATCTTGGAATTCGGTGGCTTTTTTTGTTTGTTTATTCATTGATTTATCAATTGCTAGCATGATCTTGAAAAATGTATATATATTTATGTACATATATATAAACATATATATACATATATATACATATATATATATATATACATATATACATATATATAAATATATACATATATATATATATGTATATCTGTATGTATGTATATATATGTAGACATATATACATACATATATATATATATATACATATATATATATATACATATATACATATATATATATATGTATATCTGTATGTATGTATATATATGTAGACATATATACATACATATATATATATATATGTATATATATATATATATGTATATCTGTATGTATGTATATATGTCTACATATATATATATATATATATGTATATCTGTATGTATGTATATATGTCTACATATATATATATATATATATATATATATATATATATATATATATATGTGTGTGTGTGTGTGTGTGTGTGTGTGTGTGTGTGTGTGTATACTCCTTATTTGGATGTTATGCAAAAGAAAAAGAAAGGATTGTGTTGTGATTTAATAGGTTTGAAGTGATTAAAAGTAAGAAAATTAAGTGGTGAAAATCATAGAATCTATTTTATGGGTACCAAATGATCAAGTTCATCAAATTATGATCAAAATAACTGTATTCAATTTGAAATGATTCATCAAATCAACTAGGACAGTGTGCTGCATGAATGCATTCCTTGACTATACAGTACTTGTGTTCTATCCTCCCTTTTATTTGCTATGATTTGTGTTAAAAAAAAATTGCTGAAATTTTTTTGAGTTACATTTCTACCATAAATCAAATCGCCAATGTTCCATAGTGATTTCTTTTTGGAACTATATCAATCATTTGCAAAACCAAGGAACAGCTTGAAGTTACATATTCACAGGTTTTTTTTTCTGTCAAATACAACAATACAGAAGATTCAAGAGAGTAATGCTGATCCCATTAGATCTTGATGAACTTTGTGGCAGAAATATTATCTCAGAGAATTGGGTATGAGATGTCACTTCTCATCAATCCAGTGATGGATATAAGCATACATGAGCCACTGCAAAGCTCAGCTGCTCCCTATGTTGAAGAGGACAGACGCACTGAAACACCAAACCCAAATTAAGAAGCCAATTGATCTCCAATCAACAAAACAAGAAGCAAACAAGCATTGCATATGGAGATCCCTGAATCTTCCTGGTAGATGATAGATATATCAAAGCCCTAAATTTGATGCCTTCTCAACTACAATACTAGTTTGATATATGTTGAAACCAGCTGCAGTAATATGTAATGTGGCTTATCTTCCATGGAGGCAAAACTCCTGTTGAAGTTAACCTTCAAAGGTGTGGTGGCACAAATTGATGTAGAAAATAGTATTGAGCTAGTAAATTATAGCAAGTATGCTATTGCACAAACTATATTACTCAAAATTTAATTTCTCTCTCTTTTGACTATTTCACACTCTTTATGTTTTTCATAGCATGACAGCATAAATTATAGTTAGAAGCGGACACGTCCGATAAAATAATAAAATCTTTACTAATCAAACTAGCTAACGATCTGATACCATATTAATTTGACATAATTAAGAACATGTTCTGCACAACCTTCATTTAAACATTGGTCCCAATAGTCATCATAGTTAAGCTAATATCATAATAAATTCAAATAAAATTAATTAAAAGCTAAAAATAATAATTAAAGAAACTTAATGTTGCAAGGTAACAGTGTCTATCCTGTCAACCTTTATCCAAAAAATATATAAGATACAATGAAACCCAAAATAATCACTATGGAAATTGCCATCCTTAGGAGAATTATATAAAAAGTAAAGACAATAAAGATTATGTTACAAATTTTTTTTAATTGTCTTTGTAAACCCAGTGATATGGACTCTATTAACTATCTCCTCAATTGAACCTCATCCATATATTTTTCACAAGAAATGAGGATTCAGTATGTTAAGATCTTTCTAATTAAGCTAGTCAATACCTTCATTATGTAATCATAATTTTTATTTTTTTTAAAAAAAAATATTTTTCTTATTAATTTCTGAATTTTTTGGAAGGGAAATTATTTTGAAAAAGCATTGAAGTTAAATTTAGAAGGCAAGACACAAAGATTTCTAATTTTAGAGCTATATGTATATATATATAAAAATAATTTGATTAAAACACAATTGTCACTCCCATAGGAGTCCGACTTTAAGATTCGTTGTATCCTCCATTGTACGGTCAGGATGCTTTTGGGGTCTCCTTAGATAGTGCATGGACGCTAGGGTTTTGTGTTGGCTCGTCAGCGTGCCGTGTTCGCCCGAGCAAGGTACGCCTGCGTCTGCGCTCGGTTCATCATCCCGAAAGCCCTAGAATTCGTTCGTTCTCTTGTGATTGTTGATTATTCTTTTTCCTTATGTCTGATTTTATTTTTAGTTTATGGCTCCGGTTTTGCCTATTTTTGTTTGGTTGGGATTATAGTGCAGAACAGTGGTCGTGGTTCATAGCTTTTCTTTTTTTACGGACTAATAATCTTTAGTAATCTTCTAAAAGAGGCGACCTTTGAGTGACGTTGATGTAGATATGGTGCAAATGATGCTGCTTTTGTTTGGAACTTGGTAATTTACTTTGGGAAATTTTGTTTGGGGAAGAAAAGGGGTATGAGTTGTTTGTTGCTTGATCTTTGTATGCATTGCTTTGTGACAAGATTTATCATGTGCTGTCTTGGAGATTAGATTGGCAATCAAAAACCTAGAAATTATTGTCTTATTTTACTATATCATAATTTTACATGAAAAAATTGCCTAGAAATTTGTGTAGAACAGTTTATATATTTGCTTAGATCGGGGCTTTATTCACTGATAGATCTGCTCATGAAATGTCCAAGGCAATGCCAAGGAAGTTAGACGTGATTGTAAGAGCTACCAGATTGGGAGGCTTTTAATTTTCTTGTGCCTCGTGTCTTGTTAATAGCTTGTTGATCTCTTTATTTCTTTTACTGTAGAATAAAACAGCTAGCCCTTGGAGGCACACGCTATCATCAAATGATGTGCAAGAACCATTTCCAGTTATCATATGATTTGTGTTTGTTGGGTCTCCTTTGCCTGGCAACTTAAGATATTTTAAAGTCTCTGTTTTCCAACTTGTAAAATTATGCTGATTTTAATCTATTTTAATTTGTTGCAGTATATTGAGTAGGGAACCTATTCTGTGATTCTAGATGGCTCCACCTGCAAAAGGTACTTTGTCTAAGTTATTTTTTTATTGTCAATTTAACTTTTGGCCTCTTCATATTCAATTATATAGCAATTTGTCATGAATATATCATGATGTGTAACTGACATAGCAATTTCATGGGTGTATTTGTATGTTAATATTTACTTTTTCAAATCTAACTGTGAATCCATGAAGGTTCCCTATGCGTGGGGCACTAGAAGATCGCCCAATTAAAGAAAAGCATTTCACTTATAAAATATATATATATAATTAAGGATAAAAATAATAATGAAACATGATGCCTCAATCAATACATGATCTTTATATCATCAAATATGCAATATGATTGCTATCCAAACACCGAATTATGTGTGTAACCCTATATATAGTGCTTGATTAATAAAATGATAATTAGATTAGTTACACCTAAATTACAAAACAAATTAAATTCAAACATCTGCCAATTCAAAAGTTCTTATCATCAAAATCAGGTAAATGACCAAAAGATCTAATCTTTTGTGTTTTTGTCTCATTCATACAAGGCCTTTAACTTTAACTTTCAAACTGCACCTTTGCATGATGATGCATATTTAAAGTTTCTAACTTATCTTGATTGTTCAAAATATTCCATCTTTAATAGTTTTGTCACAGAATATGCAAGTGGCAACAGGAGGGTCTTTTATATCTTTTAAATAATTGCACTTCCGTTCATGATCATATTTCTTGGTGATGCTTCCGCTGACATACCTTTAGTTTTACAAGGGAGGAAACTGGAATGTAGTTTTACAAGGGAGAAGACTGGAGAGAAAAGGAGATGGGGAAGGAGGGTAGAGAGCAGCAGATGGAGGGAATGGAGAAGAGGAGACTGGGAACAAAGAGAAGCCGGAAGAGAAAGTGAGGGCAACGGTGATGATGATTATTGGTTGTGGAGCGGCGAGACAGAAACTGAGGGGAGAGAAGAGGGCAGAGAGAATGGCAGCAGTGGGTGTTGCCACAATGGAGGAGATGATTAGTAGAGCGAGGAGAGAGAATAGGGGAGAGAAGGCAGGAGGAAGACTGAAGTGAGGGTGACAACAACATGGCTGCAAATGGAGACCAATTCGATGTGAAGCTCTTGTTATTTTATTTTTCGTTTTTTTTTCCTGAAGCTTAACTAGCTTGATAAAATTTTTGGCATTAGTACATATCAGAAGGTATGTTGTGGAGAATATTGTCAAAATCCAATCTGGTATTTGCTGGTACTTACTAAATTGATATTTTATAATCAAGAAAGAAATTAGAAACTCTACCAACACAGTAGCACCTCCATAAGTTTTTGCATTAGCTGCAGACCAGGAATTATTTATGAGGTTGTGAAGTAGGATCCTGCTGATTTGCATCTGCATCAGAAGTTGCAGCTATATTCTGGTTACACAACTATTCTTCTCTAGGTTTTTATGTGACTTGTGCTATAAACTGCTAACAGCTACCTCCAAGAAGGCTGATGACAAAGCGCAGGCTTTGAAGGCTGCCAAGGCTGTGAAGTCAGGATCAGCCACCTTGAAGAAGAAGGCAAAGAAGATTAGGACCTCTGTTACTTTTCACCGGCCAAAGACACTTTCAAAGGCGAGAAACCCGAAGTATCCTAGAATTAGTGCTCCACCAAGGAACAAACTGGATCACTATCAAATCCTCATGTATCCCCTGACCACCGAGTCTGCAATGAAGAAGATTGAAGACAATAACACACTAGTCTTCATTGTCGATATTCGAGCTGACAAGAAGAAGATCAAAGGAGCTGTCAAAAAGATGTATGACATTCAGGCAAAGAAAGTGAATACTCTGATCAGGTCAGCAGTTTTTTCTTTTTTTTCCCCCTACCTCACAGATTTAACATATTGTCGAACTATTGATGATATTATGGGACCAATCTGTAACAGGCCTGATGGAACTAAGAAGGCTTATGTGAGATTAACGCCTGACTATGATGCTCTGGATGTTGCAAACAAAATCGGCATCATTTAAGGCTCTAAAAAATTGGCAGCTGCCCACTTGATTTTGGTTAAGAGGCTCTGTTTGGGAGCTTTGGTATCCGGTAGCAACAGACCTCGAAGAAGTTTACTATTATGAGAATCTCCATGAAGTCACTTTTATGATGGATTTGTTGTGTTTATGATGCTGTCCAAGTTTCTGTTCTGCTTGTTTAAGAACCATTTAGTTAAAAGTATGTCGAGTGTAGTTGTAGTTGCAAAAACTAATCTGGCTTCGGTTTTCTTGATCAGTAAAATCCACTCTTTTGTAACATCAAGGAAATATTTTTGAACCTAATGGTGTCTTTGGATTTTAGTTGCTGCCGATGGATAACCCAAACTTCAATTTCTGTTTTATGCGAGCCCTATCATCACCTGTGCAGAGACCCTAAATGCAGTAAAGTTAGAGCAAACCTTCAAATGGAGTTGCTTAACAACTTCCAGTATTGTCAAACCTCAATTATTTTGTCAATCCAATTGTGTATTTAAAGAATACAATGAAATTGACATACTGCTGATAGCATGTAACATAAACATGTAATTCGTTAAATTATCATTACCATATTGGATAAGAGACGAAAATTGAATTCAGCATTAAAGTCTAAGCTACTATACATTGAATAAAGTTGATATTTGATACTCTAATTGTAATACTTTTAATGATTGTACTAGTATTAATTTCAGTTTAAATTCTTTGTTAGTAGTTTGGGTCAAATGAAATTGATAAGCCAATTAACCTATTAGACTCGGTTCGAGTAGCAAATGACTATCAAAGCTAGAGGATTTGAGTTATCGAGTATTAACAGCAACATTATAATATAATATTCCGATAGTAAGAGATTAAGATTATAATTCTCTGATTAGTCTCATATCAACTAATAAGTTAAGATTGACTTATAAAAATCTAATAAGTATCCTACTATCAACTTAATTATTTTGATGAATGATTTAGATAAAAATAAATAAATATTAATAAATAAGTTTAATATTATGTTAAACGTTTTGAGGATAGCCTTTGGGGTTTTGTGATATCGAGTCTTAGGTTGTACCATAGGATGTAGGAATCAAGTTTTACCTATGTTCACAATCATCTATTAGCATATTACATCAGTGTTAAATAATGTGAGAGGCGAAGGAATTATGTTTTGTGTACTGAAAGCTTTTACAAACAGTAGTCTAACGAAGTTGAGAAGCTCTCTTCATTTATTTCTGTACACTGTAAGAAATACATACTGTCGTTTATGTACGGAACAAAGAACCAACACAGAGAAGTATGTACTTTATTCTTGACTGCATGTGCCCATCTTCATTCCTCCCATGCACGTATGCAGCATTCGGTCACGAGCACGATGCTTCCACCGCTAGGCTCTTGACGACGTCCCTGCACGGATCGCCAAACACCTCGGTCGAGACCTTCACGTCGCAACTCCTGACGCCAATGCATGCCTGCCGGAGTATAAACAAACTAGTTTAGCTTCAGAGAGAGAGAGAGAGGTGGTTGAGTATGAGGTACGTACCTGCTGCAGAATGGCAAGGGCAGTGGTGCTGCTGCAATTGCCATGGCTGTAACTCCCACAAGTTCCGTGTGGAGTCCCAAAGCTCGCAAACTTCACCGAGGAAATGACACGATCGGAGTGAGGACATTCGAGATGGAGCACTGCGTCCTTTTTCTGTGCAGTGTTCACAGCATCCACAGGTGGAGGGTGGGACTGAGAGACGTGTGCACACAAGCTTCCCGTCTCCCTCAAAGCGAAGGACACCAGAGTCGGATCTCCACCCACTTCCTCGAAAAGAACCAGTCTATTCGTTTTGCCTTGTTGGATCAGCGAGCGAGGAACATGGTACCTGTCAAACAAGCACCAAAACGAGTTGAGATGATAGGAAGAAGAAGGCGGCTCTGCTTTGAGATGGGGAAATGCAAGTCTTACAGTGACTGAGATGGCTGTCCACAGTTCCTGACGCACTTGCTCCCGCTGAACGGTCCTCTGTAGTCGCATGATTGGACACAGCCGCTCGGTGGAGAGGTATACGTCGGCCAGTACCGGCCGATGCTGTGGCCATTCACCCATGCCTCGCCCTTCCCCATTCCGGTGAAGTCTATTGCAACAGGGTCATCGTGCTCAGGGGCATCAAAGTACGTCTGCAAGAGGAATTAGATAGACATGTATTCATATCAATTTTGTGAATCCACTGTAACATTTTGTGCACTGAAAATATTCTCCAATCTTTACTGAACATGATGAAATTTACAGAGAGACAAAGAACTCACCATGTACCATGTCAGTGGCTGATTTTTCGGCAAGGAAGATAGTGACATCCATGTTGAATTTTGTGTGTTGTCATGCAATGCCAGCTGTTCACCTTTGAGTCCAATCTGCATCAGCACACAGCTTAAGATGAAGAAGCCAGATGCCAATCATTGCCTTCTTATCTTTGAGAAGCATCTACTTTGAAAGCTTTAAGTAGATATCAGCCATATATTGAATTTTTCATTTCATAAACATTAGAATGATAAATAATATACAAATTGCACACAAGAAACAATTACTTCAATTTTTACAAGATTTTGAAAGATTATTATTGTATCTTAATCACTCGGTTTACAATATTTTAGTTTCATTACTATCTGTCTGAAGCAGTATGTAATTGCAAAGGACATGAGAAACCTGATAAGTCCACTGGGATGAAGAAAGATCTCTTGTGGCATTTTGGTTCTTCAGGATCACACCAGTGATTCCAGCACCCTTTAGATCAAAAAATTGACCATAGTTCTGTGGAAGAGAGAGAGAGAGCATATCAAGCATATATTCACATAAAGCTAAACAAATTGTAGCAATATAACAATCTAAAGAAACATTTCCATATCTTAGAGGGGAACACAACCTTAAGGCCTACGGTCGCACTTAAAAGATCAATTGTGTTCTGTCCTGATGAAAGTATGATAACGTTCTCCAGTTTAAAACTCGCATCAGCATTGCTGCCTTGATTACTTGCTGTAGAAAACATGGCATGCCAAATTAAGCAGAAAACTGGTTAAGGAGGAAAGCCTGATAGCTACAGGAATAACATATGACCTGATAATTTGCCATTGACAAAAACATGGAGGACATGACCGAGTGAGTCCACATGCAGAGTAGTCTGAGTGCCATTGAAAAGAAATGGTTCGTTTCCTATGACATCAATGCTGTAGGAGCATGAAGAACAGGACAATCAGTACGTGATTTACATCACTGTGTATGTGAAGTTGCAATATAACTCTTACCTTATTGAATACCACAAGTAGTCACTGGAATCAGCAGTAGTATTTATCTGCTCAAGCAATCCAACATTTTTGAAAGTAGAGTTGATGGAACCAATAGGTTCTGTGAAGAATTTCCATTCTGATTCAGATATTTCAGAGGAACCAGTGGATTCATCTGCAGCCTGATCATAAGTTTTGGTGTATTTCATCTCCAAAACATTTGTCTGGGAATTTATCTGCCATTGACATAGAATCATATCAAATCCATGGATCAGTAGCAGTTTTACAACAACAAAATGTGGCAGTTGTACATGGATAAATTGAACTATATTAAGTTCATTATAGGCATTTTTACTTTTTGAATGAGTGGAATTTTGAGATCTTTCCCATTGAGACTCATCGTAAGATAGTTAAGCATACCTTTGCAGTATTGAATGCAACATTTTGGCAGTCAGGAAGGATGCTCACAGACCATGCAGGTAAATGGAATGGTTTGCCATTGAAAGTAACAGTTGCATCAGACTGGTCATCTATGTTGGCAAGAAAAGCCGCACATCTCCCTGATGATGTCCTATAAACATGGGCCTAAGCAAGCAAATATTTTAGCAATGTGACAGAAGAAAAATGAATAACGCAACAGTAGTGTAGCATACCAAAACAAGGGTGTTACAATTATAAATCAACATTGCTACAACTAGTAGGATTATATTTACTTGCTTACATGAGAAATGCTATCAAAGAGGTCCACTTGCATAAAAAAATCTCATGAATTCAGATGCTCATAAGTTCTTCAACTAAGGAACTGTTTGCCTAATGATATTGATTAGAAGTCCTGTATCTTTGTATTTCCATGAGATTGTCTTTTATGCATGAGCACAACGGCACAAGGCTACAATAATTCAGAACTTCTATCTATGCTCCCTCATTCTCCATATCTTATACAGTGCCAATCTAAAATTGATAATTCAAAACACAAAATCTCTCCATACGCAAGCCCTCTTGCATATAAAAAGAAAAAAGAGCAAAAATTAAAAAGAAAGCTATCTTACTAGAAGTACTCAACAGGAGAAAAAGGGGTCTAATGTAGTAATAATAAGAACAGTAAATGGTATATGCATGAGGAGCATTCAAGGTTATGTACCTCTAAATTTTTGCCAAGAGAAGTGTATGTTGGATCGGTTGCCACCAATGCTTCTTCACACTGCTTTATGACTATGTGCAGATCTCTCAGGTGGCCCCATTTTGGCTGCCGAAGAAGTCCTGATGAAGTGCAACGAGAACGATATATAAAAAATTGCAAGAGAAGAGAAAGTTGTTTCCCCTCCAATTTGTATGTAAATCAAATACAGAGAGAAACGTTTCAGATTGAAGGATGCAACATTTGGTGATTCAAAATGCTTATAATTAGTGCTACCACCAATACATCACTGAAAATATACTATATAATCCAAAAATAACAGATTATATTCTTACCATATTCATCAATGGGAGCATCATAATCATAGCTTGTAGCAATAAATGGTCCACCAGAAGTGTGGCCAAAATTGGTTCCACCATGGTACTGGAAATGATAAAGAAAAGACATGTTACTACGTTATTTACTGATGAAAACTTCGACAAGATGAAATAAACAACACTATCTACATACCATGTAATAGTTTTGGAAGGTACCACCACGTTGAAAGAACCTGGCTACAGCAAATGCAAGGTCTTCAACTGGTCTGTAAGGCACTCCACCACCAAAAGAAAGGAACCTGGCAGGAAAGGAGACAGAAATGTTTGGTTAGGAAAAGCTTTTGGTCTTGTAAGCATTGCATCAAACACCAGAAGTACCAGACACAACGAAACATATGGCTATGGAGAGCTACACTGTCTTACCATCCACTCCAATTCTCTGTCCACATCTTCGGTTTCTTGTCAGAGTTGGGCTTAAAATTGTCACAGTAAAATCCATTGCAAGTGTTTATCTGCAAAAGAGAACATGTCTCGGCAATCAAATCGGTGCGCAACTCCATTAGCAGAGCAGCATTTTTGCTCATCAAACAGAACATCAAGAAATGGATAGAATTTGAATCATCCAACTCACAATGGGGTCAGGGGCATTATCTTGTTGGCACATCACCCATGGCACGCTCACATTCAAGGAAGTAGCCATGGATGCAGCCCAATCAATATAAGACTTGGCCGTCGGACCATAAAATTTCTCAACATTGCCATACTCATTCTCAATCTACCATGGGCAATAGAGTGGATCAGCTGCAGTGATTAGTATCGATCTTGTCGCAGAATTTAAATCAACCTATAAAGCAGGAGATAAGCACCTGAGACAGAATGATGGGTCCACCTTGGGATGCAAACAGCATTTCCTGCTTCATCATGTCCACAATCTTTGTCGTGAACTTTTGCATCTCGTTCTGGAAGAAAAGAGATGTCAGAGAAACACTCCAAAAGAACAACTAATGGGAACTCTCAACGATCAGATGGGCAGTAGAAATCAAACTAGAAGACACTTTGACCTTGAAGGGATCATTGTCAATCCTGAACTTGATATTTGGGATGAAGTGCAACCACACAGGAAACCCTCTGCATCATATGAAATCTCAGAACATTGAACAAAGACAGACTAATTATATGGAGGAATGCACCCTTTACGCACCCGTAGTTCCACTCCGCGCAGACATAAGGCCCGATCCTGAGATGAACATAGAGGCCGGCGGCCGCCACCGTCTTAATGAACTTCACCAAGTCCTTCCGCCCTCCAAAATCGTACTGTTACCAAACAGACGTCTGTATTAGAGAGAGAGAGAGAGAGAGAGATGAGATATGTGAAATCTCAGTGGGAATGACCTGGCCCTGCACGGGTTCATGGAGGTTCCAGAAGACGTAGGTCTCGATGACGTCGAGGCCGCCATCCTTAGACTTCTGGATGAGGTCCGGCCACATCTGCAGCACCGCAAGCTCTTCCGATCAACTAAAGCATTAATAGCGGAGAAGCTAATACATAGAGAGAGAGAGAGAGAGAGAGAGAGAGAGACCTCGGGGGTGCTGCGGGGGTAGTGGATGGAACCGGAGATGAGGACCCTCCGCTTACCGTCGATCACCACCGCCCGGTGATCGTACGACACAGTGGCCGCGGCACATAGCTCGGAGCAGCAGCTGAGCAGCAAAAGGAGGAACAGAAGCGACGTAGACACGGGAGAAGGGAGAGTCGGGTGGGCTGCCATGAGCAACTGTGTTGGCGTAAGAAGAATGCGCGCAGGGAGCGGTCGTGTTCGGTGTGATCATGCACGGGCATGCAGCCAAGCGGCTCGCAAGAGGAAGCGACGTCTTCTTCTAAACACGATGTAGCTTCCTATTAATAACTCTCCTCTTCCGTTGATTACGCTTCTTTCTCATCTTTATTGCTGTTACTACTGTTATTTCATGCTCATCTCTTATTATCTGTCCTTAACAGATTTGATTTCTTACGGATAAGACATTTATCCACAGGTTGACTTCTTTTTTATTTTTTCGAAAAAAAATATTTTTTATTGTGTTTATTTTTATTATCTTTATATTATACAAAAAAATTAAAGTATTAATTAACGAGGATATTTCATTAAAAAAAATGACATTGGAATCAAAAGAATCATTTTGATGGAAGACAAATTGCATTTTTTTTCTTTTATCATGTGATAGAAAAAATAATTCAAAAAATATTTCCTCATAAGTCCTATAAAAATTTTATTGAAAATAGTAAAAAAATATTTAAATTTATCAAAAAAATATCATTAATGCCTTGATCAACTCAACATGCCTCGAGATGCCACCTGCATTAAGACCGAAAAAATGATTAGAAATCCAAGGTCCTTAAATTTATGTTCAAATAGCTCAAAAGAATTAAGATGTCCTTTTATATCTTAGAGGATGAGAATAAAGTTTGTAATTATCTTCCTTATCATAATGGATAAGAATAAAACTTGTGTTTACTTACTTTGAATCTTCAATTAGTAAATAGGTAGTGGGTGTGGGTGACTAGGACGATGACAGGTCAATCGACATTATATTCCTTATCATTTGTCTCTTCTCCTCCTATATCGAAAGTGTGCTTCGGGATCCTTGTGAGAGGGGCTCGAAGTGTACCAGTTACATGAAGGCAAGAAGTTCTTAGTTGTAACAAAGCTAATTCAACAACACAGTAGTCTGGCAAAGTTCAGCTTGAGATCATAAATAAACCGGAATTAACAGTACAAGACAAATGGCTTGATTCAGAAATGGCATTCATGGAGTTGAGATAAATGTATTCTTGTTAACAGAAATATAAGCAGCAGTATCCAAAACATGGATGAGTTTATCTTCCATATTGGAATGGTAAACAGATGCTTGTCTGATATGCCATATCTTCTCAAAGAACACAAGGAAAAAGAGCATTTATTCCGAGAAATTCGTCGCAAGAACTCGAACGTCAGGCGACAGCAATTTATTGATGAAAGGTTCAAGCAACAGATTTTTGAAGCTTAGAAACCAATCAATCCTGAAAAGACATCAGACTCAAATGTACCCTTTGGGCTATAAAAATGCTTACAAATGATGGATATGTATATGGAAAAAACATCAGATCTTACCACCAAAACACTGCAACTTTGCTCACATCAAAATGCAAGTGCAATGCCATGAAGGATTGCTGTCTGCAGTGCAGAATCCGAAATGGTAGATTGTGTAAAAGAGATGATGATCATGTTCTAATGCATTCTGACCGAACCGAACTATAATTAACTGCACGTAGTTTCCTTGACGGAGCAGACCAATGAAACAAATCTGAAAATATGAACTAGTAATCGAATTTTTGAAGTCCTTGATTCTCTCTTCTCACATCAACCTCAGAAGTTTGGACCTGCAGCAAGGATCTCCTCAGCCAGTTTGGCATCTTCACCAATCTTGTAGTTAGCAAACACCTCAAAGTTCTTCCTGAACAGACCAGCCAGCTTTAGCAAAGTCTCCTCATAGGCTGCCTTCTCTGGCCACTGTAAAGCACACAAATCACCCATGTCAGGCAACAACATCTCCACGATCGACATCGATCATTTGTTCTACAAACAACTGACTTACAGTGTTCTCCGGGTCCAAAATCTCCGACGGCACGCCTTCAACTTCAGTAGGTATCTCCAGTCCAAACACTTGTGTCTTCTTGTAATCTGCATTCAGAAGGCTGCCGGAGTGTATGGCGTCGATAATTTTCCGAGTGTATGCCAGCTTAATGCGGCTGCCGATACCGTATCTGAATAAAAGCGATAAGGTAGCCAGAGTCGATCAGATCAAGTTTTTCCATGAACTATAGCCTGTATCACCGAAATGTGGTGTGTAATCTCTTACCTTCCGCCAGACCAACCAGTGTTCACAAGCCATGCTGTGGCTCCATACTTCTGCATTTTCTCAACCAGCATGGCTGCATACCGAGTCGGATGGAGCATTATAAATGCTGCCCCAAAGCATGCTGAGAATGTGGCTTGAGGTTCCTTAATGCCCTCCTCTGTTCCAGCCACCTGTTTTGTGCCCATGGCAACCGCCATGGATACCATTACCAACACTAGACAAGATTCCAAGAGAAGTTCAGAGAGTACGCACCAGAGCAGTGTAGCCACTGATGAAATGGTACATGGTCTGAGGCAGAGTGAGCTTGCTGACGGGTGGGAGAACGCCAAAAGCATCACATGCCAAGAGGATGACGTTCTTCGGGTGCGGACCAACACATGGTAACTTCGCATTAGGTATGTACTCGATTGGATAAGCAGCTCGGGTGTTCTCTGCAACAGCACCAGTAATTCCATCAAACAGTTTCCGGGCATGTAAGGAACCTATCCAAATTCATGCATGCAGGAAGTCCGCTTTAAGAACAGCACCTGTGACGGATTTGTCTGAATAATCTACTTCCCGTGTGTGCTCATCGAATACCACATTTTCCAATACTGCAAATGCAGAACGATTGCAAGAATGATACGCCATCCAAATCAAAATGTAGGGCTAGATTCGGATGTTCACCTGTTCCAAACTTAATGGCATTCCAGATATCAGGTTCCTTCTCCATTGATAGGTCGATGCATTTTGCATAGCAACCACCTTCGATATTTGAAATGCCATTCTCACTCCAACAGTGCTCATCATCACCAATGAGCAGCCTGTTACGATCCGTGGATAGAGTGGTCTTCCCGGTGCCTAAAAAACAATGAACAGACCATGGAAATGAGAATTCACGGAGCAGTCATGGGCAGGTGGCGGCACCACGTTTGACGAGCCCGATCTTACCCGAGAGTCCAAAGAAGAGGGCAACATCACCGTCTTTGCCCATATTGCAGCCGGAATGCAGGGAGAGGATCTGTCTCTTAGGCATGAGATAGTGCATCAGACTGAACAAACCCTTCTTCATCTCCCCGGCATACTGTGTGCCGAGGATAACCATTTCCTTCCTGGCAAGGTTAATGTCAATGCTGGTCGAGGAGGTCATGTAGTGCGTGTACCGATTACACGGAAACTGTCCGGCATTGTAAATTGTGAAGTCCGGAGTTCCAAAGGTCTCCACTTCCTCGGGCGTCGGTCGGATGCACCTGTCATCCATTCATCCATCCAGTCATGGCACGTAGAATTGGCTATGCGACACAAAAATTTCATGCTTTCAATGGTCTTCCGAAGCTACAGGAGCTGCACCTATTTGTCATCATCCACTCTGACCGATACTAATAGATCAAAAACCATACAAGGATGACTTCGAGCATTGCAGACGACAACTGCAGACTAATATTCTTACTGTCACTTCTACTTACATGTTGTGCATGAACAAGGAATGGTAGGCTCTTGCGGAGACGATTCGAACTTTGATCTGATGCTCAGGATCCCAGTTGAGAAATTGATCGTTCACAAAAACCTGTATGAGGTAAATGACAAGCTAAATCCCAAAGGCAAATTGCAAATTGGATGAAAGAAATCGGCATCGTAGTGGCGTTAAATTGTCTCGAGAGTGACTCTTACCTTGTCCAAAGAGTTCAGGTAATCAACTGCCCTTTCCCTGTTCACCATGAAAGTCTGCTCATCCATCTCAATGTTAGGTGAGCCCCTGCGTACAATGAACGATTCAAGGAGGAGGATTCGCCAAACACATAGTACGGCACACAAATCTTACAACACAGGATGTGTTGGGAGACTTACTTTCCCCACCACAACTCCTCAGCGGTTGTCTCATCATTGACGATGCGTTTGTCCCTCGGAGAACGACCTGTTTTGGCACCCGATAAGGTGGCCAAAGCCCCTGTCGAGGTTATGAACGATCCCTTCTCGTATCTTATGGCCTGCTCGTACAGCTCTGCATCATTGTAATGGCCACTGCTAGTGTTATTGTGCATGCCATGAGGAAAGAGAACTGTGGTCTTAATAGTGTAGCGACGGCAGCGATGTGTGGTAATTGAAGCTATCACGAGGCGGCGTACCGGCAGGGGAGAGATTGTAGAGGACGTGGGTGAACTTGAGAGAGCTGTCACTGACGCTGATGCTTGGGGTGAAGTAGTGGTGGTGCACGGCGCCGCCCTTGGGCGCTTCCGCCTTCCTCGCCGGGTCACCCTTCACCACCTTTGGTCCCGTCTCCCGCGTCAGCGACGCCAACGACGCGCTGCCATCAACATCACATCAAATCGAGTTAGCACAGCGGCGATCGCAAGGAGCGACACTACCGAACCAAGCCATGGGCCACCGGAATCCAGCATCGTATCTTTTGTCAGGAACACAAATCTGACGGCGAAGATTCTTTTCATTTTTTGGCTAATTGGACGGCGACGTTGGTAGAAGGAACGGGGAGGAGAGATGGTGACCTGATGGACTGGAGCCGGAGCTTGTGGCGCTCATCCTCGGACACGGAGGCGAAGGCGGCGTTGCCTTGCAGCAGGCCGTCGTTCATGGGGGTGCCGGGCAACGACCGCTTCTTCTGCAAGGAGTGGAGCTCGTCGATGGTTTGCGCCTTAACGGGCAGCGCGCTGTCGTCGTGGCAGATGCCATCCTCCGCCTTCGTCTCGATCCTCGCCAGCCCCTTCCCGCCGCCATTAGCGTTCCCGAGTTCGCCTTTCTCCGCCATTTCCCCCCTCGTTTCTACCCAAATCCAACTCTCAATGTATCAGCAAAACAGTGTATGATCTCATCAGAGACAGCTTTATATACATAAATAAGCAAACGTTATCGTCTCTATATCTTCTGGAACATCGGCGCATGAACTCATCGAGTCATCTCATTCTCACCACCAAACGTTTCACTCGCAAACGAAGAAAAAGAAACAGGTACCTCAAGGCGAGCGAGCAGCAGAATAGAGATGGTGACGATGAAGAAGAAGAAGAAGAAGAGGCACTAAGAGGAGAAGGAAACGGAAGGCACGACCATGCAGTTCTCGTACACGAGCCTCACGAGAAGCTGTAAAGAAGAGAGGAACGAGTAAGAAGGCGAGCTACAGGGGGAGCCTTATAAAGGCGCGCATTGGGTCATACGAACTTTCATTCACCTTATAAGAATTCGAAGCATGTGACGTGGATCAGTACAAATGGAATATTGTTCGTCAAGCGTTTACAAAGGGACCGTTCGACCCATTCAATGGCCACCGCTTCACCCGCGGCTGCGCGCAACCCTTCCGATCCATCCATCATACCTGTCCATATGTACGTATCAGATGGCACAGCACTCGATTAGGTGTACAGTTCTCCGACGCAAATCCAACCTCGGTGTAGGGGACGCTGCATAGCGAAGGTGTGAAACTCCCATCGGACCGTGGTGGTCATGTCCACATCAATCAATCTGTGGCTTCCACATCGTCGACTGAGGTGATGGAACGAGAACTGGATACAAGCATTTGGGATTTCCGTACTTGAATATTATTACGCTCTTTTGAGAGTTGAATTTGAAATCTTATTCGTCATGAGATTTTGTATGCTACCTAAGTATTTTATCATATTAGTACAAAATAGTGAGATTCTGTATGCTAACTTAACTCCTAAGTATTTTATCAGATTAGTACAAAAAAAATATTCATTGAACATGGAATCAAAATGAAAATCTTTATATAATCCTAATTATATACCTACTAAAATTCTTTAAAGAGATATAACTGGGATTGGGTTCAAGTATTTGTAACATCCACATTGGATTTGGATTGATAGGGAGAATTAGGTAGGAAACTTATAGTGTCTTGGAGGAAGAAATTAAGGAGATGTACATTGTCATTCGATGCCACAATGGAGCTAAAACATCAAGATTTCGATGCATGCCTGAGATGAAATTTAATATCTCCATACCTAAGTGATGTGTACACTTGAATGTCTACATGGATGAAAACAACAGGAGCTCAAAGTGCCAAATGCACAAAAGAAGAAGAATGAAAAAGAAAACCTTTTATTATTTTTAATCTAGATTTTGAACCAAAGAGCTTTCTTCCCTGCACAGAATTGGCAATCTGAGATGACCTCTGCTAGCTCAAACAGATGTTTCTTGTCATAGAAACATTATGCTAGTGAAATGTACTTGATCAAATTCAGATGAAAATTAGAGGGAAGCTAAAGGATTGATGAACATTGACCCAGGATCAAATACTATAAACATGATAATGCCAATCATTTACCATAACTGCACCTGCTATGGAATACAAAATTGTCAAGTTTCAACTCCAGCATTCCACATTGGAGCACATATTTACATTATATTTTGAATCTTTGATATCATTGTTGAGGTACTTGAACAAGGTATTTGAAATTCTATGGCACAAAACATTCTGGGAGCCAACATTTTTGTCATACTATTTTCTTGTTAAATGGTAAGACTAAGAACTGATCAGCCTACAACAGATTAACAGTGGAGAATTTTTCTCTCTTTTTTTTTTTTTTATCAAACACAACTAACAATGAAAACGGCTGCTTACAGAGGGCAGACATGAAATCTCCGCCAGAATCCACGAAAATGATAGCTTTTCTATGATTAATCTGTACATATAACGGTATATATACCTTCCACAACAAGCAGTTACCAATCACAGAACTGCCAATCCGTCCTTGAGCGGCTGCCATGAATGAAAGTTTATTTGTGTTATAGCCCGCACCCACCACTGTCCTATTGGAAGAAGCAGTACAGAAAAATAAATTGAGGTGCCTGCCATAAACAAAGAGTATGATATAATTAACTGACAAAACTAAGCCATTTTGTTCAGACATCAAGAAATAGTATTGTGCTTATAATTTTGGTGGTCGCGTCTGATAGGTCAAAGTAATTTCAAGCAAAATGTTGTGCAAAGGTCAACTAGCATAACAATAAAGTGTGTGTCAAAGTAGTTCATGAAGGATTTAGGAATGCAACCTCAACAAAAATTTAAAGCTGTAAAAAAAAAAGAAATATTCATATCTTATTTCATCTTTGAAGGTGTTGTGCTATTTCTACCGAAAGCTGATACATGACAAGATAAATGAATATGAATTTAAAGAACCGTCAGGAATTAACAATTTAAAACGATTGACACAAGATCAAGATTATACCTGAATCATATACCTTCATCATGGTCCATTATAAAGCCTAAGTACGTTTGGCAGCAGGGTATCTATAGCCTAGGTAGTTACCTGGCCTCCTAGATGAGCAACTTAGACCTTTATATTGTCAACCTTTTCTCAAAATTCTAAATTTTCCAATAAATTGAGATTTTAATGTATTTAGAGGATAAAAATTACTGAACAAAACCACAACCTTCTCTAACTTATGTTTCTTCAACTATGACAAGATGTTGCTTGCTTTCAGTAAAACAGATCTCCCTCGTTCAAGTCTATGTACTTGATCACTTGTCACTATGGGTTCTTGTTAATTGCTCGACCACCTATAGGTGTGGGCAATGCCAAAGGCATCTTGGCAGCATAGGCCATGCTGTAGATTGCATAAAAGTGCATTCTGCTGGTGCCAAGAACATGGCAGTGTAACAGGAAGTAAAATTTCAACCTACATACTATTATTGCAATGGACAAGCAAATTTATATGATATACATGTCTATAGGCAATCATAGACAAGAATCACTAGATATATCGACATACCAATATATATATATATATATATATTTATTTATTATGTATGTATGTATATATATGTATATGTATATAAATATATATATGTATACATACATACATATACATATGTATGTATATGTATACATACATACATATACATATGTATGTATATGTATACATACATACATATACATATACATATATATATATATATATATATATATATATATGTATACATACATACATATACATATACATATATATATATATATATATATATATATACAAACACGTAAACAAAAGGGTTTTTCAAATGGCTAAACCTATCTTTCTATGCATACAGATCTCTTTTAAAAAGATATCCATGCCATTCCATGCACAAATGCACAGGACCAATAACAACATAAAAGTCAGAATAATCCATGTTGAGGTACCTTGTGAAGGTTGCAGATTCTATGTCAAACGAACAATAGCATCAAGGTTCCTAGATAACTGCCACCCTTCAGGATAAGCAAAATTTCTAGCTTCTTCATGGAGATGCCAGTTCATGATCCTTGAACAACCATTTGGTAAGCCTTCCATTTGACTTTCATCCTCTACTATCTGCTCTACAAATGCACTCTCCTGCAAAAAATGACAATTTACTGTTCAAAATTTCAAAATTATAATCAAAAGTAAGATTTGTCATTAAAAACATACAAAAGAATTTTTTTCATGCAAGTATGCCATCAGTATTTTTTATTTCTAAAGGATGGAAAAAAGATCAAGATCTAAAACGACACAAACTAGGGGACCATATAGTTCACTAGATCCACCTGATGGTACTTGAGAAATGATAGAGAAATGGAACTGTGTTGTTAAGATGTACATCTAAACTCAAATCCTACAAAGTGCTGTTCAATTGTTAATCCTTGGAAAATGTTTAAGCTCAATTGTAAACCCTTCATAAAGAAACAGGGACTTTGTGTTGCTAGGTCAAATATTGCAAGAAATGAATTTTGATGTTAAATATGCAAATAGTTAATACAGAGAGGCATATATATATATATATATATATATATATATATATATATATATATATATTTATTTATTTATTTATTTATTTATTTATTTATTTATTTATAAGGAAAAGATCACCTTATCCGCCTTTGTGTAGGCCCATTTTCTCCAAGCCCAATTGTGTTACAATTTGTATCACTGACCCCACTTAAAAGATACTTCACCAACAAACTAGTCTTTCCTTACCCATATGCCAAGTGACGACTATATGTTACATTGTGATAATGAAAGGAGTCGATGTCACTAATATGGTGCAATGATGGGCATCCAAATAGCATGACAATGATGTTGGTGCACAAGTGGCACTTATGTAGCATCCATTGGGCTTAAAAGCTATTTTCTTATGTTGACATGGTTGAAGAAGATACAACAAGAAGATGTCAACCTTGTTTATTTGCTTGTGAGGTGATAAAATATTTAAGGTCAAACCATCAAAAGAACTTCCTCCTCTATACTATTATCAAACAAATAACAAAAATAGACAAGACATTCTGGTGCACCCAGACTCGTGCAGTGAAGGGATGAGATGGTGCAAATGAGTCTAGGTCCATACAGATAATTCAGTGGACTACTGGAAAATTGCTTATCTATAGTTTCATTTATAAAATTGAACTATCATTCATTCTTCTGTCATTTCTGCTATAGTTTGTAGTTTGGATCACCAAGATTATACTAGAAGTCAAAACTGTGTACCTGAAAATCCTCCTCCACGGTGTCTAGTTGCCGAATGGCATCTGAGTTTGAACGATGCCATCTCTCGTGATCCCAAAGCATTGTGCTGTTGAATGCAAATCCAGACATATCAACATGAAATCTGCTATGTCTCCTGCTCTTCTCATTAGTATGCCAGCCAATTATTTGACTTCCATTGCATACTGGCCCTTCTATTATTACATTATTTTTGCTTTGAGCAAGCATAGCAACAGGCCAAACACCAAATCTCCTAAAAAATACAAATAGATCAGTTGTGTAATAATAACTTGTTAACTTACTTGTTGAGGAATGACAAATTTCTAAATGTATCATTTAAAAAAATTTAGTCAGCTTTATGAGATAAAATAGGCAAATATACAATCCATTTCCAAATATAAAAGTCCTACCAAAATTGATTTTTTTATCGGTGTTCAGGTGGAGAACTTGCATAATTGCATATGAGTTTGCTCTTGAGCCTAAGAAAATATATATATAATTGATTTGAACACCAATATAATGAAACCAATTGCCTCAAGTATCGAGAGACCTTGAGTAAATGTAGGTAGGTTCTGCTGAACCACTAATGTTTCTGGTAAGCACTAGTTCACCCCCCTTTTAGTGGATGGACAATCTAATGTATTCATGATTATTCAACTTAATTCGCTAATCATTGTGTAATGTCATTAATTCACAAAATATATAAAGAATATCCTCCATTCAAGAGGGAATTCTTTCTTGATAAACATATGCTACTAATAGTTTTCGTTTTTACTGTTTCAGCCCAACAGCTACACATGACAAGGACATAAAGTTATGGCAATGGTAAAGCAATAACCTTAAGGAATTAATGTCAGGCAGTTCGATTCTGTATTAGCACTATAGACAAGGTAGCAAGACTCCAAGAATACTATCATTCAGTACCTGATGTCCCTCAGGTGCTGGAACAGCTCGAGCGAGTAGATGTTGCTGTCGTCCGCAAAGTACACGATACCATCCAGACGATGCCGCTCGATGTGCTCCAGCGCAGCGTTCCGCTGGTGGACGCCCCTGTCCCTGCTGTAGGTCGAGTTTTTCTTGCAGGCAGCGAGATGTCTGTACATGACACCACTGCGCCTGAGGATCTCCGCCGTCTCCACGGACGTTGCGTTCATGTCCACGACGATCCAGAGTAGGGGCGGCGACACCAGCCGCAGCGTCTGGCCCAGCCGGATCAGGTAGTATCTCTGAAAAGCTCTGTTGTACGTGGGCGTCACCACGATCAGCAGCTTCCTCTCCCGCGAGCGATCCTCCGGGATGTCGTTCGGCGGCGGCACGTCGCCGTCGTTATCGGAACGTAAGACCTCGATCTCCCTGCCGCCGGAGCGGATGTTGACGGCTCCGAGATCCCGACGTGGAATGTTGTCGTTACCGGCGGTTGCCACGGCGGCGGTGGTGGTTAAGATTGAGGAAGAGGAAGCGAAGGAGAGGTGGTGCGGCCGGAAGCCAAAGTCGTCGAGCTGCGCCAAGGGATAAAGGCCGATAAAGAAGCCGAAGGCGAAGAAGAGGAGCAACCGAAGGAGTTGTCTCCTCCTCCTCTTCCTCCTCCATGAACTATGGTGATGTTGCAGCTGGCCGCGCGAGAAGAAAGGGACGGAAGAAGACGACGACAGAGCAGAAGAGGAAAGGGAATGGTGCTGGGTAGTGTTATGGCAACAAAGGGAATGATTGCGGAAGGACCGATCGATGATGTTGGCCGCCAATAGCGTTCGACGGATCGACGCCATGTCTCGGAAGCATCAAGAAAGCAAGCAATCGATCGATTAACCAACGGCGATGAGATGCCAAGGGGATGGCCAAGGAAGAACGGGCGGAGGAGGAGGAGGAGGGTTTGGGCGGCCACGAGAGTGGCTGGGTTTCTCCTCGAACTGCGTTCTTATCGTCGTCGTCGATCGTTAAAATTTGATTTGATTTGATTTGAGTCCTCACTCACGGAATTTAACCCACGTCTTGTACCAACCGTCGGACCCAAACGCTTCTCTCTCACAACACTGGCCCCGCACAAGCTCATGTCAATCTCACCCGGGTACGACAAGTTAGTATGAGAAAAAAAAAACTCCGATTCCGCCGACTCACAAATCTACCTCACTTGTGATTGGATAGCAGTGATCTCAAGTTATGCCATCTCAGCGTCGAGGCGTCGGCAGTAGGTCCCAAGGAGAGGGAAGTCGTTGGCGAAGTCGCGTTCCCTCGCCCAGCTAACTTCCCGGCCGCCTTCTCTTTGGTTGGACTCGGACGACTTCAAAGCGTCGGTTTCGTATCGAAGCCTTCCGCTTGGGTACAACCACCGAACGAGCCACATATGTCATGTCTGGTCTTTGTTTTCCATGATCAACGGAGTTGGTAGCAGAGTTGTTCTTGTTTTCCTTTTAGCTATCAACATTTTTTGAATATATGTATTATAATTTAGTTGATTTTTTTTTCTAAGATGTTAACTATCTTTCTCATAAGTAGTTTGTGAGTTTGCTGAATCTAATATGGGGATGATACGATGTGAAGAACTATCGACACCTCGTAATTGATCGATACCTTATCATCATATGAACGACGTTTCAATGTCATTCAAAGACACGACGACTATAACTATTCAAAGTCGATTACATGCAAAGTTGATCTAATCAAACGTAATCTTTTAATTCTCATATTATAATTAGTCACGACCTTAAATGATGCGTTCTCGACCCGTAGAACTTAGTTTTGGCGGAATGTGCAAGAAATTCAACGCAGCCAATCTGATGAGAAAATTTTCTTAGAACTTGTGATTAGTTATGAGTAAATGTTCACATCATTAATGTACAATCAGGATCAATCATTGCGAATGCAATAAAATAGACTCATCTTGATCGGCTGTTTCCACCCAAACCATGGTGTTCTTGTCCAATTAAATATGACCAGATAGCTATTTAGGCTTCACTTGATGAGTTAAGAAATCTTTAGGTAGGATTAGGTTTGTGTCGATCTTGATGAGTTAAGGAGCTAATGAGCTAATGTAGGAAGGCATTTAGAGAACACCATTGTCAAACTATTTGGGCAGGTTTGACTACAAAGCATGTGTTGGAGCAGAATTGGGGTCTTATTGTTGACTGGAATTCGAGTCTAAGAGAGAATTAGGATCAAATTTTAGGCATTTGTCGGACTCGAGTGGGAATTGGAATCGTATTTTCTTTGCCTGTAATATATAGATGTTGAAATGTGGAAGTGACACGTTAGGCCAACTTAGACTTACCACATAACAGGCTTGATAGGGAAAGATGTTGATGATTGACTTAGAATACTTAATCAGTTGGATTTGGTTTCGGTCTGATTGTGTTAGGAACCTATAAATTCATTTAAAGTGTTTTATGGTGTTCGATGTGATACCAACCTATATTGAAATTAATGTTGAGCAAAGTTGTTGATCTTTCTAATGGGTTTGTAACGATACGAAGGATCTAGAGATGTCGATTGTGTCTACAAGTATCGGGATCTGCATCTAATGGGGTAGGAACAAGGAAATTAAATGGATATAGGGTAGAAGATGAAGCTTCAAGGATGGATTGAGCACTCTCATCTCGTCCTTGTACCTATCGTATTAATATGTGAGTCAAGACATCAAACTTGAATCCCTAGCCAACCTAATCCAAATTAGATTGGCTTGAGCTTAAGTTGAGTTATTTGATTCGATTGAACTAAATTAAATAATATTAATATTCAGTAACACTCTCCTCCCCCACGACCTATATGTCGGGCGAATAGATTCAATATTTAATAATTGTTATTATTTATAAATTTGGATATTTTTTTTTAATTGAATAGATTGATTAGGAGAGTACCAAGAACTCATAAGTTTTTCTTTTTCGATTTGTCTATACGAGGAATAAGGTAGAGATAAGAAATAACATAGAGATGCAAACGAAGGAATCATTCTATATCTTATTGACATCCATAGGAGGCTCAGACCTTAAAAGTTACTGGAAAAAATATTTTGTATAATTATCTAAATAGTTTTTTATTTGATAAACACTAATGTGATTGGATCGACGATTGAAGACCTTTTTGTTAGTGAATATCATCAATACTATATTGAGTGAAATCACAGCCAAAAAGAATTATCAACTGACTCATTGGATTCCTTAAGATTCATCCCTTTCATATCATTTTTTTATAGTTTAGCTTCATTAAGGAGCAAAAAGTCCCTTTTTGGCATAAGAACAACATGAAATATGAGTGATCGTTATTATCATTAAAGACAACGATCCGATGAAACAAAGTGATCGAAGGTAGGGGTGCTACTTAGCAGCCTTAGGATCCTTCTCCAGTACTCAAACTACAGTTTATTTGAGTTATGCATGAAATGAGAAAGTAAGATAGGAATTTTGACCTTTAAAGATGTCCCCTTTTAGAGAAGAATGCTTGCATCCAAGTTGTTGGATAGATTATGTATTTGTTAGTTTATTTTATTAGAGTTGGATTCTGATCATCTCATATGTCGAGCTCACCTACGTCCATTTGTTAAAATATCATAAGTCGAGTATCGAATTTGGGAAGAGTTTTAAATTTATATTCTCAATAACTACAAAGATGATGACGTACTCAATAAAAGTTCCTCCGATACTCGAGTGAATATATAAAGAAAACATATTCAAACGATAAAAGAGTCAAACATAAGAAAAATGAGTTAACGAGAAAAGTCATATAGTAGCATACATGAGTATTTTTATAGTGAATTTTTGAAACTCATAAGAGGATATATGGTGAGTTAACGAGAAAAGTCATATAAAATAATTGTTGAACATATATTAAGTTCGACTAATCATGCATCCAAGTAATTATTGAGCTAGACATGACCTAGTCATCATTGTATTAATGGTAGTATGGCTCACTTTCGAGTTTCATTTATCGATATGTTATTTTTATTTTTATGTCATATATTGGATTACTTTTCAGCTAAGCTATAGCAATTATTTGATCCAACAATCGTAGATGACTTTGACATGTTCTAAGCACATAAAAGGCTACACGTTGATGCTATCTACGATTGTAGATGATAAATATAAGGTCATCTTTGATGGTGTATCAAAGTGTTATAATCGATCATTAAAGGTTCCACATGTTCAGCTGTTAGTGAAGATGGTTTGTGATTTGCTTGTGCCCTCAAGTCAACATTTACGCGTTGCATATGGGGTCACAGAGTTAGGCTTTGAATCATCTCATCCATCAAAAGAGGAAGAAGAATGCAAGTTGATTACTGTAAGAGCCAAAGTGATCCTCGTGTCAATTGGCTATTATGTCGCTTAGTATGTTGCTGAGGACTTTGTCGAAAATGGTCCCTCGTAAATAATATCCAATATATTATTTTTATTTTAGCATACGAAAGATAACAACAAATTTGTAGTCAATGATGTTTACCCAACTCTATCAAAAGAATAAAAGAGAGAGAGAGAGAGAGAGAGAGAGAGAGAGAGAGAGAGAGAGAGAGGATTTAAATCGAATACTATATAGAATTTCAATTAATAGTCGGATGATAGTAAGATGACAGAGAATAATCACAAACGACATATATGAGTTGTCCGATTTTAGAGGGCTTTTTAGAGGGATAAATAACTTGTTTTGCATTAAGTGCAGGCTATCGATTAATGGCATGTCTCAAAGCCCAATTGGCCCAATTATCTAATCGGTCTGTTTTGCTCCCAAATGAGTAAGGATCAATTTTGCAGACTTGATCAGTGTTGAATGCAATTTAGTCTTCTCAATAGGTTTGAGAGAGATATAAGCATCAACAGTAGAAAAATTTCCATGCACAAGTGCCCATACGACAAAAGACTACAAAGCATGCGACGAACAAACCCTAGACACTTTGTCGTGAGGAAAGTTTGTATGATGTTTGCACGTCACCAATCGATATCTTTACTATACAAGTCGAAACTACGAAAAGATTGACCCTCTGTGAACATGTCCATGACATTTGGTATGTTTATGCTTTGCACAACATGTAGAGGGACGATTAAAGGTTTAATAGTCATATTCTACTAGGGTTTGATGGTTGCTTTAGGCTTGTAAATAAAGATAGTGTCACGTGAATACTTATGAGAGATTTTCGGTCTATAGTGAACTATTTTGATCTTTTTTTGTATAATTGTTCAGAGCTTGTATAGTCTGTTTGTAATTTGCATTGTCTATGAAGTGTTTTCGAAAATGTTTGTTTGTGGATCCTGAGTTAGACATTTCTCTAACCCGTTTTCTCTTTTATAAATCCTAAGGAATCATGGGAGGTTGATCTTTGAAGACGAACACGCAAAGATGCCGCACGACTTAGCCTAAATCAGCTAACTCCGTGACAATCACAAGGATATTGTAATAGATATTATAGTTAAACTAATAACGGTCACTCACTCCATCCTTCTCTCTCATCATTGGTGTCGTTAAATAAATTGTTCGCATATGATTGGGGTGGTGGTTAAAGATAGGTAGCAGTCAGAAGTAGCAGCAGCAGCTCATGGCTTGCATGTCACTTAATATAATCCACAAACGCATCGCCACTGATCTCCCTGTCTGCTTGTCTTCCTCCATGGCTTCCCTCGACCAAATCATTCACCTCATCCATGTGATACCGCAACGTATAATAATGGTACGATTCCTGCATTCAACTTCACACGACTGATCCGATGGAGGAATGTGCTGCTGCTTCTGTGTCTACGTATCTTCATCCATGTAGCAATACTAAAGGTAATGGGATCAGGAAACCCTAGATCGATTTGAAGAAGATGAAGGAAGAAGAAACCAGTAGAGTCTCGCTTGGCATGGCTTCCCTTCCCCACGAAGCAAACTACGAGAACTGTATCCCTACTTTCTCAGTAAAAGGATGAACCACGATGTATCACCCGTCCGACGAAATGCTGCTAAGGAGGTGGGTTTCCACATGGTAGACTCGTGCATCAAAACCATGCTTCTGGTGGTCAAACTGGATCCGGCAAAGCTTGTGGTTGAAGACAAGACTCTCTCTCTCTCTCTCTCTCTCTCTCTCTCTCTCTCTCACATATACATGTATATATTAGTTTCTTCAAGAAGGATCTGCAACGCCATGTGGGAGATGTCTGCAGGTTGATTGCTCATGTGCGTCGCCCAAGTGTTGGACGAGACCATGTTTGCTCAAGTGCGTGCTGCCTGCCGGTAATTAAAGCTTGATGAGTTTGACTCACAGTAGAGATTCTCTGTCGGCGCCACTCGCATGTGACGACCTACGTACGGTGTTCATGAACTGAGATGAGACGTACCAGTCGTTCTTCCCTGGACTGAGTTCTCGTGATTGAATGAACTCTCTCTCACAAAAAGAAAGAAGAAGAAGAAGAAGAAGAAATATGTCTATGCCTTTTCTTAGTTTCGAAAATTTGCTCATATGATGACGATCTCTAACTCTTCCATATAATTCCCAGCCATATCTGTCTTTTATCGTGTCGCTCTCTTTGTTGTCTTCGGAGTGCAATCAATCACTGCAATTGGATTGCAAACCGACTTTGCTATTACGTGGATTTCCGACGACCGGTTGTTGTCGGAGACAAGACTTGCCCATATAATTAATTCTGTCATGTTCCTCGTTTCTTTATTTCCTTTTCCCATCAATTTCAATGTGGAAAAGAAAGTGTCCAATTGATGCTCACTTAGAAATTGACATAATTCACAACTATTTAGAATTATTTTTTATATTGTTTTCATGTTTCAATAAGCTTTTCTCAGCAAGACCAAATTACAAAATTATTATGAAAAATATATGTCATGACCAACTTGATTCAATCCCATATGTATGAAATATAATCATAAATGATCGTAGGATCTCGAACATCCGGTTGATTTTTCGATATAATTTTTTCGACACTCAAATTAATAATAAATAAAAAAAAATTTAAATTTAAATAAAATAATAACTAATCTTAATTATCATAATTTAATTTTTTTATAAAATAATTTAATAAAAAATATTCTAAGTTATAAACAAAATATTTGAATAAAATTTTATATTTGATCGATATCTATATGATTCAATCATTGATCGGATCCCTGACTAGATTACCACATGTCCAACCTTAATTTACTGGATATTTTTCTATCACAAATCAATCAAATTATATGAGCCGTTCCCTATCATAATATTTTGTTATATTTTTTGGAAAAAAAAACACTGTTTATGACAAGACAACTGTGGTGTAAGACAGGAGAGATATTGACACGTCATCTTCCGACCTGAGGACAAGGAAACACTTGTGTGGTGAGAATGTGATTCATATATGTTTTGTTTTCCGTGAAGACGACTTGCACTGCCATTTCAGCCAAACGCACGTCATCGTTACCGTTACGTTACAGATCACATCATCGTCATCATCATGGAGCCACGTATTAATCGACCCATACTGCACGCTTTCCGATGTGATTTAGAGAGCGAGGGATGTCAAACCAGCGGTCTGATGAAGGCATATTCCGATGACTGCATCAAGTGATGCTTTAGGCGATAATAGCAATACTAATACTAATAATAATGACGATAGTTCAGGGGAACGTGGCAGCCGGGTGGCGCGGCTCCAAAGGCAGCCGCGTGTCCACAGTGGCGCAATGGCGACGAGAGAGAGAGAGAGAGGCACGTTTGGGCACATCAACTGCGGCATCCCACGTCGACTTCCACCTGTCCTTGGAGATTCGGGTTCCGCACACCGCCACCGATTCGTAAGTGGGAGTATCTTTTCGTCTCGGCATGCCGACGGAAGTGACCGCTCCGCGGTAGCGTGTGGGACCCGAGCGCGTCACGAGCGAGGCTTAGGCCACCGTGCCTCGGGTCCCGCACTCGGGCCCACGTATGCGACAAATGACGCAGCTCGGTTGGCAAATAGGTTTTTCCGCGCGTCTCCTTTCGATTTTTACGTTGACCCTCAAAATTTTGACCGTGGAAGCCCCTTCTCTCGCTCTCTCTCCCCGACGGTGATTAAATGCTGCTGTGCTGCAAATTAGCAGCGGCAGACCTGCTCGAGTCCTTCCATTGGACGAGTGCGGGCGGTGTTAATGGTGGGGGTGTGCGTCAGACTGAAGAAGACCTTATTTTTGGTTCTGCTCCCAAAAGAGACCTGGACAGGGCGTCGTCGCACGGAAAGGACGAAGAAGTCCATTAAAGTAGCAAAGCTATGAAGAGGAATGGAGCGGTTGGACGGCGAGCAGAGAGGAGACAGAAAAGAACGGTTGTCTTTCTTTCTTCCTTTTTCTTTATTTTATTTTATTTTTCCAAGTACAAAAAATCAATTATATTAAGTTGTAGAGTTTTATGCATGTATCCGTATAGTTTTATTCTTTGAAAGTTTATGAACTCTAAAAAAATTATTTAAGAATAAAAATAATTTTATAGACTTATAAGTCCTTGACTAAATATTTTTTTCAGTGCTCTTTTCCATATAACAGCTAAGGGCTCAAGACCCTTCTTTTAGCGCTGATATGATAAATTTATTTGGTCGATTCGTCATTAGTGATAGAAATGAAATAGAAAGAAGAAGATTGTATTGACGAAGCTTTATTGAAGAAAAAGAAACTTTAATATCACTACTGCTGCAGCTGCTGTGGCAGAGAGGGTTGCTACGGCAAAGATGACGACAACGACACTTCTCACTCGAGCGAGATGCGAAAACGAGGAGAAGAGATCGTTGGTCGGGGAGTAGTTGTGAGGTTACGTCGGCTTTGACTTTGCAAGAAGAGGCAGAGGAAAGGCGACAATAAAAAATGTCGCCAGCGCAGGGAGGAGAAGAAAGCACGATGTGATGGTCCTTGTTCAGCTTTGAAGAAGGTCGATGCAATGATCCTGGAGGACGTCCGTGGAAAACATTGCACTACTTTGAGATGGAGTCGCGATCCACGAGACAGTAGGAGAAGGAGTCGAGATTCGATGGAGTCCGGTAGGGAGATGGGTCGAGATGTTTAGAAGTGGCCTTTACGACGAGAGCGTGAGAGCTCGTGAAAATTTATTCACTTTGAGTAATAGGCATACCCGTATGATTTTATCCTATTAAAACTAAAGAGCTTCAAAATGTATCTTTCAAAGTAAGAATGACCCGATCATTGATTCTCCTATTTCTTAATCAATATTGACTAAATATCTTATCGATTAAAAAACTATCAACTAAACTAAATTGCCACCCAGCACATTGGGATATTAGTGAATCATGATCAAATTTTACAAAATCAATCGGTAAATCTTTTATTTTATCAAGAATTAAACGACGAGATAAGTGATTCGAAAGAATTCCAAAAGAGTAGAGAGTTAGATATTACTTGTGCCAGGGGGAAATAGTCATGGGAGAAGGCTTTCCTTGCGGATCAAATGGACGAGAAGCAGGGGGTGTTTGTTCTCACCATCAATGCTAATGCTAGCAGGAGCCGTCGAAGGATCGAAGGGACTCGCCTTTGCTATTGGAACATGGGCGGGCAACTAGAGCAACGGGGGCCATCGACGAGCGTCCGTCAACGATTCACCTCCGTTTATAGTGAAATCGATGTAGGAGAAGGATGTTCGATCGCCGGTCAGAAGATAAAAAAAAAAGTTATTAACAAATTGAAGAACAACGAGATTATCCTAATCGTTCGATTTTCTCCGACCGTCGCCCTCCTCACTCGTCCGTGTCTTTACGACCCAATTATATGTGGGGGGAATTGGAGTTGATCTACAAAGAAGAAGGGTTGCGTAAGGACAGATTGGAGAGGGAAAGTTTGCGGGGGGCGAGGTGGCGTCTGATAGATAGATGCACTGTTGACTTTGAGATCCAAACTCGTCTCGATGCAGGAGCAATTGTTACCGTCCGCAGTGATGCCGAGCGCTTTTCTTATCGTTCTTTTGGGGAGCTGTGTTTGACGCAGCAGATACAAGTAGCTTTCCGGGATCCAGAAACGCCTACTGCCTTTTTTACTCTGCAACGACAGTGCCTTCCTTAAGTGCAAATCTTCGTAGGTCCCTCAGCTACCATCTCCAGGTCTTGTCAGTCGAGGAAAGGAAAGAGATTGGAGTGGTTTGGCTCCGGAGGGTGAGACGGGTGGCGGTGTGGTGATTGAGATCGTTGGTGTTGATACCGGGAACTTTGTTTTATTTGATCTCCCGTTGCTTCTACTGCTGCTGTTTCTTTCTCATGGAGAACGGCAGTCGATGACGACGGTGATGATGAGGTGCTTGTGATAAATAGGCTTCGGAGAGAGGAAGCAAGGAAGCTGTGAGCGGAGGAAGGAAGCGATGGGAACAGGAGGGTGGAGGAGAGCCTTCTGCACGTCGGTCCGTCGAGATACGGATGCTGCTGCGGCGGGGACGAGGGTGGAAGCGGGGGAGAAGCATCAGCGCAGCCCCAGGAGCTGCGCAAAGCTGAGCTTCTTCTCCGGCGGCGGCGGCAGCAACCCCTCGACGCCGAGGCTGGCGCTGGCGGAGGCGGCCCCGGGCCTCCGGTGCCGCACCAAGTCGAAGACTCCAGACAACAAGACGGTGCAATGCGACGCGGCCACATCTTCCGTCCCCACCGCCACCACTCCGAGGAGTCGGAGCCCCGCTCTGTTTCATCGGCAGGCCTTCTCCGCGCCTTCGTCTCCGAGAACAGCCTCCAGATTCGCCCTCTTCAAGCACCTCTCCCGGGTATGGAAAAGCTTGCACCTTTACCTTTGATTCCCGCTATTTCGTTTCTTTTCATCTCTTTCTTTTTAATTTGGTCAATGTTTCCTCCTCTCGATGGATGGATCTCGTGAGAGAGTCGTAGCTTTTTGGCCGTGGTGCGGCGCTTTGATTGCAGAATGATGGAGGAATGGACCGAACTCCCTCCCCATCTTTTCCAATCATTTCAGCTGCTTTTTTTGTCTTTTTTTTCTCAGCCTTTTGTTATGATCGAAGCATGTGAAGTACTCTTATTGTTGTCGTCGTCGTCGAAGGCTACTGTTTGTTCTCATTCTGGTGGTGGTGGAACTGCAGAGCCGGTGCAGGATATGTTCGCTGAGCCTGAAGGCGAGCCAGGAGACGCCAGTCTTCACGGCGGAGTGCTCCCACGCCTTCCACTTTTCCTGTATTGCAGCCCACGTCAGGAGCCACGCCAGCCTCGCCTGCCCCGTCTGCTCCGCCTCCTGGCGCCACGCGCCCTTTCTGTCCGCGCTCCGCCGCCGAGAAGACGATGCACCCGAGCCAGGGGCGGCGGGAGAGACGGAGAACTGGAACCCGAATAGGAGAACTACCAACGGCGGCAGCCGGAACACCAGCAAAGGCGGGGAACGGCAGCTGGGGGAGAACAGATTGGCTGCCGCCGCCGCCGTTGTTGCTGCTAAGGTCTATGACGACGACGAGCCGCTGCTGATTGTGTCGAAGCCCAACCAGGGAGGGGTGATGCGATTCAATCCTATACCAGAAGCAGCCAACGAGGACAAGGATGAGGAAGACGGCGAGGACGAGGAGACGGAGGACGTGGAACGAGACGACGAGTTTTATGGGCTCCTTGCGACCCCTCGCGCCCGATCTGCCAGCCGCACTGACGGAGGAGTCCGTCGTCGGCCGACATCGAGGTTCAGGGCTGGTGGCGGCCTTGTGAGCGTGATGCCGCAGGCGGCCCTGCTCTCGGAAGGGCGGAGGCACCGAAGCTACGTGGTGGTTCTTAAGGTAAAAGCGCCACCGATAGGATCCTTCGCCCCTCTCCGCGCCCCGATTGATCTGGTGACAGTGCTGAACGTGAGCCAAGGCATGACAGGGGAGAAGCTCCGGATGCTGAAGCGCGCAATGCGGCTGGTGGTTTTCTCTTTGGGCCCCGGGGACCGGCTCTCCATAGTGGCCTTCTCGGCAGCCGCTGGTGCTAAGAGGCTCCTCCCTCTACGACGTATGTCGAGGCAAGGCCAGCGCGCCGCCCGCCAGGTCGTGGAATGGCTCGTCGTGGTGGGCGGTGGCGCCGCCGCGAGAGGCGCCAGCGTCAGCGACGCCCTCCGGAAGGCCACCAAAATCCTCGAAGACCGCAGGGAGCGCAACCCGGTGGCCACCATCATGCTCTTATCCGACTCCAGGCAGCAGCAACCGGAACAAGAGAAGAAGGGGAGCAACCATCATGATTACAAACCCCTTCGCTCGCCGCGTGGTACCGGCGGTGGCCATATCGGGCTTCATCCTCTAGCAACGACGACCGCCGCCACTCGCTTCGCGCATCTGGAGATCCCCATCCAAGATGCTGGATTTGGAGACGGTGGAGCAGAACGACCGCCACAGAAACAGGGTCAGGTGCCATCAGAAGACGCGTTCATCAAGTGCGTGGGCGGCCTCGTGTCCGTGGTCATGCAGGACGTCCGCCTCCAACTTGTCTTCCCGTCCGGCGAATTTTCGGCCGTGCACCCGTGTGGAGGCTACGGCGGTGGCTGCGACGTGGCCCTCCGAGGAGGGACTTCTGTCATCCGGTTGGGGGACCTCTATGCAGAGGAGGAGAGGGAGCTGCTTGTGGAGCTGAGGTTGCCGGTGGCGCCGCCCGGCGGACAGGGCGGGCACCACCGCTTGTCAGTGAAGTGCAACTACAAGGATCCAGCCACCCAAGATCTCGCGTTCAGCGCGGAGCAGATCCTTCTCTTGCCGCCCCTCCTCCAGCACCACTCCGAGCTCGGCCGTTCTGCCTCGTCCTCCGCCAGCCCGACCACTTCCCTGCGCCTCCGGAACATCTTCGTCTCGACCCGCGCGGTGGCGGAGTCGCGGCGCCTCGCCGACCTCTCGGATTACGCCACGGCCCGACACCTCCTCTCCTCCGCTCGCGCGTTGATTCTGCAGTCCGCTTCCGATGGCCGCCAGGACCACCACCTCGTCCAGAACCTTGACGCGGAGCTCGCCGCCCTCCAGCGGCGGCGGTACCAGGCGCAACACCGGCTTCATCATGATCAGCTGCAGGAAGAGGTCCTCTCACCATCCGGGATGAGGCGCCGGCGGCGGGAAGCTCAGGCGGAGGTGCGAGGGGAGCCTCTGACGCCCACTTCGGCTTGGCGCGCCGCCGAGCAGCTGGCCAAGGTGGCCAGCACGCGGAAAAGCCTGAACCGGGGCGGCGATTTACATGGGTTCGAGAACGCCCGGTTCTGAGTGAAGACCGACCCAAACCCTATAAATAATCCATTCTCCTTTCTTTTATTGTAGACATTATTATTCTCCAAACAATGAACATTCTCATCATACATACATACATCCAGCAATTGAGTTAGGCGACATTTAATCATCCAAAAATTATAGCTTGCGATTTTGTCCAATTTGTGCAATATTAAGGATCCTCTCAAAGCCATTCATCCCACCTTAACTTTTAATCTCAACCACCAATTTGCTTTATAAAATCAACTTTATAATATACATATGTATAGTATATGATGCGGGGGGCATTTGTTCAAGCCGTGGCCTCAGGGCCGACGCGGCTCGGTTCTGGGGTCCGGATGTCGGGGATCTCGGGAGACGTCCCTCGGGGTCTCCTGGCGGTCGAGCACTGTGGTTCGGGATCGGTCGTTCGGGCCGACAGGTCAGGAGGAAGCTCCGTCGCAGCGTTGGGATGAGGTGACACCGTCTTCGTTCCTGCACATAGGTCGGGTCGGAAGCTCGGCCCGACCCCTCCAACGATCAAGTTAGCGATGATGTGGAGAGAGTTTTGGAGGAAGAGAAGTAGAAGTTCCTCTAAGTGTGTTGTACTTGTCTCCCCCCTTTGTCCGTTTAGAACTCCGGGGTATTTATAGAGGAGTTTGATGTTACCTGATGTGCCCGCTTACAGGGGCAGGACAATATCTCGCGTGGTGTCTGACATAGCCAATGGGGTTGCGTGGAGAACCGTGCTGCCACAGGGTATGGGCGAGCCTCGATCAACGTGCTCATTTGCCTCGGTCGAGCGCACGGAGTCAAAGTTCCTCAGGCAATGTGCTATTCAGGCATGGCTGACGTCATGGCGTGTCACATCGCCATTTTTGCCCTTATCAGTATATATACACATGGAAGCAGCATATAAGTTTGAGAACAATCATAAGCTCAAATACTACATAACCAGTAATAAAAACAAACTCACAAGAGAGTGGCTTATTAATTTGTTTTATCAAAGTATTAAATGTGTAAGTGCTAAATATGGTTTTACACATGTTATTAACGGTGGTATTTCCATCAATGTTTAGTAAACTTGCATTAATGTTCTAAAGGACAATTGGCTTTGATAGTCATATTCAGTTGAATATATATATATATATATATATATATATATATATATATATATATATATATATATATATATATATAATTTGAGAAAACATGAATGGGTATAATCTATCGATTGAAAGTGATCAAATGACGAATTAAACCTTTTACTCTATGTGGACGGTAGGGACATGGTATGGTATTTGTCATATAGGCAGGGATATATACGTAAAGAAGTCCTATTTCGACTTCAAGTCCGCCGTCGCTTCCCTCTTCCCCTCTCACACGACAAATCCCTCATCCGCTGTTTCCGCCTCTGCTTCGATGCCGAATCCTCCCCTCCCTCTGCTTCGCTCTTTTGCGCTGGTCTCCTACCACCACCTCGATGGCGGAGCAGATGAGAGGAGGAGGAGGAGTTACTGCCGCCTCGATGATGTCCTCTTCTGCCGATGGCTGCGACTAGAACGACCTCTGGTTCGTCTTCTCTTTTGGCCATGCGGCATTGGTGGTTGGAGTAAAGGACTCGCCAGCCATGGCGGCGAGGTCTACGATCCTACGTGTGGCCCATGGGAGTGGACTCCTGTCCGCCCTCTCCAAGTGCAATCCCGCCATGGGCAGCAGAGCAGATCACACTACCTCCCTTATGTTGGAAGAGGAGGAGGAGGAGGAGGAGGAGGAGGCGTAAAGCACAAACCTGTAAGGTCTGGAATGTCGGTAGCCAATTCTCTTATACTTCAAGTCAGAAAGAGACCACCACCATTGCCGCCACCTTATCTTCTACTCTTGGAAGCCAAGCCAGGTTCTTGCTCTTGGGAACACACAGGAACCCCTCTCGATGGATTTTTCCTGCAAAGCAACCCCCTGCCTCCTCTCTTGGTTTATATTGGATCGCTAAGCTCCCATGGTTTAACACATAGCTTGTAGCTTGATTCGCAGATCAAATTTCTTGCTGAGGTGAATGGGGAGAACATTGGGCTTCTTCTCGATTTTGGTGCTGCTCATCTTGATAATAAGTGCCAGTTCCAGTGATGACCAGAGATTCACGACGGACAAGATTCACTTCTGGTTTAATGGAGATGGGGAACAAGAGCAAGAAAGAGCCGGAGGGCTCAGCAACGAAGCAGATTCGATTCTGATGCTGGAAAGGGGACGGGTGGCGCACGTCCCTGTGAATGTCCATAGCTTTGGTGCAGTTGGCGATGGTGTAGTAGACGACACCATGGTACAGCTACAGCTGCCAGTTCTCCACATTTTTATTTTAGATTTCCTTCTTTCATTAATATCTTTCACTTGAAAGTCCAATCTGATGATTACATATGGAAATCTTGGACTTATAATATGTTAGGGATAGAATTGAGCCTATGCCAAGCTTACTCATATCTAGCAATATTTCTTAGTTTCCATCACTTTTGCGCATCCTTTTTTGTCATTAATGTAATATGATATTTATCCTCCTTATTAGAAGCTCTCACCAATTCGGGATCTTTTACTATCTAAATTGATTCTTTAAATTGTTTATCCTCTTTTTTCACATAAATTTGGCACAATTATTTCTGATACATGATCCAGGTGAACACTGTGACGGAAAACTGTGAAAATCCCTTGAATTTTCTAGATATTTGTAGTATATACACTAGTTTGGAGATTGATCTGTAATGCAAAATACTAGATTCTTGTAGATATATCTCTGATATGATATGTCACAGATCAGCCAAAGTCTGATAGATTTGGTCCACCCAGTTTGCATCTCTATGTGATTATGGTTTTCATTATGTTAAAAATTGGTAGTGACAATGGTGATCCCCCTTGATAGAAAGCTTAGCTCCATCCTTCGGAAAACCAACTAGGAGGGCCCCCATACGGCTCCAGTATCACATTTATTTGGTGCTTATGTTAGTTCTGATACCTTGTAGCTAATTTCTTATTTACATCCAAAATGTCCTGTAGGCATTCCGAAATGCTTGGTATAAGGCATGCTCTTTGAAGAATGCAGTTCTTCTAGTGCCTGAGCGGCATCGTTATAAGGTTAATGCCACTAACTTCAGAGGGCCCTGTCAACGGCACCTAATTGTCCAGGTACTATTTCTGTTTCTTGGCACCTTATGTAATGCATTATACAGTGCTATAACAAGTATGAATTAACAAGGTCTAGAAATTGTAGGAATCCTCAAAAGCACCTGTGTATGCTGCTTCTTTCCTTACAATTATAGTACAAATGTATAATACAGCTATGAAGCTCAATTGCCTTAAAACATTCATGAATTACAAGGAGACCCTTCCATTTTGGAATTGGTCAGGTGAAAGGGACAATAGTAGCACCGGATGACCCAAAGGATTGGGATCCCAAGTACCCAAGTACGTGGCTATCTTTCTCAAAGCTAAACGGGGTCAGGTTCCAGGGTGGTGGGGTAATTGATGGTTCCGGTAGCAAATGGTGGGCTGCTTCCTGCAAGATCGATAGAACCAATGTAAGAAATAACTCACATCTTTTTTTGCCTTTTGTTAGCTATGCTTTATGCTCCAATCTCACATTTTTTTTCACTTATATGCAGCCATGCAAAGAGGCACCAACGGTAAGATTCTTATGCACTGCTTTTTCTAGTGCTATCATCTGGATTGGATGTTAAGTGGACGTGTGGAACATTTTCTGTCATTTTAGCCTTTCTTATGGTCCAAGGTCTCATGGATTGAGAGTTTTTGAGTAGAGACTTGTCAGATATTTTGGTCTTTTAATTTATAACTTAATCTGGTACAGAATGCACTGCTATCTTTAAGTTAGATCCCTTCTGGGGATATATCATTGTTTTACTGAGGCAACCAAGAATAAGGAGGATTCCAAAAATAAACAGTTGGGCATGGCTAATTCATGATTTCGTTTTTCTAGAATAGGTGAGAAAAAATGTTGGGCGTATCGATTTTCTGTGTCATGTTATGATCCAATATATGTCGAAAAATAAGGGGAAGAACAATTTGAGATGGATTGAATGAAAAATTATCTATATGTATATATCACATATCTGAATATATGAAGATTAGTAGACATGTGGATATAAATCAGGTGCATGATGATCTTGTCAGTGTTTAGGATGGATATTGTATATAGTCGAGTGTAATGTTAATTTCAACTCTTCCTTCTAAACAATAAATTCAAAGAATAAAATCCTATTCTTAATCAGGTGCTTGTACCAACAAAAGTCTTAAACTTGCAGATTCTAATTGGAAAATTAATTTCTGAATGTTACCAAATAAAAAAATTTATCTAGAACCTCCTAATTTAGCAATACAAATTTATAACATTAGCACAAGAACCTGTTGGTTACACTGACTTATGTTTCAGGCACTTACAATTGATTCAAGCACCAAGATAAGAGTGAAAGGCCTCACTATCCAGTTCGCTCAGCAGATGCATTTCATGATATATCGTTCAGATGTTGTACGAGTATCTGGAGTGCGCATATTGGCCCCAAAAGATAGCCCAAACACAGATGGCATTCACATTGGTGAGTCAACCGATGTTGCCATCCAGAATTGCCACATTGGAACAGGTACATCTGCTATCTGATACTTCTTTAAATGCTTGTCTGTGATGATTGTGTCATTTCAAAGTAGGAGGCATGCATGTGTTATGCAAGTACAACAATAATGGATATTAGTTGGAGTTACTCTTTATTCTTTTTAAAATCTTTGCATCTTAGTGTAGAAAAATTTGAGATTAACCTGCATGATTGTGGAGGATTAACTGAAGAAATAAATTCTTGTTTGAATTTTACAAACAATGAACAATTTGTATCACTCTTATGTGTCCTTACGCATAAGGCATGCCAGCATCAACTTAAGCTTAATCTCCCCAGTTGTCAATGTCTACTGTATGAACATTGTTGAACTAAATGGGAAATCTAATTTTGGGCATGAAAATTTGTCTTTCTTTCCCCAATTGCAAATGCCTTTTTTGATGTATTTCTTGATATTATATCTCAGATCATGGCTATAAGTGAAAACATTTTAACAATAAAGAAGTCATTTTTGTTGATTAAACAGGGGATGATTGTGTTTCAATTGTGAATGCTAGTTCAAATATCAAGATGAAGAAAATTATGTGTGGGCCAGGGCATGGAATCAGGTACCACCTAGTATTGTGTTCGAATTGTCTTGAAAAAACCTTGAATGAAGATTGACCTGCTGATTAAGAGTGATGATGTGATTTCTCTCTGTGGTAATTTGGATGGTTAGTATAGGGAGCCTAGGAAAGGATAAGTCAACAGGCATTGTTACAGGTGTTGTCTTGGACACTGCAACAATCTCTGGCACTAAAAATGGTTTAAGAATCAAAACCTGGCAAGTAAGTTTCCTGCAGTCATATTCTTGATATCTTATATGGCTTTGGTCTATGGAGAAAAGAAATGTCTTGCCTCATACTATCTACATGGATGATTGCCTAAAGTCTCAAATTGCTGAACAGGGTGGATCAGGATATGTTAAGTCAGTGCGCTTTGAGAATGTGAAGATGAATGATGTTGAGAACCCGATCATCATTGACCAGTTTTACTGTGATTCCCCAGCCACTTGCAAGAACCAAGTAAGGTCACTTAAGCTTAATTCCTTTGTTCACATAATAAAAATGGTATAAAGATAAAAACATTGATGTTTAATGACAAACCTGTCTTCCTGTGCTTTCTGCTTCAGTTCTCCAACCGAAGTTCAAATTTTCTAGCAGTTGTACCTTGCCATATAATCTGGAACTATATCTGTAACAACTAAGATCTAGCTGCAAGTAATGCTAGTAAACATGATTAGAATGCTTGGTTTCAAATTTGTAATTTTCCATTACAAAATAGTCATCCAATTATGTTATAGATGTATCTACACGGCATACAAAACTTTTGGTTTAGTGATATGGTCAATTTTGGTGATCAATCCAACTCGGTGAAATTTATTCTGACCCAACTTGTTTTTCGAGTTGTTGTATCACGACTCAAGGAAAATTGGACCATTTGTATCATGTATGACATATCTGCACCAAGGGTGCGTTCAACCAAACTTCTTCGATGTTCGAGGTATTGCATGTAAGTTCGTTTCAAACATCAACAACTCATAAGGAGTTCATAATTCATCTACTCATTTTGAAGAAAAAACCTTTAAAAATATTATTTTGTATAGTGTCTGTTTTTCCACTGTCATGGCAATTTAGTATGAAATATTTTCTCTAGGTGTTATGTTGATATAACATGTCCACTGGATTCTTTGTCATCTTTGAAAGTTGACATGACATGTCCAGCAGACATTGACTGGAACTCTATGTGCCGAGTCCTGATTTATCGAAAATAATGAGGATATCACAACCTGGATGTCTTGGTAATCCCTAACTTGCCTTTGTAGTGTTGATAAACCGATTCGATTAGTAAGATTTTCAAGTAGTAACATCCTTATCATGGAATAGATTTTGTTTCTCTTAGTCAAAGATTTGTGAAAAATTCAACAAGAATATCTAGTAGAGATGATTACTTTGTTGAAAATGTCCTAGAAATTTGCTACCGTCTTGAAATTGTTAATATCACTAGCAAGCGGTTTTTCTTTTCCTTTTTCTTTTCAGACATCAGCAGTGAAGATAAGCCAAGTCATCTTCAGGAATATAAATGGCACCTCAAGAACTCCTCACGCAATGAAATTTGCATGCAGTGACACTGTACCATGCAGCAACATTGTCCTGAACAACATTAACCTCGAGACGGAAAACGGCACAGCTAAAACCTTCTGCAATTGCGCCATGGGATTCCACTACGGAATTGTGCAGCCTACGGCGGATTGCCTCAAGTCCTCCAGCTGTGGCGGAATCCAGGAAGATGCCCAAAGGCAAACTCATGATCCTACCCACACAGAGCTATGATTCCTCTCCTTAAAGAAGCCATCACAAACAAGTGATGGCAGAGTGCCAGAAGATAAGGCGAGTTCTCCTGGGGTTATTGAAGATGTGTTCATGTCTACTTTTCAAAGATGGATAATTGACTTGGGTGGCTAAACTTGAATTGTTGAAAGTGAATACTATGTAGCTTTGTACCTATAGAACACTAAAATATATTCTTTATGATCTTACAATAATCAATTTCTCTTGCTTTCAAATTGAAAGTTGATCAAAAAAAAAAAAAAAATCTATGTATAATGTTGATGACAGTATACCAACAAGAATGAAGCTTGATTTTTTTATTTGTAATGGTTCGATAACAAGGACGAGATGAGATTTGATTCCCTGATATGATAATAGTTATAGTACCATCAAAGTTATTTTTTATTTCTAATCTTGTTCTAATATGATAACCTATTTGATTAAGATAAACTAGAAAATTTTGATTGCATAGTAAGGTAACGTCACAACTCTGAATTTTCAAATAACACCGACTCATTTTACATGTAATGATCACAGTTGGCGACATTCTTTAATGCATCACAACAGATCATATCATCCTAAATACGTCCACATCTATTGTTCAACGCGATGATTAAACATCCAAATTATTGTCTTATTCGACGAAATATTAGCGTGTGATTCCAGAAATATCTCCTCGCCCACTTGTCGAATTGTGGCCCAGAAGAAGACATCTGTGGTGGACACAGTCAACACTGCACAGTCATCATCCCATCAGCCACGTTTAGTTCCTTAACATAAGCGTCAGAACATGATTCCTACCGAGACGGCAAGTCTTGCAGCTTACATTACCCGCACTTGTGCGGTTGACGTAGAGCTTTCGGCATGGGCTGCGCTCCGACAAGCGCAGGCCCACCACCTGTCCGCAAACCTTCAGCTGCAACCACGAGAAAATCGTCGTCCCAACCCACCAATCGATCACGTATTGACTCATCTCTGAGTCGGAGGTGGAAGGCAGAGAAAGCAATGGCGTGAACGTCTTCAACCTCTGCGCCTGCGTTAAGCAAATCGCACGTGTACAGCTCTCGTGACGTGACGAAGCCGTGCAGCCGCTGTTTCTTCTGGTGCTTTCGCAAGGTAGGGCGCTACAAAAATCTGCCGGGGAACACGGCCACGCGTCGCCAGATGTGCGGCAGCGGCTCGAGCTCCCTCGGCGCGGGTAGGGAATATAAAGCGGTCCCCCGGGCTTCCCACCTTCCCTCCCGTCCATGAGAGCGCATCGAGCGTGTTGGTCTGGTGCAAAGAGTGCTCTTCCATCAAGAAGAAACAGTCCTCGGCTTTAAGATGACGGTGACTCCCGGGATCACGATCAGCGACGGGAATCTGGTGGTCTATGGGAAGGCCATCCTTACCGACGTCCCGGACAACATCGTCCTCACTAGCGGCACCGGCGCCGGCCTCATGGCTGGGGTCTTCATCGGCGCCGCCGCCTCCGACAGCAAGAGCCTCCACGTCTTCCCCATGGGCACCCTCCGGTAAGTCCCCGCTCCTCGGTTCCGCCTTTGTGTGTATTGTGATCGGTCGGAGATTAACGGCCGGCGTGGTGCGTCGACCGCCAGGGGGCTACGGTTCATGTGCTGCTTCCGTTTCAAGTTGTGGTGGATGACGCAGCGGATGGGAACGTGCGGGCGGGACGTGCCGCTGGAGACGCAGTTCCTGCTGGTGGAGGGCAAGGAGGCGGAGGCGTCCACCGTCTACACCGTCTTCCTCCCGGTCCTGGACGGCCCGTTCCGTGCCGTCTTGCAGGGCAACGACAAGGACGAGATCGAGATATGCCTGGAGAGCGGTAAGCAAACAATCAAGAGACCGGCCAACTGTAGAAAGTGCAGATGCGGCGTTTGATGTTATTGCTGGCTCGTTTGCTGGTGCAGGAGACGAGGCAGTCGAAACGAAGCAGGGGATGCACATGGTCTACATGCACGCCGGCGCCAATCCCTTCGAGGTCATCAGCCAGGCGGCGAAGTACGTCGCACCTGTTAACTTCGTAGCTTGATAGGCTTCCTGGTTCCTTTCTACTAACCAATTCGCTGTGGTAAATCCGCCCAACAGGGCGGTGGAGAAGCACCTGCAGACGTTCCACCACCGCGAGAAGAAAAAGGTAAACACCTCGTTCACGTGACGGGAACCCTCTCTCGCGCGCTGTCTGTGTCCGGAGATTTCTGCAAGCTTCTTCGCACTGATAGATGACGGTGATTGACGCAGTTGCCTTCCTTCGTGGACTGGTTCGGGTGGTGCACGTGGGACGCCTTCTACACAGACGTGACCGCCGAGGGTGTGGACCAAGGCTTGCGCAGGTGAAGACCTCTCTTTCTCCGCCGTAACTGCGGTGGCTCGTGAGAGCATCCGTCGATAACCTCTTGTCCCCCGTGATTTCGCAGCTTGTCCGCGGGCGGTGCTCCGCCGCGTTTCCTCATCGTAGACGACGGGTGGCAGCAGATCGACAGCGAGGTCAGGGATCAGACGGCTGCCGTTGTCCAGGAAGGAGCACAGTACGCATCACGACCCTCGGTCCTCGTGGTTCGCGATGACCCCTGCGAGTGGTCCCTTCTTCCGGTCTCGTCAAGCTGCCTTGTGACTGGCAGCAGCTGCGGCGCCGCCAATCACAAGGCAGATGAGCGAGACGAGGAAGGCTATGAATTGAACTCTTGGTAGGATCTACGTTTGGTGGTGGCGTGCTTAATGTGCGGTCCTGTTGACCAGGTTCGCCAGCAGGCTCACGGGGATCAAGGAGAACGCCAAATTCCAACGCAAGCAGGGAGAGGGCGAGCGGCGCAGTGGGCTTAAGCTGGTAGTGGAGGAGGTCAAGAAACGCCGCGACGTGAAGTGAGTCTTGTACGCTCAAACAAGTTGTTAAGATAAACTAGTCATTATTAATATATATTGACTCAAAATTATTGATAGATTATAAGTTAGACTATATATATATGTATGTCTATATATATATATATATATATGTATATATATATATGTATATATATATATATAATTCTATTTTTAGATATTTATTGATGATTATTTTTCTTCAATCTCTTTTCACACTTTAATATTTTTTATTTATGTATGATTAAATTATCTCTCTCTTGCTCGTAAGAATAGATGGTGTAATCAATTTTATTCGCTTGACTCTTATTTTCAATCTCATGTTAGTTTAAATTTTTTCTTTAATATTATTAGTGTAAACAACCTTAAGTCGTGATCTCGGGACTAACGCGGTTGGGTTTGGATCCGAATGATTAAGGATTTCCTGGAACGACCTTTGAGATTGTTGAGGTGTCCAACCACGGTGGTCCGATCGCGGCGGGTCAACTGTTTCCTCTGGGAGGGGACTCTTCGCCTGGGCACGTGATGGGAGGTGCCCCGTCTTCGTCCTTGCACACCGATCGGGTCGGGAGGCTCAACTCGACCCCTCCGACGATCTAAGTTAGTGAAGAGTAGTAGGGGGTTATCTTTTTTGTCCTCCCTTTTTTTTTTCAGGGCGCGAGAGTTTTTATAGTGAGAATTACCGTTACCTGAGTGATCGCAGGGAGTAGGATCGTACTCCTGGTGGCGTCTAACATCGTCGTTGGCGTGGCGTGAGGGATCGAGCCGGAGGGGAGTGTTAATATGCCTTGGTATGCATTCCGGTTCGTGTTGACCAAGTGCTGTCTGCTCGTGGGGCGTTATCTGGACCAGCTGATATCATGCGAGTCTTACCCTAATTATTACCCTCATCAAATATTAAATTTATAGTACTAATATATTAAGTTTGATAAAAAAGAGAAAGGAGACATATAATTAGATAACTATATATATTTAATTTTTAAAATTATAATATAATATTATAATAAATATATATATAATTATATATGTAATTAAGTTTTCTTTCATAATAAAATAATTATTTTTATAATTTTAATTAATACTTATTATTTTTCTAAATATCTCTAATGTTTTTTAAAATATTAATATATTAAAAAAAATTCTCTATGCATGTGTGACTTAATTGTAAGACAAGCGAGTGACGGTTCTGATCCGAGCAAGCTGTTGCTGCAGGTATGTGTACGTGTGGCACGCAATGGCCGGATACTGGGGCGGGGTGAAGCCGGAGGTGCAGGGGATGGAGCACTACGAGAGCGCGCTGGCGTACCCGGTGCAGTCGCCGGGGGTGCTGGGCAACCAGCCGGACATTGTCATGGACAGCCTCTCCATCCATGGCCTCGGCCTCGTCCACCCCAAGAAGGTGTACAGCTTCTACAACGAGCTGCACGCCTACTTGGCCTCCTGCGGCATCGACGGCGTTAAGGTGGACGTGCAGAACATCATCGAGACGCTGGGCGCTGGCCACGGCGGCCGCGTCTCCCTCACCCGCGCCTACCACCAGGCCCTCGAGGCCTCCGTCGCCCGCAACTTCCGCGACAACGGCTGCATCTCCTGCATGTGCCATAACACCGACGGCCTCTACAGGCAATGAAGCCTCACCCTCTCCTCCTCTCCATCGACGATTCCTGCTTTGCATACTAATCTGATGGTTTGACTGCGTCGGTGCAGCGCGAAGCAGACGGCGGTGGTGAGGGCGTCGGACGACTTCTACCCGAGAGACCCGGCGTCGCACACCATCCACATCTCCTCTGTGGCCTACAACACCCTGTTCCTGGGGGAGTTCATGCTGCCGGACTGGGATATGTTCCATGTAAGTGAGCACTCATTTCTCCCCTGAATCAAATCCTTACTTGAGCAACACAAGTTTGATATGGCAACCTCCTCCTCCGAGCAGAGTCTCCATCCAGCGGCAGAGTACCACGCTGCTGCTCGAGCAATTGGTGGCTGTCCCATCTACGTTAGGTGAGCGACCGCGTTCACAGGTAAGTGGAACCTCACCGTACGATCCTTTCTTCTAAGCTTTGCTTGCACGTTGGCGCAGTGACAAACCGGGCCACCATAACTTCGGGCTACTGCGTAAGCTAGTGCTGCCGGACGGCTCCATCCTGCGCGCGCAGCTCCCGGGTCGCCCGACGCGCGACTGCCTCTTCTGCGACCCTGCTCGTGACGGCACCAGGTCGCCCATCGTCTGCCTTCCTTTACTCTGCGTTGTGATGGCGAGTTATAGAGCTAAGCCTCGTGATCCATGTCGTCCTTTCAGCTTGCTCAAGATATGGAACGTCAATAAGTGCTCCGGCGTGGTGGGGGTCTTCAACTGCCAAGGCGCCGGCTGGTGCAGGCATACCAAGAAGACTCGCGTGCACGACGCCGCCCTGGGTACACTCACGAGCACAGTCATTGCCACCGACGTCGACGCCATCGCCCAACTCGCCGGCCCGGATTGGGGCGGCCAAGCTGTCATCTATGCCTTCAAATCAGGTTTAATTACATAACTTGTTGATCGCTCTCTTCACCTGATACGTCGTCATAGATATGCTCATCATAATCTCTCTTCAGGAGAGCTGATTCGGCTACCCAAGGGAGCAACGCTGCCGGTGACTCTCAAAGTTCTCGAGTACGAGGTCTTCCATGTCTGCCCTGTCAAGGTATATAACTCTACTTTTCCTGACAATTCCTCGTTAGATCGGTGCAGTGAAGGAGATCCAACTGTGTACATATATGCGCAGAACATCACCCCGAGCATATCATTTGCGCCGATTGGCCTGCTAGATATGTTCAACACCGGCGGCGCGGTGGAGCAATTCGACGTGAGCGTGACGTCAAACCACGCCGCCGCTGGACAAGACGACGGCCGCGTCCTCAGCGATCCGACGGCGACCCTGAGCACGAACAAAGGGAGCACGGCCACTGTGGCACTTCGGGTGCGCGGCCGCGGGCGTTTCGGGGCGTACTCGTCACAGCGGCCACTCAGATGCACGCTTGATTCGTCGGACGTGGAGTTCAGCTACGACGAGGGGACTGGGCTTGTGACCATCAACTTCCCGGCGCCGGAGAAGGAGATGTACAAGTGGAGTCTGCAGATCCAAGTTTAGAGGCAAAGCAGGAAGATTTGAGGGTTGGGGAGTTGAAATGTGATGATGCGTAGATGACTACTAATGAGGTGATTTGAGGTGGATGCAGCAACGTTCTAATAAACAGCTATCATCGCACGAAAAGAGCTCTCTGCCATTGCTGACACATTTGAAGCTTCTTCTTCTCAATCAAATGATATCATGCTGAGGAGTTGACCTGTCGCTTTCAAACCGATTGCCTGAGATCAAATCTACAGACATTAAGATCTGTGCGACAAATAAAACAGCAAACAGGATTACAAGCATCTTGAATTCACTTCCAACTGACAGAAAAATAACTTCTTTATACTTAAATTCATTTGCTTTAATTGCATTATAGAAATATTAAGTCATGCCTTTGTCATTTGTTTTAATAATTGAGGAATTGCATGACAAAACCCAGAAGATCTACAAATAGTAACTCTATTGAAGTGCTAATCCCATAGAGCTATATATATATATATATATATAGCACTATTACGGTCATGTCATGCTAATGTGGTACACATCTGGGGTGAGAAGGTCTATGATAAGTAAACTGGATACGGCTTATTTATGATGCTCTCCAAAATGAGACACTAAATGATTGCTATATAGTGTTTTGGACTTATTAATTGTCCATTACTCCTTGTATGCTCATAATGGATAGGATGAGAAAATTGGGAAGTAAATACTGCCGTACGGTGAATTGATTCATATTTAGAATAAAATAAATAATAATTGTTGAGTGTATGCATGAATGTGGGGCCACCGCACCGTAATCCCATCACACCAAGCTCGAATCTCGACGCAAGTGACGGTCTTATTTTCAAATCTGATTCGAACACCAACAGCCTCGTCATTCGTGCCACCGTTGATACCTGCTCTGATTCTTTACTTCTGACTCAGTCCCTTCACCGGGCTGCACACCCGATTCAAATAGCCGAATGCCCATAAGATCATCAGGGCCGTCCATTTAATCCATCGCCGATCGAACCCTCCCGTGACATAGGATTCCCGTCACCGCCGAGTGACAAAGTCCGTTCACCTCTCTTGCTGTTCTTCGCACGTGAGTACAGTGGAAAGATTTCGAATCCAACGCGTCCTCCCACGCGTGGGGCGTACGCACGAGTATGGGCATTTTGGGATGTCCACCATGTGTGAGCGCGTACGCTACGCTGTAGGAACTGCCAAAAGAAGAAAATAGTATGACAGTCACCCCCTCGAAGTTACTCGAGTCCGCTTGCGAGTCGTTGATTGGCGAAGATGGTAGTATGGGTGCGGGACCCACCTGATGGCCCCGAAAGCCGTATGTAAAGGAAGTATCCTGTGGCGGCACGAAACGTCGGTGATTGCGGTCAATCCGCTTCCATCGTATATAACGTCCGACATGTCTTGTTTCGTTTCGAGATGCATGTAATACGAAGACAAATCAGTGGTATATAACGGAGATAGGTATGTTTTATTATTTATAACGTATCGCAGGAGATATCGGCTTGTGACACGTTACATCCATGCATCACGCTTTACCCATTGTGCCCCTCCAACGGATACATCCACGGAGGAGACGAAGTGAGCGAGGTGATGCAGAGAGGGATCGGACGATAGACAAAGGAGAGGAGAGAGAGTGAGAGAGCGAAGAAGAGGAGTGTGGGTTCCTTTCGGGAGAGAGAGAAACAGGCGGAGGAGGAGGAGCGATAGGAGCAGATGGCGGCTCACGTTAGCGTGTGCCGCGGCCTGGTGGTGGTGCTGGCGCTTGTTGCCTGGTTATCGTGCGCCGCCGCGGAGGGAGGGGGCGGCTACAGGGCGGTGAGGCAGCGCCTGGAGGTGCGACGGCACCTGAAGCGGCTCAACAAGAAGCCGGTCAAGAGTATCAGGGTCTCTTTCTCGATTTAACGCCACATAATGCTTCCTTCTCGCTGGATTTTGCTTTCTGGTGTTCGGTGTGGTGACAAATGAAACATCATTTCTTTCGTCCTTTCCCTAAAAGATTGCTTCTTCTCCACGGAAACCTTGTCGATAGAAGTATTCGGCTTGTTTCCGCATAATGCTGCGGTTGTTCCTATTCTTTTTCTTTTGCCGATTTCAGGATTGCTGTATTATTGTGTCGATCTCTCATCTTCGTTGTAGCATGATGATGAACTGGGCCAAAATGTTTCAATTTCGTTCTTCAATAGCTAAAAGAGGATTCTTTTTCTTCTATTGCTTTAAGAAATTCAAGATTTTGTGTAGATGTTACATGATGCAGCTTTCTTCGCCTCAGAAGGACATGCCATCAAGTTTTTATCTTGCATAAAATAAAGTTCTCTTTCCATCAAAAGTTTAGATTTTTTACCTTCTTTTTTCCATCTAAAGATTCTTTGGAATCGTTTATTCTACTTCAATCATTCAATTTCTTCCCCTTTTGATGTTTGGGGGGAAAATCACATAAATATGCAGAGTCCAGATGGAGATATCATCGATTGTGTGCATGTCTCTCACCAGCCTGCCTTTGATCACCCTTTCCTCAAAAACCACTCGATCCAGGTTCATCTCTTTCTTCCTCCTCACTTTGTTCTCTTCTTTTCAGATTCTCCACCTTTCTTTCTGTATTTTATCAAGCCCTTTTTGCTGATGTTTCCAGATGCGGCCAACCTACCACCCGGAAGGCTTGTTTGATGAGAACAAGCTTGCATCACAGGAGACGAAGACCCCCTCCACAGCTCAACTATGGCATCAGAACGGGAGGTGCCCTGAGGACACCATCCCCATCAGGAGGACAACCAGGGATGATGTGTTAAGGGCCAGCTCCGTCAAAAGATATGGGAGGAAGAAGCACAGAAGCATCCCATGCCCCTTGTCTGTTGACCCTGACCTTCTCAATGAGAGTGGCCATCAGGTATGGTGCAGAAAAGCAACAAAGAAACCATACTTAGGAGCAAAAGTTGCATCTTTTCTAGACTTGCTTTTGGTTCCTGGCTCATGGCTTTTGTTTCTTTTGTTGGGTGTTTCTTGAGTAGCATGCGATTGCTTATGTAGAGGGAGATAGATATTATGGAGCAAAGGCCACCATAAATGTGTGGCGGCCAAAGATCCAACAACCCAATGAGTTCAGTCTCTCTCAGCTCTGGATATTGGGGGGCTCCTTTGGTGAGGATCTCAATAGCATCGAAGCAGGTTGGCAGGTATATTTCTGATCTGCTCCAGACAAACCTGCAATCTCTTTCCTCTCTGCTTTGGTACATTGAAAGAGCTTGTGCATGCATTAAGTCTTGCTTGCATGTAATAATCAGGTCAGCCCGGATCTCTATGGTGACAACAACACCAGGCTGTTTACTTATTGGACCGTAAGCTATACATTCTACCGCTTTATCATCATTTCTTTTCATTAATCATGTCATTCTTCCTTTTTCTTCTGTTGTTATAATTACAACTTTTGCTTAGAACTATTCTATCGCTGTGTCTACCATGTTAGAGATTCAAAACGATTCAGATGGTGTCATTTCATAGATGACATATTGCACAATGGCTTTGTGAATTGTGTGTTCTTTATAGTTTCCATACGATGAAATTTCAGAGTGATGCATACCAAGCAACTGGCTGCTACAACCTACTGTGCTCGGGGTTCATTCAAGTCAACAATGAAGTTGCAATGGGTGCCAGTATCTCTCCGATCTCCGACTACGATGGTTCGCAGTATGATGTATCCATACTTGTTTGGAAGGTGCAACCAAGCCTCAATCTGCATTTGACAATTCTTATTCACTCCATTTTCTGCGGTAATTGGTATGGTTCGATTCGACGGAGCAGGATCCGAAGGAGGGGAACTGGTGGATGCAGTTCGGGAACGATTACGTCTTGGGTTACTGGCCTTCTTTCCTCTTCTCTTATTTGTCAGACAGTGCGAGCATGATAGAATGGGGAGGGGAGGTGGTGAACTCGGACGCAGACGGCGAGCACACCTCGACCGAGATGGGCAGTGGCCGTTTCCCGGAAGAAGGGTTCAGCAAGGCAAGCTACTTCAGGAACATTCAGGTGGTGGACGGGTCCAACAATCTAAGGGCACCCACAGGGGTTGGAGCCTTCACAGAGCAGTCAAACTGCTATGATGTGCAGAATGGAAACAATGGTGAATGGGGGCAGTACTTCTACTATGGAGGGCCTGGTAGAAACTCCAATTGTCCATAGAAACAAACCCTAATCGAATTCCCACCCTCTTCCCCCTTGTACCATTCTTCAGTCTGATCCCATCCTTAACTCAGAGGTTGTTTTGCCTGTTGTAACTCATCCTCTCCCATCCTTAACAAAGCTGGGGAGAGAGAGAGGCTGTGTATGTGTTTCTCTGTCATTTGCTCCATCTTGGAGTCGTTTGTTCGGCTTAAGGCTAAATGATTATAACCAGTGGATCTCGACATGGCTGATGGCACTGCAACTTCTTTAGGTAGACCTATTTGTTCTTACCCACTGCACGTTATAGATTCCCTGAGTTGGTCGGCAGCTTTTCCGAACAAGCTGATGGGCGATGAGCAGAGTGATTACGAAGGATCGGACGAGGCATGACACATGTGACAACACAGTAGGCTGTGGGTCTCTTTCAAGCTTGTGATCACTTTTGATATTGTTGTCAGACGATTTACTTTTTGAGTTGCCAGCTTCTTCTGTGTTCATGTGAGGTGGTGCCGGTGGAGGTGGTGGTGGTGGTGGTGGAGCTGTCCCTGCTGTGTGACAAAATGTCTCTTCTACCACTATTTCTTTTAGGGGGTGGTGGGATTTTTGGAGGCATATATCCTACTGATAGCTATGCGAGAATGCAATGCTTCTTCAATGATCCATAGGGTGTGGGAGGAAGTTGGTGGAGGATCAAATCAGGAGGTATTATTATAAGGGGGTGTAAGAGAACACCAAATGAGAAATCTGAAAATTATATATATATATATATTCTCAAAAATCATCCTATCATTTTCTTCTGTTTTTCTTTTCCCTTTAAGCTTGAAAAATCAATTAATTTTAGTTAATTGTAAATATTGCATCATTTGATCTGCCTCTCGTACAACTCTTATTTGTTCTGTCTTGCCCAAACGATCACCAACTCACTAGGAATACCACACCTTATCCCAGTTTACTACTCCCATATTTATGAGTGGCTGAATTTATTTATTTATTTTATTTTTATAAAAACCAAGATAAAAATAATATTTGACGTTAATCGAAGTCTTAGCTAACATCTTTGATCTTTTAATTTTTAATAAATAAGTTTGGTAATATTTAAAGTCTAAAAATATTATATCGGATGATATTTCAAGTCTATGAAATACGTCGAATGAGATTTTGAACCCTTAATTTTTTTTAATGAGTGTGATTTCAAATCCTTTATCTTTGATAAGTGGGTTTGATATATTGTCATAGATCAATATTTAGGTGATAAAAAAATAAATTTAAACATCTTAAATTAGTAATTAAGTTAATTATTATATCTGAGTGGAGGAGCAGATCATGATTCGAGGTGTGCATGCCACTGAGATGGGCTCCTCCTGTCTCTCTCTCTGATACCGGAGGAGAAGACCATCAAGTGGCATGAATAGTTAAAAAGTTCTTAATCATTTCTCAATTTGTTTTGGACAAATTCCCACTCTTTTTGCATCACACAAAATATCCTAAAAAATAAAAGATTTTTTTTTCTTTCCTCCAATTGATTTGGTTTAATCCAATAGACCACTTGAAGATAATAATAATAATAATATGCTATTTTTAGGGTATTTTAGTCGTTTGCAAAAAATCCATGGAAAAATATTTGACGCATTTTATGAGAAAAATAACAATAAGGGGCTTTTTAGCATATCAATATAAATTGAAAACTAATAGTCTATTCTTTCATCTCCTTGCTTAAGACATAAGTTTAAATGAAAATAAAGATAAAATATGATTGAAAAGTATATCTTATTAAATGTCATGCACCTTACAATATATTTTAAAATGATATATGATAATGTGACATGTCTCTTTAAAATATGCAACCATACCATCTTAAATAATAAATAATTCATCCTCATCTTATCATCTATAGGATTTTCTATTTAATTTTTCATTAATAAATATTTTAATTAAAATTTCCTAATAACTTCACATATATCTCATTACAAAAAAATTCTACATCAATTTTGATCACCATTTCCAACCCATCAGAATCGGTCAAACGCTTTCTGCAAATATATGCTGATGCCATTTCCCTTTCCATTTCCTCAACTTAATCCATCCTATTGTGAAGCCCAGCCAAAGCTTTCTGCAAGTTCTGATGGTTCACTACAGGTAGGTGGATGACAACAGCAGTCATCTATTACACCACACCAAATAAAGAAGAAGAGGAAGGAGAGAGAGAGAGAGAGAGACAGCTGCAATGCGGGCCTTCCGTCCTTCTCCCACACACCCAGAGAGAGAGAGAGAGAGAGAGAGAGAGGACAGCTGCAATGCGGGCCTTCCGTCCTTCTCCCACACACCCTGTCATCAACATGCGCCCATCATCTCCTCCTTTCATTCACATTCATTCCTTCATTTGACAGCTTCTTCCTTTCTAAGTCTGGCCTTCTCTGCACAGTCACGCAATAACCACAACCCCTTCTCTCCGACTATATAACCTCCCCCTCCACCTGAACCCATTCCCATCTCTCTCTCCCTCTCTCTAGGAATCTGTGGAGATCAACGTTACACTTGATCTTTTCTTCTCTTCAACGACTATGGAGGCTGCTCTTAAGCTCAGGCTCTTCGCCGTGGCCATGGTGGTCGTCGTCGTGGCCTCTTCCTTGGTCGAGAAAGCCGCCGCTGCTGACGCACCCGCCCCCACCCCTACCTCCGGCGCCACTACCACCGCCCTCGCCGCACCTGCTGCTGCCCTTGCCTCGTTCTCCGCCCTCCTCTTCGGATGCTTCCTCTACTAAGCCACAACGTCATTGTTTCGTCACCTTGTTTCCTTTCCTTTGTTGTGATTTCTTCATGTAGTCATTCTCTTCTGTCATGGTGTCTATGAAGAGAGAGGAAGAGAGAGGAATATGCATGCATCGACGTATGCATACGGCGGTGGTGGTGGTGGTGGTGGTGGATATGTAATCTTCTCTTGGTGTTCATTCATTTATGTTAATGTGATTCTTTCCCTCTTCTTTTGTCAGAAGTAAATGATCTATGCTACCATCTAAGCTTCTAAGCTTCTCAAAAAGGTTATGGCTGCAGAACAATTGCCGATCAAACGCCATTAATTGCGTTATGCTTTGTGCTTTGCCAAGAAGAGAGCAATCATCAGTCGAAGAAACTGGTGATCCCTTTGCTCATCATGGCTTGTAGTTGATTCATTCAATGCATGAAGACAACAATGAGTTGGCAATGCTGGCTCAACATGGCCTTGCTGTTCGCATGGCTTCTCAGGTTCCACAGGGTCCCATGCCATCAATTATAGCATGCATGTTGCTCCTCCTCCTCCTCCTCTATAATGAGTGCCCTCAATCAATGTTTGAGGTCGATAGGAATTAGAACCTTTACCTTTTGTTGGTTTCATGTGGAACTACATAAAGAGTTGTAGTGATGGTTGAGTAAAAAGAGGGAAATATCACTTGTCAACCATATATACCATTCATTTATTTGCTAAATGCTCATTTCTAAAAGCTTAAAAACTTAGCTTATAAGTTCGTCGGATCTCCTTTCAAACTCTTGAAGGTAATTATTAGTACGTACATGCTTCAAAAAAGGATAAAATCGTTTCAGTACACCCATCGCCCATTCTAATTGGTAGTTGAGACTTTAACTTATATTGGCACCCTTTTAAAATGTAATATGGTGTAAAAAAAATTAGGTTTTGATAAATATTAAAAATTAAGTTTTCAGTAATCTTAAGTATATACTTAATCTATTAAGGAAAGGGTCCAATTTATATTATTTTTTTACACCCTCAGTTGTCTACAAGCTGGATTTTTTTATAAAAAATAGAAAAAATAATTATATTAAATAATATACATGGCATTGATATTATTTATGCAATAATACACTAATAAATTCGGATGTCTCAACAGAGACCACAAGTTGGATTAGACTTGGCAAATAAAATTGAATAAAAATAAATGATGTGTAAAATAAAAATAAACGTATACATATATTGATGTCATGATCTGCCTATGGTATCATGATAAATATTTTAATTTAGTCACCATTAATCCTTAAATTATTAGGAAATGACTCATGAATATAATCAAATGAGTAGGTATTTCAAGTATATGCCTTTAGAATTTAAAATGATGATGTATACCACCAAGTATTTATTTTAAAGAGATATGCATGTATTTGAAAAGGAGTGCAATATTAATATGATTTTGAAAGTTCTGGATTTCAGATATGAAAGAACACAACATATATTGTTCATAACTTCATATCATGTACAACCAAAAACTTGATCTAAGTTTTAGTGAAAAATGATATTTCATGTAGGTAGGTATGTATAAAACCTCTCTCTCTCTCTCTCTCTCTCATACACAAGGGATTCAGTGCATATCGAATGCATATAAACAAGGGATTCAGTGTCACTGGCAAGTTGAGAAGGACATGGAAGCTACTCTTCTAGCTATATGAAAATGACAATACTGCAATTATCAGCCTTCCTCTCTCATGGTCAGTATCAATACACATCTCTCATAACTGGCTCAGCAAAGATATCTTTCCCTCTTATTTTTCCTCATCGTTATTATTTTCCTTCTTGATTCTTTTTCTTGGTTGTTTGCATGGCATTTAGTCTTCCATGCCTGACCAGAGTGGATCTGTGGTCGACCTTTTCCTGACAATTTGGACCTTCAAATCAGCTCCTTTGTCAACATCACTACCTCCGATTTGCTCAAACAATTACAGAATAGGGTAATAAATTAGTGTACTCTGATGATTGAGTTGTTCTCTGTATCATCAAACATTTCTCGGTTTCAGTTCCTGTGTGCAGAATAAGCGAAGCAGAGAGTGTGTGTTGACAGTGTGAGAGAGGGAAACATGAAACCAAGCTATAGGCAACCACAGAATGAAGCTGAAACGAGCACTGTAATCGGCTGTAATTTAAAGAGCAAGCAGAATTATTGCCATGCAAGGCAGCTTTACAACGTGATCTTATGGCATGCATTTCCACAAACACCTGTAATCTATAGCATTTATTGTCGAGAAGAGTGATCGATCAAGCACTTGCAATGTATCCTCCAAATGAGATGTGTGCCCTCGTCATGGGAGCTCCCCTCGCGGCTGACAGTGCCTGGTTTAGCCTTGCCGCCTGTTGCACAACCTCCTCCATTCTCTGCAATCACATCACACAAGAGGAACTTAGGATGGGATTATATTATCTTAATTGATCGATGAACAGTACCTTATCGTGGGTGTAGATCTTGAACTGGATCTTAGGTTTCTGATGCTGTCGGCAGCCAAGGATGAAGATGCAGATAGTAGCAGCAGCAGCTGCTGCTGCTGATGCTCCCATCGCGCAGAAGGCTCCAATACCTGTCGATCTCCAATTCCCCGGAGGAGGAAACCCGAACCCTTTGATCTCGGATCCTGCACGATCCTTCTCTTCTCCCTCTTCCCTGACTTGCGATTCCACGTCTGGTGTGACGACGCCGATGTCTTTGAATCCTTTGGCTTCAGCATCATCATCATCTGAGTTATTCTCCATGGTTGGCTCCGAGTTCTGCTGCTGCTCCAAGAAAGATTGTGATGGGCAGATGAAGTAATTGGCATCAAGTGTGAGCTCCTTGAGCACCAAATCATTTTGACTGCCATGGCTGAAGTCCAGCAAGCTCTTGTCATCAGGGAGGAACTCCCAGTCATCGAGATCCCTCTCCAGGCAAGATTTCTCCATGTGATCAGAATTAGGGACGACTGTGTGTGTGTGTATGAGAGAGAGAGAGAGGACTTATCCTTCCACCTGCCAAGACTTTTCCTATAAATCTAATTCCCAACTTTTGTTTGATGACTTGCAGAGGAGGAATGAGTTCTAATTCCTCGAACAGTTCTTGTGCATGATTGGGCTGTATGCCAGTCTCTGTCTTAGTCTCTCTCGCTCTCTCTGCTTCACACATTAATTCCAATATGCACAGTTAAGGTTTGGGTTCGTTCGAGCGTCACGAGTTGGTTGCGGCAGGGCGATTCGAAATGGGTGCGCCACAAGAACCGGGCGACTCGGGCGTGCGGCTCAATTAATTCAGGGATTGGGTTCCGTTGAGCTCGAAGTAGTTGATTGGGCTGAACCATTTCAGCCAACTAAATCCTTCCCCACGACGCGAACCGGAAAGGACGAACCCTTGCTGCCCCTCACCCGCGCGAACTGTCGCTGCCCGAGCCGCTCTCCTCCCTGTCGAGCAGCTGCTCATCCCTCCGGCGGTACCTCTCTCTCTCTCTCCCTACTTCCCTTCCCTCTTCTCCCTTTTCCACCAGCAGCCGCCGCCCTCTCTGCCTCAGGCAGCCCTTTGGCGCCTCCGTTCTCTCTTCCCCAAGCCGCCGCCATTGTTGATGCACCGATGCCTTTTTTTGCTGATGTGATGCCATTAGGGGCAAATGTCACGTTTATATGAAAATTAGGAAGATTTCGACACACTTCAAAATAAAACATGATGATAATTCTAATTTTTTTTAATCCAAATATTTTAGTAGCCTTATAATATTTGTGACAATTTACTGTGAGGGAACGAAAATAAAAAAAAGGATAATATGCTATTTTATTGTAATAGTTGGAAATTCGGCTTAGCTCAGATTAGATTTCAATGGAAAACCTATTTTCTTAAAAGGATTTTTATTTTTATGTCAAAGAAAGAAACCCTCTTTGGGGAATATAGGAATGTAAGCCCTAATTTCTATATTATATTTGCCAAATATGAAGCTTTTCCCATGAAATTTTAATCTTGCGTCGGAAATGATATTGTTTTTGTCGATGCTTGATGGAGTGGGGACAGAACTGGAATTTTACGTATAGGCTCCACTCTGGCTCAATGGGCCGGGCTTGAAATAAAAGCCCATTAAGGCAATGCTACGATTGGCCCATTACATACTCCTCTAGGGTTTCGCTTCCCTCCCCTGCGGTCGGCTTCGCTTCTGGATATCCCAGCACGGGCGACAGCGCAGAGAGGGGTGTTTGGTTCCTTTTCCTCGAGCTCGTCTCGGTAGGTTGCGATCCCATCCCCCCCCCCCCTTCCCGATCACATTACTCTTCTTGGCTTCTCTTTGATTGGATGCTGCGATGTTTTTGAGTTTTGGCGATATGCAGTCGTTCTTTCTTTCGCGTTTCTTGGTCTTTCATCGTCTTCATTAGATCAATTTCTACAGCAGATAATACTTGCCTTCCCGTCATTCTTTAAAGATTTAGTTGTTTGCTTGCAACTTAGAAGTAGGTCATCTAATGCCATGCTGTACTAATGTGGAAGTTGCCTTTGTGCGTGCGTGAGAGAGAGAGAGAGAGAGAGAGAGAGAGAGAGCAGTCCGCGTTGTAGGACACGAAGGCCACAAGAACATGTCAATATAAAACCCATTTGTCTGCTAAAGTCCACAGCCTAAAAGGGGAATCAGCCACCATAGCAGTTGGAAAAATGTACTGCTTTCATTAGACCTCCAGTGATGGATGAGAGATGCTATACCATTCAAGGATAAGAGATAGTGGAGATGTTACTACTGTTGTTAGGATTGTTATTTATTTTTAATACATAATGAAAAGAAAATTTTGTGAAACCGAATGGCTCAAGTTTGAGCCCAACAATCTATTCTATGTTTTCTTCACAATAATGCATTTGTTTTGCTTGTAGTGGCAGCCATAGTAAAGATTGAAGAATCAAGTTTGAGATCAACAATGCATTTCCTGCAAGATAACGGAATTGTATACCCATCAAAATTTTGTTGTAGAATCTTTTACAAGTTCCTCCAAGGAAAATTCTAACTTGGCTTTGTTCTAAAATGCATGTTTTTTTGTATAACTCAGTTTAATTGTGTCTATGATGGTTCACTTAACTATTAAGATTTTCTTGCTTCATATATGGTTCCTTATGTTATTTGCATGATGTAAGAAAATTGTAAGAAATATTGAAAAAGAATTGTTGATTCGCTGATGCATTTTTTTGCTGATGCGATGCTATTGGGTGCAAATGTGGTTACCTGTGTCATTTTTTGTTCAATATGTCATGTTTATACTTCAGTCTTGTGATATGCAGGAATAAATTGGCTCCTGAGTTGCATACAAGATGAGATTAGAAAAGTGTTGGTTCTGTTCCTCAACCATTTATCCAGGACATGGAATTCAGTTTGTTCGAAATGATGCAAAGGTAAGGCCATGTTTTCCGAATTAATTCATCTGGAAGACTGGTTTCCAGGCTTCTTCAAAAGAAAGGTGTTATGATCTTAAATTGGGAGACTTGTACCATTTGAAAATATGATTGTTACTCATAGTACTACAAACTTGGTTGTTTGTGCGACTCTTGTGCTTTAAGCTCCTTCACTATTATCTGACAGACTTGTACTAATCCTTTATATGTCATAAATCTTAACCCTATTATGATATTATTTTAATTGCATGTTAGACGTGATGTGTTCTCATTCTTTTCTTCATTAAATTTTGATCTCTTGTTTCCTTTTGTTTTTTATATTTTCTGAATTGCTTGAGCTTTAGAAAGCACAAGGAGAAAGGAACCCAATGATCCACAATTTGATTCATGATCTGATATAATCTTTGTTAGGTGTACTGCATTCATATTTTTCTGTTCATCAAGTGTTTGGCTCTTATTTACTATTGTTTTCATGTTTTCTCAATTGTTTGAGCTTTAGAAAGCACAAGAAGAAAAGAATCTATCTCTCATGAATCCTCTTAGTGATTCTTATCTGAAGTAAAGTAGTCTTTTTCTTAGTTTTTATGATTTTTTTAGAATTCTAAATTATTTTCATGGATTCCACCGATCTGATTCATTAATCAGACTGATACTGATCGTTCTGCCATCGTAAGATCTCGATCCCTATTTTAAACGATGGGCTTCTTACAGAATTCTAGCATGTATCATGGTCTTTTTAGCTTACCAGCAGTCAACAAGATGCCATGGAAACAGGTGTAGTCCAGTGCTTATTGGATGAACATGACTCATTCAGTTTTATGAAAATAGATGCTATACAAAGAATTTACTTTAAAACCCAGTCGAATGAAGGCATTATGTTCGGTTTCATCAAAATAGATGCTGTACCATATGTCAAGATGAGATTGGGGTTGAATTTGATCAGATCTGTGTTAAAGAAAAACTGATCTTGATGTCCCAACAGATTGGCATAAGCCAATCCATAAGTGCACGAGTTCCAATATGAAAACCCGATTCAGTTGGTTTGATTTGGTTAGTCTTTCGTGTTTTCCAATGTTTGGACTCATGACAGTAGTACAGTGGTGAAAAAAACCCCATTGGAGGAGAATGAAATAGAACATGAAACTGTGAGCTCCTGTGTAGTGGGAGGAGATTTTATGATGAGATAATATCTAAACATTCTATGTTTTAGATGATCAGATTGGGTCATAAGTATAACCGATGGTTGTTGACTGGCATCTGATCCAATTATGATTTAGACAATCAGAATAGTTTAATTGGATTGTACTGATAAACAATCAGATTAAGATTTGTTCCAATAAACAGTTCAAATTTGTTGAGATAGCATCATATCTGATCCATTGAAAGACATCTTTTGGGGAACTATATGAAGTACAAGCTACATAGGAACTTAGAGCCAACATTCTTCATTTTGTATGCCAAGTTGTGCAGAATAGCTTAAGCCTATGGCTCCGCTGCTTCTGATGATTTATATTATCAAGGTTCAGTTATGTATACGTACAGTTTGTATGTCAGCCATGGTTTGTGAAGTCTAATGTGCATGCAAACATTATTAGCCTATAATGTTGTTTGCTAGTTCCTATTGTCATCGATGAAAGTTCTTTTGCAGATATTCCGATTCTGCCGATCAAAATGCCATAAGAATTTCAAAATGAAGAGAAATCCTCGCAAGGTGAAATGGACAAAGGCGTATAGGCGATTACATGGGAAGGATATGACTCAGGTTAGAAATGCTAGTGTGATACATTTTTCTGTGTTTCTTTGTTTAAGTTGATGAAATTGCATGACACGATGACTATCTAATGACTGCTATCCCTGTTAAGGACTCGACATTTGAGTTTGAAAGGAAGCGTAACAGGCCTGAAAGATATGATAGGAATGTCACAGAGATGACGCTGAAGGCTATAAAGAAGATTGACAAGATCAGAGTGACCAGGGAGGCTCAACACCACAAAATGAGGTTGGTTTCCGTTACGAGTGGTATCCCATTTTCTTCAATTTGCAATTTATATTCTGATATGCCATACTCATATATCTCACAGGATGAAGGGTAATAAAGCAATCGAGCAAGAGGCGGCAATTAAGGAGTTGGAGAACAGTATTAATTTGGTCAAAGCACCTGCTGCCCTGCAGCAGGGATCAGAAATTACTCTTCCAAAGATCAAAGTCAAGGTTTCTCAATCACAAGATGTGGGAGAGCGAATGGAAGAATAATGGTAATCTGGACATTCATCCATCCTCCAATTTAAAAGTGCCATATTAAGTTTTTGTTTTCTTTTTGTGTGTGTTTGCACAGTTAATGAGTGGGTGGTTCCTTGGAACATTCTTCTACTGAAAGATGGATGGATGCTTTGCCATGGATGTAGCTGAAATAGTAGGTTGGGAGAACAACATTTTGTGCTTATTTGTCTTGGTTGGTAATGGATGGTTTTTTTTTTTTTTTAGAGGACACGTTATTTGATCACATTAACAGAAAGCTTCTGATGCAGCTCAAAAAGAACATGGAATGGTTGCAATCTTCGCATTTCGTGATTGATTGATATTACTAGTGTTGTTGTCATCGAGCGCTTCCCGCCCCGACTAGGTGAGGCGAGTGCCTCAGAATTGGTCCGAGAGGGCAAATTGAAGCAGGTGTGGTTAGGAGGATTGATTGGGCTCACCCCATGCGTGCGAGCCCTATCGACATTTGGTGGCCCTTAGGCTCGTTGTTGCATATCCCTTTTGCAACCGAGAAGGAAACCTAACCTAAACTGTGATCAATTCATCTGCATGGCCCTTAGCACTTAGACTCGTGGTGGCCCGTCCGACGTTACCTTCTCCCCTCTCATGAGGGGCAGAACCCTCCCTCATCCTCTTTTTTCTTTCTCCATCATCATCTTCTTCTGTCGAGAGTCCCATCCTTTTTTCTTTTTTTTTTCTTTTCATTTTTAATATAATAATAATAATTCTATTTAATTATATATATATTTTTTTATATTTTTTATATTTATGAATATTTTGCTTGTACTCAAAGCGACAACTTAGCGCCTCCAGCCTATCCCTACCCTCTTTCTCATCCATCGTTGTCCTCTATCAAGCCTGCCTCCCAACAGTCTCACCATCCTCCCCCCTCTCTACTCGGTGCTTCTTCCGTCGACGTGTCGAACGGATCTATTTGAAAAAGTATATATATATATATATATATATATATATGCTCGAGCGAGAGCACCTAACGCCTATGCCTATAACGATCATAAGCACATGACTCGTGATGTAACTGACAGCATGTATCGCTGCTTTATTATCATCTGCTAAAAAGGTCTTGCAAACTTATTTCTTGAATTCATCTGCATTGCACATCAAACCTTGTAAGCTCAATTGTCAAAAGGTGAGTATCGTGATCTTACTCCTGCATAATTGGATCCGTGGGATGTCAGCGTGTTTCACTTCACCACAGCGTCGTAATCAAATTGATATCATTCAAGCTAAGTCGGATAATTAACTCAGGTGTCATATTCTCTGCCACCTACCCCCCCCCCCCACCCAGCACTCCTGGGAATCTATCTGATGAACGAGAGAGAATTGTTATCGAACACTGTGTAAGAAGACTTTAGAAGCTTCCTATGGTAGGATAGGAGGAAGAAAGAAGCTTCACGGGGAAGGGATAACAATAATGTGGACTTCTTTTTGTGTTTTTATTCGAACCATAAACAACTTTAGGGACTTAATATCTAATGCCACACTTTTATTGTTCCTGTGGCAATCACAAGAACTCGAAACGGCCCAAAGTTGCAGTCACAAACAATTTAGTGAATTCTAGTACAGGACAAATCTTTTGCGGCATCTATTGCCAGTTATCAAGCAGGAGACCCTGTCGTTTGACACAGCTAAGAATCCACCAGTCGAAAGTTTTATGAGTCAGGAACTCTTAAGTCTATCATTTAACCCAACAATAAAAGTTTTTGTGGCATGAAATGGAAGTAGTGCAGAGTGACTAAAAATGATACCAGTGGTGTGTCATCTACAGAAGATTAGTGATACCAGGGATAGCATATTACCACAAAAAGACTGTCTTTTGACACAAAGCTAAGAATCTACAAGTAAAAAGTAAGGCTAATGTTCTTCATCAATCAAATTCAAACAAAGTTTTACCAGTCAGGAAGAACTCATTAATGTCTATAACATTTGTCCCACAACAACAAAAGTATTTGTGGCTTGAAATAGCAGTGTAGTGCAGAGTGGCGAATACTAGTTGTATGTCAACTACAGAAGATCACTGAATGCTAGGATAGCATATTACCATACCAGTTATGTACTCAATGCCCCTTCAGGTTTCGTTTAATGGAACCTCTGGTTTTGGAAGAGTCCGCGCGTGGCTGAGACCTCATCCTTCCTGAGTCATGTGGTCGCTCAGTTGATGGAAGCGCCCATCCTCTTGTGTGCTTTTGACTGCTGTTGTTACCACTCCCTACACGACCACACATGGATATAGAGTTAAACATCATTGGGTTAATATGGCAGAGCAATTAAGCCATGCAAAAACAAACTAAAAGATTATTAGGCTTTTCTGTTAAAAAAGAAACAGTCACAAAGAAAGGAGTCAATTTCAAAGGCTCAGTATGACTGATGCATTAATCAAGGTTGACAAAAGCAAAATACTAAAAAGGAATAAGTTCCTTGCAACCAAAGAGCCCACAAGTAGCAGTTGCCAACAAATGCATAGGCCACAGAAAATTGTTATAAATGCGGTTGTTTGGATTCTGCATATATAGTTGCTTTTTAACTAAAGAACAGGAATGGCAACTGGTCTTCAAAGGCATAGAAGCAAACAGAAATTGTGCAAACTGTAAAGGAGGTAAGAAGCAACACAAGAGGTAATGAGTGAGAGGAGGGATATATCAAAATACAAACTTTTAACTTACCCTGAAAATGTGAAATGCAGTATTTTGAATTGTAAGTCCGTATGACAGTTTAGTTTCATATGCACATGTTGCAAGTGACTTAGAGACAAGCAAATGCTTGCAAATGTATTAACTACCAGAAGAAAAACTTACAGACAATTCACTTGCAGGCAACCAAACACCCCGTAGTGAATGCTTAAAGTGAGAGGCTTAAAAAAGGCACACATAAGTGAAGCAAGGTGTACTTATTTTCAAGCATCAAAGAAAAAGGAAGAGCAATTCTAGAGTCCATGTATTCCAAAATCCAGTCCATGGTCAAGCAAGAAATAACTGGTGGATACTGATGGCCAGGCAAGTGCTAGCAATGGCTGTCACCATGCTACTGCTTTTGCCATGCAAGATGAGAAGCTTTTGCCTCCAAGCCAAGAAAGAAGCAGCCACTGCTTCAGTTGACCACTGCAGTTGCCAGCATGCCAAGTGACACTAATCTAGCATCCTGAAAGGTGGGAGGAAAAAGAAGAGAAATAGGAACAATTAATAAAAAATTTGCTCATCATTGTAACCCATCCACAGATTATCAACTGGCCACCTTTGGAACCAGCAGATCATGGCTTGCCAATTATTTTCTCCTGATACTGAATTACGACCTTGTTGTTGTTGTTGTTATTATTGTACACAGGATACTGTCAATTTTGAAACAGGAATTGATGTATGGGTTGACAGATGGGTCAACCAGGGGCATTAAGTGCACAGTGGTTGCTTGATACTGTTATGAGTGTACAGTTGCAACGGCTTTGACTAGATGCATTAGAAGAGGCTTTGACTCACATTAAACTCACCCAAGTGCATAGGTGAGCCAAGCATATGCCTGATTTAACACAGGTATATCATGTTAATCCTGAACCAACTCAACAGACAGCGCCCTTGCTAAAACCTTTGCAGAACAAAGATTTCATCGTGAAGCCATTCAAATTCTAAGCATAAGAAAATCATTGTATTAGTCACAGTGATGAAAAAGATCATTTTATCAAATATTTTATTGACACTTCTTTTTGGTGTTTTGTATTGACAATCACCTACCAGTCGACCACCAAAACCATACTGTCGAATAATAGTGCATGCGGCCACCACCAATCCATTATCAAACAGAAGCTGAGTAGGATCTTACAACATACTGCATAGACTATTCTATGCACCACATCAGAGGCCATCATAACCCTTAAAAGCAACCAAATTTCAACTAAGTTAAGTTCTTCCGTGAAAATATACAGGATAATATATTCTCTTAGGAAAATTTCCAAGTTCATCCTGGAAACAAATTAGAGGAACATTGGTATTCTCTTCATCCAGCTTTTGTGCATTTGAGTGCAGCATGCTATTATGATAATGAAGTAACTCATACTACAAGAGAAAGTATAAAATGTCATTGAGAACTAAAATTAAAAGAAAGGAGCAATGTAAAAACGTGCATCATCTGACATTTCACTCGTTCTTGAAAATTCTTCACTTGTACAAAAGTTTTTGTTGATCGACTAACCTAGTTCATCATGGAAACAAAGTAGAGAAGCCTTGGGTTTTTTTTCCAATAGATTCTATGCAATTGAGTGCAGGAAAGCTACTGTGATACTGGAGCAACTCATATTTGGCCAATTGACATTGACTAGAGCAAGAACATTACAATTGAAAAGTATGGACAAATGTCATTGAACACATTACATACTAGTTTTCGAAGATCTTCACTAGTCCGTAGGTTTTATCTTATGTCTAATCTCTTAATTTACTACCTATCTAGAGCAGAACCAATATTCATCAAAATCCAATGGGATTTCAAATTTTATACTGCTCCACTAGCATTCCTTCCTATTTGGAACTCCCAATTAACGTGACAACATGCACATAGACATGGAAGTATGGTGCTGATATTATGTGAACAAGTCTTAAGAGAAAAAGTTTAACGTTACAGTAAAACCGATCATAAGAAAGGAACTTCTCTACCCTCAGAATTAGACAATCTACAACAACCCCAATGCACCATGGGCATTGCTAAACTACCATGAAGATTAAAATTTTCTATGTAACATGCCCTAGCTAATTTAACAATCTCATCAAAAATTGAAAATACTATTTTAACAATGTTGCTTTCGTATAGGGCATGCCATTCTATTAGGGAGAGGTATACAGCTACACAAAGATGCATGACAAAAAACCTTTTTACAAATTATATTTTTAGAAAGTACAAAGATCAACCTAAACTAGTATGTCTTGATGCAACATAGTGACTTTTCATTTGAACTTCATTCAACTAGCCCCCTAGAATTTGGTGTCTCTTGTTAAACCTCTGCATTTCATTTTTTTTCCTTTTGTTCTTCCTCTTCCAGAACTACTATCAACTCCTCTTCATCACTTTATATGGTGTCTTCCTTGCAGTTCTCCTCGACATAGGCTAATACTGCTATTGTTGTCTTCATCTATTTCTATTATAATTTTGACTATTATTGTGTTATCCATGATGTCAATAAAAAGTTAACTATATATCCAACACATTTAGAATGTTCTATCGAAACATAAAAGAAAGCCATATAACTAGAAACCCAAAGAGCTAAGGGATGATAGGGCAATGTAGCATATGAGGTTCTTACCGATCTGGGCCCAAGAGGATCACCCTTGCAAGCAAAGATGTTGTTTCTATAACTTAAAATATTGGGCACCAAGTCCTCGAAAGGTGCAATTTTACAATAGTGCTAAGGCTCATTAACGCATGGAGACAAACGGCTATTGCCTAATAATATCAGAGTATGGTAAATCCAATTGATGCAAATGACAAGTGCATGGCATGACAAACCAAAATCTCAAGGACTTGATCATCCAGAGGAATGGTTGGAGATATTGGACATCAGAATACTCCAGAACTATATTTTACTCAAGGGAGCCACTATGTGTTTAGAGGTTATGATCAGGCACAAAACATACATATATCATCATTGGTGGAGCCCTGCAACATGATGTGGAAGCCATGCGAAGAAATTGCAACATGACTTTCCTTCAAGGGAAAGGACCTACTTTGAGAACACATGCAGCAGTGTGAACTAGCTAATCAAAAGGGGCAAGGAAATGACAGTTAGCAGGACTCAACTAGCTAACAAGTGCATCGGATATTTTGTATTGAACACACATCAATACCAATGCAAAATTAACAAAAACTATCCAACAACAAGAACTTAATGGGAAGTAGTTCTTTATTATGAAATCCAACATAACACCTAGTACATAAACCAAGAAGAAGCCACAAAATTATATGTTAATATGCTCTCATATATTTATTTTCTCACTTCATGCAGGATATTAACCATAGTGCTCCATGAATAACAATATACAGAAGACCACAACATATTGTAACTGGCTACATAATCAAATGCAGAAAAATCATTCAATATAGTTCAGTCTTAAGTTAGTTAATCCGAAAAATAACTACTTACTTAAGTTCCGATCATCAAGCAAATCAAGTCCTGGCTTCCATCCAGGCAAGTGTTGTTTAGCATTCCCCTTCCAGTCTTCCTCGAAAACAGGCAGCTCATCTGATGGTTTAAAGCAAATTGCAGTTAAATGAAATAAACAAAGAATATAATCATCCTCTTAGCTGCAGCACAAAATTGTGCCAGACCTTCATTCAAATTATGTAATGTCTGCAGTGTGTCTACCCTCCCATCTGAATTTAGTTTTCTTGTTAGTGAGTGACCCTACAAAGACGATGAAAAGGGTGCCTTAAGTAATATAGCATATAAACTACATTTAACAAAAAATGATTCATTATAATCAAGTATCTCGAAAGTATATTTAATGTGAAAAATAATCTATGTTCATATGTACTTTGTCACGGATCCCTCGAGAAATCCTGTGAGTAGCTCTACCGGTAGTAGTATCGGCCTCCTTGTTCTCCTCCATAACAAACTGTCATAGTCAAGAAGGGAGGTAGTACTAATATAAATAATCAGAAGATCATTACAGTCATGCAATGTTCCAAACAAATTTACAAAAACAAAAAAAATAGTGCATTAGTTCACTAAGCCTGATTACTCACTCCATCACCACCCATTCTCCTTGTAGTAGATGAAGTGTAATATGCTCCATTTGGACCACCATAAGTCACTGTTGAGCTCTGGAAAGTAATAGAGTGACTATGTGATTGCATCCTATCAGACTGGTTGAAGTTGTTCACATATTGCATACGCCTTCTCTTATTTGCTGCAAAAACCAAACCTTCTCAGGAATCTTGCACCGCTTAGAAATATTATCATTTTGAAACCTACAACTACTATGAAAAAGGGAACCAACAGATAAGTATATACACCTTCAACTACTTCATCAGGATCCTGAACATATGGCTCTTTGCTTGTTCTAGAATGTTTTCTTGGGTTCTCTTTCTGCTCCTTGTCAGTCTCTTCTCCTCCATTATCATCATCAGACAGTTCCTGAATGATCGGACCCTTTGACTTATTGACATAAGGAGCCTGCTCCAAGAACCCAACTCTACTGGTCTCTCCAAAAAGGCTCCCTCGATCAGCAAACATGCTTGGTCGGAACATGCTAAGGCCCATCAAGCTTCCAAAAGGCTGCGTGAAGAAAGGGTCATCGAAGGGATCTCTCCCACCAAAAAAGCCAGAAATCAGACTCCCTGGTCTGCTGAGGCCACCAGATCCAGCAAATGGATCCCCAAAACCAAAGAAGTCACCCATACCGCCTCTGCCATTCTGCATATTCTCTGAACATAAACCTGAACACATGGGAAAAAACCGAGACTGTTCAAGAAAATGTAAATGTTACACTAAACAAAAGGAAAAACGCGATCGATGAGAGAAACGAAACAAGATCTTTTTTGTTTTCCCAACATATTGGTTGAATCGATTAAAACCATGACAGAACAAACCAATTGCATAAAAATCGAAAATGTCAAACCCAATAATTCGGCTTTATCCATTATCCATATGTGACATTTCTCCAAAATCCATTCTCAAAGCCCATTTATTCAGTTATCAAGCAGGCAGAATACCAACAAAACCAAGTGATACAAGAACACGTCAATAGGGAACCAACAGAAACGAGAAAAACGAAAAAAAAGGGTTTTCAAAGATGATCAATATATCAAAATACTACATTTTTCATACCGACTAAACGAAAACCAAAACACCAGCAACCAAATCCAAATAGACCGAACTCCTAACCCACATCGAATGGAAAGCCAAAGTATCCTAACAGCAGATCCGAATCGAGGGTATATAAGTCTCGATCAACACTTCCATGGGAACCCTAGAAATCGTTTGGGTACAGGATCCGAAAAAGAAAAAAAGAAAAAAAAAGGAGAATGAAGAAAATTACGGACCCCGATAGATCGAATCGGAGCGACGTGGCCACCGGTGGAGGCCAACTCGATCGGCAAGCCTCGGAGATCGTAATCGAGCGCCCGATCGGTGGGAGACTCGGGAGCGATCGACGACGAAGACGTGAGGTTTCCGCGTCGTCTTATAACTGGAGCAGGAAGCAACTTAATGGAACCGACAGAATAAGAAAAAAAAAAAAAAACATTCATTATATTTATTATAGTATTACAAAGGGCGATTTTCTTTTTTTTCAAAAAAATACTTTCTATTTTTTTCTCAAATAGTATTCCTAATTTTTATAATATTTTTATTTAACTTATTTATATATTTTTAATAATATTATAATATTTGATTAAGTTATTAAAAATATTATAAATAAATATATTATTATACATATTATATCTCTTTAGTTGTGATTGCTGGTACACCATTATAATATAAAATTTTTAGACTTTAATTGATTTGATTGAGATTATGGATCTATTTATATCATCTATATTATTTTTGTTAAATACTGTAGTAGATCAAATCACTATAACAAGCTAAAATACTATAATTGATTAAAAAAAGTATCATTAAGTTGGTGAGAAGTATTTTGGATATTATTTAAAACAAGAGACACCATTTGAGAAAATTAAAAACAAGAGATATTTTTGGGAATTTTTTTTCTAGGAAATTACCCTATTATAAATGACCAATTTCTTGTATTTTTAGCAAATAATACTCCTCATTACTAAAATGGGTAGTGGGATCCATCGTTTATTCAAAAATACTATAATGGAGTAATGTCCAAATTTTTTTCTATTATCATCCTTTAACAACAAATAAACATATATATATTAAAGATTTTCCAAAGTAAATTCCTAAACTTAGAATTAGGCACAAAATTAAAAATTTAAAATATATCAAAACCTTTATAATTTTTATCCAAATATACTCAAGTTCTCGTTCAAATAACTTTATAATACCTCCAATTGAATAATGAAGTTGATACATATATTAATTTTTAATATTTTTCAATAAACTTATTGTCTTCGTTTCATAATCAAAGACATAGTAAATCAATTTGATTTACTACTAAATTGATCTAACCAATTCAATCTAATTAGATTTTCAATGAAAAATCTAAAACATAGATGTTGTAAGTTTATCATTTCCGGAAAAAAAAAAAAGGTAAGACTGTCTTTAGCCATATGAAAATAGGATAAATTATTCGTAAAAAAATCCAAATAGTTGAAGTTCTAAGTATATTTTATACATACACAAGTTCTAAATATTAATGATAAATCATTAATGTTTTTTCTTAATATACATAAGCTAAGTGTTCACTTAATATCCTAAGCAAAACGAGTGAAACAAGCAAAAAGGGAAAGCAAGAGCCAACTACACATTCACAATAATTTATTACCATTATTTTTAAAAAAAATATTATATGAAATAATGTATTTGATGCTCACAAGTGTATTCAAAGCTGAGATTTATCATTTGTGTAACAAATACATTAATTAACCCATATGTCTCGATAAAGATATTACCATTAACTTATTGACATAACAAATAACATCAAACTTTCAATGTTTCAATTGCAGCAGTCTCACTCTACATTTCCATGCAACAACATTTAATATAAGTTCTTGACATCTATTAAATTAAAAAAAATATAAATAAAAAATAAAGATTGGCAAGAAAGATTCGATAAATGACAAAAGCTAGTGTTTCTACTACGATAAAGACGGACATTAAAAGAGAAACGGCAAAGGGTACCTTACAGATAAGGCGAAACAGAAACTCAAAAAAACTTCATGTACATTCATGATCAGTCTCTATTTATTAGATTTTTATGATAACACATAGGTATTAGATATCGATAGTACTTATCATATTTGTAATTCGTTGTAGATTTTGGTAATACCTAGGAGATTGGCAAGAGGCGAAATGGACCTCAAGATAAACAACGGAGCAAAAGTTGTTACAACGACTATTGGTGAGGTCACCCTACATCTGTTTAGTGGAGCTACTATTACATTGGATTTATGTTATTTTTTTCTTCTATTATCAAAAATATTATTTTTATTTTGTGTTTGACAATTAGTAAATATAAATTAGTTTTTAAGAACAATAGTTATTTAGTAATATTGGAAGAAAAAATAATCATAAGAGAAACATTATATAATGGTTTATTTATGCTAAACACTGCTCCACATATTATAAATACAAGTATGTTTAAGAATAAATAAGATGAAGTGAACAATGCATACATGTAACCTTGTATGCTAGGTTATATCCACGAGGGAAGGATTCAAAAGTTGCTGAATGATGGATATTTAGATCCATTCGACTATGAGTCATATGCAACTTGTAAATATTATCTTTGAGAGGATTCGAAAAGTATTTTTAATTTCTTTTATATATTCATAAATAAAATTTATATGTTTGAAATATTAAAATTAAGTTCAAAATGCTCTTAATACTACTCAACAAACCGTCGGTTTCGTTTCCTTCAAATTTATGATACAATAATCAAATGCTCATTCCACCCTTATTTCGATAGTAATCAATTCATATGTTAAGCAACTATGATAGCATGGAGAAACCTACGACCTATAAGCATATAGATATTTGTTTAGTATCTAAGAATCAATCCCACACCACCAATACTATCTTAGATATTGATTATAATATTTAATCTCACATTGATCGAGATGTAGGAGAATCAAGGATTTGTAAGTCCACCCAATCACCCTTAATTTTAGAGATATTTTTTGATACTCATGAGTTTCGAAAGGATAAAATCGTAACGGCATTTTTAGTACCATCCATTTTTATGTTTGAACCTGATTATAAGTATTTGACAAATATCCTTCAAGCTATTATAAAAGTTTTTAGTATGACATATATGTTATAGCTTTGCAAATAAAAAAAAAAAGAGTATTTTGCTCCATTAAAAGCTTCCTCATTTCGGATCTTCCATATGCCTTTAAATGGGCCGGGTTTAAATATTTAGCCCAAGAAGGCTCTGTTAAATATGGCCCCCTCGGTCGTTGCCTATATAAAGCAACAGACGTTAGGGTTTCCCGTGCTTTCCCCGCGGCCGCCTTCGCTTCCGGAGATCTCAATTGAGAGGCGATCTTAGCAGGTTCGTAATCGAATGCTGAGATGCTTTCTTTTGGTCTTTTAGCAACTTCTAGGGTAATTAGCGACAATCAGTATTACGTGATTCCTGCTGGTTACGATGATCTTGTGCCGCGGATGATTTTTGCGTCCAGCGAACGATTGTTAGGAAAATAAGATCTGAATATGGTGACATTTATGTTTCTTAAGATCGTAATATTTAGGTTTTGTAATGCTTGTTGATTGGGACCAGCGGCTATAGTGATGTGTCCTCAAGATGGTCGATGAGGAGAAGTAAAACATTAGTTTTAACTTTCTTTGCTAGCTAATCCATCATCCTCCATATATATGAGGTGTACAGATTGATAAAAAAACCCTATCTTTTTGTCTTCTTAAAGATGCAGTTTACTAGTTGTGTATCAGGTTTGAGGCCAACTATCTATTCTATATTTTCTTAACTTCAGAAAGGGTTGATGAATCGAGGTTGAGACCAACAATTTATTTCCTCAAGATAAAGGAATTGTGGTGATCATCAAAAGATTTTTGTAGAACCTTTTTATATGCTTCTCCAAGTAATAAAATAGAACTTGGATGAGTACCAGAATGTCCATGTTTCATATATCTTGGTTTAACTCTATTCACAATGGTTCACTTCTTGGTGTATAATCCGTGAAGTATGTCATCCTCCATATATGGTACCTTATGTTACTTGACACACAAAAGTCTTAAGAAATTTTAATGTAGAATTGTTGATCTAGCGCTGGTTTTTTTTTTTGCTAGTATGATGCTGTTGGGTGCAAATTGGATTATCTGTGTCCCATTTATTTTCGCAATCATCCAATTCGTTCTTGTTTTTATGTTTTTGAATGTTCTTCATCTTAAGTTTTGCATACCTTCTCTTTGTATCTTATAAAATTTAAATATTGAGGCTAATTTTTGGTACAATCTTGTTTTTTGAAATTGATGTGGTTGATGAAAATATAATTTGTAGAGAAAAATGCTGCTTTCCCTCTAATGCAGAGTTGCTATTAGCCATATGATATCACCATTGATCTCACAGCCCATTTATTTGCTTTCTCAATGGGACATTGTGCCATAATCAGTTTGCAACACCAGTTCCAGTGGCATTTTGCTCACTGTGTCTCTTTGCCTTTAATCTGGTTTTAATTGTCAAGCTGTTCTTCTGGTTTATGTTTATTTTTTTGAAAAGTTGATTTATGCTGAGCACTTGATCTGATGCAGTCTATTTAACTTGTTTGATCAGCATGGATACTCAAGCTAAACTTGCAGTTGTGGTGAAAGTGATGGGCCGAACTGGATCTAGAGGTCAGGTAACCCAGGTCAGGGTTAAATTTTTGGATGACCAAAACCGGCTGATCATGAGGAACGTGAAAGGCCCTGTGAGGGAAGGTGACATCCTCACCCTTCTTGAGTCTGAAAGGGAGGCTAGGAGATTGCGGTGATGACTTTCATGTCCATGTTGCCTACATTAGTAGGGTAACTCTATTAAGCTACAGATTTGTCCTTCTCTGCCATGGTCTTTCTGGTTCTATGGCATTAGTTTCTATTACTTAGTCGCTTTATTATGAGCTGTATCGAGCCAAGAAACTGTTTTTTCCTCTAGTGAGTCATTTAACTCTCAATGTTTTAACATTTTTTATGCTCATGTCAGTTCTCTCTCTCTCTCTCTGTTGTTCTGCTTTTCTATTAAAGATGTTTTTGACTTACTGCACGTTGTGCATTGATGGCAAGTTCTATGTAGATGAGTTAAACATGAACTTCGCATCATGAAGCGCTCATGATGTCTACTGATGCATATCTGTGGCTTCAGTGGTTGTGTTAAAAAATTATGATTATAGGATGAGGATTTAAATCCTCGATTAAATTGTTGAATCGTCGGTTCTTATTGTTTTTATCAATTAATTGATATAAAGAAAAAAAGTTTGAAGTGTTGTTTAGAATTCATTCGTGTTTCATTTTTCTTCAGTTAGTTTGGAATCGAATTAAAATTCAAATCGTAATTCTTGATTGTTGATTTTTTTTTTTGTGTTGTATGGTGATTGTCGACTTTTTTTCGGTTTGAATGGAACTGTGATGTCGGAATTAACGTACATCACACGGTGGTTAAGCAATATTAACTATTTTAAATCACCAAGGCACGTTAATGACATCAAAAAAATCATCATATCATTAATCTCGTCACTACTAAATAATAATAAACAGAGCATTGAGCAGGACACACGCATCAAAGCCAATAATATTAATCTCATTAGAAAACCAATATATTGATCTCAGATGCTCTCGTCACAAGCAACCATTTGTGCTACCAATTTGACCTCTACACCACAGATGTCAAAGATATTTATAAATATTTTTTGAATTTTTTTTTTCCATAAATTTCGAAAACTTTAACAGTCAAAAAGGAACTTTATTTATTAAATTGTAATATCCTCTCACACGTGTAAGTTCGATTGGTATATAAAATTAAACTATATGTATGGGACAAACTAATTAAAAGGAAAATATTTTACATAAATTATATATAGGCCTATACAAGATTTATTTCATAATTCACTGTGATATTATGGTAATATTTTTGAATTGAATACTACAAATCCCAATAGCTACTTTGAACAGTTAAAGTGTACCATTAAATTAGTTAGGCAGTTCAAGATGCACATACCCACTTTTATCTCACACAGTAATCAGCACATCTGCGGCGGGACCCATTAGGGGTCCACTGACGGCTTCTCACGTTGAGGGTCCAAGCTGTTCCCAACCATACGATTCCCGCACCGCCACCTCTTATCAAATAGCGGTTCACCTCCACCGTGTGGATGGCAGAGTAGGCATTCGTCGGTGAGCTCCGACTCTCCCCTATGGCTCTTCATTCCTCCTCCTCCTCACATCGAACCTATCTGGCTTCTTCCTGCCCTCAATTCTATGCTGCCACCTCCCACGCCGACTCCATCGGCTTCCGACATCGCTCGCGCCTCCCTACTAGACCGAGACCCCCAATCTCCTTCCTTCGGGCCTCCTCCCCGACACACTCTCTCTTAGGCGCCATTCCTTGCAGCCATGGCCGACCTCGCGGAAGATCCCCGCGTTTCTTTGTCTCGGTATGTTCTGCACGTGCATCTCCCTGAAAATGCTCGATTTTGAATTGCCCAAATTCGATTCTTGCACATGTGACGCACATCGGTTTGCTAGTGTGGATAATTATCAGGAAATGCATATTTAGTTCTTGATGTTCTGCTGCGTTCAAAATCATCTTTTTCAGTTTTTATATGATTTGAATGCGTTAAGAAAATTGGATTGATCGGTTTTAAGGGGATTGAGATGACCAAGAGTATGACCTTCAATTTCATTGCTTAAAGATACATGGTTTCTGGAACTTAAATGTCATTTTCTCACAAGAAATTCCTTTCTAGGGAATATAAGTCTGAGACTCGCTATTTCACAGGAATAGAAGAGTAGGCTAATCTTGTATTTGTTTTGATTTTCATTTCCAAATGTCGTAGTATGCTCGTGAAAAGAATTAAGACCTTGAATACTCTTGCTTCTCATGTTTTCGTGTCTTGTTTCATCATCAAAGTGTGAAGCAGCAAACATACTGTTTGGGAACTTTCTGCCAAAACCTAAATCCTTGCTTTTAATGATGCTTACTAGTTTCTTCTTGATCTTTATTTAACCAATTCTCAAAGAAAAATGTTCATATCATGCATAAAACTTCTGTTTACTTTCAGTAAGCCTTCTATTCTTTTTCAAAATTTGTTGAATTTTATAGATTTCTGTTATGTTCTAAATTCTACAAACTAAAACATTGTTCGAGCCTCTCATTCATTTCAATCTTTCATCTAATAAAAGAATTTGTCACATGTTTTTGGCTGTTTTCCTAAATCATTAGATATCATCACTCAACTACTTTAAGGTTTCATATTATTGCATAATTTGCTTGAATCTGTTGTCCTTGTCTTGATTATTCAATTATAAATACATCAAAAGTATAATATAGACTTAACATTCATCTTAGTGAAACATTTTTTTAAAGAAAAAGTTCCATCAGCTGAAATTGCCAATTCTCAGATCTCATGCTTCTACGCTATCATGGTAATATTAAGGGTATGATCAAGCATCTTGTGATGTTGCCATAGTGCTTTAAAGTTCCTTATCACTTACCACATCTTAATGTCAACTATGAAGAAGGGTATGGTTCAGAGTTCATTTTTTCGTTTTTGTTTGCTTGTTTATACTGGTGCATTCTCATGCACAATTTCATATCTATACCCAATATACCCAACATACCTATAAGTTGACCTGGCGTAATTCAGTACAAGCAATGCAGTCTCATGCTGTACTAGTTGGCCACCACCACAGGCTGGAAAATTGATCGAAGAGAGCATCATAAAGATTTCAAGTTTACTTTTTGTGCTATCTGTTAAATACTTATCCTCTCTCCATTTAATATTTTATTGCCTTATGAACCAAGTGTTTGTTTCTTGCAATCACTTTCAGTGCCTTGCTTGAACCTTCTGATTTATATCTAGATCTCACATTTAGATATACTTCCGCTGTCTGACCTTGTTAGAGTGTTCAAATTTCCTAAAGGTTGTCTAAGTGGGTCCAATTTGAATATATTACAAGATACTTGGTTTGTCATCAAGTTAATTACCTGGTTTTTGAAATATGTATATTCAGTAGTGTTGTAATTAACTATTGTATTTAATTAGCTCAGTGAATTACAAGAGTGTGATCTTTATTGAGGGAATGAATTCTGCAAGAATTTGATTAAGGTAATCTAACATAGTACTCCCTGTGCCTATTTCAAGAAAAAGGTTGGGTTGTTGATTTCTTAACACAATTGCAAAATTTGGTGGAAACATGAGTTGGTTGGGTTCTAATTTTGGAACGGCTATTTTCTGATTATCCCTGTTTTCAGAATACAGAATTTGTTCTGAAAGGCTAAGTCAATAGTTGCTAGTGGTTGGTTTTGGAAAGTCAATGTTTGGCATGCAACATACTGAAAGGACAAAGTTGAAGCTTAGCCAGACCTACAAAAGTCACCATTACTTGTAAAGAAATTACAAACTATGATAAAAAAACAGGTGTCCTGATAAATTCATATTAAAAGACTACTTATTGGTGAAAACCTAATAGTTCTGATAAGTTTGCATCAGAACAAGTTATAGATGTTAACATGTATGCAACAGTTAAAAATACAATGAAATTCATTTATCTGCAATCTTATTGTTAACATGTATGCCCTACTGGTCTGTCGTGAACTAGAAATACACGTTGTCAAAATCCAATCTGCATAAATTTGTTCAAATAAAGATGCTGAGGACCTAGTGGAAACCAAAATTGAACTGCAATCTTTTGACATTACAATTTAAGGGCCAAATCAAAATTGAAAATCAAACCAAATTAGATTTGGAACCTGTGTTTGAGACCAAGCCAACAATTTTTTGTGTTGTTACACTTTGAAGGCCAAGTTGAAATTGAATCCAATTAGAGGTTTCAGCCTCTCTGATGTGATTTTAGCCAATACATATATGTGCAAAACAGCAACAAGGTAATGTATAGCATGCGCAAACAATGTAATTCGTGATTAATTTGTAGGTACAACTAGTGCAGCTTTGTGAACTGACAGAAATGTCATGATTCATATCCATAACCTTTTATTAGTTTATTTTCAATAAATGAGGTTTTATAACTGAGATTCACTTCTGTTTAATATGGCCTTTTATGCATAATTTCTCTGTTTAGATATAAAGATTCAATACTTCTTTGGAACTATAACTATGATGCCAAATTTGCGAGATGATGACATTATATAATCATTGTGATAATGCTCTAATATTTGGAAGTATCTTACAAATTTTAGCTGCAACACCTTGTGTACAAGACTAACAATTATATAGTGTTCTACAATGCATGGTTGTTTGCAATATGAATTGGTTTAACTTGAGGCAATTGGGAAGAACTGCCTAGTATACATCCTTTGAAGTTCTAGACTCTTAGCTTATTCTTCATTGCACCTTCCAATAACCATGTTTGTGACCTTTTCTCTTGATAGGATCGAAAATAATTTGACGTCTCTGTGACATCTATTATGAATCATGTTCTGCCTTGTCAACAACATCAAAGTGAAAGAAATTAAAGAGTAATTTTTCAGTCACAAGTTTGTTTTCATCCTTGAAAAACATATCAGTCAAAACTTAATGACCTCTTAGTATCTTTTTTTAATTTTCTCCTACTCATGTTTGTTTTCTCATGATTTGTGAAAGATATAAATATAACATACAAAGGTATAGTTATCTTTTCTACATAAACAAATAACTGAATTAACTTCACATGCTAGGCAGGCATGTTCTAAAGCTGATGCTGCTGGTTCCAGTACATTAACAACAAAATTGTCAGAATTCAGAAATTCATGTTGGAGATTTTTAAGGCCTCATACTATTCGTGGGACTGCATTGGGTTCCATGTAAGAACTTCAGAGTTTATTGTATAAAGATAGTGAACGAATTGTTCAAACTTTGATATCAATCTTGAGTTTAGTTCTCTATAGTTCTAACTCTCTGCTGTTTCTCATCTGTGCTTTGTTTTTCTGTTTCTTTTTTATTAATGACAGAGCTTTAGTTGCAAAAGCTTTGATGGAGAATCCAAATCTTATAAACTGGTGGTTGACATTCAAGGCATTTTATGGACTTGCAGCTCTTATTTGTGGCAATGGTTATATAGTGGGCATTAATCAGATTTATGATATTGGAATTGACAAGTATGATAAACTCTGCTTGCAACTTACCAAATCTGTTATATGTATGATTTTGTTTACTTAAAGATTTTACCTCTATGCACATGACATATCTCATACTCCTATTAATCTGATTGCATGACCATCTGTTTCCTTATCCTTTTTCCTACTCATCTTTGGTAACTTGTGTTTCTGGAATTTTGCAGGGTGAACAAGCCATATTTGCCTATAGCTGCAGGAGACCTTTCAGTTCAGTCTGCATGGATTTTAGTGTTGTTATTTGCAGCAGCTGGCCTTCTGATTGTTGCATGGAATTTTGGGCCATTCATTACTTCCCTTTATTGTCTAGGACTTTTTCTAGGCACTATATATTCTGTTCCTCCATTTAGATTAAAGAGATTTCCAGTTGTGGCATTTCTTATCATTGCCACGGTATGCTTGGCTTTCTTTTCTCTTGATTTTTGCAAAATTAGAGGCTTCTACTTGTTCCTTGTGCATATTTTGATATAAAACTGATCAAACAGTTAATCCTTATGATACTGAAGTATCTACTATCTAGTTCTGTGTGGCTGCATGAATGCAATTTATCTAAGAATTGGTTAGCAGCTAGGCTGATTTGTAATTCATGTAGACGGTATAGGTTACCCACAACATGGAACAATATGTGCACTAACCACAATTTTCATGGATAATAAATGTCAAACATTTATTATACCTATAACCTATAGGAGAAGTTTATTTTTATGCAATTAATACACCCATAAATCTTATCTAAGAATACTTCTAAATCTTCTTAGATATAATAGCTTCATGACTTCCTCAAACCATGGTTCGCTTTATCGGTCCGTACCGATGTACTGATTAATTGTCGGTATAGTACATATTGAGCTGTACCAAACCATACCGAATGTATCAACACATGATACATGGGGTTGTACCGATGTACCGCCCATACCGGTCTCCTATCAGATTGGTACGTATAGGCCGTATCGAACAGTACACCACGGTACGACAAACCTTGCCCCAAACCATATAATACTTTGAATTAAGACTTGGTATACTCAAGTTTTTAACTTATGACATTTCGAAACATAAGGAATAATGATGATAAATATCATCATTAATTATTCCAAACTTAACCTTGAAAGACCCAACTGAATCTCATCCTACATCAATTATGTTAATGCTGGTCTCACTAACTTACATGGTCTTCTTGATCAAGTAGTAATTTGCATTAGTGCATATAGGGTTGACAATATATTCACACTAAGTTTGCAAAATGCTGATCTTTTTTCTGGGTCACTCATGTTGGGGATTGCTCGACAACCAACTTTTGTCAATAGGAAAAGACAGATGATGATTGTTGTTTTCCTTTTGTTAGTGAAATGTATTTTTTTAAACATTATTGTTTCTGCATATTCAAATACTGATTTATACTTATTTAGCAATCTGATAAGGACCATGGTCCGATACTAATCAATGTTTTATTATTGTCTTTTTGGATAATATTGAATGGCATGGGTTGGTATGCCTCCTGAGGCCTGCTATACTGGTATTGCATCTGATCGATAGATTACTATTAAGTCTAAAACCGATACCAAACAAAGACTTAAATTCTTGTTTGTTTGTATTATCCTTCTTGGTGTTTTAGATGGTTTATATCATCTTTATTCAATTGTTTTTTTGCAGTAATGCTTTTTCACTTTTTTTTTTTTGAGCTGCTATTTTTATTTGAATTCCTTATATTCTCCTTGTACATTCTCAGTTACTTGATTATACCAAAGCTTATAAGCAATATGCTTATATTCCAAATTACATATTATGATGGCTAGAGATTGGCTTATATTTGTTGGATAAGGTATCTCTCAATCACTAACTTTTTTCAATGGAAGCAAATTGCAGAAATTAATTTCGGGTAATGAGTCTATGACAAATGGTTCAAGCCTGGCTTAAGCTGGTCCATATACCAGACTGCTCTTGGACTGTTATTTACCACGTATACTGTACTGGACCAAGCATTAACACATTCAATGGGAGCAATATTGTATATCATTTTTGTATAACTTTCCGTTCAATATGTGAAATTAATACAAATTAGATGTTGTTCTGTTTTATGAAATAGTAATCAAGATCACATTCATAATTTCTCAAGCTGTATTCACACATACTCAGCCTTTTGGTGGATATCAGATCATAATTATTTGAATTCTCATTTCTTTTCTTTATTTTTATGGACATAGTTTGTTCTACTGATTATCTTGTCTTTTTTTATGACTACAATTCCATAGGTACGTGGCTTTCTTCTGAATTTTGGTGTATATTATGCTACTAGAGCTGCCTTGGGACTTTCTTTCAAATGGAGGTAAAGAATCTTTTGATATTAATCAATAAAATTTGTTACTGGAAGCCATATGCATACAATAATTTGTAACTGTAAACTAAAATATGTTTGTTTGAGCAAACATGTAAATGTTGTTTCTGCATCTCATTGCAGACACATGCAGAGATGATGGTGATGTTTAATCCCATATAACATCTTTCTATCTGCAGTGCACCTGTCACTTTCATCACAGCCTTCGTGACACTATTCGCTTTGGTCATTGCTATAACAAAAGATCTTCCAGATGTTGAGGGAGACCGCAAGTGAGTAATGGACTGCCCTCCAAATTTGTATGTATGATACAAATGTCCTTCACATTTTTCTCAAGCTTGGGTGCACTTGATACACCTGACTGCATATTAATTTGTCTTTCCAAGCACAAAAAAAACCATGAAATCTCCCCTGTACCAGGAAGCCAAACTATTGCATTGTCTTATATGTGATTAATGAAGATATTAGTAGATTTAGACATGTATAAAATATCAGTCAAAATGGGTTGGGTCCTCCAGGCATTTCATCTTTGTCTCTAGAAAGTCAAAGCTTATCACTCTCCACATTCAGGTTCTAACCCGTATTTTAAGGCCTAGTCCAATGCTTTCAAAGCAAAGGCTTCTGTCATAAGCACAATGTATTCGATAAATCTCTTGCATGATGCACATGTTAACCTGTATGCATCTATTCTTCTTGCATCACACCTGTGCATAGTTAATCAATTTATGCACAAAAGACTTGGATCTTATGGTTCATCCCAACCTAAAAGTCAAGTTTCTGTAAACGAACCTCAGATGGTAGATGGCTACATGAGAAGGAGATTGAATTTTGTTAATGAAAACATTTGTGTTGTCTCTGAGGTTTTTCTCAGGAAATGTTCCTTGTCTTTTTCATTTGCTCCCTGCTTATGATACTATCTAGAAGTCTTTCTCAGGAAATCAGGTTCAATTTGAAATCTTTTTTTCACTGTTATTTTGTTAGCTTTACTTTTTCCTTCTTTTATTTGTCCTCCTTTATTTCCATTTTGTTGTTAACACAATTTAATCAGATTTAGAGACAGAACTAGTCTGCCCTGTCTGCCATGGGCCTTATTCTTTAGTCGTAGTAGGCAAATTTTATTAATCCATTCCCTCATCTTCAATTTACTGTTTCAATCTAGGGTCTAAATTTCCTATTTTCTGGATCTAGCAGAATAGGCATGCTCATGTTCTTCCTCTTTATGTCTGCACTGGTCATCGTGCTTCGGGGATATTCTAGATTGTCATTTAGCATATTATTGTATGCAGAAAGTTTTAACCCATATAACTTATATCTTATCCAGCTAACTGGCTTCTATGTTGGCAAGGACTGCTTCTTGCTTAAATCAACATTAGTTTAACATTGGGCACTGTTTGATTATCTTCCATAAACCATAATGATCTAGAGCTTTGCTCAGTATGTTAAACTGTGTTGTCCTTGAAGTCATATATGATGCTGCTGTTTCCCCTTTAAACTTTTCTGACTCTACAGTTGTTCTTTGGAGATGAGATAAACATTCACGCAAACAAATTGTGATTATAATTGTAAATATTCTGACACTTGGATCATGTATTGGTTCTACCATTGAAACATTATTCGTTACCTTTAAGTAATACTTGGTATTTGACCCCAGTATTCATTTTTTTTGGCGAGAAATAAGTATAGCCTGTCAACCTGAGTACAAGCACTTGCACAGGGTAATAATACGTTGACTCAGAGTTTGGTCATTACATGGTTCACATCCAATTTAGAGTATGGCAGTTGGTTAATTAATTTGAAGTGCGAATCAATTGGTCTTTAGTCAATCTTGAGAGACACATTGGTATAAGAATATTTTACAGTATGTTACAGCATGAATGTTGTGGGTATTGCCCTTCCCATGTAGAGTTAAAAAATACTTGTACATGTCATACGTATCAAGTATTTCTTCCTTGGCTCACATATGCAATTCTCCTTTAGATTTCAGATCTCAACCTTGGCAACAAAGCTTGGTGTCAGGAACATTGCATTCCTTGGTTCAGGTCTCCTATTAGCAAATTACCTTGGTGCTATTCTTGTCGCAATTTATATGCCTGAGGTGAACACATTATCCAAAATCCTTTTTGCAAGTCTTGGTTCCTTCTTAAACTCAGTGCTTCATTATTTCTAATGTTTGTCCACCTCTTTGTTATATGGTTTCGAAACTGGCTTATGTCATTGTAACTGTTGTTGGCAAAAATGAAAGATCTGTCTACTTTTCATTCAGCTTTTGGTTGTATTAACCGAGTGCTTCAGTGCAAGCAGCCATGATCTTTTTGCCTTTTTTCTGAATTATTGTGCATTTTCTTTCTCTTGAAAGCTGCCTTTTGCTTTACAGGCTTTTAGACGCAGCATAATGGTGCCAGCACATGCTCTGTTAGCACTGGGATTAATTTTCCAGGTTATATCATATCTAATTTCCCCGTGTTTATATTGCACCTTATTCCTTGCCCCTCGTGATTAACTGAGAACTCCATTTATGTTGATAATTCATTTAGAAACTCGCCTTAAGAAGTTCTTGCTGAAACATGGCAAACAACTTCTTGATGATTGGACATTTTTTTAGTAACTTCTTATACAATAATATATTGTTTTGTTGATGCTTCTTACTGTACTATATCAGATTGGACATTTTGTGAATCTTTAAGAGATAGGCATAGAGCTTGCCACACATTACATTTTTTGCTATAATTATTTAAAGTTAAATTGAATTAAACCTATAGATGATACTTAAATGTTGTCATATAGGTCAAATGATCTAAGCAAGGTTCCAAATACCAGACTTACCATCTTGTATGGTCTGGTACTTAATTGTCTAATAGAGGATGAACAGGTGGGCTGGCCAATTTCACCCATTCTGGCTCAAAATAGAGGTTTTTTATTTTTTAATTTTATTTTATACAGTTGAAGACAGTTGTTGGCTGCCAACATATAGTAAAAGAATATAATATAAAGTATAGCTGAGAAGGCTATTGGAAAACACTATTCAGATAAGATTGTTTGGACACCGCCACCACTGTCTCTCTCTCTCTTCTCCTGACTGTAACCACCTCCTCCATCATTGCTGCCTTGGCATCCACCTTCTCCCATTGCCACTGCTGCCTCCTCCTTGCATCATTGTTGCTGCTGCCTCCTCCAACAGTATACAAAATCATCTCTTCCACTTCCTTCCCGTCTTTCTCCTCCTATGCTCACTCCTATCTCTTCCACTTCCTCCCCATCTTTCTCCTATGCTCACTTCTATCTCTTATCTCCACTCCTCCGCCTCCCCTTTTCTCGTTCTTTTTCTTTGGTGCATGCCATTTAGCACAGGGCATACCAGGTGTCAGCATGCTTCACATGCTGATTGCCAGATCAGTACAAGTATCAGACCAAAATTTGAAACCTTGGGTCTGGGCATTCACATGAAATATATTCAAGCTGAATGTATACAGAATGTCACATAAAAAATATAGTTCCTTTTTTAAGAAAGCAGCTTCTGCAAGTAGTTAACAGTAAAGTGAAAAATTAGTTGGAGCATACATAAAATTGGAACTTTACTGAGTGCATGTTGGGTTGCTCCCTGATTGCAACATTTTGTATCTACTCCGCATGTATGATTCTTTGAGAAAAGGTTGGATAAGATGGACATAAATTAAATTAAGGCACTGTTTTAGAAATGATTTGTTGCATGGGCGTCCCAGTTTGGTGGCTATTAAGTGAAGGTTCTCATGTTGATCATTAGGAAAAACTTAAATGGCCAGCTAGGAAATAAGTCAACATCAGGGGGGAGTTCTCATGAGGCTATGGATATAGGGGAAGAAAATGAACCATGTAAGTTTAGTTCTGTCACGCCTTATGAGTTTTACTGGCAGTTGAGGATTTTACATGTTGGTTATGCACTTATGCTAACCTTGTTGGTTGATGCTTGAAGCTTTTAACACACTAGCACAGTACGGCATTGGTCATGCTAATGTGCAATTTGCTAATGTTGGCTGGCACTCCTTTGTTAGCACACACTGGATTAGGACCTTACAAGCATGAGGGTACATCCTGGAACAAAATGTTATTTTGCTACTATGTATTCCTATGGAGATAAATGCTTGATTGCAAATAAATTGTATAGTTACACATTGTACGAGGGATTTGCTAGGTCCAATCTTGAGGCCTACTATTTATCTAGGATTAATCAAACTTGTCCAAAATTATTCATGGCAGCCAAAATCTACCTCAGACTCAACCAGAAGCTATTGGAACTCAATCAAACCTCTGCCATTGACAAAGTTCATCTGATGTCAGTATAGTTCCACCGGTTTCAGTTAGTTACTGGTTTGCTCGGTTCCAGGATTTTAGCTAGTTACCAGTCTGGTTGGTTTCAGTAAGTTCTAACTGGTTTATTGCTATTATTCATTCATTTTGAGATCTAATAGCTGATTTTGATCCTGACTTGACGTAGCCAATTTATGCTGATTTCTGGTTATCAAGATTGATTTTAATTGTCATGGTTGAACTTAGCTCATTTTTAGCTTTGGAGAACCCAATTTTTTGATTCCAGAATTTGATTTGGCTGGTTTGTCAATCATAATTCCATAACCTTAGCACATCTGACTTAATAATATCCTGCCAATTCATATACATGTATTTTAATCTTATATTTCTTTATGTATACAAAATAAAAGATAGTGTAAAATACAAGGTTCACCGTACCGTACCATACCGGCGTTTCGACCCGGGCTTGGTACGATATGGTACCGGTGTACTGGGCGGTACATCAGGGTGTACCGAGCGGTACACCCTGGTGTACCGAACAATTTTATATTTTTTCATACTGTAGCAGTGCTATAGTATAATACTGTAGCACTGTAGCGGTATCGGACGGTCCGCGTACCGGTAACCTATCGGACCGGTACGTACTGCCCGGTACGGGTGGTACGCTTCGGTACGACAGACCTTGGTAAAATATTTGCTTTTTTTTTTCTTTGAATTTGAAGATGGAGTTGGCTCTCTATCTTTTTTTTGTCTTTTGTTTGTCTCTTTATTTTAGAGGATATCCCTTGTATTCTTAATATTAAGCTGTCTTCCTTATATGATTAGCTTTATAATCTTCTTATGCATTAAGTTGAGGGTACATGTGATTTTCAGGCATGGATTTTGGAACAAGCAAAATACACCAAGGTATGAATTATCACTATATACTGTCCGTTAGTTTCTTAGATAAACTCTACTCACAGTTTTCTTTATCAAAACCTCAAGAGATTGGTGATACTTTTTGCTGTAACATTGGGATAGGTTTTAAATTGAGATGGTAGAAAAGCAAATAGATGACTGGTGAAGAATATTGCTGAGAGCACAGCATCCTTCTCAAGAATAGTGTAACCTCTTAAATTCTTGCCTTTAAATCCAAACAATCTAATGTGCAGAGAAATTCATACAAATCCCTATCTTGGTACATTATATACATTAAATCATTTACAGTCATGAGAAGCTAGTTAAAGTTTACAATCATCGCTCTTAAATCATTGTTGATTTGAGCAAAATAAATTTAGTCTTGGTGAAAAAAAATTTTAGTCATCAATTAGATAGTGCTATTACAAGAAAAACAATTGAAACTAGGTGAGACATGGCTGTGCCTATGCCAAAACCAATTTCCTACTTAGACCTGATTAATCTCATATCACCGGGATGTTTCCTTGTGATGCTTTTAAATAATTTTCAGTCATCACTTGTTGATTGGGTGATAACAAGTGACTCAACCAAATAATGATATTTATTTTATCCTTCTTTTTCCTTGCAGGAGGCAATATCACAGTTCTATCGGTTTATCTGGAATCTTTTCTACACCGAATATATCATTTTTCCCCTTATATAGCAAAACTTAGAATTTTCTATTGCTTGTATCTCTGAATCCTTTTCGCTTATCCTTCTATTTCTTGATCAAGAGAAAATTTGTAGGGATAAGTGTCGTAGAAGAGATTGCCCTCTTGAGATGCATGCATAGGGGAGTACACACAGTGGGGAGTGCCAGTTTTGTTCCTGAAACTGAGACTGATCCAAGGGCATGTATTTTACATGTTTTATGCAATTATTTTATTAGGTTAATTACTCAGTATTTTATGTGTGAAAATTGAGGATAAACAGCTATGTAGTTTTCTCATTGACCAATGATAATTTATTTTGAATGAATTATTCTTCCACAGACGTCAACTACTTTTTGCAGTGTGATACTTCTTTGTGCTGTGGGTGTTGTTTGTTGATGAACATTTCAGTAGATGGGAACCTTATTACAATATTATTTTGTAAAATTGCATATATATAATTCATATTTATCACAAAGTTATGTTTTGTGTGTGTGTGTATATATATATATATAATATATATATATATATATATAATATATATATATATATATAATAGTAACTTTTGGCCTATTTTTATTCCAAACTCGATTTATAGATATTTTAATCTAAATTAAATCAGCAAAATAAACATGGAAATAGCAAAAGAAAAAAAGAACACTGAATAAATGTCATTTCTAAATATCGAGGGGAGTCGCTCTCGTCAACGCTCCATCTCACGCTCTATCCATCTAAATCTGGCATCTCAGCCGTCCATCCATCCGAAAGGCTTGATAACATTCATCACGGTGATGGGCACGAAGCAAAGGTGAGCAGAGACGATCATGTCTTCCACTTCGACTGGCAGCCTTCCGCCCGGCGCTGGCGGAGGCGGAGGAGGGATCGGTGGCGGCGGTGGCGGCGGCGTAGGGGGTGTGGGAGTACGGGGCTGGCTGTCGGCCACGTCGGTGTCGTCGTCTGGGAAGAGGATCAAGAAGGAGATGCTGGAGCTCAATGCCGATCCGCCTGCCGACTGCTCCGCCGGCCCCAAGGGCGACAACCTCTACCACTGGGTCTCCACCATAATCGGCCCCCAAGGTCTAGCTAAACTCTTCCTCTCTTTATCATGTTCATCACCACCATAAACCCTTACGCTCTCATCATCTTGTTCTAATTGCTTCTTAGAGAGGCAGATAATTTGTGTTCTCTGAATTTACGGTTAGCAATGGTTTCTTGATTTAAGCTGACCTAAAAATTGCTGCAAGAAGGGGGCTGTTGTTTGCACTTGCAGCCCCTCTGGTTTCATTCATGATTAATGAGAACATTCTCATAAGCAGGCGCTTAATAAGACTTTTTCTTAAGGTAATGGTTTCTCGGGGCATATGCCCCTTGCTGCTTGAGATTTGGGGTGATTAATTCCTGCCCCTTGTTGTTTTGGTTGGACCTTGGAAAGTGAACATTCTTGTAACATGTACACTTGATATATTAAGGGATATGCTTGTCATGAACAACGTTTCATGTGTTTCTCCACCAAACGGAAAGAGGGAGAGAAAAGGGGAGGACGAGAAAAGGTGGAGAAGAGGAGGAGGAAGACGATTTTTTCCTTTCTCATATTAGTATTTAAGCATCTTTCCTAGATTCTGTTAAGAACATGGTCTTACCAAAACTAGTCAGGGGCTACCCCAACAGTCGAATAGCCTTTGTGCACCTATAAATATATTTATTGGAGTTCCAAGGTGTAATCTTTCCCATTTGTTGCTTCAACTCAGTCTGGCGACCTCACTCATTTAAGCATCCACATGTACCACATTGGACTCTCATGCCCTTTTCTTCTTGCGATTTTCATCATGTAGGCTCTTTTCCATAATGATCTCATTTCCTACTGTCTAGCAACTTGATCAGCAACTTCAAGATCGTCTAGATATTATGTGATCATTTGACTCGTTAGTCACACTCTATCCTCCAGTTTTAGTATAGCGACTTTTAGTTTGGAACTATCAAGATTTTTAGTTTGGCCATGAACAGAACTGATCTAAACATGAGCTTTAACCCATTATACCTAATATGCTCTAACCACTTTTCTACTTACGTATGCTTAAGGGGCTTTTAGTAAGGTTTTTAAGTTTTTCTAATTGCTGCCATGAATCGAATATGTCATAGCTAGGATGCATGTCATATCTATCCTGCAATATTGGGAAAATATTCTACAGCTCACGGCAAACATAGTTTCTAAGAGTCCTGGTTGGTATGGTGATTCCATGGGGATTTCCTTTCATATATGAGAATCTCAGTCAAACACTCTTCTCTCCCATTTCAATTGGGTAGCTCAAAAATTCCAAACAGTTGAAAGGACTTGTAAATTTCAGATAGACATAAAATATACATGAAATCTCCTACGAAACATAAAATGTAGACTGAAATTTAAAAAATCTCAACTTGGGATTTCAAAAATGTAGGCATGCAAAATGGAATAATCTTGTTGGAACTTGGATTCCCATTATGGTAATAGTCCTAGGATTTCTAATCCCTGTGCTAAAAGATATCATGTGTTGATTCTTTTCATCATTAATGAGCTGTATTATATGTTCTCTTCAAAGATTACATATATATTTTCACCACGAAGTTTAATCCTCGATGCCTACCACATATGTTTTTTTATCTATCAATATTTATAATAGATTTTCATACGAATGATAAGTACCTAAAGGATCCATTTGCCTGGAACCCTTGGTAGTTACCAACTTTTGTTATTATTTCAGGAACCCCATATGAAGATGGCATATTTTTTCTTGACATTGTCTTTCCATGTGACTATCCATTCAAACCCCCAAAGGTATGTGAAATTGGACTAAATAAAAAGACATCAAATTGTTGTGCTTTTGTTAGTTTATGCTTAATATTATTATACTAGACTTTCTAGCTACAACATTGTATTATTTTCATTCAATCATATTGCATCATCATTTAGATTCCTCATTTCCTTTTACTTTTTATATACATTGTTTCTTAACTGTCCAACATTATATTAATGTACTCACCTGTTAGAGATAATTTTATATTGGCAAGGTCAATTTACCTGCCCTATGATATGCTAGACGTTGTCTTTCCCAATATCTTCCTCAGTTTTCCTGCTATTGGAAAGTGAATCGAAAGCTTTGGAGAAATGAGTAAATTGAATAGGCCAAAGAAGATGTACATCTAAGCGCAACATCTTTAATTAGGTTTTTTTAAAAATAGCTTTATTTGCCAGTATCACGATGAGAATACCATGCCTCTTCATTCTTGCAACCTATTGTAGATAGTGTATCCAAGTATCACAACTTGGGCACAAGTATTTCTTTATTATACTTTTTTTTCTCATTTTTTGTTTGTTTGAAGCATAAGCTTAAAAGGGTGCTATGTCGTTATTTGCAGAGATCCATTCAAATCTAACATAAATTAGTGAGCACCCTTATACAGTCAGCTTCATATGCCTAGGTCCATTGGTCCATGCATCTTCCCCTTGTCATGTTTTGTGCTTGACATTTTCTTGTACCTCATTAGTAAGACCAACCTAAGGAGGTTATCTAGACCATGATAGAGAAAAATAATTGAGAAGATATTATGAATATTTCTACAACAAATGTATGCTAGGATTCCATTGGTATATTGAATAGGTGAATCTGTGGAGAGATGATTAATACTCATAAAATAAATTGCACTTTCTACCTCTATTTATGTGTTAATTAAGTAGAAAATAAATTAAAATCAGACATTGTTTGACAACTACGTTGCTTAGATGATTGACACCCCGGTTTAGTCCTACATTGGAAATAAAAGGATAAATCTAATTGTACATAGGGATAGGGGTAGATGAGTCTACTACTATTAGCTTGGGTTTAAATAATTTGGATTATGTGGCTTTAAGCTCACTAAGTTAATACATTTGTCTGTTCATCAGAACTTGGTGATAGGCATGATGAGAAATCCAACTAAGAAAGAGCTACTCGTGGACAAGGCTTAAGGCACATCCCAACATGCAGCCACCAAGCTACCCCCTTAGGGTTTGTATCTAGATGAGTTGGTCTTTAGGCACTTGGGATTGATTATGGACCATGAGTCAATCAAGTCATGCTTTTATACGAGGAATGATTCAGTCCACATTGGAAGTAGGAGGATGAATGTGATTGTATCTAGATGAGCTTACTTTCCAAAATTTTGGATTAAGTATCTTGACCCACCTGGTTTAAAACCAATCAGGGTAATTAATCAGTTTGTTGGTCGCGACAATAATAATAAAACAGGTCATTATAGTTAGAGTAGGAGAAGGAGGAGATGAGGAGGAGGTAATCAAGAAGAAAAGGGGAGGAGAGAAGTAGGAGGAGGAGAATCCCATGAGTCAGGACAATCACCGCCCTGTATCTCATATGGACCATCCCAAATTAAGTGGTCCATGTGCTGGTTCAGGTTTGATCCAGTATATACCAATAAACTTTGACATAGTTTTGTTGGTATTCATTAAAAAAGGTTGTGGTTGAAACCACTGTCTTTAATGAAATCAAAACTCTTATGTCAATATCAACAAAAAAGTTGTGGATGAAATCACCGCCTTCATTGAAATTAGAACTCTTACGTCCATGTTGAGGCAGAAACTAAAGCTTTGTACTGTGCTGATGAAGTCTTAAGTGTGCAATAGAATAGCTGGATTATATCCTGGTGCCATGCTAACACTGGGGCCTTGCAAATTTGGCAATTTATTCATTTAAGCATGTAAAGTGAGTATATTGTAGTATAATTATATGCAAACTAGTACTCAGAAATCTGATTTAACTTCATTTGTTTAGTTGATGAAATGGATAACTCTAGATCCATATGTTGATCTCTTAAGAAGTAGTCTCCAATTTGAAATAATGATCTGGCTGACCTATGAAACAGCATCAATCATACACTTTTAAGCATGACCCAATGGCTGATGGAAAAGTCTCTCGGTATCTATACAATTCCATCCCAATAAAACTAAAAAATAAAAACGAAAGATTCACAAGAACAGAATTGATCATTCACTAGCAAGCATCACTACATAAAACTAGCATATTAAAAAACTTAGGTGGCATGAAAATTCTTTTTGAAAGGGATGATTAGGGGTTCTCATAACACTTCTTTTTATTTTAAAGGCAAGAGAGATTTTGTTTTATAGGTAATTTTGTTTTTCTCTCTTCCTTCATGAAATATGCAAATAGAGAACTTAGTGGAGAATATTGCCCCCACTCTAAAGTAAATGATCAAGGGAAGATGATAACACAGATACCCTCACTTTCTACCCTTGATGCATCTTGCTGCCATTTGGCAGAAGCTCACAGGAGTGACTAGAGCCAACAGCTGCAGCAGTGGCCCTTTCGTAAGCCTACTGCTGCCAGCAGTGGTGCGGCTTACTGCTTCCTGCAGTGATGCAACGACCCCTCACAGGTTTATTGAGACTAGCGGCAGCCCCTCGCAGGTTGTTGTGGCCAGCAACAGCAGTAGCTAAGGGAAGAGAGGACAGTGACTTGAAGAAGACAAGGGTGGGGAGGAGAGAGAAGAAAATGGAGGAAATAGAAGTGGGGAAATAAGGTGAGGGTATTTCATTAAATTGACAGTCTACTGATAACATTAGTATCAAACAAATATGCATGCATTTAATATTTGGTCAGATATAATTTTATATATTGCAATTTTCCTTTTAATTGTAGCTTCATCGTGCCTCAGCTTCTTTACCCTCTTTGTCTTCGTGTTTGTTGTCTTTTCATGCTGCTCAAAAAAACTGTAATGTTCTCATACAAGGGAAATTGATGCCAATCACAACCAATGTGTGTTGTGCACCACACATGTTATACAAAATTTATATAGTAATAGCCTCAAAACAGCATTTGATATTCCTTCAAAATTGGTCTCTTCAATCGTATTCGAGATTTCTGTAAATGCTTCATTGGCGCAAGAAATAGATGTAATAAACTGCTTGAGAATCCTGTCACATATGCCATTTTGGTTTTTTGTTTCTGTTATCTATGACAATTTTGGAATGTTAAATGGACAGATATATTGCGTTTGATATATCTTATATCGAAACCTTTAAATGGTATATATATTGCAAAACAGGTAAATAGTAGAAAAGTTCTATCGTAATATATCTTGTAGTTTGATCGAGGTTGGCTGAAACTGCTTGTGAGCCATTAGATTGTCCATTTATTCTTGACTGTGATTATCGTAAGCATCAGTAAGGCTAGCTATCTATCTGATGAATCACACTCATGATCAATTTGGCTTCAGGTAACATTTAAAACTCGGATTTACCACTGCAATGTTGATTCGACTGGCGATCTGAACCTAGACATCTTGAAGGATGGGTGGAGTCCAGCCATGACAATCTCGAAGGTTTTACTCGCCATCAGATCAATCATCACAAATCCGGTTCCCTGTACGTCATACGTCATTTGTTTGCTAGTTCATCAAGGGCTTAGTTGGAAACGGCATGATATATCAGCATCTTTTCATCATTTCTGTTCCTTGTTCTCCGCTTTCTTCCCCACAGCAGATAACCCAGAGATCGCCGGCATTACGCAGCTATACTTGACGGACAGAGCTAAACATGATGAGATTGCAGCAGAGTGGACTAGACGTTTCGCCCGATAAGAACATGAGCTAAATATGATGTGATGGTATCATGTAAATAGTAACTATACGTTGAGTTTCGTAGAAGGTTGGTTGTATATATAGAGATTACAACCCACACAAGAAATCAGTTTGTAGAGAGACTTGTATGTAGTATTAATTTGGTGCCCACAACACGTGAAGAATTTATCGAATTGGAATCCTACATGTCTCACTTGTAATTCCATGTAAATGGAGACAAATGAGTCGTTTCATTGATTATTTTTACCGGTTTCAGATGGTATGCAACAATCTAACTTTCTTCGAACAGTTCATGTGATAGGTGAGTTTCAACGACGACAAAAGAAAGATTCATGTATCCCACTTTACTTCAAATGTGCCATATACCAAAAAAAAACGAATAGTGTGATAAAAATAAAAAATAAAATAAAAGACGTGCGACCTGCAAAATTGAGTTGATGCTTGATTATTTCACTTCCAAATCCTTTTACCTCGAAAGCAGTGGCAAAGAAACCATTGAAAGAAGTTGGTCGAGCGAACTTGGGGCCGAGCTTTAGTGAAAGCCTACAGGTTTAGGCAAAAGAGTCCACTCTCTGATTCATGGTCAACTGGGGTTGCTACTGCCCAGAATGCTCACTTCAAAACGACTAATAAATAAACTATGGCTGAAATGAATCAAGTTGGCAAACAAACCGATCTTAGAGCAGCAAACACTAATATAGAGTATTCTTAAGTTGAACAAATCGAGAAAGATCCAACTGAATCTATCCATTCGCTAAAAACAACACTTGGGCGTAAATTCCCTCTCCTCCAAAGGCGGAGAAAAAGCAAACGAAAGAATAACCAGAAAAAAAAAAGGACAAAAGGAGAGAGTCCATCAGAAACGATACACGCTGCTGCGGAAGCTGAACCATAGACCTCACCGCCTCCAACGAACCCTGTTACAGTTGAATGACGTGAGACGTACAGCTTTCAACATCATTATACATCTATTCCTTCCAAACCAGCGAAACTCAGGCAGCTTGGAGTAAAAACTGATCCTAGGATTGGAAATGTCCACAACCACAGTCCCACTTTTGGCGAGAAGCACTTGCTGTGAAAAAGCCATGAACCTAGCCCCCACATTCGCTGACTCACAGAAAGTAATCGGGAGTTCTGCGAGTCACATCCGGCTCTCCTCTTCTGGGGGCTGGCTCAAACTGCAACAGAAACACCAATCAACAAGAGGTCAATCCTAAATAGTTTCCATCCACAAAAACAGCCGGAGTTGCCAGAAGAAATACAAGGTTTTGATTGAATTGTTAGAACTTCACATAAGCAAAGAACCATGCTGCACTGATGTGGGAAACATGCACATGAAATAGAACTCACCCTGCAGACACCTGCTTGGTGGTGCATGTCCGGTGTAGGAAGTTTCGCCTAAACACAACTCTAAATTTAACATTTTCCCAAAAGACATTGTTGGAAATCATCATGGGACCTTACATAAGCCTAAGCCTACAACTAGGATTTGATTACTAGTGTTCACTGTCTGACCAGGCACAAAGGCAACTAAAGACTCTTTCTTTTACAAAGCTTAGTAACCCATTTGGTTCGACGTTATGGATCCTTGATTGACCTACATGCCCATTCCGGCACAATATTGATACGAGTAACCATTAAATATCAAATACATACAAAGTAAACATGTACAAACATACACATACACAAGCATTTTGTCACACAATACATAAATATATATATATATATAGAGAGAGAGAGAGAGAAAGATCTACCTGGATGAAAGTATGCCCCTTGCAGTCATCAACTTCCAAGATGGAGGCCATATTCCCACACCGGTAGCAATAATTTGGAGCACTAAATATAGTAACTACCTTTTGGTCCTGTTTTAGGCAATTGAATTATTAATTCAGTCGTTGAACTTCCAAGAAGTCAATGCAAAAACAACATTATAAAAAAATTAGTTACATGTCCCCAGTTATATCCTTCCATGACTAATTGATGTGCTCTGGCTATCAGCTTAAGGTTATTGGTATGGTTGAACTGCTCTGATATATCCTGAAAATACAATTACCTGAAGCTGCTTAATGCAAAGACAGGACATTGCAACCACAAGGAAAGAAAAGGTCTTGCATTATACTTGGCCAAAGGTATATCCTGCACCACGAGGAGAAATACCCCACCCACATCTGTCATCAGGATCAGACCATAAAAGGTCACACATAGGCCCCTCATGTGGAACCTCTTGAACACGATCAAAGTTACGGATGTTATCAAGGGTTTCAATAGATGGAGATAATCCACCATGAAGGCAAAATATTTCCGATTCAACCTACGCAGACAGTGAAAAAAGATATTCAAATCAGTCGATTTCATGAGTAATGACTCGAAGATCAAGAAATCATCACCAGATAATATGCATCGAGGCATAAATACTCGGACCATACAGGGAAAACTCAGATACTAATGAAAATCATTGCACACATTCACATTATAAAATCAACCCTTATGCAGACTGATTTTCTGCAATGGAGAACTAATGGAACTCCTAGCATCAACAAGAAAACCAACATGAATTTAATTGATAAAACACTTTGTATCGGTAACTTGAGGTAAATTAACCATCATAACAGAAGAAAAAATGACATACAAAACAGTATATATACGTCCATCCACTAACTAGGCATAAAGGTTGATCTAAATGTTAAAAAAATCAATACTTGTGATAATTTATCTTAGTTGCCATTAAATGTTCAGAACAATTTCAACAAAAAGATTAAAAACAAGCTTCCACCCCATATCAACCATTTCTTAGGAAGCACTTTTTCAACACACAAAGCTCCGACAAATCCACATGTTGACATCATATACAAAGAAGTCATTGGAACATGTTGATTAAATACAGTTTTTTCCAACACCAGGAATAAATCATTAAAAAAAAAGGGTTCTAGTATTAGCTTAGAGTTGTTGCACATCCAAATCAAACCAAAAAATTAGCAGAAAACTGCATGATAGTGGCATCCAGAATAAATATCCATTGCCAGGAGCTAATAGGAATAGTTCAAGTACAAACCAGTGCTGTCAAGGGGAAGTAATCAAACAAATCTGTAAAGATCTTCCATACATTTGCATTACCATATCTGCAATTAAATAATGCAGGAAAATATTGTAAGGAACAGATAGTTAATACAATTACATGTAAAAACCAGAACAGGATTAAATTGATTTCTCCTGATTTAGAAGTACATTAAGGTTGCAGATCAAGATGCATCATAGTTCTACTTTCTGAGAAAACAGAACTCGCAAAGATTCCATGACAATGATGAATTTGGTACTAAAATCACCATATACAAATTACATACAGATAGATGCTCCACTAGCTTGACTATGATTGGATCAATGAGACCTTAACCATACTAACCTCTTCTAAAGCAACTCTACTCTTGCCTTAAAACTGGGGGGTGTTATAGTTGTATATCCATTCCCACAATTAATGACCAATTTGCTATGTTATATTCATTGGTCCAACAACAGTTTATATGACTGACATATCTAATTATTGTCATTACACTAAACGAAGTCCCATAAATTATAGCATATAAACTGGTCAGTGGTGAAAATGCCAACAGCATCAAGAGTTGGCATCTGGAAACTATTGATGCACTTACAAAACTTTTAATGTGTTCCTGCACCACGCTCTTGCTCTAAAAGTCCTCAAGCCTATGGCTTCACAGCAGCACTATCTGCACGTGCTGACACTTACTACAGAACAAGTATCAACAAATAAGTATAGCAGATTGCAAACAGCATAGCCCCGTATCAGGCCTAGCAGTTATCAGTTAATATAGTTTACTTGTCTCCTAGGCAAAGCAATTCTCAATTCTTCAGTCAACAATCTTCAGTCTTTACTCCTAAGGGAAAACAACCAATTCTGGGACACGGCATGAAGCACCTGTGACCTATACTGTGCTTAAAGATGCCATGGAAGTATTGATAAACCTGGTGACATATACTGTGCTTGTAGAACAAGAATATAACTACATGACTGCACTTTGCAGTAAACTACTAAAATATAATTATAATTATAATTGGCCCATTTAAAAGTTTATAAAATTGTTTTTGAAGGAAAAATGTTAGGAAATATGGTACTGCATATCACGCACATACCATGTTGAAGAGATATCAACCTTGCACGATAATAACATCAATCATAACAGCTGCAGTAAATAGCATTACTCTAACAGCTGGAAATTGTGTATTTCCATAAATGCACAATATAAAGACTAAAAAGAATAAAAATGCCTCCGTCATCAGAAGAACTCTGTTATTTTAATCCTTGTTCTCCGTCAGTATAGTACCACATGGAAGAAACTAAAAACATGTCACACAGAAGGAGGCAGTATCATTTTTCATACAATGGCACGCATTTAGAGTGAATGGAACTAGACCAAAAAAATGTTGACTACAGTTCACTTGTATCTACTCTTTATAAATTACAGATAAAAACAAGGATCATTTATCAATAATAAAAATCAGTCTTTTGAATCTTTTAAAAGAAACCATTTGTTTAAATAGGTCCAGGCATGCACTGAGCAGAGTAAATCTAGCATGTGCCTACCATAGGACCACTAGATACAGCTGGATGGTTGGTTGGTGACTGGTCTACAGACCAATAGAGTGATTGCTAAACATGGAGCTTTGTTCCCCATGGAATTGCAGGATTCCCCCCAAACCCAGCTGGTGTTGAAGAACTTTTATTCAAATTCCAAACGATGGAGAAGCTGACATCTGGCTTGCTCAAATATATAGGTTGTGGAGCTAATGCTAATGTCGGGTAGGACAATTGGTTATTTGATGCTCTTATTGCTTTAAAACCTACTTTTCTAAATGTGAATGCTAGTTGGCACATATTCATGTAGCTGATCTCCTTTAGGATGGCTCTTGGGCTTATCATTTAGTCCTGTGGCAATGAGCAGGATTATTGATGTCAAGGTTCTAGATCTTGCTCTGGTACCAAACCAGGCCACAGATACCATGTGTTGGCAAATCCAAATATGACAAGCATGGCTCGAACTGGAAGAAGAGAAAGCAGATGAGGAAGAGGAGCAGAAGGCGGTGCAAGAAGACAACACCAAGAAAGGGGAGAAGAGGTGGCATGCGTACCTTAAGGAGAGGACGTGGTAGGATGACAGGATATGGAGGAGAAAATGGCAACAAGAAGACAAGGAGGGGAAGGCAAGTACCAGCAGTAGTATGATACCATAGTGCACACCCAGAGCAACCCTCAATCATTTATCTGAAGAAGCACAATAATATCTGAACTTGTGTTTGTTTCTGTGTTTGACATGGTCAAAACCAAAGCTTATTTCAGGTCCCAAAAAGAATTAAAAGTTTCAGCAACTTGACTCTCGGATGTCAAATTAAAATACAACTCTCAAGTTATTGAGAGAAATAGAGGCACAGGGCAGAACTACATATAACTGTCAGCCTAATTGTTGCCTTTTACAATAGATAGAAACTTGTCACTTGTAATGTCAGATCACCAAATTCCTATGCAGCACTTGTACATTTTCCTTCCTGTTATAAGACTCAAAATTGATTATCTTATTGTTTCCAGATAGAAGCCCAAGAAAAACAATGCCACTAGATTGACACTCATCAAACTGAATCATGCCACTTGGATATCATTGCATTGCCTTACGCTTCTCAGAAGATACTGCTTAGGGTACATACATACTGCAGAATTCCCCAGAGATGTCTTGGTCTGACTGCAGTGCATCAATATGCTTGTTAAAGTGATACAGATACGCCAAGTCAAGTATAATGCCATCTTACATGACCACAGACTGCTGTTCAAGACAGCAACAAATGATGATGATATGACAGCAAAAGTCATTTTCTACAACCTAAAGTTCCATCAGCAGATAAACACATTTTCTAAAATCATTACATGAGACCAACAATAGCAATATCTACTAAATAGCGTACAGACCCATATTCTAATGCAAGGGAACTACTACCCAAACAAACATTAAAAATTGATTCAAAAAGGTCAATCCATTTTGATGTCGAAAATAGAACAAACACATACACTAGTTATATTGAAAAAACTACATTTGCCATATGCACATTCTTCACATAGAAACATGTTTAAACTTTAAACTATGAATTCTGGTACAGAGTTACCAAAAGGAAAAAAAAATGTATCGATGATCCTGATAAAAGTGAGCAAAAAATAGTGTATAAGTTAGGAAGATGAACAATTGGTTCCACAAAAGGTGAGAACTTACTTTCTTAAGCATTCATCATAAAATCCATAAACTTGTGTAATCTGCAATGTGATGCAATAGTATTTAGTTTAGATCTATAAGGAAAAAAAATTAAGACAAAAAAAAAGATATGCTGATATATCTAATCTCCAGTGCAGTCAATTTGATTTGGTTCATTACAAAAAAATATATCAAGCTACAAAAATATAGACCCAATAATGTCAGCAAAAATAAGAAAGAAATGACATGTACCTGACGACTCTCATGATTTCCTCTAAGAATAGTGATTCGCTGAGGATATCGCACCTTGAGGGCCACCAAAAGCTGGTCATACCAATCAACAACATGTTATATACAAGGATGTAAAGTTACATAAACAAATAAACAGAATGTTCTAACAGAAGCAAAGATGTGCATCCCAACTAGAAAATTTTATTCATTTGAGTTCAATACTTAGAAACATGGCACACTGTAACATTCAACTCAGATGGCATAAAATGAATATAGCTTATCAGAGAACTTTGAAGATAAAATTCAAATTTCTGGGATTCTATCCTCATGAAAAACTTAGCTTATACCATGGTCCCAGCACAAGGTCAACCATATGTTCAAGAGCAAGGTCAGTAGATAAATTGCCTCGAACCACAAATTTCTAGAACTTCACAAGAAAACAATATCTTGTTTCAATATGATATTACCATTTAACTTTGCCAGCCACACCATTCAAGGTTAAAAACAAAGTGGCAAACATAGAGCAATTCAAGTACATAAATGCATGTACAGACACAAAAGTAACACCACAGAGAGGTATCATTGATCACCATGTCATGTAAATCGATGATTAGGATTATATATAGTAGCATGTAGATATAACTGAGGCGAAGCAACTAAATGACGTATATTAGGAATGCCTGTAATGGAACAATGGCATCATCAAACATGAACATTTATTCCATGTTGGGACACGTACCAGTATTAAAAAAGAAGAAAATCAACCTAAAAATTAATAGATCTCTACAACACTAGCATCCACCTATTTCAAGTCAATAGCATTAAAGTTTTTTTAACATGTTTTATACATGCTAAACAACATAAGTTAGACATAGCTGTCCCACACAATAAAAGAAACAACAAGTGTTGCCTTTTATCAAATACTGAACTTGGAAGTGGCAACAGGTATATCACAACATTCAGTAGTTCCTATGAGGCACGTATTTTGACACTACATAGCATACATGCACAACAGAAATAGAACACTTGCAGTATCTACAATATTGCATGGAGAGTAGATTGTAAAAACCTTCTAAAGCTAATAAGGAATGCAAAAAACTTGTATTTCCGAAGTAACTGAATTGAATAAGAAGTCTCTATGCCATCTAATGATGCACATCATGGACTACTTATCATCTTCTGTTTGTATTTTAAAAAGTCTTTGCACACGTATATACATATATGGACATGAATCTCTTTGTATATTGTAAAAAATATCTATATTATGTTTACTCTTTTGACCATTAAAACTTTGGTTTTTTGTCAAAGGATGGGTAAAATCTGCACACAGCTTGAATTTTAAAACCTTGGTCCTGATCAAAGTCCTGTACTTGACTGACATCTAAGCAAAATAATCACAAATGTCCCTATCAACCATAAGACATACTTCCAACAAGAGCAAATAAATTTATAACCATATCATCAACATCAATATCCTGAAATAGATGGGAAGACAACCAACAAATAACAAGAGGACTTAATATTAACTTGAAAATTCAATAAAGAAACAGATTAAACTATTTCAAAGTGGAACAAAACAAGAGATTTTTTTCTTTACTACTCATAACTGTATATCAACAGCTCACTTAAGAAATACCATTAAACCATCAGTTATATCAACCCATAAAAAATTTAAGTTTTTTTATCTTCTTAAATAAAGACCAAATGAGAGTGCCTCTTTACAAATTCATGAGAAAGAATAGTAAAATCTAGTATTATAAAGTTTTAACCTCCTAAGACAAGCAATACATTTTTTTAATTAGACTCCAGGTTACCAGTATATTTGTCATGTATATGCACAACTATATTAATAATATGAGCATAATGAACTGATAATAAGTATATGATAAATTAATGTTGACTCAGGACTAATTTGATTACAAGATATAGAACCATTTCATCAGCATGTACTATATTAAAATGTAGGCCTTCATATCTTAACAGACTAAAAAGTCTGTTGACTTACAATTGAGAAGTTCATAACTACTTGATATAACCATGGGTTGTTAGTAATATAATTTCCTTTACACTAAGTTGTATTTCCTAAGTTAATACTCTATAGTTTCTAATTTATAGCACTCCTGAAGTGCCTCTTAAGCTGCAATTTCAGCCAAATGTTGAGCACACAATTTGCAATTATCTGGAACACAGCATACCCCATCCTCTTGTCAGTACATTGCTCGAATATTATCATTGACACAGTATTGAAGCATATGCTTTGCTATGCATACCTTATTTCAGCCCATAACAGAATTTTTGGAGTTAGAAAATAATCCATGATATTTCAATACCTGAAATAACATTTGTATATTATCGATTTCTAGTTAAATCCACTATATTGCAATCGAGATCCCATCTCCTTTGACTCAAAAATAATTACAGCCCATAGCTACAACTTCCCATGAGGCTAATTCCAGCTTCAACTCCCTTCATCCTCCACCGAAGAACACCTCATCATTTACAAGGAGCATTGGCAGTGACACTAACAAGAGACCAAAGAGGTCTGAGGTTGCTTCTTGCCCTATAAACACACAAGGAAGATGCTGATGATCTGTTTGGGAGAAAAAGAAAATGTTAACATTCACGAGCGCACCAGCAATATCTAACTGATCACTTCTTACAAACAAAATATTGTTTCATATTTTGTGAAATATTTACATTTAACAAATGTAATACCATGTTCTTAATTCACAAATTAATGCTACAAAGTCCTAATTAATGCCCTGAAGTCAATTTGATATTCATCCATGAACACTGTGCACCCATTTGTTTTTTTAATGCATTGAGAACCTCTCACTACAGTATGTATACTCCTAGTGATTGTTAATCATAAAATAACTATTAGAAAGTTAATTGCCATTCACAGAATAACAATTAGAAAGCTCTTAGTACCATGATGAATGCTACAAAGTCAATACAAGTAATACTATAAATCAATATAAAGAATATAAATCAACTTGACCCTCTATTATCTCCAGAAGAACTATTGACAAAATAATCAAAATTCTAGAAATTGACATTGATCAATCAATCTTTCATGTCACTGTCGCATGAATCCTGTGCAATGCATAGGTTGACAGCTAGTTTGAAAAAACTTTATGAACGCGGTCATCTATATATCCAATGCATAATTGGAACAAAGGAAATTTTATGCAATGAGATATTTCAAGAAAAACCACATGGAAAGTTATGGGTAGTAGCACAAGGGAGTTGAAAATTTGTTTACCACTCCATGTCAATAGCTACATACTATACTGACATGGAAGTGACACATGAAATAGGTAAAATTTTGCTTTTTACAACTTGATGAACATGTTCATACTTTCACCCGATCAACTTGCTTGACTAGATAAAGGACATAAGTTCAATAAACTTGCCTTATGCTGGGCTCATGGTTTTAATCAAGGCAAGGTGTCTAAATCAAACCATGTCATGACCCTCAAATAGTCACTGACTCACTGTATTCCTTTTGGTCAGAGGAGATTGAGACTTTGAAATAGTCCAACTAAACAAGGTATTTTCCCATTTTTCTCTCCTTTTCTTTCTTTCTCCTAGTTGCTTTTCTTTACACTTTCTTATCCTCAGACATACCCATGCCAATATGGCTATTCTACATACCATACCAACAGCAGTGCCTAGTGCTAGCAGCCAAAGGCATTTCAATGGAAGGGAGATCCTTGATGATACCTACTTTTAACTTGCAATTAAAGCTAACAATATCTCCACATGTGCAATGTACATGGAAATGTAGCGGAAATCATTTCTTTAGTGTTCTTGTTTACAATTCACAGAATATATCTTACCGAGATGAATGCTTAGGATTATATCTACCAATGACAATGACCTTAAGTGCCTAATCCTGAATATATGAATTATGAAGGTTTTCACATTATATCTAGAAATGCATCTATGACGTAACCAACAAAAATCCAAAGCATGGTTTCTCCGACCAAGGACCAGTACCATACAATATAGCTCAGTAACGGTCAATAGTCTTATTTCATGAGATCAAGTGATACATGGTAGTATACCATCCAGTGTTTAGATACCATACTGATCCAACAACTTATCAAAATCAAGATTGAACCCGTATTTAAAACCTTGCTCCAAAGTTTTATTGAAGACAGAAGTCAGGTAAATTTTACTTCTTTGCTACAGGAAGCAACCAAGAACACTTGCTGACAAGCAAAGCACATATATGTAAGCATGCATCATATAAGTGTATGCTTACAAGCATTCTCCATGATTACAAACAAAAATTGCTTTTGATAAAACAACGTATCCAACATCTTAATAAAATCAGAACAGGTTGTCTATGCTAGGTTTGAAAGAAAAAGCTTCCTGCCCTGGAAGCAGTGTAGTCATGCATTCTAATAAGAAAATGGCACAATTTTTGTCTATTAAAGTCAGTACCCCAGATATGTAATGAATTCAAATATTACTTGCAATAACAGCATAACAAATAGTATAGTCTATAGTTGACAGCAAATAAGAAAGGAGAAATTTTCTTACCGTAACAGTTTCAACAGAATAGTATCCACGATCTACATAATCGCCCATAAATAAGTAATTTGTATCTGGACACTATCAACAATAGAAAGGTATCATCAATCCCACAGCTAGATTTAGAAGCACAACTTGTACTATCTATCCAGATACCTAAATCACATAGTTTCATCATATTTAAAAATAATAGAGGTACATACAAGCAGAGCAGCTAACAAAATGTAGTACCTTCCCTCCAATTCGAAACAGTTCTGCAAGATCATGAAATTGCCCATGAATGTCACCACATATCGTCACAGGACTCTTCACAGGCTGCAATGAAGTAAATTACGTTCGTTAACCTGGCCCAAAAATTATTCATCTATTTCATCAGTGTAAGAATGGGAAGATGCACCTATTTATAGATCAGAAGCTACCAGAAACAAAAGCAATCACATGAAAAGCAAAACTTAAAGGCATACAAGTTGATGATCGAGAGGAAATCACTATCGAGCATGTCTGATGGGTTCAAATCGCATGCTTGAAAATAACATTCATAATTGAATTATAACAGAGATCTGCTAGCAGCAGTTGACTGCCCTCACAAATCTTTACATTGATCAGGGCTACTTATAGGTTTGTAACCTTGTGCGGTACCTATGAGACAACAGATTGAATGTAGGCCTCCCAAAATGTACTAAAGGCAAGCAAATGTTTCCTCCATATAATTAGATGATGGTTCAATGAAACTAGGGAACTTGTTTCTTACAAAAGTCTACAATGTTTATTTTTATTTCTAGTTAGGTTGAAGCGTAATGAAAAAAATGATAAATTTAAGTCCAAGACTTCTTCCAATAAAATATAGGGTAAGTCTTAGTGGAGCACATTCAAAAATTCAAGTCACAAAAAAACTTATTTTCTTGTAATGGTAAGCTTATGAACAAAGACCTTTCCCAAATCCCATATTGGCCGGATCCGCATGTGCTAGACCACCAGTTTACTTCTTCAAAGTAGATGAACAAGACATTCAACAAAATAAGGTTATATGTATCACAAAACCAAATAATATTATGGTAGCCAGTGTCTAGCAAACATTATAAAGAAACCAAATCAAAACAGCAAAAGTACCCAATGTGACAGGAAATAAAAATAATCACAGATTAAAGAAGAATAAGGCATGGACTCCCATTAATATAGGCAAGAAATGCCTAATTATTAGCTCCAAATAAGTTATGAGAACTTTGAACCGAAAGATCTTAAAATCAACTTATTTTAGCAGATAATTGTGAAAAACAAGGCAGCCAAAATATTTGAAGCTAAAATCAGGATTATGAACTTGAAAGCATCTGAAAGGAAAAAAAAAGTGGAAAATTTAGAGCTGCCATTTTCTAAAATATTAAATGATGAAGCATTTGAACACACTAAAAGTACATTTCTTTCAGAAAGGGACGTAATAAAGGAACAAAAAGGCTAATTTAAGTTCTTTGACCCTTAACCATAATTCATCAGCATTCAGCAAGCTAAAAAATCAGATACTTTTACTGTCATAACAACTGAACAAACCCGAACCGTATCTTAAGAAGCTATCATGAAAGTTGAAGGTCCTGCCACCGCCAGCCAACAGGCAAAGTGCTCAGACTCCTTTTATCCAGAAATTTATAGAAACAAGAAACCCTGTAATCAATATAAAATTGGTCAATAAGTATGTCTTACCTGAACATTGCTTTCTTCCATCAATACCTCTTTGGCCTTCTCACACAAAACCCTAACCTATATGACAATATTATTATTAGATCTCGAGACAAAGTTCATGATCAAAACCACAATTCTACCAATAACTCATAAAAAAATGCAGAAGTCATAATCAGATGTGTAATGTACAAAACTGAAACAAATTTGTCTTACATATTTATACAATTATTCTTAAGTGTTAGCCACAAGGGACAATAATAGATACAAGAAATTTGCTTCCACAACAGACAAAATAGACGATTAGAAATGCATATAACAAATTTAAGAAAAAACTTTCTTATGGCCATTGCAAGCCAGGGACCACAATTTTGATGTATTTACATGCACATCTAATGTGCAGGGAGCAGGAAGAAGTTCAGTGAACTAGGAAAACAGTCCATCCTGTAATCTTAAAATATTTTGGGATGTAAAAAACAGCATGACTTCTGAAGGGTCACAATCAAGAAGGTAAGGGAAGACAAGAGAAAAAGGAAAAGGAAAATAAACTTGGTTCTCAATTTAGACAAGTTCCTGCCAGACTCAAGCAGTTGATCAAAAGTCTGGAAGATGCAAAAAAATCAACACATTGATGGTCTAGAACATAAAAGTTGATGCTTAGTTTTTTGTAGAAAGATTGATCTAATCTTACCTATCTTTGCTAATCCATGGGTCATCACAAAACTAAGGCAAGTGTCTTAGCCATCACCACCCACGTCCGCATTTCAGGTTCATGTAAGAGATGCCAACTCTCCATAATCCTTGAGTAACCAATGCAGCAAGAATGCCATCTTTGCTTTATTTCCAATTAATAATTTGAAATTACATATAAGAATTAGCAAGCTCATTTATCTGTAGCCTTATACAGGTGTGCCCATCTATTGCATATAGGCATGAGTTCTCTATCTGCAGATATATGTTTCTTCCAATTCATTAGTATGCATTTCCTTTTACAAAACCTCATTCTGAACAGTTTTCTATCTTTAAAAACATTATTAAAGCCAACAAACCTCATCAATCAGAGTCCTTATTGCATGAATTATGACAATGAACGAAGCACCATAAATTATGTGAGACATAAGCCAACTAACTCAATATTATTTCTCACATTTAACAATCTTAAATTTCCTTATACCTTGCAACTGAACAACAAAATAATAACTGAATAAAATACATTATCCCAACAGATCAACCATATGTCTCTCGTATAAATCGTTAGGCGTCTACAAAGGAAAAATAACTTTGATCAGATCCAGCATAGGTAACCAAATGTCCAAAGAGAAAAGGCCTAAATTCCTCGGAAATACTACCTATTTCTTTGCAAAACTAGCATTCCTAGATCGTACACTAAGTCCCTAAATTTCTAACAGAAAACACATCAACCGACCCTGATCCGTCGAGATCCACGGGGATTCGACTACCATAACCAGGATCAAACAGCAACCGCCAATAAAATAAGCGTTTAAACACAATCGCACAGCGATCGGATACGTCGAGAAAGAACAACCTCCTGCTCGGAGAGCGGCTTGCACTGCATGAGCTGCTCGATCTGCTCGTCGAGGTTCCCATGGCGGCTGGGCGCCGGCAACGCGTTTGCGCTCATCTTCCTCTCCTCTGCAGCCCGCGGGACGCCACGGGACGCGAAAAAAACCCTAACCCTAGATTTCTTGGTCGCCTCCCGGTTCCAAGGCCCTCCCTTTCCCTCCTTTCCCTTACAGAAATCTTTCCTTCCCTCGAAGGCGAGAAATGGCGGAAGAGCCAAAAAGAAAAAGTAGGGGAAGAAGAGTGAATTAAAAGAGGAGGAAATCAATCGATCCTTCGTCCATTTAATCGTGTCGGGGAGAGGGTTGGAGGACTAAAACTGTGTTCCCGGAATTGTCAAGGGATTAGCTGTATGAACTCAAGCAGCATTAGAGTTATGCTATGCGGTGGCAAAATTTCAGTGGTGGATTCTTAAACGTTTGTCGGGTGGGTCTTGTCTTTGGATGGTTAATTATCGCGTAGGCTGCTCGGAAGGACATTGCTGAAGAGATGCGCATTGCAATATTTACAATTTTACCATCACTGACATGTACGCTTGATGATCTACTGGAGCTTCTCCTCTTACAATCATCTCACCTGAATTAATTAGACATTAAGATCAAAATTGCATCAGTACGAGACATTGTTCTTTTTGTTAACAATGAATGGTAAGATCATAAAATTCTTAGATTCATGGATGTTTCTACTATAAAAAAAGTTATTTCGACCTTTGTTTATCATCCATGAACAAATATGTGGTGATTGAATGGTAGGATGCGGATACATGTTAACAAAATAGTTAAGTATAAAATATCAATAATGTGCAACAAACTTAGTCATCAGATTTGGTGTATTTTGCTCTTTTTATTCATCGGTAGATTTGACCTAATTTTGTCCTTTATTTGGCATCATGAACAGATTTGGTTTTAATTGTTTGATTGGATGCTAATATATGAACTAGTTCTTAAATAGGGCAAAGATATATTCTCTACTCTTATCTATAAAACTTACGCTAGCGTTTGTATATGATAATGTCAAATGATGCGAGTATCAGTGTACTCTTGTTTTATCCTTTTTATATTGGTCAAAACATATAGTCTCACAAGTGGATTCCTTTACAAGTAAACGAGCGGCTAAAAGAGAAAATGTCTTGTAGTAGTTAACTACATATTACCCCTAGTTACCTTTAATGTTTCGATTCTTATACCTTAAAAAGTTATATTGACATCTTTATAGTTACGAAAATGAAATATCTAGATTTATTTGTACTAAGGATGTCAGTTTTATTGGCGGGTAAAAAGATAATTTTAACGTTCAACGACGGACGATGGCATTGCGAGCGTCAACGCCGATGCAGTTGCCTAGCTGCCTATAATGACAATAAAGTCTGCTCTCACCGCGATACCAACTGCCTCCACAAGGAGCACATCGCATACCTCATCATCGCTCACCCCCTCTCCAATGTAGATAGTGATTGCTGCTCCTCATCCCCCGCTCTTCTACCCTCTTATTCTCCTAGGAGCAGCACCTTGAAATCCTAAAATCCCTCCCCCACCCATTTACAGCTAAGGATGCCTCTCTGCACACCCCTTCCTCCCCCTCTCTCTCCCGGTTTGCTCCCACTTAGAACTCTCCACCACGCGCAAGAAGTACTTCATCGCCACCCCCAACCCATTCATGGTTGTGTTCGGCCTCTACTCCAATAGCCTCCCATATGATGATGATGATGATGTGGACGAGCTTTTGTTAGTGCCCAATGCCACGCCACATAGGGTGTAAATTAAAATCCATTGATTTCTTTCTTCCTCCATCTCCAATACATTCATGAGAAATTGATGATGGAAAAAATAAAAAATAAAAAATAAAAACAATGATCTATTATTGTTCTTCACCGTGTAATCAACGAATCATTTCATCATTGTTCATTTTGTAGCTCACTCAACTACCTACTAGGAAACAGTAATTATGGTTGATCACATCATCATGTGCAATCGAAACCTACTAACAGATTGATACCGGACCCTTCGAAGAGCCCTCGCTTCTTCGCATCCTCCCCAAACCCATGCAACAATCGGAGAGGTACGTGGTCCAAGTGCCTAGGGACTTGGTCCTCTACATCCCATCGGAGGGCAACACTAGTTGCGCGAAGGCTTACTCTCACACGATGGACGTCGTGCTATAGAGGGTGGTGTCTGTTATCAACCCAATTGCTTCAATGGCCTTTAGCACAATGGACACCACCCTCATTGGCGTGACATCGAGCACTAACCGAAGCTCATCTACGTCATCATCGTCATGCGGGAGGCCAATGGAGTAGAGGGCAAGTGTCGTCACAAATGAGTCAGAGGAGGGCGACAAAATGCTTATTATGCATGGTGAAAAGTTCTGAGTGGGAGCGGATTCGGGGAGGGAGGGGGTGGACAAAGGCATCCTCAACCACAGCAGCAGAGTGAGAGAGGGATTTGGGGATTCTAGGACACTGCTCTCCTGAGAATAAGATAGTGAAGGAGTGGGGGGATAGAGAGTGACCACCACCATCCGTATTAGCGTAGCTTGGGTGACGATGAGGTCAATGATGCGCTCCTTATGGAGGCGGGTGGCGTCATAGCGAGAGCGAACCTTATCATTGTTAGAGGCGGTGAGGCAACTGTGTTAGCGTTGACACTAGTGACAATGACGTCCACCACCACAAACGTTGTCCATCATCGAATGTTAAAATTATCTTTTTATTTTTATTTTTTATTTTTTTTATTTTCGTCAGTAAAATTAACTAACAAAACTATCTTTTTACTTTTTATTTTTATGATTTCATTAATAAAATTAACAATGTTAGTATAAATAGATCGGTTACTTTCGTAATTATAAGAATATTAATATAATTTTTAAAATATAAGTATCGAAAAATTAAAAATAAGTACCGAGATAATATGCAATTAACTCCAGTAGTCAGCCCCTCGTGTTACGGTGGGTCCGCATCCATGAACGAGTCGTTAGGGTTCCTTTTCGCGGCTCTCCTCGCCCGGTTCCTTTCCTCCGTTTCTGCGTTCCCTCCCGCAACGCTTTTACCCGTCCCGTTCCAGGCTTTCTACTGTCTCTCCTCCACCCAGTTCCTTTCCTCAGTTTTACTGTCTCCGTTTCTCTCTTTCTCAATCTCTCCAGGTATCTATGTCCCTACCCTTTGCTTTGGTCGCCGAAATATATTGGGTTTTGGTGCTTTTCCTCAGCACATCTGTCTTCCATTGTGTTTTTTCTGTTTGGATCATCTAGGGTTAGGAATATATGATCTAAGGTGGTTGGTAGGTCGAGACTGTTTCCTGAGTTATGCGAACTTCATGGGCTGATTCCGTTGCGAACGCCGAGAGCTCGGCGTGTGCGATCGGTGCTTCTGTAAGCATAAGCAACACTGGCAACACCAACGCCACTGCTGCTGTGGTCATTGCCGCCCCTCGCCCTGTTCGCGCTGCCTACGTCCTTCCAACGGTGTGCAGTCTTCCAAACTCCCAGCGCCAGCCCCTGTCTATGGTCCTTCTGCAGCCAAATTACCATCTGGGCCTAGAGCGCCTTCTGGAGGAGACCGATGGGGTGGTGGCTCTACTCGAGATGCAGGACGCCCTGGCTTTGCTGGCGGCCGGGGTGGAGGAGGTGGTTGGGGCTCAAGGAGCGTTGGGTGGGATCGGAGGAAGCGTGAGAAGAACCCTTTCGCAGATGACGAAGAAACCACTGAAGTCGCGTTTGATGGTCGGGAGACTACTGGCATAAATTTTAATCCATACGGGAGGCATACCTATGGTGGTGAGCGGTGCGAATGTGACTCCGCCGGTGAGCACATTTGCTGAGATTGATTTGGGGGATGAAAACACACCTGTGGAGGTGAGCCATGTTATTCCCATCTTGCTAGCTGGACGAGACCTGATGGTCTGTGCTCAGACTGGGTCAGAAAAGGCAGCAGCTTTCTGCTTTCCAATTATTAGTGGGATCATAAGGGGACCACCTTTCACAGTGGCAGCGGGGCTCGAGGGCAGTGTATCCTCCTGCGCTTATCTTGTCACCTACCCGTGAGCTCTCGGTTCAAGTATGCATTCTTTTTTTTCTTGAACCTTGTTTGGAATGTGTTAACAGTTTATTTAGTTAACGATTGTTACAGAATTTGTTTTTTGGGTATGAGATTACTTATTGCATTATTAATAATTGATCTTTTCATTTAACTTTTTTCCTCGGATCAATTGATTTCAGAAGTTTTTACAGTTATTATGGATATTATTTCAATCGCAATTGGTATCTTCCTATAAGGGTGTGTTTGTTTGCATGTCTACATAATACTGTTTTCTTTTGAGAAATTTCTTTCTGATTTTTATCCGATAGGAAAACTATAAAAAATCATGCAAATTGTTTCTCATATTTTGAGGACAGGTTAACCTTTCTTTCAGATTCTTTATTTGAAAAATGAGAATAAATCATCTCCAATTTCCAAGAAAAAGAAAAAAAAAAAAAGTTGCCCTGCATTCGAAACACAACAAAGTAAAGGAAAGACATCTTCATTTTATTTGCTTATGGTCCAAGCAACTTACTTTGATTTTTCATGATAGAGTTTTCACTAGAAAATTTTAGTCACTATCAATGCTCATCTTAAGCTCAGATAAAAAAAGTGAAGGATTGCATTAGGTCACTAACAATCAAAGTAAAATAATATCAGATCTTATTAATAGTCTTCATTAGAAAATTTCTTTTCTCCTTTTTCTTACAAATAAATAGATTATAGAAAAGGGAGCCAAAATATACATGTAATGCTATATTTTATTTCTTTGCATGGTCCAGATGTTGATAATTTACAAGATAGAACCACTTTCCTAAAGTCTGACTGCCCAGTCGCAAAAATGATCCTGAAGTTGTTGAAGCACAAGAAGAAGAGCAAAAGACAATTGATCAAAAGAGAAGTTGGTAAACTTTTGCATTATTAATTTGGATTATCTGTTAGGTCTTTTTAACACCCATCATTCATCTAAAAAGTCTTAGTCAAATCATCAACTTCTTGTACTTCTTTATCTGTTGTTCTCTACCATTTATTATTGCATTAATTTCTTCAAAATAAATTAATGATACTGTATATGAGCTTTATATGTAGATTTCCTTGTATGCCTCTAATATAACGTATTCTGTGTTGGTTTCTGTTATTGACATCTTAGAGACATGAGGAGGCTAGAAAGTTCTCCTACCAGACTGGTGGATCCCCAAACAATTAGCAGGTTCTTCTTTTCTCATTTTTAGTTCATTTGACTTTGAATCCCCTATTCCTAACGAATGCCTTTTGTGGAAGCCCGTTGTTTTTTCTGTGTTATTTTATGCAAAGTTTAGTAATTCTAAATGATATGTTTTCTATATTTTTCATGTCCCCATCTAAATGTTGAAGAAATTTAATACATTAAGAAACTATATCTTTTTGTAGGTCAGCTATTTTTGAATATATATATATATATATAATTAATTTGTTGGAGATAGATTTTAGTTGTCTGGGGTAATAGTTGGGAATAGATTTTTATTGTCTAAGGTGATTATAGGCAAATATAACAAAAATGACAAGATGCCTGGATTTTAAATAATCATATTATATTTGATTACACATATATAAAAAAAAAAGATAAGCATTCACAAAGGCTTTAAGTCTTTTATCATGTCTTAATATTATGTCAGTCTTAATACCAATTCCCACAACTTAGTCTAATGGGATACTGTTAATTTTGTTGAGCCGTGTAAGTTTATACTAGTCCAAAATGCTTAAGTCCCAAGTTAACATTAAGACATTCATTATCCTTTATAAGTTTATCTTGATCTTTATCTACTATTACTATTAATGTTGGACTTAATCTAGGTGTTATAAACTTCTTGTTAAAGCTTTTAAATAAGAACATTCCAAATTATTAGATTTTCTTTTTTCCCTCGACTATGTCTTGCAGCTCGTGCTCTTCAAATCATGGTGCTACTCGGAATTTTCACTTGCCCATCACGTTGCGATTTTCACTTGCTGATCTTTGCAACTGTCTTCAACGCTTGCTACTACCGTTGGAAGCATGCAACATTCCACGTGACACTCTTATTTTGCCATGCAATAATTTCTAATTGGACTGAAAACAACTATTTATATCCTTTTTCCAGTCAGTTTACCATGATGAAAATTTTGGGGGTGATAAGAACTTTTTTTCACTGTAGACACTAGTTGCGAAGGAGGATATAAACAATTGGATTGATCGGAGATTGCCACTGCCAGTTTGTGAGTGACTACGCAGCATGCTGCATGCATTCCACTATAGGAGCAACAGTGGAAAACAATGACAGATGGTTACCTCAGGAAGCGTGCCATGTTGCACGACAAAAAAAAACCCATCATATAGTGATTTGAGGAGCGCGAATCCCCAGGTAAAAAGTAATGACAATATGATAATTTAGTTGTTTCCTATTTAAACCTCTAACAATCACTTTAAAGACATAAATTACCAAAAATAACTTATAGCAAAATAAGTGTTGCAGTTGGTATATTTATTGTGCACTCAATTAGGTGTTTTTTAAAAGAATCTTATTTAGTAAAACAAATATTCATCTTAAATGAATAAAAGAAATTAATTTTAAATTATTATTTTTTATCCGGACTTCAACAATTCACATGCCCCTCCTGTTATTGACTTATTACATGGTGCCTATATTTACAAAGGCCTATGTCTTTGTAAATATACCCTAGATAGTAGAATTTATAGATTCTTTATAGTAAGCTCTGAAATTTCTGAAATGACACCTTGATTGAATCTAAATATGCATGATTCTTTAAAAATATCTTTCTTTTTAAATTGTCCAGTGACTTCTCAAATGATTCTTCTTCATTTATTCTGACTCCTTTATAACCCATCATTCAAACTGAACCCACTTTTTAATCTTGTCTTAGTCCTTGATGCGGTTGAGTCTGATTGGTCGAGCACTTATCTGACAACAAGTCCATGTGTGGGTACCATAGTTTAGCAAGAAAATATAGCCAACAACAGATTTGCTGTAAAATCTACAAGCATCATCATCTAATAAAATCAAACTGTAGGTGGAACTACTACTCGGCTAATTTGTATGGCAACTTCTAACGCTGGATTGCCAGTTCATATTGTGATGTGCATTTGTTAGTGATTCATGTCAACCTTAAATTTGTGGTGGATGAGATAATTGTTCTGCCTTCTATATTAGTTACAATTTTAAGCAATATAATTAATCGAGTAAAGTAATTTTCTTTTCTCAACTGAAAAATGCTGCTTCTCCTTTTAAGAGTCATACGTCAATCATTTGTTGTTTAAAATAGTTCTTATAACAGTATTGCTATATTATTCTGTTGCTTGTGTGACAGGAACGGGAACGAGCACTCAGATCCTTCAAGAGTGGTGCTACTCCAATTCTAATTGGTGGTCAGATTTTTTAGGGATAAATTAGTAGTGTATTATATGTTTGAATTGTTCGGTTGGTATCATGCACACAAACTATTATCTGATGATGGGGTTTTTGCGAGCTCTGTAATGTTATCTTACCCTAAGATTGTTTAGGGGATGGAGACATGCATGCTACGTGTCTTGGTTCATTAGATTTGTGATTCTTTTTTTGGTTAAATAGTACGTGCTTTTTTTTATTTATCGATACGCATCAGAAATCGATCAATGAGTACTCTAATCTGAGTTAAAGAATATTGAGGTAATAATGACATTCGAGTCTTTATCTTATATTCATTCACAAAATTTATTAAAGTTTTTTTTTCTCTCGATTTATTAACCTAATAAATTCATCCCTATATCCACATATAGCCAATATTCCATTTTATTACAATTATAACCATGATAGGAGTATTTTAGATGCTATTTGCCTGATTGGCATGACAAAACCCACCGCGTTCACATCGAGGTGCAAACCGTATACGTCGCTGCTAATAATATCCACAGCTCCACGCCATCTCCACAAATCGATAACAACCAACGTCTTCCCTCTTCTACTATTAGAACATGACAACACTTCAAAGGATATGATTCGAGAAGCAACCCCCATCTTGTGCTCCCTAAAGACTGCGCAAACATCTCTCTACTTCCCCCATCGATCGAGCCAAACGGGAGGAAAAGAATAGAACGATGACGACGACGACGGACATGTCGAAGCTCCAGCGATCGGCGATGTCGTTCCGAAGACAAGGGTCGTCGGGTCGGATATGGAATGACCCGATGCGTGGAGTGGAGCTCAACGGCGCGGCCGTGCCGGTGCCTGAGCCGGTGACTTCGATCCCCGAGCTCAAGGCCGATGCCGCGGTGGCCGTCCCGCCTCAGGTTCCACCGGTGAAGAAGAAAAAGCGGTGGCGCCCCTGGTCGGTGGGCTTCTGTCTCTGCGCGAAACCCACTCCCGCCAACGCATAGAACGTGTTTGATGAAATGACATGGTGTTGCCGTAGCCAGTGCTCGGCGACCAGACCACTCCTGCGCTCCGTTAGGTTCATCCTTCTCGGTAAACGTTATTTTGAGTTTAGTTTGACCAATGTTGTAGATGGAAATGGGAACGAAAAGCTTAAGAGGAATAGAAGGGATTACATCATACATTTATACCACATGATGCATAATTTTGCAGCAACATATTGACTCTTTGTGATGACTTTTTTTCTGTATAATTTTATATAAATTTCATTTTATGTCACATTAAAAAAATTCAAAATTTTCTTGTAAATAACTCAACCATGGAGGTGTTTTGTTTTAGTTATTTAGATAGTATAATTATTTCCTTACCATGGAATTGCTTATCATGTGTGGTAATAACCAACTTTGTTTTAGGTATAAAATAAGCATATATACCTTTTAAAATTTGTAAGCTTAAAACATGGTTGTTTTCTAAGAATTATCATAAGTCTCATTAATATATCATTATTCATCTCCTCTAAATCTCTTTTCAACGTTGTTCATCTATCTTCTTTTAGCTTTTTTTTTTTTATGAAACTAATCTAAGCCAAACCTAATTAGGCTTAAGTTTGGTTTTCAAATTTCACAGTAAACCTATATCGATAAACTTTACTGTAGATCAAGTCTCCTACAATATTTCTACTACTATTATCTTTTTAAATTTATTTTAGTTCAAATGCTTGATGAAGGTAAGTGTTTTTTTATTCCTCTTCTTTAGTTTTTATAACTCATCACAGTGAGAGAATTTTCTTTTTCGACTATATTCTTTAAAATTTTTATCGACAATCTCGTAAACATCGTAGGCTAGACTTGAAAATGATATTCATCTTAATGCTTTAGTACTCATAAAAGTGAAGGATGAATTTATGATTCAATCATGTTGCTAGTAGACAACGATCATGTCTCTAATCACCTCTCATTAGCCTATCTTGTTCTCTCTTGCTTCTCTTATTGATTGTATCTTGAATTTGGTTTAGGTATCAAATTTAGATTTTAAATTTTATTTTTGATAACATGTAAAAATCAAATAGGTTTATGGTGAGACGCGAGAGAAAAAAAAGAGTATGTACAAGAAAGAAGAGGTAATTGAATGAAAAAGGAACAAAAAAAATTTTACTTGCTCAAGATGATGAGTAGATTCTTTTGTTAAATTGATAATAATGTTCATGATCACGATCTTTAACTATGAGCTCCATGGCGATTAATGTCGAAATTAGTAGATAGAGCAATACCAAAAAGGTTGAAGCAACTCTCCATTTAAACCAAAATTAACATTAGAAAAGTTATTGTAGGGGAAGGAGGCTATGATTGCAAGGGAATAAATTTAGAGAACACACGATAAAATGCATTCTATATTTACGAAGAAAATAATATTTTATTTATACGAAAATAAGAAAATACAAGGAAAAAAAAACCCTTCTAAGTTAGCTCAAATCCAAATATAGAATCTCTTTGTGTGCATAGTCACATAAATCTAAAATCCTGAAGAATTTTTTTCTTGCTTGGGCCACTCTAGATTTACTAGAATAATCTCATGAGTATCATCATTATCACATATCAAACAGGATATTTATAGAGCAACCAATCCTTAATTTTGATGTATTCCTATTTTCAAGTAAAAATCTTTTCACATTTGAATTCCTTACACTACAAATCATTTTCAGTTGTAAAATTTAAAAAAAAAAAATTACTGATCCTAACAATAAAAAGAAAGATAATTAAATAATGAAGAGAGAACCAAACTAAGTTGTTGACCCCATCCACCACCATATCAGATTATTGAGAAAAGGACTTTGAACCCAATTTGTCTCTCAAGAAAACAAGGATTGAGACATCTGATACAAAAATTACTCCTTTTCTAGAAAAAGAAAATTCATCAGCATATGAACCAATTTAATATATTAGCACTGACTAATATTTTTAAAATACATTTATAGTGGTTAAAAATATATATTGTCTTATTATGTACACACACAAAGTGATACATATTAATCAGAATTCAAACATTTTTAGATAATCAATGCAACTTTACTAAGTTGCATGAAGAAACCTTATGATTTGTACCGACAAAAAAAATTAGAGTCAATCAAGAAGTCGCTTTCATTTTCAAATGATCAAATTGTTCTCTTATAAACAAAACACAAAAACAAAAGTTATTTTTTCGTTGAGTCGCAATTGGGTCCAACCGGTTTCCAATCAAACCGGTTCAATCTTAAACCGGAACAACAGGTTATCATATTTCCAAATGGAATTATAGTGTTTCAATTCAGTAAAAAATCTATTAAAAAACACTGTATATTGTTAGTATTTATTGGCACTCTTCCATAATAAATGAATACAAATATTACAAAGTCTTTCAAAATATGTATCTATGAATTGAAGTCTTAATGGGAAAATTAAAATATTTTAAAATATATTAAAAACTTCCTAATTTTCATTAAGACAGCTCAAACTCTCTTATAAATTCCTTTTTCAAATCTTAGAAGTTATAGTAGAGTTAATAACCAAGATTATGAGAATTTGAACTACACAAGGTTTAGTTGTAATATTTTGGTTTAGTAAGAAAAAATTATAATTGGGTAATGTTGCCACCCATATTTAAGGTTAAGTGATAAAAAGTGAAATTTTGTTACCATTTATTTTAGAATATGTCAAGACCTCTTTAGTTTTTATCCAAAACCACCCAAACTTTATATAAATCATTTTATAAAATCTCAAGACTTTGAGACCTACAAGAAAGTTGTTAATTTAGGTTGTGGGCATTTGTATATAACTCAATTATAGTGTCTTTTAATGGAGCCTTAAAGCATTGGTTTAGTAACCAGGAACATTTCAAATCTATTAAAAATATTATAATTGGTTAATGTCTCATTCATTTTTATTATTGTATTTTATAATAAATAAACACAAATAGTATAGGAATTTTTTATACTGAATTTAAGGTTGATTGGAAAAAAATTACAATTTATCATTCGTTATTTTGAAATACAGCAAAATAATTTTAATTTTTTTTCTAAAATCATTAAATAAATTCTCAAGTTGTTTCATGAAACCTCAAAATGTATAATAAATTCGACAATTAATATTGGTGAGAATTTAAATTAATTATAGTCCAATTACTATATATCGAAGCCACCTTACCCTCACATGAGAAAAGAGAGAACGTGATGGTAGCGACCCTCACCATCCTTGTTTGTGGCTCTCATGTATATAGGAGGGTCTAACAAGAGTTTATGGAGGTAGCGATTCTCGTTGTCTACACTTATCCCTTGCGTGTAAGAAAGGGTTCGGTAAGATTATTTTCATTGTTATTCATTGCACAACGACAAAGGCGATGATTCTCACAAGGGTTACAAGAGGTAATGATAGATCTTACGAGGTAGAGGGGAGAGAAGGTAATGCGATTATATGTTGAGGCAAGCTCGATGGGTCAAGAGCAAAATGATCATTTAGAAAAAAAGAATAATTTGTGAGAATTTTTGAAAATGGATAAATTGTACCAGAAGTTCACAAAAATAAGTTTTTTTAATTCATCTTATTTCTTTTAGATAAAAAAACAAGTAAATATATCATATTAATTAGTCTCTTAGATCGTGTCCATATAATAACATCGAAACTTAAATTAATATAAATACTTTTCAAATATTAATATAAACATAAACTGATGTTCTTTTTGAAGTTAATTATTTTCTTATTTGCCTCTATACATTTAAGTTTTAACAAATACATCTTTTGGAATTAAAAGTTTACAAATACATTGTTTTGATTAGTCTTTGTGGATGACGTTAGTATAATAACATCAAAACTCAAACCAGTATAAATATTTTTAACTATTAAAAAATAAAGAATCAAATAATTGACAAAAGTAATATTTTTCAACTTTTACCACTTGCCAAATGATATATTTTTTACATCTTAATTATATGTGTGATTATGGTATATTAGACACACTTATCAAAAGTTGAAGGATCAAAATTTAACTTGATATATTTTTATATTTACAACATTAATATGATTGTGGTGCAATAGACTCGCTTGCCAAAGGACTAAGTGTTTAAATCCTAATTTGATATATCTTTTAATTTAAAGTATTAATTTGGTAATGATATATTAGATCCATTTATCAAAGATTGAAATATAAAATTTTATCTGATATATTTTCATACATAAAACACTGTTTTAACAGATCCACTTAGTAATTGATGATTTATTGATTTATTTAAACAGTCGATTCTCATTCTAATTTTTTAGAATACGGGGAAAGTAAAAAATTGATAATTCAGTTATAAAAAAATTTAATTTTTTAAAATTGAAATAATAATCATGCTTTTCACAAAATCATAACATCTATGAAAGATTTAAACATCTAATGGAATGTATATGTGAAATCAAAATATTTACAGGGATATATATAAAGTATTAAAATTTAGATGAATAAATATTCTAATTTAATTATATATATATATGTATATTCCATCAATAAACTATAATTAATTACTATTAATCATTGTTATCATTAGTTCATTTGAATAAGAAGAATATAATAATATATATATATATATATATATATATATATATATATATATATATAAAATATATATATATTGTTATTCTCGATTCTTTTTTTCGTCCTTCGCTTTATATAGTTTTGCCTTTTGTTATTACTCATTCGGTAAACAGCGGAGAGGAAACGAAGAGAGACGATGGTGGCGATCTCTCTCTACCGCGGCAACCTCCACCGGGTCCCCGACGTCCCGCGGAGGTGGCCGTTGCCGCCGCCTGCCATCTCCCTCTGCCAGTTTAAGATCCTCATCCGCAAGCGGTCCGAGGCCCTTTCTCGCCTCTCTGCCGCCCCCGTTGCCGCCACAACCCTAGATGTCAAGGTTGAGGGGAAATCGAAGGAGGAAGTCAAGGGAGACGACGATGGAGCCAAGATTGGCCTCTCTGTACGGGAGTATTCTTCTGTTCTCGATCCCGAACCCTCGAATTCCCAGCCGAAGTGCAAGGAAGAGACGAGGGATCATGAGGCGTTTCGAGAGTCCGAGGTCGGTGCTTCCGCTTCAGATGCTCCGGCCGGTGCGCCTTCCACGCGGGAGGAGGAGGAGGTTCGTGATTCGAAAATTGGTGAAGCCGGCATAGTCGATGGAAAGTTTGAGGTAAGAGGTGCGCTTGTAGTTGATTCTTTTATTTCTGTGTTCCATGAAACCTTGTGGATTATGTTGCTGATGCTACCGAGTCCATGTTTGCTAGTTAATCAATTTTCCATTTCTTTCATTTACCCAATAATCTTCTGCTGTAAAGAGATGATGGACTAGTAGATTAGGGCAATCACAGCAGAGAGTGGAGCAAAAACTACATGAATGGGAGATGCTTGACATCAGTATGAGGGCTAGGTTATTCAGTCATCAAATTCTGAGGCTCATGATGTGCTGATTAATTTGCTCGAAGTTTTTAACTTTTATAGTGGATTCACCTCAGCATAATGAAGCTTGGTGCATAGTTTCAAAGGAGGGAGGGATTCATCCTTGGTAGAAGGCTTCGGTTATATCGATTGAATGGCCTTCATCTTAAAATCAGTATACAAGATCTTAGATATAAATTCACCAGGCAACTTGGATAAATATTATTATTGATAATCTATTTTCTTTCTTCCTAGGTGCTGTGTCAGCCGTGCCATTATTAAGTTACGATGGATTCATGTTCCCTGAATAATTATGTTGTGATTATAGTGGTATGTTTCTTAGAAATTTATTGAGAAGAGGCTAAGCAATGGTAAATATCAAAATAATTGGAAAATGAAAGGAACCACATATCAGATGAAAGAAATTGTGTTTATCTGTAAATAAGAGAAGATATACAGAGATCAAATTGGTGTCTGGGAAAAATTGCTGCAATTCAAAGCTATTTAACATTTCATAGATTATTGAGGACTTCCTTCTTCGAGCTCAGGGTATTAGAGAAGGAACTGAACAAAAACTTGTTAAGATTCCTTTCACAAGAATATACAAGATAAAGCATCTTTTGCTCCAATTGACATCTCTTATATAGTTTAGTCCAGGCTTTGTTTCACAACAATAACAACGATAAGGCTTTAATTTCTGATTTTGTTTGGTCCAGACTAACTGATTCCTTAACAATCTAACTTGTTTGGTTTTCTGGAGCTAGGCTTGCTTCTCATATTTTGGAAGCTTACGGTTTTTACAAATATGATCAGGGTGGAATTGAACTATAAACTCTGTTGAAGCTGGTCCCCAATGGGGTGATTCTGAGTAAAGTTCAGAGAGGGTAGTTATATAACTTTTCTCAAGGGGGTATTGTGAGGAAATGAAGTTTAATTGCTATTTGGATATTTTTGGGGGAATAGTATAATTTAATTGCTTGGGGTAGTTATATAGCTTGATGTTTGGGTCAAAGTCTATCTGCCTGCAAGATAATGATGGTTTGTTGACCCTCAAAATTGTATTGCTAGCAACCTTACCTTTTGTAGGAGGAGAGAACTATGTGGTTTTGGATCATATATCTAGAGCATGGATTGGTCATTTTGTGGCTCGTGACTAAACCGAATTTGGTAGCCATATTTACTTTCTATGAAGAGATTGATATGGCAGCAAATATGGACATTCTGATATTGAACTTATTTAAGTTCAATTTTAGTATGATTTAGGTGGTGATGGAGGTGGCTTATGTGTTGTCATTTTTGGAGTGATAGATTAGATTATTAGTCATTGAGAGAAGGTACTATTGACATGTTTTCAGATGGATAAGCTAGCAATGGAATTGCTTCTATAGTTTCTTTTCAGCTTGACAATGGATTTGCTTTTCGAAAAGTCTTGGGCAAGTAAGGTAACCAATGAATACTATTGCTTCCTTTTTCTAGCAGCTCCGAGTTAGTACTTAGGTCATTATAATGGTATTAGTTTCATGGGTGACTTAGGAACACCTAGCAATGGCTGTTAGATTAACAATGTGCCAATTGTGAGGTTTTAGTATGGGTAGACATCATAAAATTCTATTTATTCTACCACCATTCAGTTCTGATAATTCGACCTTTCTGGCAGGAATGTCATAGCTTTAGGGAAGAAGGTATATTAGAATTTGTATTTATCACGTGCAGTTTCTTCCACTGATGTGCATAAAAGTCTATAATGTTTAAATGGATCCAAAGATCACACAAAGTAATTTGTGGTTTTCACTTTAAATACGGTTCTTGGTTTTTTTATGTTTTCATCAATTATTCTCCCAAATTTTACCTGCCTGTGCTTATCATGTATTTCATCCTGTGATGGACGTGCATAAACTCTAAGATACTTAAATAGAATCAAAGAACACAATTAGTAACCTGCAGCTTGTACTTTGAATAATGCCCTTGATTGTGTCAGACTTCAATCAATTCTTCTTCCATATTTGAATTTTTCTATGGCTTCTTGGAATAACATTTCAATCTTCTTAACAGTCTTAGATAATTTTTACTCAGTTGATGTCTATTTTTATGACACTCGGGACTTCATTGACCTAACTGTTATGTCCATCATTCTTGTATCTATGAGAATTGTATGAATGCCAGACTTTAGAGTCCACTGTCTTTAGCTCATATACTGCTTTGTTTTATTAATTTGGCACTGCCTCCTAGGTGAGAAACAAATCTGATGTTGTTAGTGACAAGGAGGAAAGAAAACGAGACTTGGAGAAGAAGTTGCATGTCTTGAATGAGAAGAAACACAATCTCGTCCAAATGTTGAAGCAGGTAAGCTTCATTTTCAATACGTTTATCCATTTCATTTAGTATGGTTATTTCCAATGCTATAGCTCGGTTTTATGGGATTGTTAAGAAAATCTCAAAATATCAACTAACAATATAAGTTGGATTCAAGCATGGCAATGTTTTCTGATTTGTATGTTTATGCACTAGTTTGTTGAAATGATTGTACTGATAACAAAACTAGAGAAATGATGATACATCAATTAATTCTTGAAAATTTTTCTTAAGTTTCAGTATAGGAGAGGCAACAAAGTGTTTTTCTTTCTGAAATCTGTAGATTCCATTGTCCAACAGATCTTAAATGCCGAAGAAGAAATAAAAAGGCGGAGCATGCAGTCACCTGTTTTACATCCTTCTATTCCCCAAAAAGCAGAGATGACACTGGAAATGGGTTCTGTGAAGCAGGTCCCCAAGCTTACTGTAGAGGTTAATTTTGGTAGTGATTCAGGTGGGGAATCAGATGCTGCAGCTAAGAACAACAGTCATGTACGGCAGTTGCATCACACCCATAGTACATCTCCATCTGCAGCATCTTTAACAAGGACAACATTTGGCTCTTTCCAGCATAACACAGTAAGTGGTTTTGTTAAAACAAAAGTCTAATCAATTTTATTTTATGCTCCTTACGATAGAAAATATTTTTATTCCTGTTAAGAACTTTCCCTAAGTCTTAATTTGCTATGCTTAAATTGTACTTTTAGTTATCTGAACTGATGTTATATTAGCCGGTTGCATTTTTAATGAAAGTTAATCTTTCACTTATTTGATGATTACCGTATAATTTGGGACTTATCTCATACATCTTGTGATTTTCTGAAAAGTCTGTTATGGCAAAACAAATCATTTTAAAAAGTAAGTTAGCATGCTGTTGCTGAATTTTTTGTTTAATATTTCTGGCATATTTTATTGGTTCTCTATGATCCTTCATTAAATGTTGGCTAATGGTTTTAAACTAACAGAATTGACTTGATCACACTGTCACCGTTAGTACAATGCATTTCCATGCATTCCTGCTTGGATTTTCTAGCTTTTCACGTGGTACTTTATTGAGAGGATGAACATGTTTCGATGGTCTTAGTGATCTATACCATTCTTGATTTAGCTCAGGTGTTCATAGTTCACTTTATTAATTCACAGAAAAGTGATGAGAGGAGGGTAGGGGATTAGAATCCACTTTTGACATGTGTTTATTGGGGAACCTTACCTTATGGCAAGGTGCTGGGTATCGTAGATTGTATGAGTTCTAACTTGACCTGCATCCATGTATCATTGAAGGAGGGACTTTCTTGTGATTAAAATCAGGTCAATTTTGGTAATTGTGATTGATCTTTTATAGTTGAGCATAAGTAGATTTTGGTGTTTGTGACTGGACTTCTACTGCTGACATGGGTCAGTCATGATGCTTACAACTGGACTCTTCTCTTGGCAAAGATGTGGGGGTTGAGCGAGGAGAACAAAGGATCCGCTTTTTGGGTGTTTAATCTCATATCAGGTGTGATTGGAAATGAGTCTAGGGTGATTACACCCATTCGGTTTTAGAATGACTGATAGTTGTCTAAAGTTTGATGAATCATGATAACTGCATAGATTGAAGCCAGCTGATCTGTTTTATGGCAAACCATGTTACACAAAGTATATAGTGTTACATTTAAAATTGAACTATGGAAGGTGATATATATATATATATATATATATAGTTTGGTTCTTTCTGTAGGATAATGAATAACCCAGTTTAGTTTCAATAATTTGAAGCTATCTTGAATTTTTACATAGAAATGGCATAGTAAATACTTTCAGCACTCCCTCATGTCATGCAGTGACAATTTTTAGTTGTTACATTTCACAATAGGTATCTGTGATTCGTCACTGCATGACATGAGGGACAGAGGGAGTGCTGAAAGTATTTACTATGCCATTTCTATGGGCATGCACTTTCTAATGGCCAACATAAACACAATGTTGACCTGGCAATTCGACACATGGCCTGCTGACTTCATGGTTGCTCAACACTTGTTGGCCCCTCTCGGTTAGTGTGACAATCCTCCTACTAAGGATGAAAGTCATTGTGTGGAGAACAGTGATTGCAAAAGGCGCTCGGGCGCTCGCCTAGGCGCTCGGGCGAGGCGAGGCGAGGCCCGAGCGCCTCGCTAATGTCCCAGGCGGCGCGCTTCAATCAGGCGCCGCCTAGGCGCTCGCCCGAGCCCAGGCGCTGGGCGCTTCGGGCGAGCGCCTGGGTAAACCGAACCAGAATTTTAGGTCTGGTTCGGTTGTTAGTTGGTTCAATCGAACCAACTAAACCGATATAACCCCAACCCTAACCTGCTGCCGCTGCCGATCCCGATCGCGATCTCGTCGCTCGCTGTCGCTGCTCCCGCTGCCGCTGCTCGCCGCTGTCGCTGCTCGCGCCTCCCGCGAGCCTTCCCGCTGCTCGTGCCTCCCGCGAGCCCTCTCGCTGCTCGCGCCTCCTGCGAGCCCTCTCGCTGCTCGCGTCTCCTGCGAGCCCTCCCGCGAGCCTTCCCGCTGCTCACGCCTCCCTCGAGCCCTCCCGCTGCTCGCGCCTCCCGCGAGCCCTCTCGCCTCCCGCGAGCCCTCTCGCCTCCCGCGAGCCCTCCCGCTGCTCGCGCCTTCCGCTCCCTTTCCCTTTCCCGCTGCCGCTGTCGCCGCTGCCGCCGCTCACCGCTGCCGCCGCTGCTGCCGTCGCTCGCCGCTGCTTCCTCGTTTCTCCGTCAGCAGATTTATACTGTTAATGTGATTATATTTATTAATTATATTATATATTTTTATATTTTTATTTAAAATTTTAAATAATTATATTTATTAATTATATTTTATATTTTTTATATTTTAGCGCCTCGCTTCGCTCGGGCGAGCGCCTGGGCGAGCGCCTAGCGCCTCAGGCGTTTTTGGACCTTGGCGCCTAGCGCTTTTTAAATCACTGGTGGAGAAAAGCAGAATAGAATTGTGTTGCAATTGATGTTGACTAAATTTATAATGGATATATTGCGTAAACACCCCCAAGGTCAAAAAGCTTGATTTAAAAGTTGGTCATCTCAAAAGGTTGTATTCACCTAATACAGAAGTATCAGACAAAGTGTCTGGTAGTCTACATAAACACACAACAAGCTTTTAAGTTTCTGCCCTTAATAATTTCTGCCTTTAATAATTTTCGCCGTACGGATAACACAATATCTAGATGTTGCTTTTCTGCTGAAGCTGGTAAAAAGAGACTAAAAAAAGATCCAAGTTATCAGAGTTCCTTCTTCGTGTCTTAAATTGCTGTTTTTGTCTTCACACCCTTTATGTTTGGAAAACACTACCTTTTTGTCTCATGTTATATAATGTTATAATCTGCTGTACAATTTTTCTAAACCTATATGTCAAAAAAGTGAATTCAGTACATTCATATAATGTTTATGAGTTGACATGCTATTCTTTGAAATGTATATAAAGTCAAAAGCAAGGTGTTTACATGGAGGACAAACAATAAATACTCAAGGCAATGGAGTTTCCATCTTCGTGTCTTAAGACGATGTTTTTGTCTTCACACACTTTATGCTTGGAAAACTCTGCCTTTTATGTGATCTGATGTTATGTTCTTGTGTACAATACTCCCAAACCTGTGTGTCTAAGAAGTATAAAATTAGTACTTACGGATAATGTTCTTGTCTGGACGTGCTATTCTTTGAAATGTATACCAAGTCAAAAGCAAGGTATTCATGAGCATTCTCCACATTATGGAATTGGCCTGAAACTTAGGGCTTTCTCAGAACAATTGGCCTTTTTATATTATCGATCATTGATCATTGTTTTATGAGTTACACCTTTAACATTGTTTGATCGTTAATTAAGCTGCAGCATTTCTAACAGTTATGGAATCTAATGCTTTGCAGGGTCTTCAAAATATTAGAGCTAGCATGACAGCCACTGGCTATGGGCCAACTACTCCGAATTCATCGGCAGGTGGTGCCATGGTTAGTCCATCACGCTTTGCTCCTGTAGGACATCAGAGCCAGACGCCGAACCTCACTCCTGTGGCATTGCCTGTCAACCATTTTATTGCTTCTTCGCCATCACCAGCAGCATCTGGAGGTGCTTCCTCTGTCTTCATGGATCCTTGTCTGACCAGCTCCTCATGAAACACATGCAGTGTGCACGGTTTATCAGCTACAATGATGTGGTGCAGCACTCACACTCGTCGTGCTTAGGGCTTCGTTTCCCTATCAAGCGGATGTGGTTTGCTGCACATTCGTAGTGGTATCATCTGCAGTAGGGTTTGATGGCCCCTTCTATGTTCAGATTACAAGTAGCATCCATTCTTGGTCTTACTGTGGAGTGAACCGAGCCGATAGCATCTGTTGGTGTTCCTGATCCAGTAAGTGGGCTTAATCAGGGTTGGAAACTCCTCCTTGTAAGCATTGGTTGTGAACTGTTGGACTGTGAATCCCAAAAGCTGTAAGGTCTTTTGCTGAATCGCATGATTGGAATGAAGTCTTGATGCAGCATCACTGGACGTGCATTATTGCTACCTTAAGCTGCCCACATCTGACATAACCATGGTTTTAAAAAGGTATTGGATTGATCGATGGAACCCGAAGAATTGAAAATTGAAGAAGATCGAACTATTTAAAGGATTTAAATATTTCTAATTTTTATTGTCAAAATTAATAATATTTGAAGTTATTCAAAATTTTTATTATAAGGATGAAAAAAAAGGGAAAGGCTTAATATATACAATCTTACCTTTATAAGCAGAAAAATCATTTCCATCATTTAAATGTTGGTCTTAAGTAGCACAATAGCCTTTTCATGATTCTTCCAAGTGTCATGTCTCTTATCAAATTATGCCACATTAGTTAGATAATACAAAGCTGAGAAATTACTGCCTTTGACTGATCATTTACGGGTAGAAAGGCTGTTAGTAAATAACAATAAACAACTAAAATATAACCATTCGAATAATCAAATTCATAGTTACATCGGTTCTTCTTAGAAGGTTTTGATTATGGAACAACAGACTACTCATTAGCCACACACACCAATTTCTTGAGAGAAGAACTTATAGAGAGACTCCAATAGACACAGACCATCTCAACTAGTCTCTAGCTTTATCCATATATCATGGCCAGCATGCTTACTTCTCTCACGAGTTCTTAGAGCTGCACAATAGAAAATACACAAACCAAATCAGGTTAATTGCAACCAAGCTAGCACATCCCAACCCATAAACTAAATATGTATCTCCACTTGTCTAAGCCCATAACACACAAACTAGCCAAATTAGAGAAACCTTTCAGGTTATCTAAAAGTTTCTTGAGAACCTGAAAACAAACAAAGAAATAAATGCAAAAAAAAATCGATCTGGAATTTATATCAAGAACTAAGAGCAGCGTTACCTCATAAGTGATCTCATGGTATGGTGCATAACCTATTTTGATATCACCGTTGCCAAAGGAACAACCTTAGCCCAGGATAACCGTTAGTTCATCAGCTACCTTCTCTCTTTTCTTGCTTTGAAGGAAATCTTATGTCTAATCAATAACTGGGGAATTTGATTTAAAACTTGTTCCCCAGTTGTTAGACGACCCAACAATATGCAGGCATACAATTAGGAATAGTATTTTCATCATTTTCTTAAGGAACTATACAAAAACAAAAGCTTTGCTCTCACTGATAACATCATAATTTACTACCCATAATAAAAAACATGCCGAGTGAAAGAAGGACAAGCAGATCAGGCTGATAGCTGAAGCAGCAGTAAGAAATCTCAAATACTAGAAAGAAAAAAGAACTCTCGAGTCACAGAGAACATGATTTACAGAATGAAACAATTCAAATGCATCTTGCACAAACCAATTTCACTCGACAAGAATGAGTTACAAGTGATATGGTCATCATTTAAACTTATATAGTGTGGATAGATACGAGTCTGCAATCTGAAATTACATAGCAAAGAGGAGACAAACTGCAGATGAGAATGCTTTGGCAGATATTGTTAGAAGGAATAGCATATATTTAGACGAGTGAAGATTCCAAAGTTAAAGAACAGGATCAACCAACTCCGTAGATCTGCACATGAAAGACAAGAATATGAAACTTGAGAAGGCAGTGAGGAAGGAGTTTTTCATGGTTGGGCAACCATCCTTGAGACCATGGAGTGAGAGTTGAAAGGAATCCAGGAAAACATGCCACTTAACTTAAATTAGCTCCAAAGCTTTCCATGAAAAGCAGCATATAAATACATGTTTTTTTTTCTACCACATATAAATTACACGTGTGAGGTGTTATTCTATAAGCTTAGATGGTGTGATCCAGACAATATGCTGATAAAATAGCATCATGCTGAGAGAATACAGGGGTATTCTATCAATGAAAAGGCTATATATGTCAAAAAACAGAAAACGAAGCTGGTCAACGTTTAGATTAGAATTAATCACGAACACTTTTGGAGAATGTAGGTAATCTCAACCAACCGAAATGTCATAACAGTGAAGATAATCTTGAAAAGAGTACAATACCTTCAGGCTTTCCATTCATTAGCATACTGGTTTTTCTCTCACATTACTCCATCAAAGTTGAGGTGCGAAAATGCTCTGAAATCGACAATAAGCATTGTTAAATCACTTTAATAACAGCTCACCCAGCATTGTGTAGGCTCAGATACACTTTCATGAAAAAAGGAATCATAGTTTTTATTTTTTTTTGCTGCAAGGAGAAAAGGTCAACTTATGTTAAGTATCTCAGTAAAACATACAATATTTTTACTCCCATACCGTAAGGATGGCCAACTTTCTTCTAAAAATTAGTTATGTAAATGTAAGCAAGCATTGAATTAGTGCCCCCAAAATGATTTTTTTTCTTCTTTCAATCCAAGAACAATGACTGCCAGAAACAACAAAAATTATGTTCAAAATTGAGGGACAAAGAGAAAAATAGGAGTTAAGTTCTAAAGCAATTACGCGCAGACATACACAACAACGCAAAAGTGCATTACCTCGAACATGGAACGGGCGACCTCCTTGGCGCGGCCGAGCAGCGAGAGGCTGCCCCTGCAAGAGTGCACGGTCTGGAACTGGTCGATCCGGAGCTTGAGGGAGATCCAACTGCCTTCGAAGTAGATGAAGTCGGAGGAGGAGGGGTCGAGCCTGATGGTGTCGACGTTGAACCAGACGAGGTAGCGGCGGATCTGGACGCCCTGGACCTCCTCGATGGCGCCGTATTTGACGACGCCCGACACGCGGGGCTCGTAGTACACCACGTACTCGAAGTCGACGTAACAGGCGCCGTAGAGTTTGGTGACGAACCGGCCGCCGGAGGCGAGGGAGAAGGACTTTACGGTGTCCGGGAGGATGCCTGGCGGCAGGCCGTACTCCGAGAGGAGGTCGTAAACGGTAGTGCCGTTCGACAACGAGGCAGGGGACCCTGCGCCGGAAGCGGGGGAGAGCAGAAAGAGGAGAGGGAGGAGGAGGAGGAGGAGGAAGAAGGAGGGCGCGTTGGGAAAGGAGAACATGGCGAGTTTGTTGGTGAGGTAGCGACACCGCTTGCCGTGGAGCGATGGAAGATGAGATATAAGTGGTGGTCATCAGATCGGTCCGACACCGAACCGGAAGCCTTGGCGTTGGGTCAGCGAACCTACTTGACCGAACCGTATTGTTAAATAATATTTGCAAAAAATAAAATAAAATATATCTTATATGAAATATATATAATATGTAAATGATGTTTTATCTATTTTGGAATCAATTATTCATGGATTTTTTATGTCATCATCGAGTTCTGTACAAAGCAATTAAATATTTTTTATAGTGTATACAGAAGTCTCTATCTCTCCTGACATATTCTAATTACATCATTTTTCTCAGCATATGGATATATCATCTCTAACTTATTTTTATCATTTTGTTTTCTATAAAAAATATTTATTTTATAATTTTACGCATACATCTCGACATTTTTATTTTAATAATAAAATTTATTTTGTTTAGTACTTTTTCAATATAATTTTTTTCTCATTCAACCTTGTAATTACGAAGACTTATTCTCCTTAAAAATTTTAATATCGAAATATTTTAATCTTTTTATAACACAAATTCGAGTCTTATAACTATGACATAAAAAAATAAATGAGTGTGAGGAGAAACAAGACAAGACGGAGAATCAAACATAGAGAAGAAAAGACAAGAACATGATGCAAATAGCAATTGTCGTACTCATGCACACACAACATTGTCAAATTATTTGGATCAAACACCAACATTTAATGGTGAGATGAAACGCCCTTTTTATTACTATTAAAAGTTGTTAATATCATCAAATTTATTATTATTATTATATTTTATTATTTAAAAGTGAGTTTGAGAAATACTTCTCCCCATCAAAATATGAGACTTCCGTATTTGTTCTCACAAAATTATATATATCATAATATTTATTTTTAAAAAAACCTATCCGATAATTAATTTTAGTCCTTTATTTTTAGCACATACGTAATAACGAAAAGAATTATTATATTAGCATTAATCTTAAATTCCATGAGTATTATCTTCAGAAAAAAAGTTTTCTTATTTGTCCTTGGTTATTCATTACATTATTATGCACTTAACCTTTTCCACAATTCATCTTAATCTTTTTTAGGTATATTCCAAAAAGTTTCTTATTTGTATTTATGATTCATTAGATTATTAGTGCTATGTACACGATTTATATTCATTTTATAATAAATAATAATTAATAATTTTATAATTTATAATGCCTTAGCAATGTATATTTTAATTCCTATCCCTGTTCAAAAATTAGCATTAATAATTTACAAAAAAAACTCATGATAAATTCTTATTTCTTTGATTATTTTTCAATTGGTTTCAATTCCATCAATCTGATTCGATTAATTTTGTCTGACATGTTCTTTATCATCCCTACGGCCATGGCATCCGACAGACAGGTCAATTCAAGAACATGGCTTTCTCAGTGACAAGGCCATAAAGATGCATTAATAATAGAGTACGAATGAAACTTAATGCAACAACTAATGGACAAACTCGTGCAGTGCAAAGGAGAAGGCATGATTGAAGAGTGCGACATGAAGTTGATGACCAAATGGTGCCAGATCACGAGCTGAGTGACTGACCCACAGACTGCAATGCCTTTGGATTTTGTGATGATTACAAGTACTTGGCTCTCGCAGACTACAGCACAAGGAAATAATAGCTTTAAAGAAAAGCATTCGATTCCGTGCAATGAATAAGGTACAATACAACACGAGACATCAGATAAGGAAGGAATGCTCGATGAAATAAACACTAGCGCATAAAGATGAATCACTCCTTATCAGTTGTGAACGAGTTGTTCTAAGAAAATTATTCTATCAGAAGAGTGATGTTTATTATGTTTGGCATAAAGCAGAAGATCGTTTTTAACAAGCTCATGCCACAAAGTCAACTGGTTCAGAAAGCAAAAGGTTCAACTTACGAACACTACGGAAGCAAAATAGAATGAGCAGACTTGAGCAATCATGCTACATCCTCTCCAAAGCAGCAGGGCTGATCGGAAACACACCGTTTGATGAAACAAGAGCATCGACTGGAACATCTGTTTCGGTCATTGGTATCAACTCATCCTCCACAATTTGCACCGTGTATGCAAGTGCGACTGCAAGGAGCCAAATATAGATCCAAAAAATTAGAATACTGGCCTTAATGGGTATTTGAGATCCCATAACATGCAATAACTACAAAATATATTTTCAGTATGTTATGTTACAGTTCCATGTAACTAAACATCCACTGCCAATCAACCGGTATTAAGCATGGCACCGATAAGCTGTAATATGTAAATGTTTTATGAGTAAGCACTTTACCAAACTGTCAGACAACTTGTGAATCTCATCGGGAATTGAATTACACATTAGTACAAAAGGAAGAATATACAGAAAGTGATGTACCTCGCAGTGGCTGTTTCCAGTTTTGCTGATTGGCAAGCTCCTCATATTTCCGCAGGAAGACATCATAGTAGCTTGTACGCACAGAACAGAATTCAGATAAGTCAAAATGAGAATAACAATATATAAAAAGATATCTGCAGTTTATATGTTCTTGCAGATATGGGGTTTTGTACATTGTTATGATTTGAGATACGGATTTTGCGTTGAGGGTTGTGAATTATCTAACATGAAAAAAGATATGGCAGGACGGAGACTAAAGTTCACAGAAGGTAATAGAAAAAGGGGGTTGTTTGAGAATATGGTTGAATTTAATCTTAGATTATAACAGGATCCTGAACCTGAACTATAGGTCTTTCAATAAAAATTTGATTATTAGAAACAATCACAAAATTGTAGGTTGGCAAGTGCAATTTCACTGAAGCAAGCAATAACAAAGCAGAATTTTGATCGAGAGGTATCATCCTTCTAATAAACAAAAATGATGTCTACTATTTAGTATTGCTAACTAGTTACTGCATGAAGGCATTGTAAAATTTATGCGAGACAAAACATTTCACTGACATACTGCTCTAACAAGTGTATGAAGCACAAACTCCTACCAACTTCCAAAACTGGCCAAAAACAAATGTGCAAGACATGATATAGAGACTAAGAATAGGACCAAAACCGGTCTTATTCACTTATAAGTAGGCATGCAGAACCACAGGCATCATTTGGAGCACAGGGCTTCTTCCTCATCTAGGTTGTGCCAAAGGAGGGACCATGTGGCATCCTTCGAGCTCCATGGCATGTCTCCACTTATCTCCAATGCAGAGCATGAGTGTATGTTTATTTAATTTTTTTTTAAGATAAATTTTAGGGTTTTCTTTGTTCCTATGGGCACAGTTTTTATGCTAGCCAATATGACATGGCATGAACCATTTTGTTGACAGCTGGCTGGTATACCCTGTGTCAATGGGGCTTGAATCCGTGTACCTAATTAGTATCACTTAATTTGTAGTTCCATAAAGACAAGATTTTTAGACATCAAAAATAAAAGAATGATTTTACAGAATTGTCCACAACATTCCATTTTGAAATTTTGATCTCTCAAACTTTCCAGCACCTCTAATCTCTTGCATACACACTAATTTTAAGAGCCGAGTTTCCCCAGCATGCTGCGCTTGAAATAGAAAAAAATAACTAAAACATTCGGCCAAGCATGTAAAGTAAGTTAAGTTACTGGTTTTGCTCATGTTGAGAGTTAATTGATATTGAATTGAATAAGTACATTGTAATGAAGAAATCAAACATTTAAGCCTTACCCTCCACCACGACCTAGACGTCTTCCATGCCTATCAAATGCAAGTCCTGCAAATCATACGAAAGGAGACAAAAATTCAAAGACATATTGCAGTTACAGAACATGAATTAAACAGATTTACCAGGTAAAAGTAATAGGTCAACTGGTTGACTTGCCAGCAGAACTGAAAAGGGAAGTCAAAGACATGTAGTCAGATACTTATAGTAAATCTGAAATTTGTGTATTGCACATCATTTAAATTTGAAAACACAATTAAACATCAATTGAACACACTTAGTTTCTAATTTCCCTGTACTAAATTATGAGTACTTATAAAAGCAACAAAAAAAAAGTGACTACATTTCTTCTTTAAGCATGTTCTTGTTGGTTGGAGTCAATCCTTAATGGACATAAAGGGTGATGAGATTCAAGTTTAAGGTAAATCCCAATGTTACTCATAATCACAAAGATGTAACGTGTGTGACAATTATTTAAGAGCAAAAAAAGTCGGCCAATATCATTGTAGAGAACTCGGCCAATATATCAGAGTTATTCTTCAAGCAGATCAAAAAACAGGTTGGAGAACATAGAACATTACTTTTGGAACAATTGCAGTAAGCAAATGAGATATCGATCTGTTATGTAAACCTAAATACATATATAAAGCACGCATCATAGCATGCCAGTGCAAGACAAGGTATCTGCACACACAGCCTGAAATTGTGACATGCACCATCAGAAGATCAGGGACAAGCATTGGCTGATAACTTGCAACATATCAATTTGTCATGTCATCGCATGTTAAGGCTCAGTACATACCATCAAGGCAGCAATCGAACTCTTTCCAGTCTAAACCATTCACAGGACAAAAAACAGTCCATATATGCAAATTTATCAAAGGGAAGTCAGTAATGGTGCTACTTTCTGTAGCATTATCTTGTTCAAAAGCCAAGATGGATGATAATTGAATTTTTCACACTAAGAAAACCCCTATCAGGCTTTCTGCATACACTGAAAATTATTAGGCATGGATGATCTTCAAAAGGCAGTAGCATAGAGAAAAATTGGCAAATGTCAAACTGACAGTCATGACATTCCACTAGATAAGTAATTAGAAAGGAAAAACCAATGTATCTAAACTACAAATATGGACTGATACTTAGCATGCAAACCCATATACTGATGTGATGCACTTTCCAAATTATGTCAAGTTAACACATTAATTCTTCTATAGACTTAAAATGGAACACGAACATCTAGCTTATAATATATAATGTGCAAAGTAATATTTCATTTCAAATCCAATCGTTAAAGATAATCATTGTCAAGGTAGCATAGAATAGGAATAAGAACAGTAAGCATACATGTGTAAAGTTTACTATAGAAAAGAAGAACAAGTTCACAAAATTATAAAGTTTACCATCTTCACGTTCACTCTGATCAGAATCGACAGGAGATGGTTCCAATATATTCATTGAATTTGCTACTAAGTCCTCAATAGTTGAGATTCTGAGCATCCTCATATGGCTATTCTTATCCTCCACCCTTGGAACATAGAGTTTTTTCATTACCTGCAAGCCATGTTCTTGACTTGAAAATGAACAGTAAGCATACATGTGTACACCCCTACATGATAAAAAAACTAACAGTTTCTCCAATCAAGAATGACAATATTCACTTGAGCATCAATTTCTGACAATATTTTACCATCTTCAAAATATGATTTTATGTGATATGATTCCTTTACCACATAAAATAAACTGTCACAATTCCCAAAACATGCATCAACACATCAAATTCTGACCAATATCATTGTGGTAACTTATGAGAAACTAGCATTAACACTCTTTATATGAGTGTAGAGATTGAAGTAATCATCATGGATGGCACTCCAAGCAGCATGTAGAACAGGCTTAGTTTAAGAAAATTGTCATTTGGCTGTTACAGTCACATAGCATTCAATCCCCTTTTTGTTTTCGAAATTTTAGTAATCATGATTAACAATAGTAGTGGTTGGCAGGGAGAAGAGAACTCAGCTCAGGGAAACAGCTAAAAACATCAGAAATTCATTCTAGACATTTTACATATATATCTTTTGCAAATATAACAATAATATTTGTAAAAGATCGCTTAAAAATAATTTGACTGATGCTTAATATATATCAATATTGATGCTTTTGGGGTTTTTCCTACCAGTATATTCTAAATCATGCCAATTTATCACACTTGGACCAGCACCCAATTCTGCTTTTGGCAACTTAGGTTCCAATATCTAAAATACACAAAAAAAAAAGTTTCACAAATCGCACTTGAATATGGACCACATAATTAGTAATTTTTTTCTGCATAAGCACTAGATGCTAGAACCAAGAACATAAGATCATGACATAGAGCAACCTTAGCAAGTGATCACATTGCTGCAAAAAATTGCAAGGAATTTCATAATAGAAATGATCATTTTAAACTGCCAGGATTTATTCATCTAGTCAAAGTTAAAAACTAGTAAGTTGTTGTTAACTGAATAAACATCAAGAATAAAGAAACCAAAAATTAAAATAATACGTTATTAATATTAAATGACAGAAAAGGTGATCAAGCAATATACCAGCACCTGAGTTCTTCAGTACGTCTGCTATGATTCTTGATGTATCAACTTCCCGTAGTGACTTGCAACTTATATAAGCACATAATCCTTTGCAAGATTTGAACCAAGATGAATTGAGCACAAAATTTTGAATTTCCACATCTGAACCAGAAAATCCAAGAAATAAACAGGAGGAAAATTCTGAAAGGAAAATATGTGAAAGGAGAATTTGGATTTGCAGAATCTAACATTAAGCATGTAATGAGTTATATAACTTCCAGAGAGGTAGCTGACAAAAAGATTAGGACACCACTAAATAAGATTCCACAGTGGACAAAAGGGCAAATCACTAGTAGAAACTGATCACTTGCTGAAACAAAAGATGAAGAAGTCCGTAGAGAAGAGAGAAGTCTAGATCATGGCTTTTGTAAACAAATGATGAAAACTCATCACTTTCTGGTATTATTTCCCAGAAATGAAATTCAAACCTGGTATATGATGCGCTAGTTGATGTAAGCATGTGTCACATAAGCATCTGAATCATAGCACAATATATATGATCCAAAACAAATAAAAAACAGAAAAGATTAAAGCTGACTTTCTTCATGCAAAAAGGTTGAGATGTTCTCTATTAAAATATTGGATAAAATATGGATTCTCAACTATAGTAGTAAGGACCAAACAGGAAACTCTGGTGCAACCGGAAAAACCAAGAACCAGAAATCAGTTTGTGACTTTGTTCACGGTCTTTTAATTGCATGAAGTCATAGAACTGGGATACACTGCTTAACCTAGGTGATTTTTTAGTTGAACCAGATGAATTGGGCTGGTTGATATGCAAGGTTTCTTCCTACAAAAAAGAAAAGGAAGAAGCGATGAGAAGAGGAAAGACAAAGGAAGACGAGGAGGAAGAGGGAGGGGGAGCATTTGTTGGCTGAGAAATGAAAAAAAAAAAGAAGAAGAAGAAACTGGAGGCGGAAAGTAGAAGGGAGAGAGGAGTAAAGGATAAAAGGGAGGAAGGAGGGGGAGAAAATAAAAATTATAATAATAAGGCAGGAAAAGAGAGAGAGAGAGAGAACAAAAAATAAGCACTATTTAATTATATATTACAGCAATAAATGATAAAGGTGGAAAAATATATCATTTATATGTTATACAAATGTAAATATTAATTTATATATTTTTTTATTAAACTTGTAGTCCAATAGATTGACCCACCATTTGACCAATGGCCTGAGGACCAAATTGATAATAACTACATTCTCAACCCATACACCACAGCTTGTAGTGTACGAATTTTGATGCAATTGGAACTAAATACAAGCATAAACTATATGGTATTTTATCTTAATACAAGCTATACCAACCTGATGGTTCTTTTGTGTACATGATATAAACCATGAATAAGACTAAATGGTACTTAAAATCCACCATAGCAAGACTCGTGTCATCATAACTAATGTGTAAATTGGCTGAAAACAACTATCAAATACAAATTTTCAATATATGCCACAGATCTAGTAGCTATACGATTCAACATCATCATACACTCATTCTATTCTGATGTGCAACTGAATCCTTTGAGTTCTTGGGTTTGAAATTTGAATTGTAATCATGTTAGAGCTGACTATAGTCCAATACAACATCGGTACCAATTACATAAAAACACAAAACTGTACTACAAGTTCAAAGTATTTAATACCACTGGCCACGATTTTAGAACTAATCATTATATGTGTCATGTATAGAAAAACAATGGATAATTTGGTAACAAAAACACAGGCAATGGGACAGTTAGATTAGTGTAAATGCCTTTTATAGAAGCAAAAATACAAACAATTAGCGGTCGTGATGCAAACCACCAAAACATAGGCAACAAACCAACAACCACCGGAAGCAAACATCATTGCATGAAGATCTAAAGATGATTTCAAGATCCTGATGGCAGGAAAGGAGAAATGCTAATAAATTATAAGCTCAGAGCAGGAGGAGACAAAAAAGGTGACCTTCTAGGGCTCGCTGAGCGGGTGAGAATTCCTTGAGCGCTTTCCGGATCCGGGACCGGAGGGCGCGCTTCTGCTGCAACGCGGCAGTGTCGGACATGACGACTGCGGAGGGGGGAGTGGCCGAGCCGGCGGCGCAGCGGACGGGGACGGCGATGGAGGGGAGGAAGGCACGGTGAGTGGGGTGGTGGTGGTGGCAGTGGGTCATCAAGAAATATGCCGCCTTACACAGTACGCCGCCGCGATGTCCGCTCATCAGACTTCCCTTCCGCCACGTGAGCGCAGGGGCGTCGATGGTGCGCGCATCGGGTCATTCGCAGAAGGCTTAACGGGGTCCGACATTTGAAACGTTCGGCCCAGTCCAAGCCGGCTCAATCAGCCCACTTCATCTTGTTGGAAAGCAATTCATGTGTTACTTACTATATATCCGGCCCAATATATATATATATATATATATATATATATATATATATATATATAAAGCATGTATTTATAATTTGTGACCCTATGAGAAGGTTGGAAAGCTTTAAAAGCTAAACAGGATTTCTAATTGAAATTTTTTTAGTGAGAATCAAGTGGAAAGAAAAGGTTGAGTGGATGACAAAGGTTTTTGTCAAAAGAAAGGGGATTGAATTTATTGAATTTTCCCAACCAATTGTAAAATTTTCCTCATGTGGAATGTTCTTAATCCTATTACATGTTTTAGATCTTGTATTGGCAACCAAATTATAATTACATGCTTCTAGTTATGAGGCTGACAACCTTGTTGTAAATGGGTTTCTTAGCCTTGAGGAAGAGAACTTACTCTTTCAGTAGAGATTGCTTATTTTTCCTTAGCCTCTTGCACTCCTTCAAACAAGTTAAATCAGAACATACAACAAACATGTTTCGAACATGCATGCATCATTATTACTCAAGCAACAATCAGAAAACATGATATAAAACCTTTTAGGACAAGTGCAGTAGAATGATTCTTTGGATGAAATCATTGTTGGAAGCTTCTAAGCGATAGAGTTATAATCTTGACTTTTGACTTTGGTTGGAAAACTTGGAACACTTGAAGGATACCCCATACCCAGTGTATTTAATCCCCAACATGACCAGAAACATTGAACAGCTGTTGTAGGATTCACATGTCTCAGAAAGCATTCAAATCTTGCATAGCTTTCTCTTTCATCTTTTCTATCAATGAAATGTGTTTAATATTTCTAAGCTGTACTCTCTGCAGTTGCATCCTGTGTTCATTCAACCATGACTATTGTTTCTTTAGGTAAGAAAGCAGACATGATGTTGCTTGTTTCCAAGTGGTTTGAATGACATTATGCACCATTAATATTCCAGTGTTGGATATATGCTGAAGATTTGACCAATCCATTAACACTAATGACCAGTTGATTTTTCTTTGAATTGACAGTGTTCTTCTGCAGATGACAAAGACTGGCCATAATGTATTAGGAAGTATCACCAGGACTTGACTTGGTACATGTTACTGATAAAGACAGTTGAATAGGTATAAACAAATTAGGAGTAGCAGTATTTTACTGGATGCATATTACTTGTATTAACAGATCATAACTCAGTTTATTTGTTGCTTAATTATGAATTTTCTCTAGACATAGTATACGTTATTTAAACCTGAACACAGCTCCAAAGAAGATGTTCTAGAAGATGGAGAGACAAGTTTTGGATCTATAAGATATGATTCAAACATCTCTCTTTCTTACTTTGACTAGCTATTGCAATAGGTCATTCCATGTGTGTTGAAGAAGATTTGACCTGGTCAAACTAATTGTGGAAACAAAAGAAGGTTGGACAGATTGCATGATTGCTTCTTCTTCTTGATTGGTATAAATTGGAAGGTGGTTGTGGGTGGAGACCTCAAGGATTGGAATGAGCATGAAGGCTTAAAATCGAAGAGGTTATGGCTCCTTTGTCGCAGGAAAGGTGACACCTGTCTTGCCTTAAGATAGCAAAGCAGGTATCACCTTCTGAGACAAAAGAACCTCGTTGATCTCTTCTCCAGTGGGCCTGATGGTTCTTAGTCCAACTTCATCTACGACATGTAAGTTCTACTGACAACAATTCCCTTATCTTTTACATTCTGCTAAACCTTTTCCAGATCAAAGAACTTTAATCTAGTTCATACTTCTTCTTTTTTCTCTGTCTATACTTGAAGGACCAAGTACAGAGCATTGAGAATTTGAAACACTAGATTCTTCACTTGGTGTGTTCTATATAGTTTGATAGATTTGGAGAAGAAAAAGAGGAAAAACAAAGACAAACTAAATCCAGTCACAAGATGACTTACAGGAACACAACAGAAGAACTGTAACAAAATTATGAGGAAATAAAAAAGCAGAGTTAATCTTTATATTGTTTGTTTGAAGCAGTCAAGGATTCGGAATCTGAGCAGATTGTAATGGTCTTAGTTGAACAAAGCAGCTTTTAGTTGACTCATGCGACCCAAAAATGCTAGAACAAAACAAAGACTGGTGAGAGTTATTGATGCTGTTTAGAACATTTAGAGCAAAGCTCGGATGCTTCCAAGGTTTCGAGCTACCAAGTAAAACCTCCAAGATCAGATTATCCTCCCTTTTTTTTGTTCTAGATAACATAACAAGAACAAAGGCTACATGCATCATTGTTCTTTTGCAGACCACATCTTCCGCATGGACAGATCACCACAACCTCATCGAGTGGTGGACTTTTCCACGTTGTCTTGGCTTTTATTTCCATGATTCCACGACTATTCTTCTTTTGATTTGACAGGTAAAGTCCACTAAATCGTATAAACTAGTGGATGCTGAAACACGCAAATGATCGAAAGAGTTAGCAGCATAGCTGTAACTATGAACTGGTCAAACAGTATGCAGAGATCGAGAAGAGGACGAGATTCGACATCTCGCGGACTCGAGCCAAAGGAAAGAGAATAATGCATCAATGGGAATCTGCGGATCTACTCATTACATATGATCTCCTCAGGAGTCCGTTTCACACCTTCACTCTGTTTCTTGGCATATAAAACCACTGAATCGTACAAAGTAGTGGATGATAAAAGAACGCAAATAATACAAAAAAAATTCAGAATCATAATTGCGGACGAAGTCAACTGTCGTTGACTAATGTGAACGCATGCATGCTGCACCGGGTCAAGGATCGGTCAGCACGGCCCACCGATCGGAGTTCGATTTCAGAAATGACTAGGTCGGGCCATTCACACTGGGAGGTGGTCAAAGAGAGTGCAGGGATTGAGAGGAAGATGAGAGCCTCTGCGGCTATAAGAGTCGGCCAAGTGGAGGAGGAAGGAGCAACAAGTAGGAGTTGGGTTTCCATGTCCAGGAGAGATGACACCAACTTTGTCCTCATCAAGTTGGTGGTGTCTTCTCTCTCCGGCTTCATCCCCATGAAGTCGGTGTCATCCCTACTGGACGCGGAACCTCTAACTCAGCATTCCTAATTCATTTCCATTGGGGAGCTTTATCATCTCTTCGTTTTAAGGTGTTTGATCTCTGTTTTGCAGGTTGGCTACATCTGATCGTGCAATCTATATGGACAGTTCCGAGGTCAACCTCATGTACTTCCTCAAGAGATGTCTGTGTGTGTGTGTGAGAGAGAGAGAGAGAGAGAGAGAGCTCAAGGACTAAGCCAAGATACAGAGCGAGTGGTGGTGGCTTGATTGAGGGCGAATCTCCACCTTCCCCAACCATGAGGACTAATATCATGGACCTCTCTCAGTCAGAATCACAAGGAAGAAATACTCCAATTTTCTCAATTTTTTTCATGATTTTAAATTGATATTTGGATAGTTCCTAACCATCTCATTATTGTTTTAGTTATTTCAAATGGTTTAGTGATTGGTTTAAGTTTTGTCAATATTAAAAGAATAATTTGAGAAAGTAGTAAGTTTTTCTTAGGGAGTAATTTGTTTGTTTTTTCTCCAATTAAAGCCTTTCTGTTTTTCCAACTTATGATCTCCCTTGTGCTCCTTTTTCCTTATCAGAGTTTTACACATGTAACTTCAATATTTTCCTACAACCCCACCACAATAAAATGAAGGTTCTATAATACTCCAAATGGATCTGAGTTGCATGACATGAATCCAGGTTTTTGAAATAAGAATCATAAATTTCTCAATATTGCAGCATGATTCCAGACAACAAACCCTCTCTGTTTCAACATTTCTTGACCACCCCATGAGCTGCTTGCATTAGCTTTTCAGGATTAAATTCTTTCATTTGACCATCTTTAGTTGGTGACCTTTGTGAGTTATCTAATGGTACTAAAGCCAAATTCATTTTTTTTATCAATCACTAATTCCATGTGCAGATGGAATAAAAGAAGATTATTGTTGTTGTGATCCAAATTGTCTGCTGGTTACTGGAACTGTGATGCCCAGGTTATACCTATGATTGTAAGCCAGCTTAGAATTATAGGTGGTCCTCAGCAATGATTTAATGTACTGAGGAGGTAGGGAAATGGCACAAGTTCTTTGAGACTGTACCACTTGCTCACCAATCTATAAAATTATATTGAGGTTAAACTTGGTGAGAAGGAGGGCTTCACAGTTATCGATCCATGATGCTTTTGATCTGCCTTTGCTCCTTAGCCATCTCAATATCCTGCAAGAAAAGATGCAACAGAAAAGCGAAGAAGAAAAGGAAGCCATGCCAAAGCTTCTTTTTGCCCTTTTTCTAGCATTGGATTACTCTATTGTTCATGAGATGATTACTACCGGAGTGGAGTACATATGTTCTCATGCATGTCTTAAGCAACTTTAAAGGGGTCTTAGACTGACTTTATATTCCTTGGTGAGCACAAAGCTGTACTACCAAAGTGAGTGACAGAGAGACTTGAAAGAAAAGTAAAAGTTGGCATTAAAAACAAACCCAAAAGCTCTTTAGTTGTTAGGACTGCTGCTTACAAGGACCCAAGGAACAAGAAAACCAAGCTGTCAGCTTAATTGAGTGCATTTGTTACATTGCTCCCATTCAATGCTCATCTTTTTTTCATGCTCTCTCTCTCTCTCTCTCTCTCTCTCTCTCTCTTTACCTCTCACACTGAGAACAAGGAAGTCAGTAAAGTAACTGCGAGAGGTTTTTCCCATCTTGTCAAGCTTGGACTCTTCATACATCCCACCACTTTCAATTACTCACAAAGAAAGCACGTTGGCGAAAGCAAGAATGTTATGACAAGGTTCCATGCCTCATATAACACCTGTAATCCATCTTCCAAACAGAGGAAGCTTCCATGCCTCTGGTCCTCATTCTCTACCTGGGGGCCTTGCTGATTTCCCAGCTCTCCTGGAAAGCAAATGCAACGAACGGTGGTTAGACACAGTGCAAACATGGCAGCACAGTGGAGGCAATTCTTGGACTCAGGTGACCCTCATCAACCATCACCAATTTGATTTTGTATTGACTGGGTGTGAGCTGAGTATTTTCCTGACTGGTACCCACTAAGTTCATGCTGCATGATGTGTGACATCTGCATGCAGGAGCTAATCATTTTCTACTTGTCTGTTCAATCATGACACACCAATGAGCACGGCTTGTTGTGTATGTACACTAACACTTCAGACCTCTACATGTGTGCCATGTCTCTGTTTTCTTTTCTTTTTCTTCTTCTTTTGAGCTTACTACTTTTCTCAAACTGAACTTACTTCATCATCTCAGTATACCACGATTGCTGCAAATTCTACGGTTTTGGCTTAAATTGCAAACTAAATCCTAATCTTGTTTCAGAAATGTGTCCCACTGTTTACACCTAGAAAATCCTAAGTGCAAACAATATGGCAAGTTCCAGAGTGCAGTAATTTGATGGACTAAATACTCGATTATTCATGGAGTGCACATGAGGAATGCAGTTTTAATGGACAAAAACAAGAGAGTCATGGTGTCCAATACCTTTGTTTCTAATGAACAGGCTGTTGGCAACATTAATTGAGAACTCTGGAACTAGTGAAATAGCCAAAGAATTTGCAGTTCGGTTTCCTACACAAAAACACTAAGCATGTATAACTAGTTTCACTTGTACATCTTTAGATTCACTGGATAGGTTGTAAAAGAAAGAGTTAGATCTCAGAGAGTCAAATCTGAAGGTGCTGCAATGATTCATAGCACCTGATAGAACTTTATGGACAAGAACATATAGAGTAAAAGAACCAAAAAAGTCATATTTAGGTCTAAATAACATGAACTATTCCATTAAGCTACAAGAAGATGCAGGGAAGGAGATGGATATCAGAGATGAGGAATCTGAAGCATATGAGAGACTAGCACAAGTACCTGTTGTGAATGGGATCAGGCCCATTAGGCACTCTTCTCTTGCTACTGAGGAAAGGATCCAAATCCATGCCACTCAGGTGTTTAGCCATTGATGAAGGCACAGTTAAAGCAGCCACTGGTGGTTCAATTCTTGGTGTTGCACCATGGCTTGCCATGAAGACCAAAAGACTGATGCAGAACAAGCATGCCAGGCCACTGAACAAGTCCCTCGTGGACCTACCAGATCTGCACATCCTTCTCTTCTTTTCTTCCTTATTCTTCTCCTCTCAAGTCCCTCTCTCTTACCCTTCCTCTGTGTCTCCGCCCCACAATGGAAGAAGATGCATGGGATCCAAACAAATGGAAGAGTAAGGTAATGAAGAGTTTTGAATCTGTTCTTGTATCCTTGGAGTTTGGAGGTGATTCTGTAGTGCTCTTGTGGGACCATGAACGGGAGTGTAAGTGTTGGATTTGAACTCCCTGGCTGTGGGACCGGACGGGCCCACCCCACCCTCTCTGCCTTGCTTTGGGTTGTGCACTTTGACACATGCACATCTCCTGCACAAGTACTTGCCTCAGTTTGGTTAAGGCATTCCTCACCAAAGTCTACTTCTCCTTGTCTGATTACTTTGTGCTATATTCTAAGGGCTCTTTTTCAGGTTATCACATTGTCAAAAGTTGCTTTCTCTCTCTCTCCTCCTTGCACCAAGTTATCCATTGATTTGTTTGTGTGAGAAGAGGCCTCAATCTAAATGCAAGATCAAGTGATTTGGTGAACTGATCATGTGCATGACATGCATGGAAGAGAGTGAAATCTTCCACGGTTCATCCTATCCATCAGAAGCATTGTGTTGGTTCCAAACTTGGACACGGTTTACTCCAGTATTCACAAGTACCAAGAACATTTCTTTGTTGGGTAAGATCTGTATCAACTGTAGAGTCTACCTTGCAAAATTGGAAGTGATCTGACAGAGAGACAATTAGTTGAAGGATGGCCTGTGAGATGACAGAACCCAAGCTGTCCTTCCTTCCTGTTCACCTTGCAGAGACAAGTTGGCTAACAAAGAGACAACTAGTTGAGGATGGTGTATCAGATGACAAAACACAATGTGTCCTTGATCCAGCAACATTTCCTGACAAGGAATAAAAATGTTATAGCTGCAGTAACCAAGTGAACTAAATCCTGGAAGCTACCATCCAAATGTGACCAGAATACATGATATGGATGCATTAGGTTCTGGCAGTTCCAAGTTAAGGATCTGCATACCACAAGATGAGTGGTTCTGTGTACAGACTAGACTCTCTGCAACCCAGACAGATTGTTTAGACTTGACATATGCTGCATGCTGCATGCTGCTTTCCCCATAACCAGACTTGACAGTCCAAGCCACAATCAAGGCTCTTCTTGAGAATTGATTAGATTGGGTGTAGGACTCTCTATACATATCCTAACTGTATGAAATAAAAATAAAAATAAAAACACAAAAGGGCAAGAATCTGTGCATTCAAACGAGGACATCATATGAACCAAAACAAAATAGTATTAGTAGATCCATTGAATCCTCATACATATATGATTGCATTCATCCTTCCACTTCTGATGTGAGATTAAATTAAATGTCAAAATTTTTAAAGATTACCAAGTTGTTAATTGTAGACCTCAATGCAAACCAGTTAAAGAAGGAAGATTTATATACTGCTCCAGCCACTTAAAGAGAAACACAACTAAATGATGCTCAGTAAAATACAAAATGGAAACCCAAAGACATTTTTGAATTGCATTGCGTTCAGGCCATACATGCATATATCAAACATAAGGCATCAATCCATTCATCAGATGGACAAGATTATAGAACAGTAGTACTTTTTTCGTATGGGAGACAGCTAACCCACAAAATCGTAAACAAACGATCTGTTTATGTAAGAAGTAAATGAAATTTCTAAACTGAAAAGCACCTAGAAGGGGCGATAATAGTGGAAGTATGACAGTTTATATCAGCATTTGAAGCCATGGCAAATGGACAAGATTATGATGAGGATCAGTGCAATGATAATGCCCAAGACAATCAGCTTTATCTTCATATTCTGCATCCACATCTTCCTCCTCATCTTTGTCCCTTGCTGCCTGAAATCTTGTGCCTGAAGCCCGAACCATTAGAAACTACTTACAACTATGATTCTAGCATGTTAGCATGCCAAATTGAGACCATGCACAAATAGAAATACTCCAGTGCATGAACAGATGCCAATTCGATCGGACAATATCGATGCACCAAGTACTGAAAGAGACCTAGGGATGAGTTTTTCCCACCTGAGAACGAAGGTTTTCTGTTTTGTCAACAAGCAGCTCGATTTTCTCCCCACGTTCAAGAACCTAAAGCAACAAGTTTAATTATTACCTCCAACTGTATAGGCACCAGCCAGCATGGAATAATAAGAAAATAATATCTCGATAAAAGAGTAAAAAAGAGAACCTTCTCGATGTTTTCCATCATAACCCCTTTGACTTCTGAAACCTGAGCTTTCACCTTGGCCAGCTTGCTTATCTCCTCAGGGTGGTCCACACAGTATTGTATGTGCTCCTTAAGCTTAGACCTTGACTTTCAGCAAAAGCCTTGGTTACTGAGTAATTTTGCAGAAGCAATTGTAAAATTATTCTTAAATTTTTAATAGTCCTGAAAAAAAGAAATACCCAAACTCTCGGTTGAGGCTGTTGGCCCTGGCTGTTGCAGCTTTACCTCCTCCGTATCTTTTGTTAAAATCCTCCTTGATCCTATCTAGGAAGGCAATGGGAATTTGCCTGCCAACAGACTCCACAGCAACAACACAGTATGCTGCAACATTCATGGCTTACTTCAGCACATTAGAATGAGACTAAAAAGTTCTCGGACATTCAATATAACCCTACTGTCATGGATCCTATGACCATATGTCGAGACTTAGGACATCAATTGAAACCCATAACAGAACTCTTATAAATCCCTATAACATCAATAAAAAATAGTGACAAAAATATACTCAGATATAATGAAAAACATAAAATAAATGTGTATTAATACCAGGATCAAGTACAGAGTCTTAGTCAACCCTCGCCTTTCCTAACCCAACAAGGAGACTCTAGAACAGAGATTCTTCTAATTCTGTTCCAACTAGAACTTTGCTACCCATCACCTTGCAAAGCTGACTGGACCTCTTTTAATTCTCGAATTTATAAAGGAATCCTCCTCTTATGAAGATATCAATATGCCAAGCTGGATCAGGCTCATATCAAGTTAGACTAGACCCCTTTAGGCTCATATCAAGTTGGATCAATCTGCTTATCCAACACATTGTACAGCCGCAACATGCTACACAAGGCTAAATCAAATTTTATTCGCCCCTATTAGAGACTTTTGATGGTTGGAAAGGCTGATCTATGGTCAAATAAACCTGCCTAAGCCCCAAGACAACACGAGCGTGTCTAAGTTTAAGGCATACAGTACAAGTGAAATGAATTCTTTGTATATATCTGCAACAGATGAATGGCAGGCAACAGAATTGATTACATCCAAGAGGCTTTATAGAAATTATGAATCATTATCTTTTACATTGCTTGGTCACATTTTTACTGCTATCTTCGTATTTTGACAAAAAATGTTGGATATACTGCAAGTTTGGGGCAAGAAAGTATTGGAGATGTTATATTCTTATTTTTATAAAAGGTAACAGTTCAAATTAAGATTAGATGAACCAAATACTACCATCTCAATTGACTCTACAGACTCCATAAGCATCTGATCTGCTATAGTGAAACTACTAACAAATGATGTTTTCTGTTTCTGTCCATTGATGGACAGTCACATTCAAGTTAGGCTGAGCTGCACAAAACTGGATATGGTTCAATTTCTTGTCCTAAAGATTAATTGATGATGGTCGGAATAGTTGTTGCATCAGATACGAATCAGACATGATCTAACCTATTAAAGAACTAATCCATCGCAACACACAATTTATATATAATGATATACAAATATATGAACTATATAAAGAGTTTGCGCTTACAATCTTCAAGGAGAATTGAGTTTCCAATTCTATCATCTTGATATCAATGGCCCAAATCAACAATCTCCTTTGTGGGAATAAACAGACAAATGTAGATCATATTTTTTTTAAGCATCCTATACTAAGCATCAAGCAAAGAAAAAATTAATTTAATTTGATCAACAATATATATGCATATATATACATATATATATACACATAAATATATATATATATATATATATATATATATATATATATATTTATATATGTATGTATATATATATACATATATGTATGTATATATATATACATATATGTATGTATATATACATATAACCAGTAAACCTTGTGGCATATATACATCATAAATAACAAGGACCAAAGTATTTAATCAGAAACCAATAGGTGCTTTAAGATCAAATGTCAAACAAAGTTCCAAACTACCTTATGCACTTATTTTCTAGCAAAGGAAGCAACTGCGTCTCCCATTAAGAGTAAAAGGACACTTTGACAAGTAGTGAAATAGAAAATAAAAATATACACCAGCTGTGACAATATAAAACAGTAAAAAAATGTCAACGTGTTGACCACTAACAATTTAAGTTCTTGAATCTTGAGACAACATATTGAACATTAATATCATAGAAACTCGGTGTTAGTACCGGCACGTAGTAAGACAAAAATTAAAGCAAGAGTAATTCGCAAAGAAAGTTGTAAATGAAAATGAGCTGCAATACTAGAAACAAATTAGAAATGTAAATTTTAACAATTTTTCTTTTCAGTAATACTCTAATTGCCATGAAATCTCTCTGTATTAGCTCTACCCCTTCAAAATCAAATAGAAAGCGACAACTGATTGCTTCAACTGATCAACTCGCCTTCCAACCAAATAAATGGCCGATACGTTAAGAACAAGAGAAAGGTAAATATCTTAAGGGATCTATAGCACTCGTAATTATCTTGACCTTCACGAATTGCGTTGATCGATCGTACCATATCGAATGACCACAACTACAAACAATTTCACTCCAGATAAATCCCACGGTACACCCAAAACTAACCAATAAACAAAGGCCTATTCCCTTATCAGATCGACCAAAAAGGCCGACTTCGACAGGACCACATCAAAAAACCAAATCATATCGAACCAATACCGAGACGGAAGCAAGAAGCGAGCGAGGTAGAGAGGCTCACTGTATCCATCCTCGACGAGGTAATTGAAAGTGTGGCCGTCGCCGTTGTAGGTGAACCGGTTGTTACTGGAAGGGAGCTTCTGGAGGCACTGAGCGGCTATGCCGGTGAAGTTGCCTTGGAACTCCGTGTACTCCGCCAGGATCACCGTGCCCCGGGCGACGAAGCTGTAGATCAACGACTGCTGCCCCATACCCGATCTCCCCGATCCTAGCCCTCGATCAATCGATCGATCGATCGATCGCCGCCCCGCGGCAGCGATCTCTGCGATTGGAAGAAGGGAGACGGACCAAGGGTTCTTCTTCCCTCTTTATTTCTTTCGACTAGAAATACTATTTACCGTTCAAAACGCTAATTTAAAGACTTTTGGAGAGTCTTGCCGCGTAGTAAGTCCGGAGCTTCCATCGCCCACGTCTGTTATCTTTGTGACCACTATCTTTGTCGATATTTACGGAAATGCCATCTCACCTTTGCACGACCGGAGATGGCGGGGCGTAAGATTGTAATTTTTTATAATGGTCGCGGCTTCTCTGTCAATGTGGTCGGCCAATTCCTCTAAGCTGCTTTAGAAAACACCATCGCCGTTTGATTTTTTGGTGCCTTCTTCTTCGAGAAGGAACAAAGATACAGCTCGAGGAGCGTTGACCAAATGTTACATAGCACGGGTTTTGTGTCTAAGATTGCTTCAATTTTTCGTAAGAAACTAAACTAGAAATAGAAATGTACTTATTTTAATGGGACCCACTTGATGCGGGCGAACGGTTATTTATTTATTTATCGAACAAAGCTCCTGACCTTTTTAATTTGGGGTTTTTTTATCTTAATCAAAATATTCTTTTAATAAAATTATTAAAAAATATATGATTATTTTGATTAGGTTTGATTCAATCTTTTTTTCTTTTAGATCAGAATGGTTCAATTAAGTCTTAATTATTTAATTTGATTTGATTAAAATTTAGATTTTTTTATTTTTTTTTAAATTACCTTCGCCTCCTACTCTTCTTTCTCGGCTTCCTCCTCCTTTCCCACCCTTGGCTTCATCCACCTCCACATCTGCCTCCTCTCCCTTTCCTCTCTCTCCCTCGCTCCCTTTTCTTCTCCATCTTCTTCTCCTCATAGTTGATATAGAAAAACAATTACATTCGAGTTAGATTTATTCAAAAGAAACATATAAAAAAATATATGTTATGTATTATATAAATTATCTTAAATTTATCATAAAATAAAACCTTAATTTATCCTAAAAAATATTTTTATGTAAAATTATTCTGAAAAAATGATTATACTTGAATTATCTCATTCAAAAAAATATATTTTTTATATTAAATTATATTAAATTCATCATAAAACAAAAAATGATTTATCTTTAAAAAAATATTAATTTTTATATTAAAATATCCTATATTATTTAAAAAATTTGTTACATTCGAGTTACACTCATTCACATAAATATGTTAAAAAATATATTATTTTTATATAAAATTATTTTGAATACATCATAAAACTAATCACAAATTTTGACATTTACTATTTCTTATTTTAATTACACTCGAAATTAGGCTAAGTTAAACTCGATCACTTGACTTTTTTTCAAAATTAATATATTTTTTTTGAATTATTTTTTTAAAATAATTAATATTAAAATAAAAAGTTTACTAATTTTTATTTTATGATGAATTTATAATATATTATATAAAAATTAATATATTTTTTATAAGTTGTGTAAATCGATATAACTCGATTATAACCTGAATATAACTTGAGCATAATATAATTTTTCTATGTTAAACTATGATAAGGATGTAGTGGTGATGGATAATAATGATGAGTATAAGATAAAAGAGAATGATAAAGAGGAGACAAATGAAAAAGAGTAAGGAGAGATGAAAGTGGAATGTGAGGAAGAGAAGAAAATGGACGTGGAGTGGGAAACAGAGTAAGAAGGATAAAATGGAGAAAGTCAAGATAACAGAATAAGAGACAGAAAAGGAGAAGAAAGAAATCATAAGAGAGAGGAAGAATGAAGTTAATAAGAAAATTGAGAATATAATAGTGGAAGGTGATGGATGTGGAATGGGAGAAATAAGTGTAGATGGTTCATGGGTTGATAAAAGTGATTCGATCATATTCGATCTAATTCAAATCAATTTAATGTCGATCGAGACATCCCGATTAGATCGAACAAACCTAGAATTAGTTGAGCTTGAAACAACTCAATTTAAGGATTATTACTATTTTTTTAAAATATCCCTTGATAGAAAAAAAGAATCAAATTTAAAGACCTCATATGATAGAAGCTTATGGGGCTTTTTTTTGGGGATAAATTACCCCCAACATCTTCATCTCATCGATTAAGATGACGATGGTTTTTCAGTAATAAACAATGGACTGGGCACAAAACTGATACGTGGATGAGATTGATCCAAAAGAGTTGACCATTGAAAAAAAGAAAAGTTAAAAAAAGGAGTTGACCATGGATTCTTGATGAGTCTGATTTGTTTCTCGTGTTTTCTAGAGCGAAGCTCCAAAGCGTGTCCGGAGACTCTTTGACTTAAGGAACAAAGTCAACTTCAGAGGTCAACGTCCGCGCGATAGAATAAATTATGTATACAAATATATTCGGCAACAACAAGAAACTAAGCCACCACATGAGAAATTATTTAGGAGATATTTTGCAAAGGGATGGAAACATCATGACAATAAATCCACTATTTCATTTTTATTGGATGATATCTCTCTCTTAAAATTTTATTTATAAGTTTTTTTATAAATCATTTAAAAAATAAATGAACTGATTCATAGAAAGAAGATTTGATTTGAATATATTTACTCACTCGATTTAGATGGATTTATACTTACTCCCATCAAAACTATATAATAAAATTAAAAGAATAAGGGTATACTAATTTCTTAACTGAGGACGTAAAAACTAATAAGTCGAGAATTTTCTAGATAAAGTATCCATAATTCATTAAATTTTATTACAATGGTAAAAATATCATTCTTTATTAAATCTAGAAATGTTTACAAATAGATTGTTTGATGTCAAAATAATTAGTGATTGCTCGTTTACGAACAATTGAGATTTAGGCTATTAAATCGACTGGTTCTTCCGGCAACAATGGACTAAGAAACAAACTCATGGAAAATGATGTGAGACCAACCTTATTTTCCTTTGAGACGAATTGAACCTTATAAATGGCTTACCTGATTTTATTTTTGAATCAGCCATCGTGATTTAATGAATGAATAATTTTATTTTATTTTATTTTTAAAATAAAAAATCAGAATAGATACTTTTGCTTAGTTAAAAGTTTAAGATTATGTTTCTTGTGTTATAAAGATCTTATATATTTAGGATCCGTTACATTTATTTTTGTTACAAATGAACTATTAGAAAACTATTATTTTAATTAAATTAATAATATTTTATTTTTAAATATTTTTTAATAAAATAGTTTTAGATCTTTCTTTCATACATTTCTTAAAAATAGTGAGAAGAAAATAATAATAATAATTCTTTTAACTAAATAGATTTCTACTTTAAAATGAGCTCATATTATGGAATAAAATTATCTAATGAGGAAAGAATGAAGGTAGCATTTGCATTATTAAAATAAGATCACTTAAGTCTCCAATCCAAATAAGTTAATTTAGCTGATTTTTTTTTTTTATCATAGTGAAGTGAAATGCTCATACATTTGGGCAATGAGAGGTAACTCTTCATGAGACTAAGATCTTCTCAATCTATCAAGTCACTAATAGTATTTGGTAAATGGGAAGGCCTAATACAATCTAATAGCATTTTTTTCCTTATTTTAACATTGGTAAATTTAGTAGTTTGAAGTTCATTCATATTGATATTATAAAAATAAACAAGTCCGATTAGATAACTATACTAATTTTGGCAGGATTTGTCTTCAAAACACTGATAATGATTGAGCCAGCAGATGATCAACCTAAGACTCATTCCATCTTTAGAGGTCAATAACAATTGAAGGAGCAATTAATAAATGTTCAAATATTTGGATGTTTGAAGAAGATACTGTTGAATATAGAATTTTTTTTTTTAATGGATCATATCCAACCCACACTTGCATTCAATATAAGCAAGAAAAATTAAATGTGAAATTAGGTGTATTTGATGGTCAAAATTCTAATGATTAAGCACTTTACTATCCTAATTATGCATGGACTCTTTTTTATTAGTTAGTGAAATAGTGAAATCACCATAGGATGTTAAAACACCACACCATAAATAAAGCTAAACAAATAAATTGAATGAAAAAATAATCAAAGCAAAAAACTGTAAAAATAGCAATTAGACCTTGGTTTACTGGTTGAATTGGTGAATTAACTAGTCAAACCATACATTTTATCTTTTATAGAATAATTTTTTATGGTATTAGTTAAGATGATGAGATGAAGGAAACATGTGGAGAGGCCTAGAGGATACCAAATATAATTTTTTTATTATCTTTTATCTTTTAATAAAAAAACTTATGTGATATTAATATTTCAAATACTTTTAAAAATAAATAAAAAAGATGTGTATATTTGGCTTCACATTTTCTAATCTAAAATTTAGAGGATCAAGTACAAAATTACCAATTTAATAAGGATATATATATATATATTATATAAAATGTTAATATCATTTAAAATTTTAACATTATTATTATTATTATGACCATGGTCCAGATAAATTACAATATTAATATATTTATATATAAAGAGAGAGAAAGAAATATGTACTAACTCAGCCCAATCCAAAGATCCAAGTGGAACCCAAATGGAAGTATGTCTGCTTACTTACTAATCACCGACTTCCCTGTAACAATGCAATTAAGGCAGCACCACATTTCTCTTAATCTTTCTCAGTAAATAGATAATAAAAATGAGGATTTAAGAAGAAAGAGAATAATAAATAAAAAATATTGACACTTTAAATCCCGCTTTTTTCATCACTTATTTTATGAAAAAAATAAAGAACAAAATTTTTAAAAATATATATAAAAAATTAATTTAAGATCTCCATAATATACCGTTAAGAAATAATATTTAGAGAAAAATAGAGAGGCAAAGAAGCATAGTAAAGAGAAGATAGCGTTGAAAACCCCATAATACCCCTCTCCCAACCTCCCCTAATTCCCCTCCCCTTCCTCTCATGGCCTCCGCTTCTTCTCCATGCCGTCGCCTCCTCCCCTCTTCCTCTTCCTCCCTCCTCGACCGGCCCCCCGCCGCCGCCCCTGCCTCCCCGCCGCCCGATCTCCCCCCATCTAAACTAATTTTCGCTCCCATGCCCGACGATCCCCCGGCCGCGCCGCCCCCGGCCGCGGACGAATCCTCCTCCCCGGGGGAGGACCTCCAGCCGCCTCCGCCGCAGGCTGACCCCTCGCCCCGCAAGACCCGCTTCCCACGAGCCTGCACCTCTCGCCCCCCCGCCGCCGCTCGGCCCCCGCCGCCGGAGCGCCGCCCCGTTACCCGGCGGGAGAAGGAGCAGCAGAAGAAGGCTGGGCGGGTGATCATGCCGCTCGTCCAGCCCCCGCCGCCGTCGCAGCTGCCCCGGTGGGAGCTCCGTTCCATGTGGGAACTTGCCTCCGTCCTCAACTTCCTCCATGTGAGCGCCCCCCTGCCGTAAAGCTCCCTCCTCCCGAGGCGACCTTGCTTTGTTCGCTAGGGTTTGCGAGGGTTGCTTATGTTCTTGCTTGGTTTCCCTAGGTTTTCAGACCATTGCTTAATATTGGGATGGAGTTTTCGGCTGAAGAACTCGAGACGGCGCTGATCACGCCAAACAGCACCCTGGATGACGTGCACATGCCTCTGCTAAAGGTTCGTTCTTTCTAGTTTGAACGTAAAGATAGTAGTTTTATCTTCGGTCGTCCTGGTCTGTGTTACATTGCATATCGTCGTTTCAATAACTGTAAAGTTTTTGAAATTCTCTCTTGCAAATTTGATTGTCTCGTTTTGCAAATTCTCTCTTTGATAACCAGATTTTGAATGCGAATTTCCTTGAAAAGCTGACACTTCTTTCCTTGAATTGTACCTCCTGATACTTTACTAATAAAGATCTTAGCTGCAACTTATCTGGCTCGCTGGATCAGTGTGGGTTTTTGCAACTCTATTCTTGATCTTTCTGTCTATCCTGTCGGCGGCATTGGCCTTTGGACTCATTAACATAAGGTCTGGAGTGTCTGGTAATGAACACTTTGGTTTTTGTCCAGGAATGGTTTGGCCACAATGACCAAGAATAACTACAATTGCTGAATAATTTGCACTTTCTGGAATAATTAAATGAAAGACCTTTCGACAGAGCCAACAATTATTTCTTGCTTCACGAATTTTTTTTCTTCTATGAACTGCATCTCTTTGTATGTGGAGCACACACTCTTCTTTCTCAATTAATTTGTTGTTAAATGGACCTTGCTGCATTTTCATTAAGTGCCAGGTTTTTGTTTTAAGCAGCGGAAGGCTTGGTTCAAGAGCATTAATTATGCTATTGATATCAATAATATGAATTGCAATTTTAATTTAGTAATATCCTAATCATGGAATATGTAGTGATGATTTCCTTAATGATGTTTGGGTAGACCCAAGTTCTAGAAATGTGACATAACTTTCACTCTTTGTTGGACTAGGGTATGATCCTGCTCTTTGATGTAGTTTTATATTAATTGTTTACACAATTGCTCACTCATTGGATATCATGGTAAATGTGCAACCCATAGGCTCCAAAATCAGAACCATGTTCTGTTTTGAGGATATATAAAGTAGAAGTGACATGAATTGAGTTATTCTGGTGATATGCGTCATTAATGTTCATTATTATTCAGTTCTTGTGAAACACCTAGGGAAAAATTCTAAGATGATGACATTGACATGTTTTCATACTCCTTGAAGTTATGCTAACTAAAACAGTTCCAAATGTTCAGTTACATGAAAGTAAAAGTTGCAAACTAAACTACTGTGGATAAATACTGAAAATACAAAAGAATTTGAAAATAGAAGTGTCATCATCCTTTTGGGTTCACAAAGGCCTCTTATTTAAAGTGCTAAAATACCTCAAAGTTTGTGGAACTTAAGAATAAGTCCTTACTGGTATAGATTTCGTAACATATATGTATTTAGAAAACCCCTGTCGCCCTATGAACATCGACCATATCTAAGTGCTTGCAGAAGTACTACCAAAAGAAATGTTGATTCTGGGACATTGAGAATTTATACTGAAGCTTGACTTTTAAGTTTAACTGCTGTTATTCTCTCCTGTCGGCAATAAATGAATTACCTAAATAGGATTGAAATTGACCTGAACTATCAGATCTATCCAAGCTTAAGCCAACTAATTGGTTTCTTCTGCAAAATGAGAGTTGGTAGCTTGCATTATACATAAAGATAACTAGCTACATAGAACCTGTATTTCTTTTATTTTGAGAATCTGTATTTTTTTATTTATCTAATCATTTCAAGTCAGATTTATGAGGGGTTCATGGAGAGTTATAACCTCGAGTTATGACATGTATTATTCATGTAAGCCCCTATTCTGCCCTAGCTTTTTGTTGCTAGGTTTTTGTTTCAATTTTTCAGAGGTTGGAAAATCAAACTTGCCATAAAATTTTTTCTTGACCTAAAGTTTTGCTCTATCATTGAACTCAGTCTGATTTTAAATTATTCTATGAGTTTTGGCAGTCAAATGTCACAACTTATTATTTGGTTCTTTCAGAATAGATGCATGAATTCCAGAAAGCTGCAAATTAGTTTTTATTTGCGACTTTGTGTGTGCACAAGCTTATTTTTTTATCTGGATAGTTCATTGAATGTTGAGGACACGAGGTTGTTTTAACTTTCTTCCCCTCAATAATGTTCTTGAATTGCGTATGAATATCATGGTAGAATATTTTCAGCTAATGAGCCTAAAATGACCACAAAACTCATCTGAATGCGTTGTCTGTGACCGAAGTGTTACTGTTATGGAAGGACTTGTCTTACTTTGTATTCCCAGAATACTGGACATGTTGAATCATTTAATTCCAAAATCAAGTATCTCTGTTTGTAACAAAAGGAGCTTCATTGTCACTTGAAATTATGCTTTTTAGTTAAAAGAAATAGCATTTCAACAGAACATAGTAGATTTCCAGCAAAATGTTATTGCTTCCTGTTTTAATTTCCTACTAATCTATGATGAAATGATAAGCTTATGCTTACTGTTCCAAAATCTACGTATGCGACTATGCCGAAATGCCTTTTGGTTGATATCTTATATAATAAGTGTCATGTGTTTTTAATAACAAGAAGTCAAATTCCTTTTCAAAAGTGTTAAATGACTATCAGATGGAAATTTTGCAACATTTTTACATTAAATTTGCAAATTTTCATCATCAAAATTCTAGAGTAACTTATTGCTAAATGGTAGTCACTTGAGAAATTAGCCATGCCAGTACTGCTACTCATTTTCTTGTGTTTACTTGTTTCTAGGTCTATGCAGAAACTCTTACTGTAGAAAGTCTTTGGTTTCACAAATGATCAGCATTTTTAGGAAAAAGTCAGTTTGTTTTTTGTGTGTTAGATGTTAGAACTGTGTAGGGGTTCTCAGTGCAAAATTAGATGAGGTATATCTTTCTGTTGTTCTCTAAATAATAGCAGCTCATTACTTTGAGAAGAAATTAAGCTTGACTGCCTAATAAGTCATGGGCTAAATATGATGTAATTATGCAAGCTGCTTGCTGTTTGCGATGTTTAGGTATCAGCTGATTAGATTTCTTTGAAGGACAATAGGTGGGATCAACATTAAGAGTATATACATGACACAGCTGCTTTATAAATTATTCAATACTAAGAATCAACATTTTAGATACTGGTCAGACTGGTATGTTTTGTCCAGTACTTACCAGTCTGACCAAGGACTGATTTTGGATCATATCGCGCTTTCAATAATATAGGATGGTATAATTTGTTATATCGGTACCATACCAGTCTAACAAGGTATCAGAACCTGTATTGTACAAAGCTTTTATACATTGCTCAGAATCACCAACATCAAGCGTGTTCTTACTGCAGAACAACAAAAATACTTCTGATCAAATTCTGTAATCTTTATTTTTTTAATGCTGCATCAGTGGTTGGTTTCAATTACATGAAGAGGCCATTGATTGGGTCGTTTAAGTTACCAATTTTAGGGACTATTGCTTTTTTCCTACATGGAAAAGGAACTGACTATCCTCCTTGCTTTTCCTTTCTGATGACTGAATATATTCACCATATGGATGTAGTTCAGCTGACAAAGGAGGTAGAAATAAGTGCATCATGAATTTTATTCTTTTATAATATATTTCATAACAATCGAGTTTTGGTGAGCTGCAACTTGAAGTACTCGCTAGTTTATACTTTAGCATCCTTTATGTATGGTCTCTATTTTAGTGCTTATTAGGAGTAACATCTTATCCAGGTAACTGGGGTTTTTCGGTTTTTCATGCTTATTATATCGTTAAAATTATCTTGCTTTATAATCAGCATCGGTTAATCTTTCTGTGCATGCTCAAGCCATAGATCTTGCTTTTGATGATTTATTATGTTTGTTTATTTCTTTCCTGTAATGTAGTTTGAGTACCATCCTGGCTTGGGAAACAGATCTCTCATCTGTTGGCATTGTTAGGAACTTAGGATACTATTGGCCGTGATTTTCTTTTTGTAACTTCACGTGATTATTACTTGAGAAAGATGGATTTATATGAAATTGTTAAGAAAAGTTAGATTATGCATTATTGTTGTTATCCCATTGGCATGTTGATAGGCAATTCCTCCAGTAACTCGCATGGCATTAGGGCGTGCAACCTGGGTTACAGTACTCTGCAGGAAATTAAGAGATTGGTGGCACTGGGTATGCAGCTTGTTTGATGCTAAAAGTATTACACCAAAGAGATCATATTATGGGATAAGCTAATTGTTATTTGCCGCAGGTTGCTGATGGTGAGATACCAATTGTTGCATCCCATGGGTGAGTCCGAATATGCAGGGGGTTTAAAGTTACATATAGCATATTCGGCTGACACTACTTCAAATTATACTTTTTTCCAGGGCAGAGATTGAGACATATAAGACTCTTGATCCTGGGACACGTGTACTGATTTTGAAAGCACTGTGTGACATACGTGTTGAGGTGCTTCTACTATATCAATCTTCATCCATGAATAACATTACCTCTGATTTGTTGTTTAATGTGGGCTTCTATCTTGAGTGTCAAGTTGAAAAATTTATAGCTAATTCCTTTTCCTTGCACAGACTGGCTTAGTTCCTCTTTCCGATTGTTCTTTATGCAAATGAAGTTTATTCTTTCAGGGTTCCTTTGATGTCATGTAGACTTTGAGAAAGGGTGATTGAGGAATATTTCAAGAAGCAATTTGATTTTATACTGAAAAATCAGTCATTAATATTTTTCTTTATTAAATCACAATTAATGAAAAAAATGTAGAGAGAAAAAGAACAATTTCCATATGCTTTTGATTGACCTAAAAAAAACCTATAGTAGAGTTGCTAGAGATTTATCATGGTGAGTCTTAGGAAAGAAAGATGTAATGCCTAATTATATTGATGTCGTAAAAGATATTTGTAATAGTGGACTTACCAAGGATATATAAGGAGTGTGTGTAGCGAGTTTTATTTAATTATAGGACTATATCAAGGATCTACTTTAAGTTTTTACCATTTTATGTTAGTAATGGATGAATTTACCAATCATATGCAAGATAACCCATGAGAGTTTAGATCTAATCAATGCTAAACTTGTTATAGAGCCAAACACTGGAAACTAATATTTTTGAATTAAGTAGATCTTAGACTAAATACAATGAAATGTGATTTTAATAATATTAAGAGAAGAATTGAATATGTTATGTAAGGTAGATGGATAAGAAGTTGATGTATATAACAGTTTTATGTATGGTAGATCTATTATACAAAACAGAGAGATTGATGCATATGTTACCTACAGAATAACAAATGGATGTTTACAGTGGAGAGGAGCATAGGGGTCTTAATGTGATTGCCAGATGTCCTTCAGATTAAATGGCATAAAAGATCCATGCCATCATCCTTAAATAGTTGAAAGATTGCGGCTTGTTGTTGTTGTTGTAAAACTGAAAGAAATTCCCCTCAACTTTTTCTTCACTTCTTTGATGTAATCAAGGAATAAAAAACTTGCAATGTAGAATAGTAAAACATTGACACTGAAAAAGAAGGAAAATGTAGATATCACGGTATACTGACCACATATTGATATTTAATAATATCTTAAAATATTTTTGGAGTGTACCAACATTTACTATTTTAATAGAGTTCTAATATCAGTATGGGACCAGTATTTTGACCATTGTCAATCAGTACTATCTCCTTGTAAATGTTCATGGTTTGCTGGCACCCTATATGCTGCTCTTTGGCAATTTTTTTCCTTATCATCTGCTTGGGCCTTTTGCATACACTTTTTGTACTGTATCATATGCTGTGGGTGGCACTATATATGGTAGAAATGCCACTATGATGCCAAATTTCCAGCTTTTTTATGAACCAACAGTATGGCTTTGTATTTGAACTATAACAGTAGAGCCTCAACTATGTTGAACTGAGTTTTAAATAGCTTTTGGTTGGGTCCACTTGATAATGAAAGCTGACTTCATATTTTGCATTTTGTAGCAAGAAGATATTCGGAATTTTATCGACAACTCCTTAAAACGAGGCATTCAACTCTCAGCCTTTCGCAAAGAAAGGATTGGTGGTGATTCACATGGGATTTCTTATTGGTAGCCTGATTACCTTCATTGTTATCTTTGCAAGTGACCCCAGATCTTATACATGTTTATATCCTTAATACTTTCCCTATAGTCATATTGCGTGTTTCACGATTTGAAATATGGCAATTGCTTAATTTCTTTATTTTGTAGGTATGAAGATGATCCAATTATTGGCCATCGATTATATCGGGAGATTAGACGGGTTGAAGCAAAAAAGATCAGGACAAAGGGATCATCATCTGCTCCTGTTATATCTTTTCAGTGGGAAACTGTTGCAACCAACTTAGATGAATTTCAAGATGTTTCAGTGAGTTTCTCCTTGTTGGGTGTTTGGTAGTTTAACTGCACAATGCTCATGGTGATGCAGCTGATATAAATTGTTTATAACCATTAGGAATAAAAGAAAATGAACTGCAGAATTCAGCAATACCTTTGTTAATGTTCTTTTTTTTTTTCCTTTTTTTAATCTTGGTAAGGTAAATTCATCTTCCTTTGCTTTCATAATTAATAGTATTGTTATACTTTGCTGGTTGCTAAAAATGCACTTCATGAGAAATCTGAGGAAAACAAAATAAGTTTATGTTTTCTTCATTAATGTGCCTCTGTCATATTCTGTTTATGGCTTATGCATGAACATTTTTTACATATTTTGTTGCTTTATGAGGTTTGAGTTCTTTCCTTTGTTGAATCAAGGTCGTGACCTTTGTTTTTAGTGCTTTATTCGATAAACACAACAAAGTTTTTAAATTTTAGGGTTCTTAGAGTTGATATTATTGTTGATAGTATTCACATGCTATCGTATGCTTTTTTGGTATGTCCTTATGTTTCAATAATATAAATTACATAGTACATGCTGTTGTATGCTTTTTTGGTATGTCCTTATGTTTGTCATGCTGCTTAATACTTCTTTGATAAGCCATGTTGTATAGTATTTAATGCATCCCAATTAAAAAGAAGTTTTTAGCTTGTTGGAATTTGGATTGCATTCAATGTTGTTAAGCGTCACTCAAATGCTCGCCTGGATGCTTAGGTGAACACCTCAGTTTAGGCATGGGTATCCCGCCCATCTGGGTTTGTGGACCCAAATTCATCGAATCTGACTCAATAATCAATTCAATGTGCAAGATCCAACCTAGTTACTTTTATTGTGTTTGTTCATGCCATGGCCTAGGGGATTTATGTTCCCCTACTGTTGATTACCTCCTCTATGATCCTCTCTTGTTGATATGCCGCTTCTGTTCTTCAGTCCCTCTTATTTGTACTCTCTTTGTTGGTGCTCCGTTATTGTCTCCATCCTCTCTCCCCTTTTTTATCCCCTCCCTCCTTCTTCTTCTAGTCTCCTCTCTCCATGAGTAGCACTTGTACCTGCTCCCACCTTTCCCACCCTCTTCTTTTATCTTCTCCTGTCCTCTTTCTGCAGCCAAAATCATCTCCACTGTCACTCTCCTCCCTCTTTTTTTCTTCCTTGTCCTTCTCTCCTCTCTCCACGCCAACAATCATTGTTGTCGCTGCCTTCCCTGCTTCTCTACCCATCCTCTTCTTCTTTCCTCTATTCGCTGCTTCTCCTCTTCCATCTTTATCCTTAGCAATTCTTTATAATTTATGTAAGGCATCTTGCCATGCTTAGGCAGGCTCCTAGCATCTCAAGCAAAAAGATACCTTGGCGCCTTATAGTCCTAATGCTTTTGACAACACTAATTGGTGTATTTTGATGTTGAGTTTATTAGGATAAGTTTTATCTTATTATAGCTTTTATCTTTTGATGATAAGATAAGATCATATCTTTTGTGTAGTTTTAGATGAGTGTTCAACTTGAAGATAATATAAAATCCTTTATCTTTTCCAATCTTAGCTATAGATGAATGATTAATTTGGAAATAAATCTTTAAGGCGCTTAAACAACTAAGATGGGATATGATGAATTTTTGGATGAAAGAAACCTTATAGTGTTTTTTATGTTATTTCTTTATTTAATTACTTTTGCATTTGTATGTTGCCTGAGTCTGGCGATAAAACTTTTTATTGAATTAAAGTTTGAGTTTGCACTACGACAGCCCTCCATTTTGCATCAATACTTGTCAACTGAAACAAGAGATATCTTGGCTTGATTTCTGGCGGTACCATCTCAAATGCATGATTGTCTTGCTAGCTCATGCATTTACTGTAAACTTGTTAATGTATATCATGTAAGATATCAGTGGTGGTTTGTTAGTTCCTCTTTTGTATGTCTCAGCTGTTACATATTAATTTTCTATGCTTGTTTCCAGGAGAAACTCTTTTCAAGTAAAAATAGAACAGAAGCCTCTGTTGGGAAGAAACTAAAGATTGATTCATTGCCAGAAATTGAAAAAATTCATAAAGTATGGGATTCTTTCTACCTTAATACTTATGGTTTTAAATTTTAATTGCCTTGTATATGGTATTCGATAAATTGTGTAATAGCCTTGTATAATTTAAAGTCAATAATGTCTACTAATTGTTCTGATATTTTGGTCATTCAAACAGAAAAAGGAGAGGCTGTTGAAAAAGCAACACAGAGAAGCCCTCCTCCTCGACAGCCTTTTTACTGCTGATGGAATTTCGTCAGGTCGTGCTCTTCGTGATAGAAAACCTGTCACATATACTTTTGGTGAGATCCTTAATTTTGCCATCTAAAGTTTAATGATGTTCTACTATGATGTTCTAACACAATGTTTAATATGTTGTGAACAATGTTTTGATTATACTACTTGCTTAGCTTACTCTTGTGCTTTTATCATAATATTGTGTCTACGTTGCATGTATTGCCGTCACACTCATTTTCCCTTTTTCTCTTTGGTTGTGGAAACCCTATAATCTCTAGAAATTAGGATGCTATTAGCCTATTATAATGTATCACAAAAACCTTGTGCTTTTAGATATTTAATTGATTGATTGTTGGCATACTAATTCTCTATATATTACTAGGTTTTAGGGAGGGAATGGCAAAATAACTATGTATTCCATTGACCTTTTTTATATTACCATAGACCACTTCTCATTTTGGTTTCTGATTCCTCGAGATAGGCACCATGATTATTATTGTTAATTGGGAGGTTTTGTTGTGTTAAATGTTGATGTTGTACGATGTAATCTTATTGTTTGGAGGCTACTGCGATAGGCTAAGGCTCTGAGTAATTAGTCTAGGATCAATTTGAAGTGAAATAAGCTGGTGTTCTGTTGATTAATTTGTCAAAGATAAGGAAATAAATGTATAGATAAATGTAAGGCAGGCATTACATACCGGTCTGGGCGAAATCCAATTTCTTGGTATCCAGTTCTTTGTATCTCGTGAATCATATCCTTGAAGCTCCTGTGGCGAGTCAGGTCTTTTGTCATACATAAGCTTGTCATTGAACTAGGTTCCAGTATTTCGTGTGTGGAAAAATGTGGGCTCGAAGATGTCATGCTCAAGTTTTTTGTGCACTATGATAAGTGTTTATTTTGGTGATTTTGATGTACATGAGAACTAAATTATCTGGAAGAGGACATGGCTAGATATGCTTAAGCTGGAAAAGTTGATCCTGTGAACGTTTGATATTGGCAGTTTTGAGTTTTAAAAGGTGGATGCATTTAAGGATATTGATTATTCCTGATTAATTGAAATGTAGTTGTTTAGGTTCTCTTTTCTGATTTCTAGTGAAAGTTACATGTTAAGCAATTTTTCAGATGATTATGACCGCTCCATCAATGAAGCTATCAAAATTACCAAGTATGTATACCATCTCCTTTCTCCATATATATACTGCATGTCATTGATTCTTTGAAGAATATGGGCTTATCCTTTACTCTTCCGATTTTACATTGTATGATCTAGGAAAAGACAGAGCTCACCTGAGAATGTCGTTAGAAGAGCAGTTGTTGGGAGAACTGAGGTATCTACTAATGGTAAATGGAATGGCTCTTCAGAAATAGATCTAGTTGACTATGATGCACAGTCCCCGAAGTCAAATGACAATGAAGAAACTGATGTAGAACACCAGGATGAGCCTCTTGATCGCAGGTACCTTTTCTTTTGTGCTTATATTGAGATGTATAGTTCAAATTATAATTTGTTATATCTGAGTCACATTTGCACTCATGGAACTCAGCAATAGGCGAAGGAAAAGACCTCAGAGATACTTGGAGAAAGATTTTGTGGATATTGTTTCTGATATTGATGCAGACTTTGACAGTGATGATGACATCGTAGGCGAAGCAGTATATGATGAGGAATATCTGAGAAGTCGAAAACAGAGAAAGGCATCAAGTGGTTCCGAGGGGGATGAAGAGTACCGGTGGGAGGAGGAAAATGCAGAAGATGATGAGGAAGAGGAATTTTCTTTGAGTACTAGTGAAGATGTGGAGGAGCCAAACCATCATAGGACGTTGCCAAATCGAACTAGGCGGGAAACAAAATTGAGATCAGTTGATGAACTCCAGACAGGCCTAAGACGTAGCAAGAGAGCTATGCGAACACGTGTAAATTACCGTCAATATGAGCTATCCGATACAGATACAGATTCCACAAAGCCAAGCAAGTCAAATGCAACAGATGCATCTGATGACTTGGAACTTTCAACAGAAAGTCAAGAATCTCAGAATGAAGATGAAGAAGGCAGTCAAGAAGTAGCAGAGAACAAGATGACCATGGACCATGTTGAGGCTGAGCAGAAAGAGCAGCAACAGTCAGTAGAAAAGACAGATGGAAACCGACACGAAGGTGATGGTGTCCAAAAAATTAGGTTCCTAGACCTGAACGAGCTTGCTCCAGGAACAGGTTTTGATGATGGCCCTAGCACCAAGGATGAAGATACAGGCGACTTCTAGGGAGTCTGCCGAAGAACAGGTTGGCTTATTCACAGCTCTGATGGAGTATTAGCTTACGATAATTTCTGGTGTCTGGAACCAACGGTTGCTACAAGTTCATGAAAGCCATCAAGTCTCACAACACGAGCTTGCAGATGACAAAACATCTATTAGCAATCCGCATCCACTGCGGAACTGGGGTTTGGAGATCAAATGTGTAGAATGTAGATGGGTACTCAGCCTCTTGGAAGTTTGAGATTTCAACTCTATTAATACGCGATGGCAATTTTGAGGAAGTAATTCATTGTATCGATGTATAATACGCCTTTATGCTGATCAATTGCCAGAATTTCTGGATTTAATTGTTGCCTTCTTTGTCATGCAGAGGCACAATGTTAAACTCTACCTGAGAGGATAGCGATCCATGTAGCAATTCTATGAAGAAATAGTCCATATTGTGACCGTCTAAAATTTAACGTGTACTTCATTGTCATATTTCAAGGTTAGTTTCATGTCTTTAGAATCTACTGTCAATCCTTTGGCAGTAACATTCTATCAGGTCCTCAGTAGTTGCTGTTATCCATTTAGTGTGATATTGGGTTCTTGTGTACTGCAAAAAAATAAGAAAAAAAGAAATATGATGGACCGATGGTAACATACGTGAAGATACTATAAGACACGTTTTGGACATCCAAAACTAGTCAAAATAATTTAATAGGAGAGAGAGAGAGAGAAATATTTATTGTAATTTAATAGGAGTCATGTTAATTACGTTAATTTTGGATAATATTTTATATATTATTTGAAATATAAATACTATTAAAAAACAGCGCAATAGATATGTATCACCAAATTTAAATATAAACAGTATATGCATTTCATATTAACATTTTCATTATTGGTATTAAAATTTCAGAATTCGCTTCTTAATTTTTTCGTACGTACTTGTGAATAACATCTCTAAAATGAAAGTAAAAATTAAAAAAAAATTCATATTTGTAGTCATTATCCTTAAAATTTTATAAATAAAATATGGTTTTAAATTATTTGAATAGCACATTTAAAATATTATTGTGGTTCGCTAACATTAATTATTATAAATTTGACCTATATATATATATATATATATAATTGAATTAGTTTCAATAACGACGTGTCCAAGAGCTTTAGAAAAATTTCAATATTGATTCAATAATGACTATTTAAATTATTATTATTATTTTTAAAGACGATCGCTCTGTGATGGAAGTCAAAACAATATTGATTCTAATAAATCTTCCGTTGTTGTGAGAGAGTGATTTCACTTATTCCTCCTCTCGGACGGATTTGTCCAAAATCCGTGCGGCGTCGTCTGCTGCCAACAAATATAAGTGAAAGGAAGGGGGAAGATTGAACGAAGAAGGGAGAGGAGGGTTTGCTTCGGTCTCGTCTCGGGAGGGATCGGATCCATCGATTCCCGATGGCGGCGTCGCTGCTGGGGGAGGACGGCCGGGGCTACGAGCTCGCGCGGCGGCTCGAGGGCTGCGGCGCGTGGCGTGCGTGGCTGGGCGACGCCGCCTACTCCGCCTTCGCCCACAACCTTGCCTCCCCCGCCGCCTGGGACGCCTTCATCTCCCCTTCGCCTTCCCCCTCTCGGGCCCACCTCCACCTACAGCTCCGCGTCCGCGCCCTCCTCTTCGACAAGGCCTCCGCCGCCCTCTTCCTCCGCCCAGCCCCCGCCGCCGGAAACAGCGCCCCTTCTCTCGCCGACCTCAACCCCGATTGTAAGCCGTCCCTTCCCCCAGTTTCCTTCATTTAGGTTTCTCGGAAATAGAGCTGTTTCTTACCTTTCCCTGGTGGATGAAACAAAAGCATCGACTTTTTTTTCGATTGTTTCTTCCTCTTGCGGCTTTAATTTTTAATTAAATGTTAATTTTATACGTAATTAATCATAATCAAGCATCTTTAAATGCAAGGAACTCGAAGAAGGGATTATCTCTGTTAACCGGTGGGGTTACGGATCTCGTTGCGCTAGCTATTCAGAGACAATTTAGTAACTTGATCCTCTGATTGATATTCTGAAGAGGACAAATCGTAACATCGTGTGTGTGCTGTGAATGATCTACAAATATTTTTCTGATATGTGTTTCTTTGTTTTGCTTTTTTTCAGTTATAGCAAGTAACTCATTTTTGGACTTTTGACCATGTGACCTGATGATGAGGTTCCAACTATCTACTATGTGTTGTCTGTTTCTTGTTCCAGTGTTTGGATGAAAATGTCTTTTAGGAAATCACTTGTTCATATTTTGGATGCTAACTGGATTCATCCATTCTAGTGTGATTTTTGAAGGGTATATTCTGATAATTTTGAGTATCTTTTCAATGTATTCATGGAGGTGAGTGCTGAATAGTGTTAGCTGATGGAAACATGTTCTTACCAGGATGTACAATTCAATGGAAGAATATTCGTACTAGAATGTATGTCATGTATAAGGTTATCGTATTCTTGTGGTGTATTTGAACTGAATATTCGGTGACTAAATTGTTGCAAACTGTGACTAAAGAAGTTGTTAGAATTAATAAGAAGGTTGTCTACATGCTGAGTGTGCTATTAGATTCTGACAGAAGAATGATATATTACACATTGAAGTATTTTTGCCCATGTGGAACATTTTGGGTAAAGTAACATGTAGAGTTTTAATTGCTTTTACAATGAAATGTCAAATCATCATGGATTTAAGGGAAGAAAAGCATTTGGGATACAAAGTTGTCTACATTTGTAAAATTCCTAGTGTCTCTGATTTGTAAAGGAGCATCAGACTAAGACTTTTCAACAAAAGCTTGTTTTTAATTCATTATCTTGGTCAAAAATTGGACTAAGCTTTATTTAACTTCAATTCTCTGCATACTCCTCTATGGTCATTCATACCCTTGGCCCTTGCTGCAATGATCCACCCTTTCACTTATGCCCTCCTCTGTGATTAGGACCACCATGCCTAGATTACTGTTATTCTCTTACCACCATTATCATTAACACTGCTGCCTTTGCTGCAGACCCATCATGTCTAGTTACTTCCTCTCCTTGTGAAGTTCCACGATAGCAATGTGTTCAAGGTGAAGCTGATGGTTCTCTAGTGCCTCAGTAGCATTCACAGAGGAAGAGAGATGGAGAGAAGGCAAATGAGAGGAGTGAGAATGGAGAGTGACAAGTGACAGAGAATTGCCCTAAACATCCTACGAAATTGTCAAATTCACTGCCCTCAATTGAATACAAAAGTTCCTGTTGGTGTCTGATGGATTGTTACCAGATTCTAGGTGCTATGACATCCTTCTTTGGTGATCTGATATCACCACAACCTTTTCTTTATTTTGTTTAGTGACACAGACTACCCTTGTGGAACGTAACATTAACATTTTTTGTATTAACTTATATTGGTTGAGAAACTGAAATGGACTTTATGGTAGTTAATTTATGATTGACAGATTTATGTAATGCCAATTTAATCTGTCTGACATTCTTTACATTGTTTATATGTTAATTTCCAATTTTTTTAAAACATAAGAATAGGCTCTTAGATTTCGAACTTTTCACTATCTGTCACTATTATCTTGGAAGCAAGGACTGTAATTTCACCCATAAAGGTATGGTATGGGCAGTACAATTGGTCCAACATTTTCTGAAACCTGGACCAGCTGATTTTGGGTGAAATCAGTGGTATAAGGCATACCAGCTGGGACACCTACTGTACCAGGTGGCACAGCCAAAATTCGAAATGGTACCAGTCAGTAACAGTTGTACTGGTTGATAACGGTCCACTTTCGACTGGTACCATGTGCCAACAGTTGAATTTGATCATTGGCCCACTTTTAGAGGTCATTTAACGCCCTCTTGGCTGCCTCCTCTCACCCTCTCTTACTTTCATTCACTCTCTTTCTCACACACTTTGTCGCTCTCATTTCTGTCTTTCTCACTCTCAATCTCACTTCTTACCCTTTTTCTCACTCTTTTGATTTCAAGTTGTGATTAATGGAGGTTGATTTGAATCAAAGTGGCTTGGAATTTTGAGATCAGGTGGTAGTTATCTTCAATTTAAGATTTTCACCTAACGTCTATGTGTTTTATCATAATTTCATGTAATTAGCCTAAGATTATTGGTAATTATTGATTGATTAGGGATTAGTGACTAGTTAAGTCCTAATTAGAGGTATTTTAGCATGAATGCAATAGAGTTCTTCAATGGGTCCGAAGAGATAATAATTTCTAACTTTGTTCACATTAGTTTAGAATTTCTATTGCTTGATATCTTAGATATACTTTATTGAATTTATATACCAAAAACATATGAGAAGAAAATTTTGAAATATTTTTTTTTAATTTCAACTGATTTTTCAGCCATCTTCTCGAAATTCTAGTATGTCCGATGTACCATGTGTCGCTACATCGATACTGACTGGTATCAGTCCAGCCATGGTTGGTATAGGACAACAGTCCTTGGAATAATTTAAATACTTTATTAAAGTTGTTTTGGCTTTGAGAGTTTAGATGCTTTATTAAAATTATTATGCTTTCTAGTTTTAGAGTAACTTCTTTACAGGATTATGTTGAAAAATGGGGATTAAAATGAAGATTATTAACTTCACTCTCCAGAGAATGATTATCATTTTTTTTTACCCATATTATCATACATCAATCTGTTCTCGATCTAATCATCCATATTTCTTTTCATTTCTGAAATTTAGGTTCCTTTTTGAAACTTTCTTTCAGATCTGCAGTTGCATGGGGATGATATTTATTACTCATTGGAAGATGATCAACAAGATGGTGTTCAACATGAAGTAAGCTCTGCCCACCTTATTAATCATAATGCAGTTGTTTACAACTATACATAAATGCTAATTATCCATAATTTTGGTTTTAATTTTTATTAAATTCATTTTATCCAAAACTTTTCTATCATATTTTAACAGCAAATTGAATTTTATTTTTAGAAGATTTTCATACATTAGGAAGAGTTTTGTAATGTTATTTTTTTTGCAAAGCAATATATGTATCTTTCTTGTTTAACAGTAGATTCACGTGCAACCACTTTCATGTGCATATATAAAAATGTGAACTTCATTTGGTTGCCTCTTGGACACACTGGATGTGATTGCTAGAGAGTATTTAAATATATGCGATCTAGGACCTTTGTTTTTTAATGGGTAGAACTAGGCTTTGTTTCTACTTTCTAGATCAATTCCTAAAGTGGCCATCTGGATGCATATCCACTATAACTTTTTTTCTGCAGTAGATCTGATATTCTACATTGGAGTAGGCAAAAACCCCAATGGTCTCTTTTAACCATTCTTCCTAGTTGACAGATAGCTGTTAAGTCTTGTTTGCTTCATGATGCACTGCAGTAAGTTTTTAATTTGGACTTCTTCCTGACATTTTTCACCTAGATGGCCTGTCACTTTTTTAGGATGTAGCGCACTGGAGCTACAGTTCTTGTCACTATAATGTTGTTGTATGTCACAATGCAATTGACTGAAAAAATACCAATTATCACAATGTAACTATTGGTTATGAGATCCAAGATGGCAGGAAGATTGTGAATATGATGCACCACTATTATATTTGACAGCATGTAGGCTCCATCTCATCTTCTTGTATGAATCAATTGCCTTTTTCTTTCCTATCTTTGCAGCCACAAACAAGCTGTATGGATCCATGTATTTCGTGATCTGTGTCCCTGGTCGCATGTCTGAAATATTATTCCTAGGTCCGCGTACCACCTGTTTGCGTGTGCATAACAGGAACATGTAACTGTTCATGCCAGCTACCATTTGTAGAAGTTCTGTTGTCCATGTCGTTTCTATCTTCATGGACCTCATGAGATGCATATTATGAGGGTGATGGTGTCTCATTGTCGAACTGGATATATTGCTTGTCACTTGCATTAATAGTATTAATTGACTGTGACACTTTACCTTGCTGTGAAGATCCAAATGGAGAAGATCTTGGATAGATCCACAAGGATGTAGTCTTCATCCTCGCAGATGTAGCTTAGATCCTCAAGGTTCATGCCTATTTTAATTAGGGAAAAAGGTCTGGATGGAAGACATTAAACAAATCCCAACATAACTGCAACAAACAAAAGAGATTACATTAAGAAATTAGGCTTGGATGTTTACCTAATTTGAAAGAAAAAACGGACCAGATCTTAAAATTGAACCTTCTTGATAAAGTGAGCTCTTTAAAGATTTGAGAGAGTCTGAGAGGAGTGTGAGAAGAGGAGTTAAAGAGGGTTGTTTAGCCCTCTTTAAAGACCCCAAGGAGACCCCAGCATGGGTCTCTTGGAGTAACCGAACCAGAAGGTGGCTTACTGCATGGTCCAGGCTCAATAATGGGCAAAAACCAAATGGCAAATATGGTCTTAGTTGGTTACCGAGCAGTGACCCTTGAAGCTGACCCAAGCCACCCGAAAAGGGCTGGCCCACATCCCGGTTCACCATCGGACTGGTATTTACCATCCAATATGAATTGGTCATGGTGGTTTTTTGAACCATAATGTCAATTTTTATGCCCCGGAAGTTAATTTTTCCAGTTATCAGTGTCTTAAATTAGAACAGATCTCTACAGGATCCCAAGAAACAGATCCAAAAATTTAAGATATATGAAATCCAAAAAAGGATCCAGAAACCAAGAAAAGTATATATGAGTTTGAAAAGGAAAAAATGGATCTTCAGTTTCCATTATTATTATTATCTTGGATAGGTGAAGGATCAAAGTGAAGAGAGAACGGGGGGTGGCGCACACAAGACTCATGTGGACCTGTTGGGGGTCTGCTTTTGGAAATGGTGTTTCATTTTCACTTCATTTGGAAGGTGAGAAATAGTGAAATATATTAGTAGATGGGCACTCAGTTTCCAAAATGACTTCGACCTTAGTTCTCAGATGATGTAAATTATTTCTAAGAAACTGGGCTTTGTGGCGTAAGTTCATTTTCTCTGCTGGTTTTCAGTTCTTTAAAGCAAACAGTTAAAGCAGTTCATCTCCATTGTAATTTCGCCTTGGGTAAGCCACTTCCTCCAACCAAGATACCCCAATGCTTTAATAATTATGCCAAACTCTGTTGCATGCTGACTTGCTTGGTGATGATCTGTGACCAATATTGCTTCAACATTCATGTCAATGAAAAATCAAAGCATATTAATATTTAAATGTAGTTTCTTGCTTCAACATTTATTCTGTACTGTTGAAGCCTTTGAATTCATGGTTGTTTGAATCTCAAGTATTTATCGCTAAATTATAAATTGTTGCCTTAATTTATTAACCAAAAATCCTATGCATTCGTTTTCATCTATAATTATAGTTTTTTTGGAAGTAAAGAACATATAACATATTGTTTTTCCCCCTTCTGCTAATAAGCAATGTAATTCTTGACTGATGTAGATTCAAATTAAAACAGCTTTCACCACCAGCAAAGTGAATGAGCATTCATATGATAGGTCTTCTAATAGTGGGCCAAAGTACCATGAAGGTGACAATATAAATTCGTTCCCAAGGCATAGGCTTGAGGATCGCCTTGATACATGGTATAGCCAATTTCTTCGTGAGTATCGAATGAGACATCATACATTCCCGTATTGTGACAAGGAACCACAGAAGAGAACATCTGAGGGAATGTCTATGTTCCTCAAGCTATGTGATACACATAAAAGGAAGAGACAAACATTTAAGGGGGATCAGAATGTGGCTTCTGGGGTTCCTATGGCAGAAAATGGATCTTCTGTGCATTCAAAGAGTGCTTCTAATTTAACTAACTTGACTGATGAAGACTATACCTTTTTTCCAGAAATAATGTTCCCTTCTAATTGTGTACCTGATAGTGCTATCCCACCAAGCAATGGCACAGAGAAGAATCAGAATATTGAAGTTCGTGAGGTTCTTGATAATTTGCCTACCATAATAAGCCGGAGCCCGGCGATGATTGAAAGGTTTGGCATCATGCCTGAATATCATAAGGTTGGAGGTAAATATAGGGGAAAAGATGGTTCTGGAACGGAGAAAAAGCCACTTGGTCCTGAGGAAGCATCCAAGATGACTCGCAAGGTAGTAGCGAGTACATTGGCAAAGGTGGGTTTTGAAGGTGGATCTGAATTCTCGGTGGAAATTTTCTCAGAAATTTTGAGTAGTCATATCTGTAAATTAGGCCGCAGCTTGAAGCTTTTGAGTGATAGCTACAGAAGGCAGTTCTCATCAATTGAACTCCTCAAGATGTTTTTGCAAACTGCAGGATATAGGTATGTTTGTTACTATTGTGCACTCATGTATGCATCTGATCTCAAGTGCTTGGTTGTCTCTTTCTCTTAAGAGACTGGACGTGGTAAACTTTTTCTCCTCAAGTGTCTTTTTTTTCTCCTGTGGTCAAGACATTGCATCATACAACATGAAACATTAGAAAATATATATCTTTCTAGAAGATGTTAGAAACAAAGGTATTGTTTCTACAAAGAAAATGCAAAACAAAAGTTAATAGAAAAGGCCAATCTGAAAAAAGGACTCAACATAAGCTTGGCACCTACAGGGTAAAGACCTTTATTTTAGTCCACTTTTTGAAAAGATATTCTGTATTATATGTTTCCCATGTTTGTCCTCAGAAGCATCGGCTCTTCTTAGTCATGGAAATAACTTCTTTTCTTGCAAGGACAAGATTGCTAATCTTGACTCTATCCAAACCCGGCATTATTGGATCTGCATGCACTGGTCTGCTTTTTAAGTTTGTCTGCAAGTGCTACTGCAAATATTAATTATGCTCTTTACTACTGTTTTCACCACCATGGGTATTTTGGTATTTGAAACAGCATAATACATGTTCAACTAAACTTCAGTTTTTACCAAGAATTGTGCATATCTAATTTGTTCTAGTTTTGGAACTAGAAATTCTGCTTATGTAGAAGCAAGCTTGGTAGAATCGCCAGATATGAGGAATCATGTTGCCATGACACATACCAAATATATCTAGCCATTGTTGATGCATTATGTTCCCTGTAACATGCTTTCATGTTGCTCCATGGAATATGTTAGCAAAGGTCTGACTTTTGTATGAAATGGTACATGGCACTTGGCATGTGTAACTTATGGAAATTATACTGCATAAGCAATCCTTAAAATTTGCAAAATAAGCAAATTTTATGTCTACTCTTTCATTGAGATTGATGTGGTTGGCTTATTATCTAGAAGGCTGATGAAGAATCTTCTCATGCATGCTAACCTTGAGAGTTAATTTCCAATTCTACATCTTTGTTATGAAGTGCTTTGACAAAAGCTGCCTGTTGCCAAGAAGATAGAGTTATCTGACTATTTACTGAGCTCTGCAAGGTTATAACATAGATTGTATTTAAATCACATAGTTTCACGGGTGATAACTTTCTTTGACGATGTGAATAAATTATATGAAGAACAGTATGTTGGCTTATTTGGTTCTTTGGGTTGCAAAACCAAATTATGAGCAGCAAAATACATATTCTGAATGTCTATAAAATAGTAATGTGAGACTCTAGATTTTCAACTAGAAAAAGTGAATATAATAAAAGGTAATCCATTTACTAGGTGATATCTAAATGAGGCTTTTCTCCTGATTGAGCTTATGTAGTATTATGTTATTCCTGTATTGGTCAACTTTTCCCCCCTATTCAAACAAGGCTTGTGATGATTTCTTATTTAGCAGTAACCTTGGAATCTTATCAGAAGTTATTAAGGATGGTAATAAGGGCTTCACTCAGCATGCACATCAAAATGTTCGTGTGATGCAATCACCACAACAGAACATGATTTTGCAAGCTCAACAAGTAAGAAAATTCCCCTGTTGCATATTTTATTAGTTGAATACTTCTGCTCCTGGCTAATACAGTTTAAAGAAAAATGTTCTCAAGGGTTGTACCAATAAGTTCTGTGTTTTTTCTGTGTGAGAAGGCTGTATAACTTGGCATTGCATTCCTTGACCGAATTAGCTCATGTGGTCCTTGTACAAATCTAAGAACTAAGTGGAGAATACAATTTGTACTATGCTTAATTTTTTATGGTCATGATTTTGATTTAATCATGACAATTGCATATCTTAGTGAGTGTATTAATCTCAGGTATTTTATGTTTCGAGTTTTGCATTTCCTGGAATGTCTTTTAAGTAGTTGCAGGCCCATGCTATACATGGATTGAACAATATAGATAATTAATGATCGGTCAAACTATTTTACTGAAAGTAAATTGATAATGATCGTGACTAAAGGCTACATCCATTACTGCACGCAATCCTACATAGTAAGTAGTTTGACTATATAGTTAATGAGTGTCTTGAGCTTTTCTGGTCATACTGTTGTCAAGCCTGTTGACTCCTAAACCTGACCATCATTTCTTGCTCTTGAGATAATGCTTGCACTGAGGAAGAAAATTGTCTAGCGGATGCCGCAATCCAATTCTCTAGAGTGCTCAAATTATGTTTCTTTTTTGCCATGAAACAAAAATAAGTAGATCTGAGGTCTTGATCAGCAATTCATTGATGAGAATCAATTCCATACAATAGTAGTAGACAGTATGGTAGAAAAGGATTATATAGTTCTTTACTTCTTTCAACCATAATATCCAGCTAGATCATTTCATTTAAGATTTTATACCTGTCCTCTTCATTCTCTTAGCTTTTATTTGACTATTACATGGTAGCCTCATCCTTAATGTTAATATCATTTTATAAATGTAACACAGTGAACAAAAAAAAAGCCTTTTAAACAATGATTGCCTTGCCATTTAAGATTCAAATGTAAAGCTCGAATTTCGTGAAATAGTGGGGAGGATTCCTAATTGTATTGCTTCAATCATATGAAATCATAGAAAATATGGCACATAGAAATGTTTGCACACCCCATTTTACTCTCTCTATCTTTATGATTACTTCTTAGAAGGCAACTTTTTTTATGGCTATAAGTTTTACTTTTTAGTTGGTCCAGATGCATAAATTAAGAAGTTGAGATGGAGTTGAAGATGAAATGGAGTTGATTTGAGAAGTTAAAGTGGATTTTCCTTTATTGATTAATTGCTTTTGGAGTTCATATACAGTTGTAAGTGTTAATTTTTGTGTCAACATATATAATAGCCAGATGAATCCATGTCATCAAAAGATTGGATTAACAAAGAGGAAATGCAATCATCACAAAAGGTAGCCAGATGTATCCTTCCTAGCAAAAAGATTGGAGATTTGTAGGGGGAAGCTATCATCAGAAGGGCATTAGAGATAATTATAGGAAGACATACAGATGAGAGTTTCAGCTAACTTCTTTACAATGAGTTCATAATGTTTCCAAGAACAGATTGCAACTTGAAGTTTGAGAATATTTATCTTCATTAGGGTTTTGAAAATGTTTATGGTTATAAGAAACAGGTGTTCTTCCCTGAAAGTAATGTTTTGCAATTGAACTTGCAGTAGATACTCATAATAGATTCCAGTCTGCCATTAAAATGTAGATACTTTGAATTGATTGCCATGTGTATATCTTATACATATGGAGACGGTTTGTTGGATACTTTTAAGAATGTGCTGGATACCCCTGAAAGTATTTAATCTTCAAAAAGTTATTGACAATTGGACACTTGAGGACATTTCACATATACTTCGTGAGATAACTTTCATTTTTCTTGATTATTGATATTTTATTTTCATCAGATTGATATATGATTGGTTAAATCTTTGTAAATTGTTTGTACTAAGTACTAGTTTATGGTGGTTGTAGTCAAAATAATTATATGATCATCATTTATGATAAGTATTTGGTATTTTATTTATATTCTTGAAGGTACAATATTTCTTTTGTATGATGAATATGTTAGGGTGCTAATTAATTACTTGATATTGTCTATCATGACATGTAACCAAAATTCAAACATTCTAGGAATTGATAAGCCTTGTCACGTATATTGTGCTTATATATTTAAACATTTTTATTTACGTAACCATTCTATATCATATCTTATTTCCAAAGATTTTATGTGCCAACATATCCATGTATCATATCAGTTCCATGTGTGTACATGCTTACTTTTTTCCTCAAAAGGTTGTTTCCTTTTTTCTTCCTCTTGTGTGTGTTTTCAAACAGTAAGAGAACTAAATTAGATGTTTACAATAGATCCAGAGACAAATGCAAATGCAACAGATGCAGTTGCTTCATCCTCAGAACTTGGCATTTCAACAGCAGCAGCAATGGGACAAATTACGCCGCCGTCAAGTAGCCACTCGTGGCTCTATGGTCATCATGGACAAAGATCAACCCATGGTGGATGTCAAGTTAGAAAACATGACGGAATCTCCAATGGAGAGCATGTTCAGCACACTTAATAAACAACAACAGTTACAATTACGACACCAGATATCTATGTCAAATCAGCATGCTCAATCAGGCCAGCAGTTTAAACAAATGTCTAATGTCCAACTTCCTCAACTACAAGCACAGTACGACTACGATGATGCATTTTCTTGACATGCTTGGATCACATCTTTTATACCGGTGCTTTAGATATGTAATTATGGACTCTTTGTCTTCCATTGCAGGAATGCGTATAGCATGAGAACACAACCAGTGAAAGTGGAGGCCTCCTTTCATGAATTGATGGGTGGAGATTCAACAATAAAACATGAACCTGAGCACAATAAACTAACATCACCTCAACAATAGAGACCTTCACCATTGGTGGTTATTTAGGAACTTATCATGGTTACTGTCATTGTGCATATTATTGTGTTGTCTATTTTGATTCTAGTCATGTACACATCCTAAGAAGAGGACAAAATAGGATTAGATCGTTGTGTAATCCTGAACATTGCAAAGGGCTAGTGGAAGCATCAGAAAATACTGGATCCCATCACCAGAACGACTCTCCTTCCTGAGAATTATGTAATGCTGACCATTGCAGAGGGCTAGTGGAGAGCATCAGAAAATACCGGAACCCATCACCAAAATGACTCTCCTTCCCTAAGAATAGCTCAATTGGGGCAAACACAAAAGTGACTGTGTGTTTGTTTTTGGAGGCATCCAAAAATTGCACGACACTTGTTCTTTCAACAGATAGCGCTATCTACATGTTTCCCTGTTACATCTAGAAGCATCAACTTCTGTATTTATATCTCATCAGTTATTGCTTGTACCAATGGAGAAACTAAACACATTTAAAATCATGTGATTCTTATTCTTGGTTGCTGTATATTTGTGCTTGTGGTTTCTCCCTTTGCCTATAATATGCTTTCGGGTGCCACAAAACTAATTGGTAAATTTGTGAACATGATGGTTGTGAACATGATTTCAATGGGCAAAGCATGTGTATCTTATCAAAGAAAACACAAGCTAATTCAAGAGTCAGTGACCCCAATAAAGATTGGGGAAGGCCGTGTTGGAGAGGCTCCTTGCAATTGGAAGAGACATGGAAGCCATCTCTTCGTTGCCATTCCCAAGAAGATTTGCTAAACAATTCATACTCTTCTCTTCTTTTGTGATTCCGAGTATTATTGTCATCCTTATACTTTTATCATCTTTTTGTTGTCATCTTGTTGGATCCATGATGTCTTTCTCACAAGCTGTATCATCGAAGATATAGTCACCCTCATCCTCTCATTTGCATACACGTCCGTGCATTCTTTAGGTTTCTTGATAGTCGAGGCTTGCATGTACTTTGAAGATGAAGTCAGTGAAAGAGTTTTATTTAGTAGATCACCGAGATTTATTTAGTAGATCACAAGTTCTCACAAGATAATCCTATAATAAAGATCGATGTTTTTTTATCCCTTGACCAAAAACAGATCGATCGGAGGATAAGGAATTCATATTCCGTCCAAAATTAAGAGTTCATTGCTCTATAAATATTCTATGTAGCTCACTGTTTTCATGTATGTGGTAGCTGAGTGTTCCTCTGTTTTCTCTAATATATCTAAATATATAAAAAAAATCTTTTGCTTTGAAATAGAAAATGTAGAACAAGCTTTAGGGTTTTTTTTTTAAATTATATTTCAGTAATTCAATGTATATGAGTAAAATATGTTGGATGATGTGAATCTTATGTCAAATATTTTTTTTTTTGTTTTCTGAATTTGTTGTTTCATTTGCAAGTCTTCTTCTTCTTCCTCAAAAAATATATTAATAGGAATTGACATCTCGTGCATAGCACGTGCAGGGTCAAGTCTAACTAAACCTGGTCGAACAAGACATCCGGTCGAATGGGTCAGACCCAACCGCTCTCTGTCGCGGTCCAATCCAATTCGACTCAACGCGCAAAGATGGCTGGCGATGGCGACGTCTAAAGAAGAGATCGCGATGATAGTGATGCGAAGTGACGTAAAGGCCCCCACCACATAAAGTTCGATCCGCTTTGGTAAGGACACAAGTAAACGCTCGAGTCACTCGATCCCCTACTGCCCTTTTCTACTCGGATTCCCTGCACGCCCGACTGGAGCAAAGCACCATGGTTCTCCTCTCCGTAACTGACACGTGTCCGAGGAAAAAGGCCCCCTTACGTTCATTTCGTCTTTTCTGACTTATCTTTTATATATAATAATATGTCAAAATAAAAATTTATTTAAAGACATCCGACGGTTAATTGAAAAGCCTTACGTTCTTTTGGTGCCAAAAGTTGCACCACCGGTGGATCAATTATGGATCGATCCATATGAAAAGAGAAGAAAAATAATATTTTAAATATTACAAAAAATATTGTTTGAATCAAAAATCGAAGACGCTTCTCGAAGAAGGGTTTTTGTTTTTTTATTTTCAGAGTTCTATACGATCATGGACACATTCTGACATGGTCAACGCTAGTGGCCGTAGCGTGAAAACGGATATTCTCCGTATTACCCTCGCCTTGGAAATCTGATCACCACATCGGCTGTATTCTATCGTGATGTGGTGGAGTTTGATGTTGACGAAGACAACATCGTCATGTGAACCGCCCACCTCACTGTTTGCTTTGAATAGTTGGAGTGGGTTCAATATACTCAATCGGAGAGCTTCTAATAACATGGAGATAAAGGCTTTGACTTGATTTAAAGATGATATTTTTGGATAATATTGGCATATGACTAGGCTCGATGGTATTATTGGGGTTATATTGAAGGTATGAGAATTGATGAAGAGTTAATGACACCTATTTGATTAAGTTGATATATTTCGGTGTCACTTGGCTATTGGAGGTGATGATGTGCTGTTTGTTGAGAAACCTATGACGATATGATATTATATGTGTAATGAAAGAAAAAAAAAATCATATTTTCACATGAAATAGTTTCTCATTGTTGTGCAAAGATTGGTATGCAAAACCCGTAAAATCAAAAAACCACGTGTGTTAATAGATGTGTGTTACCTAAGGAGATCGTATTTCCCTGAAATCATTCAGATCTATAAGAGAGGATGAAAGAGGTCAATTGTCCTTCTCTTTAACAATAATCCACATAATATGGATTACGAAGATACTCCTCAAATCACTGCACAAATCTCCTTTCCACGCGCACCACGGGATAGAAGGGGTTGGCCCTTCTTGTTGTTCACACACCCTAAATAGGGGCTGCTGGCTGAGGAGGAGAGGGGAAGAGGAGAATAAGAGGTGGTAGCCAAAAAAGGTCTAGCTTATGGCTCTTTGGTTCCCTCCTATTTATAGAGGTCTATATAAACTTACCTTAATGAATCCTACCATATTGGGTATTAGATATACATCCAGCTACCCAAGTCACTTAGATTAATGGATCTCTATCAAATAATCTCTTATTGGCTCTTATTAGATCTCATCCATAGGATCCAATAATTCAAGAGCTTATTGGATATCTAATAAGATAGAGACTCCGACGGATATTTTATATTCGAACCTTTACTCATTGCAACACCTATCATATATGTGGGGAAATATAGGGGTGACATCGCATGCGCAGCAAAAGAACAGAAAATAAAAATCCTAAATTAAAAAAAAAAGTTTTTATCATCGTACGAAGATTAGTATGTACAAACCTGTGAAATTGAAAATCACGTGTGAGATAGTTATGTTACTTAGGGAGATCATATATCCTAAAATCCTATAGACCTGTAGGAGAGGAAGAATGAGGTCAAGTGTCCTCCTCTCTAGGGGTGATCCACACGGTAGGGGCTGTGAAGATATTCCTCAAATCGTACTATCTGACGAGGATAAGGGGAGAGGAGAATATGAGGTGACAACTAAAAAATATAGCATATGAGACCAGCAGGTATGACATGTTCCTCAAATTGCTACTCAAATCTCCTCAAATAGCATTTACACTATATCCCTAGTGTCTCCACACGAGCAATTATGAGACCAGCTATCTTCATCATGTGGATGAGTATATAGTACATCAATCTATCTGGTTATCTCGATGTCTCTCTCAAGTAATCTATGATTAGGATTATTTAGGGTCTGTGTTTAAAGGTGAATCGGTCTCATTATCGTGATTTCATTATAATCTAATTCTCATTGCACAAATCCATGGACATCGTAATATATATGCAATAAGCAATATAAAGTGAGAGAATGTCATAATAATAATAAGCAAAAAGATTACGTATCATGTCGCACGTGTTATCACTCACGTGATTGGCTTGTAGGGCACCAATGACTAGTACAAAGAGTGGAGTACTCATACAGGACATCCTTGGTGTCTCAAGTCTAAGGACCATGTATACCATTAGGAAGACATAATCACTATCTGACAATGGGGTATCATCAACCATCTAGCATTCCGTGAATGAATTAATTAGTGAACTCATTCTTCAATGAGCATATGCACTATAGCCCAAGTGTCCCCACATGAGCATCTATGAGGCTAACTACTTCAATCATATGAACGTGTATACTATATAATATTATATTTAGTTATCTTGATGTCCCTCTCGAATAACCTATGATTGAGATTATTTAGGATCTGTGTTTATAGGTGAATCGGTCTCATTATCATGATATCATCACGATCCGATTCCCATTGCATAAATTAATAGAAATCATAATATATGTAAGATGCAATATAAAATGAGAAAAATAACAAATATATAATAAGCAAAAAAAGTATGTAACATGTTACACGTGTCATCACTCACGTGATTGGCTTACAGTACACTTATAACTAGCATTATTAAACTAGAGTAGTAAAGAAGTACAAGTATAGGAAAGAACTACATATGGATATAGTAAAAGGTACACTTGAGTGGGTTTCAGATGTACTCATATACATCTAGTAATGGATGATTATTGTAGTAGATCATATTACAAAATGAGCAGGATTTTAGAAAAGAAAGATAGACTCAATAAAATAGCATGACATGATACAAAGATCATTTGAGTTTAAGAAATAGAATATTAAAAATATTACGTTTAAGAGAGTACCCAATAAAAATTAAGGCTTAGATCTTAGTGTTAACTTATGTGAAGTAAAAAGGAGTTATTAAGGATAATATAAATAACCATATATTTTGAGTTTTTGAAGGGTAGGGATTTTATGAAATAATTTTTCAAATGATGACTAGTGTTATACGATTGGGGTGAGCATGCAGTTAATGCTAATCGTAGGTACTTTATAAGCCAATCACATGAGTAATAGCATATGTGACACGTTGCACGATCTTTTAACTTATTAATATTTTCTCACTTTATGTTTCTTATTACATATATTATCATGTCTATGAATTTATGCTATAAGAATCAGATCATGATGAGATCATGATAATGAGATTGATTCGCCTTTAAACACAAACCCTAAATAATCCTGATCATAAGTTACTCGAGAGAAACATCGAGATAACTAGATAAATTGGTGTACTATATACCCATCCATATAATGGAGACGGCTAGTCTCATATCTGCTCGTGTGGGGACACTATTAATACAATGCAGGTACTAATTGGAGAAAGAGTTCATTGATTGATTCACTCATAGAATGTTGAATATTGATGATACCTCATTGTTAGATAATGAATCCGTCGTTCAAGTTGTTAGATAATGACACACTAAGGATGCCCTATATGAGTACTTCATTCTTTGATACTGAACTTATAGGTCTAGAAGTTTCATATCTAGCATAGCTGGTCATCAAGAGTGGCAACCAACCTTACATGGGTAATTAAGTATCGATAGAAGATCATTCACTCTCAGTATCATGAGATGAATATCCTATGTATTTTTGCTCAAACAAATCCTTGGCTAAGATTATTCGAGAGAGTAAGAGTTCTCTAGAAGAATTTGATTAGAATGAGACTCGAGTAGATTCCGTATGAGCTTGATAATACCATGCTCGATATACGGTATCTAGAATATTAGATGGATGAGGAACTATAGATACATGGTAACTGAGAATGGATATGTCTAATGGATTAGATTTCCTTATATTGTCCGGGGACTGTGGCGTAGTGGCATAATACATTCGTATTCAATGAGTCGAATGAATTATTATAGAGATAATAATTCATTGAGCTAGAAGGAATTATGACATGTATGACTTACGATCAGCTCGATATTAGGCCTAGAGAGTTACACGCATATGGTAGGTATTGCGATGAGTAGAGGTTCGGATATAAGATATTCATTAGAGCCCTTATCTTATTAGATATCCAATAAGACTCTGAATTATTGGATCATATGGATAAGATCCAATAAGAGAAAATGTGAGATTATTTGGTAGAGATTCACTAATCTAATAGGCTCGGTTAGTTGGATGGAGATTCAATACCCAATATGACATGATTCATTATGGTTGAGTTAACATGGACCTCTATAAATATAAAGGAACTAAATGGACATATGTTAGACCCTTTTTAGCCGCCACCTCCTATTCTCCTCCCTCCCTCTCCTCCTTAACCGACAGCCCCAGTTTGGAGCGTGTTGTCACGGACTTAGCTGGTTTTGCCTAAGTCGTGCGGCACCCTTGCGTGTACGTCCGCAAAGGTCAGCCTCCCCGAAGCCTCCCATTGTCCCTTAGGACCAACAAAAGAGAGAACGGGTTAGAGAGAACGCCTCAATCGGGATCCATAAGCAAACATCTCCGAAAAACACTTTATAGACAATGCAAATTACAAACAGACTTTACAAGCTCTGAACAGTTGCACAACAAAGGGTAAAATGGTCCATTATAGACCGAGAATCTCTCGCACGTGTCCATATGACACAACCTTTATTTACAAGCCTAAAGAGGCCACCAACCCAACTAAAATGAGACTATTATGCCTTCGGCCGCCCCTCTACATGCTGTACAAGGCATGAACATGCCAAAAGACACGGACATACATAAGCATTACATCAAACATCCTGTTTCGAAGTTTGTCCGTGATAGTGTGGACAGCAAGAAAGGCCGACCCCTTCTTGATCACGTGGTGCGCGTGGAGGGAAAGATCATGCAGTGATTTGAGGAGTGTTTTCATCACATCTACCGTGTGGAACACCGCTAGAGGAGGACAGTTGACATTCTTCATCCACTCCTATAGATCTAAAATTTTATAAGGATATACGATATCCATAGATAACAAATCTGCCTTGACACGTGCAATTTTTGTTTTACGTTTTGTCTTACGCACAATCTTCGTATAGTGATGATAAACTTTTTTTTGGCAAATATGATATTTTTATTTATATATTCTTCCACTGAACATATGATGCTCTATCTAGGTTTCTCAATAGTTAATAAGGTAGACTATAGTCTAAAAAACTATTGACCAAAAGGTTAGTGGCATGAAATCTAAGTGTAGGAGGGTAGTCTCAATCATGTGTTGGTGCTTTCATTTGACATAGCCAACTAGTTGAGATGTATGTGATAGTGACTTGATATATTGTATATAATATGTTGAGAGGTAAGTTGTTAAAGCTTGGAATTCACATCCTAGAGTAAATTGTTTTAATGCTATAGTAGAAAAAATTCTCGATCACCTTTCTAAAATGAATAATGTAACACCCCTGATTAGTCCCACATCGAAAGTGGGCAAGATTAAGATTGGCTTATAAGGGTTTGATGAGTGTACTACTATCAACTTCAGCTTAAGTATTTTGGTCAGTGGTTTAGACCAAACGAAGTTGATAGGCCAGTTAGCTCATCAGGCTCGGGTCATTATATTTGGTATCAGAGCTATATTTGGTATCAGAGCTGACCTAGCATTTGGGCATGATGAGGGGGCTACCCGTAGACGGAGTCAGAGGACTCGTCACGGCGTGAAGCCACCACTGGACTACGCCTCACATGCACTATGCTAGGGTCTGATCTGGGTTATATTTGGGTGATTGTAACACTCACTATGCTAGGGTCTGATCTGGGTCTGATCTGGGTTATGTTTGGGTGATTGTAACACTCACTATGCTAGGGTCTGATCTAGGTTATGTTTGGGTGATTGTAACACTCCTGATTAGTCCCACGTCGAAAGTGGGCAAGATTAAGATTGACTTATAAGGGTTTGATGAGTGTACTACTATCAACTTCAGCTTAAGCATTTTGGTCAGTGGTTTAGACCAAACGAAGTTGATAAGCTAGTTAGCTCATCAGGCTCGGGTCATTATAAATAAAGACTATGGTAACCTTAAATTTATATCTGAGAGGATATAGTCATGTATATATAGTGAAATAATTAATAAAAATCATATAAAATCTAAAATTATCAATTGGAGTAAGGCCCAAACATCAGTGTAAATGATTTCATAATGAGTAATAATTTTACTTAATTTGAAAGTTAGAAGGGAGTAACGAGAATTTAGCTATTGTTGAATGGAGGATGACAGATGACCAAGGTAACGATGTCACACATCGATTAGAGCAGTAACTGAAGCAAGAACGATTAGCTAGGTGTTTTATGAAGCTAACGACCAATCATAGATGTTGTCTTTATTTTAATCTCAAACTAATGATGCCCTAGTGTTTAGATCCATTACAAAAGATGAGTCGAAAAAAAACTCAATAGATGTGTTATTTTGTTTGTAGAATTGAAAGATAGAAATAAGGTTTCTTTGTGTAAGGTGCATACAAAACATATTGAGCATAAAAATATTTGTGCATAAACTAAGTATTATAGAACCAATATAAGTGTTAGAGATTTTCTTATCACCACTAATGATGATATCATCATTGCCTCCAATGATATGACATAGGAGGTCAAATTTGAGAAGTGAATAAGAGAGGTTTTGATCTCAGATGTGCAGAATAAGACGATCTCTTCTTTCCTCTTCTCCTGAGTCATTCTTTCGATCGTGAGTGCTGATGGCATAATCGAGAGGATGATGGAAGATAATGAACTTTTATCGAGAGGTCAATAGTATATCTAAGGTGCTAGCGAGTTTAGCGATTGACGAAAAGGAGATGAGGACGTCGTTGATGATGCTCGGTGGTAGATAGGAGCAAAGAGAATGCCCACTAAGTAAAATTGTACAATAATGGAGGATTATTAGAGAAGCTGATCAATCACTAGAAGAGGCTCATTATCGTTTATCACCTAATGCCAATCTTCTTGAAAGAATGAAAGTTTTAGGTCTGAGTGTGAATGATTATTATTACTTTATAACGAGTTTAGGCGTAATATATGAAATGTATTTATTGACCAATGTGTCAAATAAGAGAAGATTTATTTGTTTTGAGAGTAGTTCAACCGAATCCATTTTAGGATATTCACATATTGAAATAAATAGAATGAGATTATAACAATCGATCGAATTAAGTAACAAACTCCGGATGTATCGAGAAGAACATAAAATAAGAAGAAGAAAAAAAGAAAAATTAAGGTTTACCATGAGACAAAAAAAAATCCAAGGTATCTCAGCTATATATGTCTATGAGGGCACGAAATACACCTCCTTGGATAGCTCGAGCATAAGAGCACCTTATAGGTATTAGGTGAGAACCTCTACAGGTGGCCAGAAGATGGGTGAGAACCTTAATCTTTGGCACTAATGGCTCTCATGAATTGGTTTTTGGATAAATCGATGATGCAAAAAATTGCAAAGGAAGCAAGGTGGTGCCTATATAAATCCTTCACCAAGTTCTGTCTTGACCTTTTCAATGTTGGCTTCTCTTTGGGACCTTTGGGGTTAGGTTAAGGTTAATTTTTCGATACCTAACTGGAAGGGGACTTAAGCATACTTGATGCCTATATATTTGTCCTCCCTTAGGAGGATTAAAGATTTGCCTTGCTCGATGCCTCCTTGGAGGTTCTCTACGGGATCTCTTGGTGGACCTCCACCATCTTAAAAGTCCTATGGGTAGACCACAAGAGACTAAAAGTTTGGTTTGTCCAAATTCTAGAAAAAAGAACCTATCTTTCTAGCTTTATGGAATATTCTCTATCTTTGAAATCATTTTGGGTCATCAAGTAATATGAATTAACTCTCTTGTACACCTCGAAAGCATTAGTGCAAAAGGTTAATGTAACGTTGGTATTCCATGTAAGCATAAAAATATTTTATATTATTATTATGTAAAAAAATTAATAATAAAATTTAAAATCAAATAATAATAGATTTATCTTAAATGTATACCTTGCAATGATATTCAGAAAGTTCTTATCTAATTTACGGATACATCGTCGTTGGATCCGAAAGTGATATCAATGTCGATCGGTAAGGAGAACTAGACTCACTTTCTCCTTTCTTCCTTTCATTCACAAGACCACTATGAGCGATGAATTAAAGACTTAGAGAGATGAGAAAATATTTATAATATCTCAATAATTGGTTGTATTAGTCATACTCGTATTGTGTTGTGTGTTGAGTTCCTAGGAGGTTTTGTCTATTTATAGACAAAAACAGAGAGTCTAGGATAAGTAATTTGGAGAGTCCCTCTTATCTCTTAAAAAATCTTATTATAATTAAACTTTATTTTTATTAATCGATGATCATAATCAAAATTCAATCATATCCATAATATATCTTAATTAATTAGATATGATAAGATAATCTAACATAATAATATTTTTTAATTACCATTTGATTAATATAATAAAATAACAGTTGAGTGTCATTTCGACCGATAAAATTCACTACTGAAGGAACTCTAAGATGAACAGGTGAAGGGGGGATTGAAACTCAACTTATGGGGGGAACTCACAAGGAAGGATGTGTAAATCTATCTTGTACTCAGTAAGCATATGCACTCATCTCAAACAAAAGCATCTTATGCTTATGATACAACCTTCTCATGTGTCTGATGTCCTCATCTCGAGTAAAATTATCCATAGATCTGATACAGCCTTCCCTTCGGAGTGTATGATAGGGCTTTCTTGGCCAAGATACTCTCATTTCGAGCAAATGCATTTATGATACCCAATATAATCTTTTTTAACTAAAGAGCATCACTCATCTCAGCCTTAAAACCATACTACATGGATGCTCGACAAGAAGACCAACACTAACGTTAATCCACATCCAAAATAATTTAAAAGGTTTAGATAAAAATCAATAAATAGTTTTTAAGGAATAAAAATACAAAATATAAAAAATATTAATATGAAATCATGTGATTAAATATATAATAAAATATAAATAGTAAGCTAATTAAAAAATATAAAAAATTTCAAATATAAGAATATTGTATTTAAAAGAAATATTATTATGCCTTCCAAAATATTTTCTTTATATTTTTTATGGAACCAAAAATATTTTAATGTTTCATATAGTTAAGCATTATGTCAAAGAAATAAAGTGTTGAACTATAAGTTACTACTCCTTTCAGAAATTTTTTATATTTTTTAAGACTTTAATTTTTTTTAATTTTTGTAGTAGTATATTTTTTATTTTTTATTAATTTGGTATACTTTAACTCATTGACCGGTTCTTAATTCATTGAATCGGACCAAGAAATTATAAACTAAAAGGATATTATTTAGATTTTTAGATAGTATGGACAAAAAAACAATGGAGGCTCTTTAGGAAATTATCAAATCAATTATTTTTTGGAAGTTCACCTGCAAATTCATGAAAAATTTTTGAACTAAAAAAGTTTCTCTAATAGAATCTTAATTTTAAAAAATTATAGCAAGAGAATCTTTTTTAAATATCTATTCTATCTTTATTGGCTATTGCTCTTCACCTCGTCAATCGCCCCCTCTTTATCGCAAACAATTATCTATTGTTCAGATAATTGTTTGGGATAAAGACTCTTCTCTTGTTAGACCCCATTGCCCATAGGTCCTCTCGTCATTGAGGTTCAATGATTCTTTTCAATGTCGATCATGAGCGAGGGAGAAGATTGGGTTTTCACCATAGGTTGGAGGAGGAAAAAAGGATCGGAGTGATCATCTATATATCATCTCTCATCATCTATCACAAGTTGGTGAGTCGTATCTCCTCGTACCATCAATCACAAGTGAGGAAAGAATGACAGGACGGTTTTGTAAGAATTTGTTAAAGATAATTTTTTTTTTTTTTATGAGAATTCATCTTAAACATTACCAATTTATATTTACCCAACATTCAAAGTATCTATATTTAAATTTTTAGTAACGTAGCATAAGTATATTGTCACATAAAGGTTTATGATAAACTTCATTTCTTTATTTTTTATTTTTAATTAAAACATTAAATCTAAAGATATAAATATTTCCTATCCATAAACCGTACAGTAGGTACGGTACGTATCTTCCTTTTTCTAATTTTGTGTGTTTTACTAAAAACGTTAAATCTGAGACAAATGTACTTCCGGTTAATGGTACCGGACGGTACGTTGTTTTCCTATTCTTGTTTCAAAGCAAAATACTTGCCCACGCCCCCGGAATGCATTTTGAGGAGGTACGGAAGGGGACAATTAATGGCGTCGGTTAATTCATCAGAACATAACACAAACACGGTTTGGGGGGGCGTTTGATGTGCACGCACTCGCACTGCTTCGCGCTGCCTTCGTTCTTCAAACTCCCACATCTCTTTAACCGCGAGTTACTTCTGCTCTTCCCTTTCGGTTCTTTCATCTTTCTCGCCTCCTCCTTTTCCTTTGGCCTTTCTGCTCTGCTCATCCAATCTTGGATTTTGTTCCTCCACTTCTTTCTCCCTTTATAAAAATATCCTTTTGGGCTCTCTTTTCGGCGCTCTGCTCCACCTTCAGTGTGGATTTCCACTGCCAACTCTCGCTCCTCCTCTTCTTCTTCTTCTTCTTCTTCTTCTTCTGTTGAGGAGCAGAGATTTGATACGAAGAAAGACTTAGGGAGCGAGAGAAAGTGTGTTTCTTCTTCTGTTGGAGTGCGGGAGAAGGAGAGAGAGAGGATGGGGGAGAAGGATGGCCTCAAGGAGGCTGTCGATATGGATGCCCTCCTCAAGGAAGCTGTCGATCTGGTAAAGATGCGATTTTTATTTCTCCTTCTTTGTTCTTCCTTTTATGATCTCTTTGTGATGTGTCTTGGGGCGGTGGGATTTGCAGGAGAACATCCCTTTGGAGGAGGTGTTCGAGAACCTGAGGTGTACCCGGGAGGGCCTCACCACGCAGCAGGCCGAGGAGCGCCTCGCCATCTTCGGCCACAACAAGCTCGAGGAGAAGAAGGTTCGCATCGGTGTTCCACACTCCCACACCCCTCCGTTCTTCTTCTTCTTCTTCTTCCCTGAAGTCTTAGATGTGGTTTTGGGTGGTCGCAGGAGAGCAAGATCTTGAAATTTTTGGGGTTCATGTGGAACCCTCTGTCCTGGGTCATGGAAGCAGCCGCCGTGATGGCCATCGCGCTCGCCAACGGAGGGGTGCGAGACTCGCATCCACCGTGATAATCTCAGCTCTCTTCTTGGTTTTATTTCGTCTTCTCACAAGTTCCCCTCTTTTTTGTGATTTTCTTCCACAAACAGGGGAAGCCTCCAGATTGGCAGGACTTCGTTGGAATCATAACCTTGCTCGTGATTAACTCGACGATTAGCTTCATTGAGGAGAACAATGCCGGTAATGCTGCCGCTGCTCTCATGGCACGCCTCGCGCCCAAAGCCAAGGTTACAGATAGGACCCTACATCCCACTGCAATTACTTTCCATGTTAAATTTTCCAAGCTTCTTTATTCTGTTTCTTATGATTTGGATGGGTTTTGTACAAACTGTTATTTAAGAAAATAGATAACAACTTGAATTGAAAAGAGAGAAAAAAAGGAATCTTTTTGGATGATCTTGCTGCTAATATGAAAAAATTTCAGGTGCTTAGGGATGGTCGGTGGAATGAGGAGGAAGCTGCCATCCTTGTTCCCGGAGATATCATTAGCATCAAGCTTGGAGACATCATCCCTGCAGATGCTCGTCTGCTTGATGGAGATCCTTTGAAAATAGATCAGGTTAATGCCTTTTATTTTATTTTATTTTGTAAGCTAATTTTCTGCTTTATCTCATCGTCTTTTGATGTTTTCTTCCTAGAGTGCCCTTACCGGAGAGTCTTTACCAGTTACCAAAGGTCCTGGAGATGGTGTGTATTCTGGTTCCACTTGCAAGCAAGGTGAGCTCGAAGCTGTTGTCATTGCTACAGGTGTGCATACCTTCTTTGGCAAGGCTGCACATCTCGTGGACTCCACTAACCAAGTTGGGCACTTTCAAAAGGCAAGTTTAAGACGTCTGCTTTTTATTTTTCTCCCTGGCATTCTGCCTTTTCAGTTCTGTCAGATTATTGTGTTTTCTGTTGTAATTTGCTTAAGGGCTTTTGCTGCCAATTTGTCTTTACAGGTCCTGACGGCCATTGGGAATTTCTGCATTTGCTCAATTGCAGTGGGAATGTTTGTGGAAATCATTGTGATGTATCCAATTCAGCACCGAGCATATCGCCCAGGAATTGACAATCTTTTGGTTCTTCTCATTGGAGGAATTCCCATAGCTATGCCAACTGTTCTGTCAGTCACAATGGCAATTGGTTCCCATCGCTTGGCTCAGCAGGTCTGTGAAAATCTCTTGTAGTGTTTTTGGTTACTTTAGTCACCATCATATTCGGGAAGTCCCTTATCCTCCAGTGTGGTGAGAATTTTAGAAGATAAATTGTACTGAACATGTGTTTTTAAATGTTATTGTCTCACTTAATACTTAGTAACTATAACAAAATATTTCAATGTCTTGGACTCGAAGATTTGTGACATCATGGTGTGTATCCTACAATAATCAATATAATGGATATTGGAGTCCAGGAAAGACTGGTAATGAACTGTCTAAGAAGAATCATAGTAGCATAAAGAAGGATTAAAGAGGGCAATGGGAGGTTGCTGTGACTTATTGAACATTGAATTAGAGATTAATTAACTAATGTATTATATTGCTTGATTTTGAGGTAGTTGGGATTTGATGCAGGGAGCTATCACAAAGCGGATGACTGCAATCGAAGAAATGGCCGGGATGGATGTGCTATGCAGTGACAAGACTGGAACTCTTACTTTGAACAAGCTCACAGTAGATAAGAACCTGGTTGAGGTCTGCCTAGACTAGGGATTGCTCATTTGATTCTCCTTTCTATTTACTTTGTATAATGCCCTAGTTTCTCCATCTATTCTCACTTTGACAAATTTACTTCATTTACTAGGTTTTTACAAAAGGTGTAAGCCAAGACACTGTAATTTTGATGGCTGCTAGAGCCTCAAGAACTGAAAACCAAGATGCTATAGATACCGCTATTGTTGGGATGCTTGCTGACCCAAAGGAGGTTAGTTGTTGCTTCTGCATTGTCATACGTGTCTGATTAAAGTGTCGAATCTTATCGTAACTTCTGTTTGTTTCAACTATCATCGGTCTCTTCTTTCTTGTATGTTAAAAGGCACGGGATGGCATTCAAGAAGTTCATTTTCTGCCATTCAATCCTACCGACAAGAGGACTGCATTAACTTACATTGATAGTGAGGGGAAAATGCATCGGGTTAGCAAAGGTGCACCAGAACAGGTATAAGCTTCCTGGCATTTTATTTATTTTTTTCACATAATTTATGGGACCTGATGACCGCTTGTCTGTTATGCTTCAGATTTTAAATATGGCACACAATAAGACAGAGATTGAGCGCAGGGTCCATGCTGTGATCGACAAGTTTGCAGATCGTGGGCTTCGGTCACTTGCTGTTGCATACCAGGTGGAAAATAGATGACAAACACAATTTCTTCTACTGTCTAATGCATTTATCTAGTTGGTTACTGATCCTTTTGACTCTCTAATTGTCTGTTCTCTCCAGGAAGTTCCAGAGGGAAGGAAAGAGAGTCCAGGAGGTCCATGGCAATTTATTGGTCTCATGCCACTTTTTGACCCTCCTAGACATGACAGTGCAGAAACAATTCGCAGGGCTCTAAATCTTGGGGTCAATGTCAAAATGATCACAGGTGTGGTGTCTGTGATAGAAAGTTATTTTTACTTTTCTGCTTCAACTTCCACTTCCTGTAAACTATGAATCACTATGTGAGGTCATTGCTGGGGAAGCAAAATGATTGTGGCATTTTATTGAAAACAAAGTCCGATGCGGTAAATGAAAAGAAGAAAATCATGTGAGGAGTCTTGACTTCATCTATGACATACTTTTGAGATAATCTGGAATATCACCTATTGGATTTATTGGGTCTAGGTTTGAATCATTTCACCAGCAATCAAGACATGAATATTATAAGCTGACATTAGAACAGATCAGAAGACTGCAACTACCATAAAAAGTCACTTTTAATTATGTCATCATATAGGACTTTGGGTGTAAGCTGTGTTACATTACTGAAAGGATGGTGCGTCAGGTCTCATCTAGTTTTGGTGTATGGTGGAAGTGATGCAGTTATGTGGAGTGCAGTTGATGCAATAATCAGATTGCAAAATTCTGTGCTTTCTCTAAATAAATGTGCTTAAAGTATGTGAAATGCTTTGGCTGGACGTTGCATGTATATATATATATCTATTTTAACAATTATTTCTTTAAACATCCGTAAAATATCTGGCCAGTTGCTATTATCATGTTAGATGGGCTAAAGATTTATATCATGCAAATTTTCTTCTTTAATATCAGGGTGGCTGTTCTCGCCCACTAGTTAAGGGAACACTGGTGTTGGTTTCATGTTCTGTATCATGATTGCCTGACTAAACCAGGTTTTACAATTTCAATCAGGTGATCAGCTGGCAATAGGGAAGGAAACTGGTCGTCGTTTGGGGATGGGCACAAATATGTATCCTTCATCTGCTCTGTTGGGACAAAACAAGGATGAGTCAATAGCTGCTTTGCCAATTGATGAATTAATTGAGAAGGCTGATGGTTTTGCTGGTGTATTTCCAGGTATTCTCACTGTTCTTTGCTTAGACAAGTTTCTCACAATTTCATTTCCTCGGGAAGCAATGGTCATATTTTTCTGTTTTCAGAGCATAAGTATGAGATTGTTAAGCGCTTGCAAGCAAGGAAGCATATTTGTGGTATGACTGGTGATGGAGTAAATGACGCTCCTGCCCTCAAGAAGGCTGATATTGGAATAGCAGTTGCAGATGCAACAGATGCGGCTCGTAGTGCATCTGATATTGTACTCACAGAACCTGGTTTGAGTGTTATAATAAGTGCTGTCCTTACAAGTCGTGCGATCTTTCAGCGGATGAAAAATTATACTGTATGTTACAATCTGCAACCTAACTGTTCATTTGTAAATATTTCATCATCTGTCTCGGTTTGCTTCTGCCAGTTCTGATGAGTGATCTAACGTTTTGCAGATATATGCAGTTTCCATTACAATCCGTATCGTGGTATGTTCCAGTCCGTAATTGTCATCATTTTGGTATATTGTATTATTGTGATATTTGAGCATTCTTTTATTTGATATTTTTATGTTTTTCTAGAAAGTGTGCTGTGGAAAGATGATTTGACATACAATTGCTACTTCATTTTCCGAAAGAAAAAAAAAAAAAAAAAACTTTCCATGTGGATTATTTAAAACATTTATGTGAATTTAGTTTTAAGTAACAAGGATAACTTCTTGATTATATGTATCTGGAAACAGCACACTAATGTCATACATGTTTGTTTTTAACAGCTTGGATTCATGCTGCTTGCTCTTATATGGAAGTTCGACTTTCCACCTTTTATGGTCCTTATCATTGCGATCCTCAATGATGGTAATGCTTCTGTATGCTGCTTCCCTTTTTTGCTCAATGGTGACTTAACAGCTCTGTCATTCGTAAATGGTCTAGGACTGTCGATTGTGATAATTTCAATGCATAATCTTGTAGTTTCTACCATATGATAGGCCTCCTGTCATGATAAACTCTTCATTAATATGTCAGGTACCATAATGACCATATCGAAGGACAGGGTTAAACCATCTCCTCTTCCTGACAGCTGGAAACTTGCCGAGATTTTTGCAACTGGAATCATTCTTGGTGGTTACTTGGCAATGATGACTGTCATTTTCTTCTGGGCTGCTTATAAAACTAATTTCTTCCCGGTAAAGCAACTAAATTTTTGACCATAAAGAAAACTGGTCCTGTGAACCTAACTTCAAGCACCTTCATGTCATGAATTATGAAGTTATTGAAACTAATTTCTTCCCAGTAAAGCAACTTAACTTTTGACCTCAAAGAAAACTAGTTCTGTGAACCTAAGTACCTTCACGTCATGAATTATGAAGTTTATTGGTGTTATATAGAGAAACTTGCAGTTTATTAAATGTTTTTTAAAGCTGAAAAACTCTTAATGGTGTTAAATTGCTAATACTAGAGAAGGACTATGTAAAAGTTTACTTGCTTTCCTAAGCTAGTTTGAGTAATATCTTCGAACTAATGCTTGCTAATGCTTTGCAATTGGTCAGCGGATATTCAAGGTCGAAAGCCTTGAAGAAACAGCCCAGGATGACTTCCAGAAGCTTGCATCCGCTGTCTACCTGCAAGTGAGCACCATTAGTCAGGCACTGATCTTTGTGACAAGATCACGTAGTTGGTCCTTTGTTGAGCGACCTGGTTTCTTGCTTGTGACTGCTTTCTTGGTTGCTCAGCTGGTAAGTTGGCTTTGTTCGATGTGCTTGCTTTATGAACTCTTTTTTCGACTTTGTCATCATCTAATACCATGTGCTTTTGCAGATTGCTACTCTGATAGCTGTATATGCCGACTGGGGCTTTACTGCAATTAAGGGGATTGGGTGGGGCTGGGCTGGTGTCATTTGGCTTTACAACATAGTCTTCTACTTCCCACTGGATATCATAAAGTTCCTGATCCGCTATGCTCTGAGCGGGAGGGCATGGGATCTCGTCATCGAACAAAGAGTAATTAATATACGCTTCAGAAACTAATAACTATAATTTTTTTTCACTGAATTCTAAATGACTGAATAATTTGTTCTTGCAGATTGCTTTCACGAGACAGAAGGATTTTGGAAAGGAAGCAAGAGAGCTCAAGTGGGCACATGCTCAGAGAACATTGCATGGTCTTCAACCACCTGATACCAAGATGTTCGGTGACAGGAGCAGCTTCACAGAGTTAAATCAGATTGCAGAAGAGGCCAGACGGAGAGCTGAGATTGCGAGGTAGGACTATAGACATTATGCATTTCATCAACTACAGCATGTTGCGTTTTTTGCTTATTTATCGTTCGATGACAATTCAACCAGTATCGAAACATGTATGTGGTCGAGAATTCCCATTTGCTTACGATACATGGTTATTGAATTGAACATTGTACTTTGCCACACTCCAATTACCTGAACAACTAAATATGCTGATTTTTGCTCTCAACTTGTAGGCTGAGGGAACTGAACACTCTCAAAGGGCATATGGAATCCGTTGTAAGATTGAAGGGCTTGGATATAGACACGATTCAGCAAGCTTACACGGTATGATTCCCAGGTTGTGATATCAAAGGGTTGCAAGCCAGCCACCGATATCGGTCAAATCATCCACCAATGCCGCTGCTGCAGTTGTCTGAAGAGTGAATATGAGTGAAATTTTTGCTACCAAGTTGTGACATCATCCTATGCCTGACCTGATGCAAATTTACATATCATGATGATTATGTAGAACCTCTGTTTTCCATTACGTGTATCTTGTCGAGTGCGATGGTTTTGTCTCATCAGCCATTTTGCTTCTCATTCATCAGTATCCTTTTGGTTTCTGATTTCTGTGGAGTTCCTTCTCAAAGAAATCAAAGTGATAAGTGTTGGGAAGCAACTGCATGTGCTTCAAGATGTCATCAATCACTTGAATGCGTGAAGCACATGGGGTGATGGTTTGAGCATCCTACTTTCTGATGCCACTTTGTGATTTGCATGTGATGTGATCCTACTTGGTTGTGGTTGTGGCCAATATCTCCGAGATGAGTTGGAGTGAAATATTGCTTATAATGATGGTAGGGTCACCATTTTCGATCAACTATTGGACTTGTCACATCAGTAGAACATCTACTATATATTCAGTCATATTGAATGAACCCTTACTCCAAAAAAAAGTTGCCAAATTTGCCAAATTAAATTGATGGTCTAATCATTAGCCGACCTGCCTTGCCTTCGTATCTCAATGAAATGGCATGTTGGTTGATGATAAGAGTATGTACATACGTTGAATCACTTCGAGATTTGTATTGTTATTGCCATAGCATCGTTATGAGAGAGTCAACAGTCCTATGGTTGATGATAAGAGTATGCGTGCAATTCAAGCGTGAGGCTAGGGTGATAGGTGGATTCCTAAGGTTTTGCTGGCATGCAGTGATCGACCCGTAGTCCTTCTGAAGTTTGGTTTGTTTACCGAATGAGGTGTGCCTTGGCCTTGTCTAGTGATACTTCATGTCGTCCCGAATTGCTCTTTAGATGCGTCGAGTCTCACACAATTGATCAGCATTAGGGAATATTCGGACCCGACCCCTTCGACGCTTAAGTCAATAGAGAAAGTGGAGAGGATTTAGTAGAGCTCAGAATAGTTTAAGTTGAGTTTGCCCCCCTCGTTTGGTTTCGAGGGCTAGCTTTTATACCTAATTTGTTGATGGAGGGTGGTCGGCTGCTCATTCCCTCTTTAGTTTCTCATAGGGGTTCATTTATGTCAACAACTAGTGAACACGTCTTCATATCAGTTACATCAGAGAAGGATGTCGGGGGGCATGTCATCTGTCAAGGTGAAGGTATACTTGAAATAGACAAAAGATGGGGATCGGTGCTCGAGGTGTTAGGCCACGCTATCAAAAAATTAATGCTTCTTGCAATTAAGTAGCGACCCCTTCTGAAATCATGGCCGAGGGCAACAGTGTTAGGATCGAGAGCACTAAGAGAGGGGGGGGTGAATTAGTGCAGCGGAAATCTTACAGCAATTTAAAAGCTAAAGCTGCGTTCGTCCGATAAAAAGTGATTTCGATATAAAAGCAGAATCACAGTGCAGTTTGCGTCTAAGCGCAATTTTGCGTCTAAGCGCAGTTTGCGTCTAAACACAGTTTGCGTCTAAACACAGTTTGCGTCTAAACACAGTTTGCGTCTAAGCGCAGTTTGCGTCTAAGCACAGTTTGCGTCTAAGCGCAGTTTGCGTCTAAACGCAGTTTTGCGTCTAAACGCAGTTTTACGTTCAAACGCAGTTTTACGTTAAAACGCAGTTTTACGTCTAAACGCAGTTTTGCGTCTAAACGCAGTTTTGCGTCTAACCGCAGTTTTACGTCTAAACGCAATTTTGCGTCTAAACGCAGTTTTACGTCTAAACGTAATTTTACGTCTAAATGTAGTTCTGCGTCTAAAAGCAGTTTTGAACCTTGAAAAGCGTTTTACGTAGAAAGCAATTTGCAGTTATAAATGGAATCCGAATGTAAGCGTAAACTGCAGTGTGAAGATCGTACGAAAACACGATTTACGTTTGAATGCAGATTCTGAAAGATCAGAGCTTAGAAACTCGTTCGTAAAGGCGCAGAGGGCAGTAGCAATGTAGGAGGTTTGCAGTAATGATAAAGTGCTCAAGGTAAAAGCAAACCAGAGATTTAGAGTGGTTCGGTCAGTCTTGACCTACTCCACTTTTGGCTTCCTCCTTCGACGAGGTCACCGACGTCAACTAGCTGCCTTCCTTCAATGGGCGAAGGCTAACTGCCCTTTTACAGTTTCTCTCCTTTTGACAGGCTCAGGAGACAACCTTTACAGATCCTTTCTCTCCTCTCTTTACAACTCAAGACTTGAAGAACAGAAGGAGGAGAACTTTAGGACTTTACACAAATTTGAGCTCTTAGAATCACTGAAAAGATCAAGAATTCGGTGTGGATCTGTATCTTTTCAGTGCTGAATGGGTGGGGTATTTATAGGCCCCAACCCAGTTCAAATTTGGAGCTCAAAATGATCAAATCGATCAAATCCCAGAATTCTGGGATCAGGCGGTTGCACCTCTTGACTGGAGAGGTGGCACCGCCTGGCAGAGCTCGACGACTGAGCTCAGGCGATTGCACCTCTCTGCCAGAGCTCGAAGACTGAGCTCGATGGTTGCACCGCCTGGCAGAGCTCGAAGACTGAGCTCGGTGGTTGCACCGCCTGGCAGAGCTTGAAGTCTGAGCTCGGTGGTTGCATCACCTGGCAGAGCTCGAAACTGAGCTCAGGCTGATGCACCTCTCTGCCAGAGCTCGAAGACTGAGCTCGGTGGTTGCATCACCTGGCAGAGCTCGAGACTGAGCTCAGGCTGATGCACCTCTCTGCCAGAGCTCGAAGACTGAGCTCGGTGGTTGCACCGCCTGGCAGAGCTCGAAACTTGAGCTCTGGCGGTGCTACCTCTTGACAGAGGAGGTTGCACCGCCCAGTCTAGCTCGAAGACTGAGCTCTGGGCGGTTGCACCTCTTGGCTGGGGCGGTTGCACCGCCCAGCCTCGCAGCCCTGGCGGTTGCACCTCCTGGCTGGGGCGGTTGCACCGCCCAGCCTCGCAGCCCTGGCGGTTGCACCTCCTGGTGCAATCAGGGTCCGAATGGTTCGCTCCATTCGGCCCAATTTGAATCTTTTCAGGGGCCCAATTGCCCCAAGATTAAGCTAATGGGATCACCTCCCATTTTCAAGCTTAATCATCGTGCTAACTACGATTAACTCTAAGACAACTTCTGCAGCTTTGCTCCGATGCGTCAATCGCTTCTTCCGGCGAGTTTCCGGCGAACTTCCGTCGATCATCCGATAAACCCTCGGTGATCCTTCTGCGGACATCCGGCATACTCCTGGACTTTGCGACGATCCACTTGGCGAGTTCCGACGAGCTTCGCTTGGCAAGCTTCTGGACTTCTCGGATCTATTCTCGCTGAACCTCCGACGACCGTCCGAACTTCCGTCGAACTCTCGAACTCCCAACGTGATCATGATCTTGACTCCGGCGCAACACCTGCTACTTATCTTACTCTCATCGTAGTTAATCCTGCACACTTATCTCAACACATAGATTAGATAACAAATGACAATTTACTTCATCATCAAAATCCGAGATTCAACAAACAGATCACTGGTGATCGACGATGCGATCAAGGGAAAGATGAGAGGACGGGTCTAATCGTTGTGTATTGATAGTTAACTTCTCCGGGGATCATGTTCCAACACGCGATCGCATGACAGGATAGTACGAGCTCATGTGTATGTCGATTCCAAGTGAACCATTGGCCTTTTTCTGTGAGTTGCTTATGCCTTTCCTTAGGCAGCTTCTTCAGCCTAGGTGGCGGGGTGACTTGGCAGCACTATTGTTTTCCCTTTCATGTATCTTAATTGAGAAAAGAAATAACTCCGTGACCCTCATAGATCAATAAACTCCCGTTCAAGATCAGATCATAAAGATGCTCGTCCAATTTGTATAATTAACAGCGTAACAAATCCCACCTAAATGTTCTCGAAATTTGCTATTTGAAGATCTCCTTTTAGAGATTATCACCAATAAGAACTATGTTATTTTGATAGCATATGAGTTAGTTATATATACAAGTAGAAAAAATCGTTTTTTTATTCTTTGACAAGGCACTAATGAATCCATCCCTCTACATATATATGGTGTTGTTCTCTGTGTTTTAAGAAAGATTAGTAATACATAATAATTATCAGCATGATTATTAGTAACATATGATAATAGTCTTTAACTTCTTCCCTAATCGAACTCCCAATCACTTGCTGAAGAAGTTATGGTTGAATGCAAAGGTATCATAATGAGGACATCATGATGAACATTTGGGCAACTGTGCTCTTTCATTCATTAATTTTTAAAGGTTTAAACCTCATCATCAGTTTATTTTATATCTAAAACATTAATATCATGATTCTTACAAGACATACTTATCAAGTTTAATATGAGGGTTAGAAGCTTCATCAATAGATTTATAAATCAATAAATTTATAGAAACATTAGCTAGCTTAATTGATCAAGACCTAACAAGGAGGAAAACTCTAAGAAAAAAAATAATAAAGATGGCTTGAGCAAACTTTTAGATTCAATGCAAAGAGATACAAGCCACAAAACCAAATTAGAATCACATCACAAGAACGTGAGATGCTCAAACTACCACCCCATGTGTTTCCTGTGATTGATGCAATCATGAAGCACCTGCAGTTGCTTGCTATCATTTATTGCTTTGATTTGCTTGACAGCCAACTCCAAAGATATCAGAAATCAAAAGGATGCTGATGAATGAGAATGGGGCAAAATGACTGTCGTTAAAACAAGAGACAAACCGTCAGCCTCATACAATGCACACAGTTGGAAAACAAAGGTTCTACACGATCACCATGATATATAAAATTGCAGGAGGTCAGGTGTAGGATGATGGATTTCAACTCGGATAGTGAAGATTTCACTCACTTCACTCTTCAAACAACAGCAGAAGCATATGTGGATGATTCAGCCGAACTCAGTGGCTGGCTTACAGCCCTCTGGCATCGCAACCTGGGAATCATACCGTGTAGGCTTGCTGAATTGTGTCTATATCCAAGCCCTTCAACCTTACCACAGACTCCACATGTCCTTTGAGAGTGTGTAGTTCCCTCAGCCTACAAGTAGGGAGCAAGAATCCACATATTTAGTTGTTGAGCCAGTAGGAGTACAGCAAAGTACAAAACTAGATTCAACAACCATGCATCATCAGCAAATCAGAATTGTCAACCGCATACATGTTTCGGTACTTGGTAGAAATAGCATCTAGTGAGAAATAAACACAAACTGATAAAATGCATAAGGTCTTTAGTCCTACCTTGCGATCTCAGCTCTCCTTTTGGCCTCTTCTGCCATCTGGTTTAGCTCTGTAACACTGCTCCTGTCGCCAAACATCTTGGTGTCAGGTGGTTGCAGACCATGCAATGTTCTCTGAGCATGTGCCCACTTGAGCTCCCTTGCTTCCTTTCCAAAATCCTTCTGTCTCGTGAAAGCAATCTGCAAGAACAAATTATTCAGTCATTTAGAATTCAGTGAAAACGAATTATAGTTATTAGTTTCTGAGGCATATATTAATTACTCTTTGTTCGATGACAAGATCCCATGCCCTCCCGCTCAGAGCATAGCGGATCAGGAACTTTATGATATCCAGTGGAAAGTAGAAGATTATGTTGTAAAGCCAAATAACACCAGCCCATCCCCATCCGATCCCTTTAATTGCAGAAAAGCTCCAGTCGGCATACACAGCTATCAGAGTAGCAATCTACACAAGCACTTGGTCATATAAAGGCCGATGAAGTTCATTCACAAAGCACATTGAAACCAAGCCAAGGAAAACCTTACCAGCTGAGCAACCAAGAAAGCAGTCACAAGCAAGAAACCAGGCCGCTCAACAAAGGACCAACTGCGTGATCTTGTCACAAAGATCAGTGCCTGACTAATGGTGCTCACTTGTAGGTAGACCGCAGATGCCAGCTTTTGAAAGTCATCCTGGGCTGTTTTCTCAAGACTTTCAACCTTGAAAATCCGCTGATCAATTACAAGGCAGAAGCAAGCATTAGTTGGAAGGTATTACCCAAATTAGCTTCAGAAAGCAAGTAAAGTTTTCTATGGTTCTTTGGTATTAGCAAATTTATACCATTAAGTTTTTCAGCTTTAAAAGACATTTAATGAACTGGAGGCTTCTATAGATAACACCAACAATGCACTAGTTTTCTTTGTGGTCAAAACAATTAGTTGCTTTACCGGGAAGAAATTAGTTTTATAAGCAGCCCAAAAGAAAATGACTGTCATCATTGCCAAGTAACCACCCAGAATGATTCCAGTTGCAAAAATCTCAGCAAGTTTCCAGCTGTCAGGAAGAGGAGATGGTTTGACCCTGTCTTTCGATATGGTCATTATGGTACCTGACATAATCATCAATGAAGAGTTTAACATGAAAGGACAATTATATGGTAGAAACTACAAAATTATGCATTGGAATTATCACAATCGACAGTCCTAGTCCAATGGTGAAAGATAGAACTATAAAGTCACTATTAAGCAAAAAAAGGAAACAGCATGTAAAAGCATTACCATCATTGAGAATTGCAATGATAAGGACCATAAAAGGTGGAAAGTCAAACTTCCATATAAGCGCAAGCAGCATAAATCCAAGCTGTCAAAAAAAAAGAACACATAGGACATAAGATGTTATTTCCAAATGCATATAACTAGGAAGGAATTTATCCCTCTTCCTGAAAACTAAATTCACAAATCTTCAAAAAAAGAAAAAGATGTACAAGCCATGCTTCTTAGCAGAGAACACATGCTAAGTGTTCTTTATTTTTCTTTTTCTTTGGAATATGCAGTAATAGTTGTATGTCAAATATTCCTTTCAAAACTTGCAATGCTAGAACAGATAACAACCTCAAATATAAGCAACTTCAAATATTTCAATATAAAAAAATATTATGACTTTGGCACACATGTACATACCACAATACGGATTGTAATGGAAACTGCATATATCTGCAAAACATAAAATCAGTTATTAAAACTGGCTCAAGAAAAAAGAATGATGAATTATTTTTAAAAAAAACAACACTAAGGCTGCAAATTGTATAGTACAGTGTAATTTTTCATCCGCTGGAAAATTGCACGACTGGTAAGGACAGCACTGATGATAACACTCAAACCAGGTTCTGTGAGTACGATATCAGATGCACTACGAGCTGCATCTGTTGCATCTGCAACTGCTATTCCAATATCAGCCTTCTTTAGAGCAGGAGCATCATTCACTCCATCACCAGTCATACCACAGATATGCTTCCTTGCTTGCAAGCGTTTAACGATCTCATATTTGTGCTCTGGCAATAGAAAAAACATATACATTGCCACCCATGAAAAAAAGTAGTGAGAAACTTGTCTAAATGAAAGAACAGTGAGAATACCTGGAAATACACCAGCAAAACCATCAGCCTTCTCAATTAATTCATCAATTGGCAAAGCAGCTATTGACTCATCCTTGTTTTGTCCCAACAGAGCAGACGAAGGATACATGTTTGTACCCATCCCCAAACGACGGCCAGTTTCCTTCCCTATTGCCAGCTGATCACCTGATTGAAAATTATATAAACTTGTTAGTCAGGCAAACATGATATAGAACATAGAAACAACACCAAAGTTCGTTTAAGTAGCGGATGAGAACAGAAACCCAATATTAGCCACATCAAAGAAAGAAAACAATTTGCATGATATCAGAAAACCTAATGGTGTCATATTCTTTCTGCTGCCAAGCATATCGATTACTCATTTAGATAACTCATCCAGTTATACACAATCAAAGGAGCTAACATCTGCCTAGAGCTAATACCAGAGGATTTGACACCGTAACTATCACAAGATAATGACCAATTTCTATGGTGTATTTGCAGAACGATATTACACAAAATTGTCATGTCTTAGTAACTTCTTAAACCATCACTTAGAACAAATTTTTTTATGGGTAAAAAAGGTGACTTCTATGTTACTGCAGTCTTCTGATCTGTACTAATGTTGGCTTACACGATTGGTGAAATGATTCAAACTAGACCCATTAAATCCATTAGGCGATATTCCATGTTATCTCAATAGAGATTAAGTCAAGACTCCTCAGACAGTTCTCTTCTTTTTACTCGATAACGTCAGACATTTTTACAACAAAGTGTTTCACTCATTTTACTTCTCCTGCAGTGACCTTACAAAGGAACTAATAGTTTACAGGAAGCGAATGTGGAAGCAGAAAATATGTTAATTAAGAATTTCAAACACAACCAAGATACCTGTGATCATTTTGACATTGACACCAAGATTCAGAGCCCTGCGAATTGTTTCTGCACTGTCATGTCTAGGAGGGTCAAAAAGTGGCATGAGACCGATAAATTGCCATGGACCTCCTGGACTTTCTTTCCTTCCCTCTGGAACTTCCTGGAAAGAACAGATGATTAAAAGGTCAAATGAAAATTATAGCAAAGTCAAAAGGATCAGTAAAAAAACTAGAAAATCACATTAGACAGTATAAGAAATTGTGTTTATGTGTTGGTCCCCTATCTTCCACCTGATATGCAACAGCAAGTGACCGAAGCCCACGATCTGCAAACTTGTCGATCACAGCATGGACCCTGCGCTCAATCTCAGACTTATTGTGTGCCAGATTCAATATCTGAAGCAGAATAGACAAGCAGCCATCAGATCACAAAAATTGTGCAAAAATAATAATAATGAAATGCCATGAGACTAGTACCTGTTCTGGTGCACCTTTGCTAACCCGATGCATTTTCCCCTCATTATCAATGTAAGTCAAAGCAGTCCTCTTGTCAGTTGGATTAAATGGCAGGAAATGAACTTCTTGAACACCAGCCCGTGCCTTTTAACAGACCCGTACGGGAAAAAAAAAATCAGATGGACAGTAGTCAAAACAAACAGAAGCCGGGATAAGATTCGAATAACCTGAGACGTATGATGATGCAGAAGCAACAACTAACCTCCTTTGGGTCAGCAAGCATCCCAACTATAGCAGTATCTATAGCATCTTGGTTTTCAGTTCTAGAGGCTCTAGCAGCCATCAAAATTACAGTGTCCTGGCTTACACCTTTTGTGAAAATCTAGCAAATGCAGCAAATTTCTCAAAGTGAGAATAGATGGAGAAACTAAAGCGATTTCAGAAGCAGACTGACAGGAGCATCAAATGAGCAATCCATTGTTTGGTCAGACCTCGACAAGATTCTTATCCACTGTGAGCTTGTTCAAAGTAAGTGTTCCAGTCTTGTCACTGCATAGCACATCCATCCCAGCCATTTCTTCGATTGCAGTCATCCGCTTTGTGATAGCTCCCTGCATCAAATCGCAACTACCTCAAAATCAAGAAATATAATTCATTAGTTGGTTAATCTCTAATTCAATGTTCAATCTGTCACAGCAACCTGCCATTGCCCTCTTTAATCCTTCTTTATGCTACAATGATTCTTCTTAGACAGTTCATTACCAGTCTTTCCTGGATGCCAATATCCATTATATTGATTATTGTAGGATACACACCATGATGTCACAATTTTTTGAGTCCAAGACATTGAAATATTTTGTTATAGTTACTAGGTAATAAGTGAGACAATAACATTTAAAACACATGTTCGGTACAATTTATCTTCTAAAATTCTCACCACTCTGGAGGATAAGGGACTCCCCAAATATGATGGTCACTAAAGTAACTAAAATCACTAAAAGAGATTTCCACAGACCTGCTGAGCTAAGCGATGGGAACCAATTGCCATTGTGACTGACAGAACAGTTGGCATAGCTATGGGAATTCCTCCAATTAGAAGAACCAAAAGATTGTCAATTCCTGGGCGATAGGCTCGGTGCTGAATTGGATACATCACAATAATTTCCACAAACATTCCAACTACAATTGAGCAAATGCAGAAATTCCCAATGGCCGTCAGGACCTGTAAAGACAAGTTGGCAGCAAAAGCCCTTATGCAAATTACAACAGAAAACACAATAATCTGACAGAACTGAAAAGGCAGAATCCCAGGAAGAAAAATAAAAAGTAGAGGTCTTAAAGCTTGCCTTTTGAAAGTGCCCAACTTGGTTAGTGGAGTCCACGAGATGTGCAGCCTTGCCAAAGAAGGTATGCACACCTGTAGCAATGACAACAGCTTCAATCTCACCTTGCTTGCAAGTGGAACCAGAATACACACCATCGCCAGGACCTTTGGTAACTGGTAAAGACTCTCCGGTAAGGGCACTCTGGGAAGAAAACATCAAAAGAAGGTGAGATAAAGCAGAAAATTAGCTTACAAAATAAAATAAAATAAAATAAAATAAAATAAAAGGCATTAACCTGATCTATTTTCAAAGGATCTCCATCAAGCAGACGAGAATCTGCAGGGATGATGTCTCCAAGCTTGATGCTAATGATATCTCCGGGAACAAGGATGGCAGATTCCTCCTCTTTCCACCGACCATCCCTAAGCACCTGAATTTTTTTCATATTATCAGCAAGATCATCCAAAAAGATTCCTTGTTTCTCTCTTTTCGGTTCAAGTCGTTATCTATTTTCTTAAATAACAGTTTGCACAAAACCCATCCAAATCATAAGAAACAGAATAAAAAAGCTTAGAATATTTAACATGGAAAGTAATTGCAGTGGGATGTAGGGTCCAATCTGTAACCTTGGCTTTGGGCGCGAGGCGTGCCATGAGCGCAGCGGCAGCATTGCCGGCATTGTTCTCCTCGATGAAGCTAATCGTCGAGTTAATCACGAGCAAGGTTATGATTCCAACGAAGTCCTGCCAATCCGGAGGTTTCCCCTGTGTGTGGAAGAAAATCACAAAAAAGAGGGAACTTGTGAGAAGACGAAATAAAACCAAGACGAGAGCTGAGATTTTCACGGAGGATGCGAGTCTCGAACCCCTCCGTTGGCGAGCGCGATGGCCATCACGGCGGCTGCTTCCATGACCCAGGACAGAGGGTTCCACATGAACCCCAAAAATTTCAAGATCTTGCTCTCCTGCGACCACCCAAAACCACATCTAAGACTCCAGTGAAGAAGAAGAAGAACGGAGGAGTGTGGGAGTGCGCAACGCTGAAGTGAACCTTCTTCTCCTCGAGCTTGTTGTGGCCGAAGATGGCGAGGCGCTCCTCGGCCTGCTGCGTGGTGAGGCCCTCCCGGGTACACCTCAGGTTCTCGAACACCTCCTCCAAAGGGATGTTCTCCTGCAAATACCACCGCCCCAAGACACATCACAAAGAGATCATGAAAGGAAGAACAAATCGGAAGACAACAAAGAAGAAGGAGAAATAAAAATCGCATCTTTACCAGATCGACAGCTTCCTTGAGGAGGGCATCCATATCGACAGCCTCCTTGAGGCCATCCTTCTCCCCCATCCTCTATCTCTGTCTCTCCTTCTCCCTCACTCCAACAGAAGAAGAAAACACACTTTCTCTCTCTCCCCAAGTCTTCCTGCGTATCAAATCTCTGCTCCTCAGCAGTAGAAGAAGAGGACGAGCGAGACTAGGTAGTGGAAATCCACACTGAAGGTGGAGCAGAACGCCGAAAAGAGAGCCCAAAAAGCTCTTTTTATAAAGGGTAGATCAAAGCAGCAGTAGCAGCAGCATCTTTGCTGGCTTTGGCCACATGACATGACCCTCCCCCCACACACCTCCTTGTCTACCTCATCACCCACCCACACACTAAAATACTAACACCAACAACAGCCGCACCCAAGAGTAGTGTAGATGAGCAAAATACTAAAAGCCCAAACTAAAAGGAGAGGAAAAGATTAAAGAACGGAAGAGAGAGAGAGAGGGAGAGCAGTAAGTAGTAGAAAAGATGGGGATCGGGGAGTTACAAGAAGAGGTAGGTGGTGGGGGGAACAGCAAACCCGAAGTAGCCGTCGGAAGAAGAGGGGAAAGTGGGCGCACATCAACCCCCCCGCTCTTGTTCTAATGAATTAACTCACCCCATTAATTGCTTCTCTCTCTCTCTCGCTCTCTCTCTCTCTCTTTGCATTTATGTTGTGCGGTGAAGCATTTCTCTTATATTAAACAACATAAAGATGAATAACTAAAATATGATATTTTCTTGAAGTGAGAAAATAATTTTTAATCAAATATTTTATTTTTATATGACGATATAAATTATATTAAAAAAGGATGATTTTTCCTAGAAAATTTATATATTTTAATTTTTTTTAGGGAGAGGAGAGAGGAGGGAGGGAGAGAACTAAACAATCCAATTTTTTAGATTTCTCATCAAAATATGAATAAAAAATATTATAATTATTTTCGAGATCGAAATAACCGTATATACTATGGGAAAGAAAGTATTGAAAAGTATTTTCTCTGATAATAAATAAAAAAAATAAACTACTAATCGAGTTTTTGATATATTTTCAGCTAAAAAATCAAAATAAAACATTGATGTTACCTATTAAAAGAATTAGAATCGGTTTCTATTGATGGGGATCTCAGTTGCATTATTTTTGCTTGTCTTTAAATTCTAAAATCATACAAAATAGATTGAAGACCTTAAATTATGAGATTTTTTGTCATGCAAAAATGTCTTTAACTAATTATTTCATTTATACATGATAAATGGATTTAGTGATATAAATCATATTAAAATCCCACTCGAGTTGATGCATATTTTCAATTTTTCATGTTCTAATTAGTAATTACAATTGATAGATATTTGTGAATTTTATTTTAACCACTACTCAATGACCCAATTTGCTAAATCAATTTCAAATTTTACGACTAAGCATCATAGTCCCGATTTAATCAATGAAAACTTGACATACTAAATCTAAAAAAATAACATTATTAAATTTTATCCTATGAACAATCAAATACATCTCAAATTCATTTCAATCATTTATTTATTTATTTTTTAATTGCATACATTCTTTTCAAACTAAATTAGGCTAAAGAACACTCGAATAGACGGAGAATGTATAAATATTGTTAGGATTGATACAATATTTGTAAAATCGTTACAAGATTCAAATTTACCTGACAAGAAAAATTGTTCATAATCTTTATCTTGAGTGAAAAAATAAATCTCATTCTTTGTATTTGATGATTCTGATGTAGTAAAAATTTTATTTTGAAACCATGTAAATTAGTTTTCTCCCTCCTTCAATAAATCGTAAAATAATTTGATCCATTATGATTTCCATACTTTCTCCTCCTCAAACTTCCATTTCTAAAGTATTATAGTAGTTCAGTTTAGTTTAGTATTTTCCTCGTTTGATCATTGCAAGCGAAGAGATTACTTCTACGATCGAAAACTCAAAATAATAATAACAATAATAATTGAGGGAGGGATTTAATCATGTTTGTTATCATGACCAAAGCATCCAAAACGAATCTTCGGGCCACAAAGCAATCGTCCTTCCTCGATTGCCTCCGCAATTAATGCCGGCAGTGTCCGAAGCAGCGGCTGTCGTCTTCTCCCCCTTCCTCACACCAACTTCTTAATTGCCTCTCGACTACCTCTCACTATGGCATAACATGTGTCTCGGCCAAGCGGTCAACCACGTCAACCGCGCCTGCCATTGGTCGGATAGATGCGGCCCCCACTGTCTCAGTGGATGGAAAGCCATGATCGAGTGGTTGGCCGCTGGGCCGAGACAGGGAAGTCGATTCTCTCGTTGGCGTTGGGCGTGAAACAGCAATGATAACTAACTAGAGCGATCACAATTATCTAATAGATTATATATGAATGAAGGGAGAGACATCGATTCACACGGACTCGGCAAACGTCGTCAAGTATTATTTGTATGATCAATTAATACAAAAAAATATGGTGATTTTTCGAAAAAAAAAAAACCTTTATTTTATTTTTTTTTCCATGAGGTATCTCGTTTCTAAAATTTTCTATCGTGAATACCCCGTTCATCCCGATCATCTTATTTCTAAAATTTTATAAAAGTATTTATGTTTATAATTAAATTATATTTTTCAAAAATACTAAAAAAATATTATAATATAGTAAAAATATATAATATAATATTTTATACTACATGTTATAATATTTTTTAGGTCTAATTATAAATTATCACTTCTAAATAGTTATCTTTAACATTCCAATCCTTATACTTTTCATAATTATAGTGGGATTCGTATGTTTATGAAAGTAAAAGATTTAATCTCGTTTTTTCTAATTCTATTAATGGAAATACCGTAAAATTCATTATATAATATTTTCGTAAGAAAAATAAAATTAAATATTTTACTCTCATAAATATAAAGATGTTAATATAATTTTTAAAAATATAAAGATTGAGATCTAATTATATAAGATAATATATAATTAGTCTTTTTTTTATTATATTATATATTTTAATACTATAAAAATTATAAAAGATAGAATTTTCTTAGAATTCACCCAAAGTTACGGTACGGAAGGATAAAAAATATTATTACGATGGACCAAATCACATCGGGAGACATGGAATCCGGCGAGTAATCCATTCATGATATAGCAATCAGAGCTGAACTGATCCAACGTACTTAATTTAATATAATAAAATCAAAAATTAATCTACGAGAAAAGGTTTTATGCGGCTGATGAGACGGAGAGTTCACGTGATGTTGTTGTTTCTGTAGTCAGCATCGAAGTAATGGAAGCTGTGACTGTGGTGGAAGAGAGACTTCCAAGTCGAGGGTGGTACGGAGACCGTACATATTACGGTCATAGAGTCTTCTCTTTCCGCTGAGAGGAAGACTTTTCTTTCTTTCGACTGTGACAGATTCCTCCGTGTGGTTTGATGGAAATGACTGGAAATTTTGTACTCGTTATGTGAATTGGATAGTTCGGATAGGATTCGTTTGGAAAAATTGTAAGGAAATCGAGAATTTGATGTTCGATTTGTTCGTTTGTTAATTATATTATGTTGAATTGAAATATTGAGGTGTTTAATTTGAAATAGATTCGATATAAGATAATTTTGTGAGAACTTGTGATGTACTGAATATTAGAAAAAGGGGATGATTGCTAATAGCAAAGATATTATTATTCAATCTACTAGGTAAAATTGAATATTATATGTAAGCATAAAATCTAAAATATGTTATATTAAATACGAAAATAATCTTTATTTCAAGATTAAAATTAAATATTTAGATCTAATGCGGAACTAGATCTTTGTTTCTTTCTTTTTATTTTTTCACATGACCACCTAAATTGATGAATTAAAAGATTAAGGGAAGAGAGATTGAGAAAAAAAATTTAATCTATCAATATGCAATTAGAATCTAAAAGAAAAATCATAATCAGAATCCAATCATATCTATAATATATTTTACTTAATTAAATAAAATCACATAATCTAACATTGTAAAGTTACGATCTCTACTATTTATCAGACTCATAATTCCATCTTCAAAGTACGTGCAAGCCTCTATTATTAAGAAACCTAAAGAATGCGAACTGGAGGATGAGTGTGATTGATTATATTTGATGAGAAAAGACACGAATCCAAGAAAAAGATTAAAAATATAAGGATGATGAGTGCTCGGAATCACAAGAAAAGAGAGCAACAATTGTTTATGAAGGCGTATTCATTTGAGCAAATCTTCTTGGGAAAGGCAACAAAGATGATGAGGGGGGAGCTATCAACATCAAGACTGACAGAAACATTACTCCATGTCTCTTCGAATTGCAAGGGGCCACTTGAACACTACCTTCCCAATCTTTATTGGGTCACATGAAATATAGGAATTCGGAGTCTGCTATTGAATCAGCTGGTGTTTTCATTAACAAAATACATGATTTGAGCCATTGAAATCAGCCACCTATTCTTGTCAAGAAATAAAACTTGCCCCACCAAAAGAAAATTAATGTATGTGATTAGAAGATAGTGATTTTAATGAAAGCTGTGATGGTCTTCCATCTTATTGTGGAAGATACCGAGATAGAAAACTGAGCATGACTCATTGAATACTTAATCATGAGGATTTTGACAAAGGGGGATCTCATTGATTTTGTTGGGTATGACGAGAGATATGGCTCCCATTTCTCCTCGTAAAGAAAAGATAGAAGAATTGAGACCCACTCTTTCTCTTTGTTGCCATCACATATCTTTCATCTCCAAGCCTCAAAGCTGTTGAATTCTCGCTCTAGTCTCCGACCCATCAATATAGCAGGACATGGGGTTGTCACCAACTTGAAATGGACCATCTTAGCAGTGCTTAGCATCTTCCAGCTATGGAAAGGCAATAATTTAAGCTCATGTAGGTTTTGGAGATCGGGAGCCACAGATAGAAGATTGAATCAAAGATTTAAAGCTCATCAAGTGGACTCCAAACTCGGTCGAATTAATTTTAGTCGTCAGGATTTTAAGTTGATTTAGTTTCTCGATTGATCGAAACACAATAAATTCTGTCAAGTTAACCTCACACTACATGTGTTAGATATACAAATGTTTTGTCGTCGGACGACTTAAGTTTTCTTCTTTAAGTCTCTTCTTATATATATTTTTGTATCGCTAATATCACACGCTTTCTAACTATAATATCTTTAGTACATATCTATACTACAAAATATGTAAGCATATATATTGGCAGGTGTAAACTCAGGTGTCAGCCCAAAATTTCATGGACATAGAGGCAGGAATCTCACTGGATGATGTGGTTCTCATCATAGATGCTGCATAACAGAGGATTCTCCAGCATCTTATTGGGTTTATTTGAGACAAACCATGTCAGAAATAGTTAGGCTTAGCTACATCAAACAAAAGCAAAATAAACAACACAAGTATGGTGTGCAAGGCTCTCACACAAAGTTGGAGAAATTTTCCTCAATGACCTGATTTTTATGTTGGCAAAGATCTACTCACGCAATTTTTATGTCACTTTCTGTATGAAGAGGTGTGTATGTAATATACACACACCTTTATCTAAAAATCTATGATGCAAGTAATCTGCGCTCTTAACTCGAAAAAATTTGCGCCCAAAGAAGACTCAAACAACTTAGAAAGTAAGAGATAGCTACCTGAAACCAGATTATAAAACACAGGGCCTGCCTGCCCACTGAGAGGAGACTATTGACCTTCAAACTAAGCACAGGTCTATTTTCTCAACCAGTTGCCAAAAGTTTCAGTTCATCATCGATAGTTCAAAGAGATGCATCTGATATATAATCATAATCCCCAGATACAACAGTGACTAGTTTAAAAGGAAGCACAGTTTTTAGATTCAACAGTACCCCTCAAGTAAAATAGCTACTGCTTCAAAAGACTAGCCAAAACAGAAGGTCCAGAATCTAGGCACTCGTGTCCAACTCAACATTTGCAGAGGTATGACCTCCATGATTAGTGTACACAGCTGAACCACTAGACCGGCCACCTCTACCCCTTGCGTTATAATAGTTTCTGGGATGGTAGCCAGAGTCATAATACTGGCTCCGTCCGTTCTGGTAGCCACCACCCCCACCTCGGCCACCACGACCATTTGCATAACCCCTCCGACCTCCACTACCTCCACCACCGCGTGTTGCCCCTCTCTGGTTGTGATAGGACCTCCGGGGATTATGTTGTTCTTTCTTCTCTGTGTCCCTCAGGTTTTGTTCCTCCATTTCTACTTCTAGTTTTTGCTGATCCTGTTGGTCAGAGGCAGCATCCACAGGAGAGCCCGTGTCTGGTTCATCCTGCGAGGGAAACACAAAGGAAAGGGATGTAGAAAATTTAAATATAATTTACCAAAGGAAGAGAGGCACTCTAACTTGTTTAATTTACCAAAGGAAGATGGTTACCATCTTCAGAGATTCATCAACAAGATTATCTTCATTATCAAGGTGAGCTTCCATTTCTCGAAATTCTTGTTGCTCATCCTCCTGATAAAAGTAAATCTCCCTGCCTCAGCATAATATTAAAAGAATACAAGTGATAGCTGAACTTTAACTACCAACTATGATCGGAATACATTAATTTTCAGTCAAAAATTACAATACATGTTATCCATAGTAATTTACCATGGGTACCCATTATGGTCTGATACACTAACTTGGATGTTTACAGAATTTTATTTATTTTTCACTACCTTGAAAGTAATTACACCATTAAGTAAATTGTTAACAACATAGACACTGTTGAAATCTCATGAACTGGATGTTTGTTATAACAGACAGTTTTAGAGTTTCTAACATTCAAAATACAGGTCAGTCTGATACAATGCTGACCAAGTACCAATTTCAGAATATGCAGTTTAACACTGCTTGATATATATTCATTTTATAATTAACTTATTCGGTGGAATAAGATGGAACAAGTCAGTATACCGCTTGGCATCTTGGTGTTTATCAGTCTGACAGGTTATCAAAACTACCGTCAGACAGATGTTTAAATCAATGGTTTGCACACACAATTCTGCAAAGAGAACTTATGAATCAACAATTGAACAGATAAAACAACAACATTCTTTAGTAATCAACTCTGTAATATTACTTTTTTCCTAAAAAAACCTTATCAAATAAATGAAATGATTGTACAAACTAAGAAACTGCTTATTAATAAAAAATTTATATATGCCTTGTATAAAGAGAAAAGTGACCAAGTGCACAACGGATCCTGCTAATACAAGACCAAGAGCAGGTCAACATACACATATTTATCCCTTCAAGCAAAGAGAATGTTTCTGTGAACCTGGCATGCAATTCACAAAGGAAAAACTTTATCATAGCGCCAGGGTTTGACCATCATAAATAGACATTGTACAAACACATTAAAAAAGTTTAAAGGTAAAACCATGAAAAACATCTATTTTAGGATTTCTTGGGTCCATTTGCCTAGTTATAATAGTCCATGGAAACCATAACATTTTCTGACTAAATGATTAACATGAAAGGGAGGTAACATCATTGATTTTGTGGTGTTACCAATCACTGAACCTAAAGTTTGTTAGTTCACCAAAGGGATTTTACCCAAATCTTTGAAGGATAGAGAATATCAAAAGTCATGCATTATGTTTTTCCAAATTGAGCAAACTAGAGTTCAAGAGGTAGAGCTGCATGTTCCTAACTAGTTCAATATGATCTTCAAATCGCCCAATAGCATAGTACAAGGTTGACACTAAATGGGTTGTCTACAGAAATGAATGACGTTTCACCCGGACCGATATGTACTGGTCCGGGCATCAACCGGTACACAGACCGCCCCCATTTCAAGCAGTCTGGTTTGCCCATATAAAAAGAAAATTTTCCTAACCGTGATTGCTTCTCACGCATGTCATGACCTCTGCTTATCACGCATGCCATTGTGACCTCAACTTCTCAAGCACACCGCCACCAACTCCACTTCTCACCTCGCTGAACACTGCGACCTCACCGCATGTTGCCGGCAACACCTTTGCCCTAATCACTACCCTCTTCTCCAAATCTAATACTTAAGGTAGCAGATGCTACATTAATCCTTACGGGACCAGATGCTACATCAGGGAGAGAGAGAAAAGGCAAAAGTAAACTGTAACACAAACTCAACTCTACTGATAAGATAAATCAGGCTCCAAGAACCCTTAATTACCACAAAGTACAACCCGATCAGTGACCTCTCCAGATGTCACCACCATGACTTTCCTCTAGTTTTTACATTGATTTATGATTTCCAGTACCAAGGGTATATTCCATGCTTGATGGACTTTTGCATTCAAAAATGCCTTTAATGACTGTTTTTGGCTAGAAACAACATCACATCCTGCTATCCTACTACTACGTAGAAAGCACAACAATCTAAAGTGCCCTTTGAGGCACATCAATCAAAGATACAAACAGAGATATCTACTGACGGGGGATCCTAACCACCAAAGTTGGTCTACAAGAATCAGAGTGCACATTGAATTTGACCAGTAATTTACATCGGTAGAAGAATAAATATTCAATCAACAGCTCATCTGGATCCTTCCTATCCTACACCAGACTCATACATTGTGAATGTAGCTAATTTTCCCTAGATCTTAGCTCTCAGGGCATAGATGTACCTCATTTTTTCCCATATAGTTTGCTTTGGAGATTGGTGAAAAAAGTTAAATATATGTATTCTGTACATGTGTTTGCTTCAATGTTTCTTTTGTTTTGCCTTGCTCTATCTCTGTTTTCCTTTTGTAATAATTGATTAATATTATATTCATGTGTATGCTTCGGTGTTTCTTTTTATTTTGCTTTGTTCTCTCTCTGTTTTCTGTAATACTTGGTCAATAACTGATTATGTTCATGTGGTTGCTGGTGTTTCTTTTTGCTTCGCTTTGTTTCTCTATCTGTTTTCATCTTGCGATACTTGGTCTGTGCGTTGTAGACCTTAGATTCAAGGCATAAAGAACAGATGGAAGTTCTATTGTTAAAAATGAAAACAAAATATGGTTCCTAATGAAGTGCAAGGTGTCACAAAAGCTGCAGCAACAGTATCAAAACTATAAGTACATTACTTAAGCAGAAGCAGCTAACAAGATTCCTCAACATGATCTCAGACCTGCTCAAATCAAAAAGCTCAAGATTCAACAGCAGCTGAACATACATATGCACATATAACCTTAAATAATTTTAGCAAAATATATACAAATTATTAAAATATCAAGAATTTTTATTTAACAATAATAATTATTTAATTGAAACATTATCTTTGTTCATCTTCAAAAGTTATATATTTAAATAGTCATATTAGTTGTAGTATCAGGTAAGTCGGATCTGGTCTTCCACAAAATGGTGGAGTGTGAATAATGAGTTGCAGATTAACTCACCAAAGCCACAACCCACTCAGATCAACAAATAATCGAGCCATTTGAGTTTACAATTTAAAGTGTTTAGGGCCTGAAGAAGTGTTCATTTTCTCTTTGTTTTTACGAAGACGTAAGCTGCAGGATAATTAATCCTGAATCAAGTACAACCAGTAGCAGAGCTATACAAAAACTGGGGCACATTGATCTAAGTTGCTAAAATTTTCATCACACTTCTGTAAAAATCTACATGCTAATCAGCAAGGAATTTCAACTAACGAAAGAGATGTTCAGTCACAACCTGATAAAGAGGCTCTATAGATCCAAGCTTACTAATAATAGTCCCAATACAAAAGGACGGATCGCAAAATATAATTATTTGACTCTTAGAAGATAGATTGTTATAGTAATCATTAGCTTTCCTTTATACAATTTGTTCTAAAGAATTATATTGGTAAGGCAACTTCAAGCTACTTCATGACCTTTCCACCAAAAAAAAGAAAACCTTTCCTAAGATTTTCAGTATTCCTTATGGGCATACTTGCAGTACGATATGAACCAACTTTGTTGCTTTTCACAATTGTAAAGGTAGCAATATGAAAAAAAAAACAGTACAAATAATATATTTCAATAATAACAAATAAAAATATTTGGTTCTACTTTTAGGGGAATGAGAGTGGGTGTCATAGTGAACCTAGGTGACTAGTTTTCGAGTCATGGAATCCTACATTGATCCTTGAAAATACTACATCAGTGGGAATCATATTTACTCTAACACATCGATTAATTTCACATCGGAAATGAATAAAACTAAGATTAACTTATAAAGGTTTGATGGATATACTATTGTTAACTTTAACTTAAGTATTTTGATCAATGGTTTAGGTCAAACAAAATTGATGAATCAATTAACTTATTAAACCCGGGTCAAACCCTACCTCATTAATGCAGGTTATACTTTAATAATTTCTATGAGTTCAAAAAATTCAACAATCATTCAATTTCCCTGCAAAAGGATTTACTGTCCTTTTTCTTGCCTCAACAGAAATTTGATCATCAGGAACATATATTTGAACTAACCAACCTGGCATTTATGGAAGTTTTCAGGAGTCTAATTCATCCGTCAGGTCAGCATATGACACTAACTAGTGAAGACCAACCAATGCCATACTTACCGTGAAATCCAGGTGCTAAAATGATAAATATAGGAACAAAAATAACACTGCAAACAACATGGGTAGAAGAGCAAATTAGTTCCTGCAAGGCAGAAACTTCACCTTGTGCTGATAACCGACTGGAACAGAGGAATCTTCAGTTTGAACCATGGGTGAAGGCATGGTGGTGGACTCACTGATCTGCACCTGACAAGCAGCGCCGTATTTCCCCACTGCTGCTGCCACATCCCCAGGGGCTTTCATCTCCGGCGTAGTGGTGAAATAGTCTGAAGCCAGAATCTTGTTCAACTTCTCCCTCATTCCAGCATCTACAATTCATAACATAAGAGTCAAAACCAAAAACAAAGGGAGAAGAACGCCAAATGATCATCCATTTACGAGCACTAACAGGTAACCGAAGAACCCGGATGAATGGGCTGATCAACGTTCAGCAGCCAAAGCTTCGCATGCTGGAGGCAGACCTGGAGGGCGTTCTTGTGCGAGATCCCAGAGTAGACCGGCCGCGAGGTGACGAGGGAGCCAATCGCTGAGATCGCGTCGAGGTCCTGTTCCCCCAGTAGATCGGTGGCGTCGTCAGTCACGTAGTCGTACGTCAAACAGCAACCACGCTCGTGGGTCCTTGTCAGCATCGTCGCCGCAAACTCGCTCTGCGGCTTGACGTCAAACAGGCACCCGAAGTAGAGCAAGGTCAAGAGGTCCTCGACGGCGGGACCGAGCTCCTCCTTGTCGTCGTCCGCGGAAGGGGCAGCAGTGGGTTCTTCTTGGGGAGCGGGGGGAGGAGGTGGAGAGGCGGCGGCGGCGCGTGCGAGCTCCTCTTGGACGGCGACGGCGAGGGGTTGGCGGAGCTTCTCGTACTCATCAATGAGAACGGTGATGGCGGGCTTAGAGCGGAGGACCTCCTCCTGCTCCTTGTTGAGGGGCTTGCCCTGCGCGAGGCTCTCCTCCATCTGCAGGATGCGGTTGTACTTCTTGCGCAGGGCCCGAAGGCGCTTGCTCATCAGGTTCTGCACTGGCCCGTCCACAGCTGCCTCCATTCCCGATGACGCCATCACGGCCTCCGCCCTCTCTCTCGCTCTCTTTCTCTCCTTGCTTCCTCTTCCTTCTCCTCCTCCTACTGCTGCTACTGCTACTATTACAGTCGAAACCGCTCCTCTTCCGCTTACCACTATCCTGCAACGGCAGCTTCGGTGTCTCCTCCCTCGCCGCCGATGTGCGACTTTTCTAGCGGCGGCAGCAAGGGTTTGGGGATTGGGGTGGGGGGAGAAGAGAATGATTGACTTTAAGATACGTGCCCATTACTTGTTGGATTGGATCTCTTATATTAAATATATTGATGAAGGGCAGTGTCGGTTTAATAAAAATTGATCGTCACCGGATTGGTATACCTGTTTCATGATTTGGGTTGAAAGATGGACCCCATAAACAGTGTCCAACAAGGCAAGACAAGTAATCCGTTGAACTGTACATATAATGCGTTGCTGATAATATCAATAATATTTTTAGAATAAGACGTTCATTTTGGTCGGTTCGACATTTCATATATATATATATATATATATATATATATATATATATTATTTGCCTAAAAAATAAACAACAAAAAAAACCATATACTTGTTTTTTACAGTAAAAATATATATTTAATTGATGTATTACTATATGTAGCGAATGATATAAAACTAAGCAACCACACAAAGCGTATTTATGCTCGGTGTGCTTATTTATACTTTTATTTGTTGAGAGTCTAAAGTGCTAATGCATTTTTATGTTTCCTTAAGAAAAAAGATTGAAATTTGCTAAGCATGTAGTTTCAGTTTGGAATAAAAAGTAAAAAAAAAAAATATTTATGATATGTTTATGTTAGGATGGTCTTTGATAAAAGATGGTTTTTCTTTTTTGATGTAATTTACAGAATAAATTGTTTGTTAATTATGAAAATTACTTAAAACAATAACAAAAAATGCAAAAAAAAACCAAAAGATGATATGACTAATATTAAATAACAAATTAAAAAAAATTTCAATAACAATATTAAAAAGTGAAAAAATAGAAACAAAATAACTAAGAAAGTTATGTCGATAAATGGATTCATAAACTATTGACATGACTTTTTCTCTTTCATAAAATTATTGTTTCCTTCGACAATTGATCTTATTATTTACCATTTGTAATATGGAATTTGAAGGCATATAAAATTTAAAAGATTTACTTAATGAGATAGTTATATATATATATATATATATATATATATATATATATACATATATGATTAATGATGTGTTAGAATAAATGGTCAAAACTTAAGAAAGATGGAATAATTCCATTAACCACGTTAACCTGAGAAAGCTATTTTGGTAAGCATAAGCTGTGAGAGGCCAAAAGACTTGGTTGATCTGCCATTACCTATTCTTCTGTGGCCGCCTCTTACTCGCTCGCGCTCTCTTTCTCGCACCTGCATATCATCACGTAAACATCGGACATACATGTGGGATACCTTCCGTTCATTAATATAACACAATCGACCACCTAATCCGGATCATCTTCTCTTGTGAGGGACTCCTCATTGGAAAGATCTGAGGGATTCGGACATCGCCATGGAGCTCCCTTGAATAATTTTCCTCCTCAGATTGCACGCCTAGGCCGTTGCTCCTCTCAGTTGTATGGAGATCTGAAGAGAGGACAAGGGGGAGGGGAGAGAGAAGAGCCAAAGGGAACAATGGAGGCCTCCGAGAGCGGCGCGGCGGCCGTCGGCGAGCCTCTTATCAAGCACAGGGGCTGGAAAACCATGCCATTCGTCATCGGTACGATCTTCGTGATCCTGCAATCTCAACGGTTTTGTGTCTTGGAACGAATCGATTGATTCGGTGGCTACTCGATAAGATATTTTGCATGAGATCAGAACGATTGCGTTCATGCATGCATGCATGGGATGCGTCGGGTGATCTTACCCTGTTCCTGTCCTCCTAAGATGAGATGAATGGTGCGCGTGCATGCAGGGAACGAGACGTTTGAGAAGCTGGCGACGATCGGCACGCTGTCGAACCTGCTGGTGTACCTGACGGTGGTGTTCCACCTGAGTAGTGTCGCGGCGGCCACCAGCCTCAACGTGTTCAACGGGACGACCAACCTGGCCACCATCCTTGGGGCGTTTGTCTCCGACACGTACTGGGGGCGGTACGCCACCCTCGGCTTCTCCTCCATGGCTTCCTTGCTGGTACTCACGCTCCCCGCTCTCCTCCTCCATCTCTTCCCGTTTGTTCGCATCTCTCTACCCTATATTGTCTGTGAGGCAGAACCAGTCAACAAGGTGATGATGAACAAAGAAATCGATAATCGTAATTAATAATCGAAGAGGGTAAAAACCAGAACCCGATCACGAAATCTTCGAACTGACTCTAATATTCCTATAACATCAAGGATCGAATAGTTCATCTGGATTTGGGCTTCCAACTCTGGGACCGATAAGCTAAGCCTGAGAATGAGCAACCAGGTCCGATACATCAGTAACATACTGCTAAATCTTGGAAGGGAATGGCGATCATGACGCTCACTGCAGCCGTCTCCAAGTTGCACCCTCCGCCGTGCATACAAGACCAGACGTGCGAGGGACCGACGTCATTCCAGCTGTTCTTTCTCATCCTCGGCTTCGGGCTCCTGGTGATCGGCTCCGGTGGGATCAGGCCGTGCAACATCGCCTTCGGCGCAGACCAGTTCGACCCCACGACGGAGTCCGGTAAGAAGGGCATCAACAGTTTCTTCAACTGGTACTACTTCACCTTGACGATCGCCGTCGCCTTCTCCTCCACCGTCATCATCTACCTCCAGAGCAATGTGAGCTGGACGCTGGGCTTCGCCATTCCTACTATGCTTATGGCCGTCTCTTGCGTGTTCTTCTTCGTGGCGTCGAGGATCTACGTGAAGGTGAAGCCCGAGGGGAGCCCCGTCACTAGCATCGTGCAGGTTCTGGTGGCCTCGTTTAGGAAGCGAGGAATGAAGCTGCCTGATGACCCAAAGCAGGCCCTGTTCAACCCTCCACATGTTAGTACTCTGGTCGCCAAGCTATCATACACTGATCAGTTCAAGTAAGCATGCCGTGGCACCAACACTCGTTCCAGTAGTTTGAGCCTTTTGCTTCACCTATTAACAGAGAAGAAGAAGGACAGGCACTTGCATGATTTGTAATCTGGTCTTTCGTGGCTTCGTGGTGTCAGGTTTCTGGACAAAGCTTCAATTATATACTCCGCTGATGAGATCAATGCCAATGGCTCAGCTGCGAACCCATGGAAGTTGTGCAGCATACAACAAGTTGAGGAGGTGAAATGTGTGGCACGAATCATTCCCATCTGGTCCACGGGTATCCTCTACTACATCGCAGTGGCTCAACAGACCACTTACGTGGTCTTCCAAGCCCTTCAATCCGATCGACATGTCTCCAAGAACCTAGAGATACCCGGAGCCTCCTTCACCATCTTTTCCAGCATCGCCCTCACGGTCTGGATACCTCTCTACGACCGGATCGTGGTCCCGCTGCTCCAACGAATCACCAAGAAGGACGGCGGCATCTCGCTGCTCCAGCGCATGGGAATCGGCATCCTTCTTTCCATCGTCGCCATGTTCGTCTCGGGGCTGGTGGAACAGCGGCGGCGGAGCATCGCGCTCCACTACCCAAGCATCGGAACAACCACCGGCGGCGGCGGGATCTCCGCCATGTCTAGCTTCTGGCTGGTGCCGCAGCTGCTGCTCTTGGGGCTGTCGGAGGCGTTCAACCTGGTGAGCCAACTGGAGTTCCTCTACAAACAGTTCCCGGAGAACATGAGGAGCCTGGCGGGGTCGCTGCTGTTCTGCGGCATTGCCATCGCCAGCTACCTGAGCGGGCTGATGGTGATGATCATTCACCACGCGACGGCGGACAACGGGCAGGGGAAATGGTTGGCGCAGGATCTCAACGAGGGACGACTGGAGCTGTTCTACTATTTCATAGGAGTGATTGGGGCCGTTAACTTCATCTATTTCATTGCGTGTGCAAAGTGGTACAGATACCGAATCCTGGATGGGGAGTCTCATTAGCGTAGTCCACGCTAACGTGCCTTTAATAAAAGAGGTAGATTTCAGAGTCCTAGCTGTGCTCTTCTTACTTATTAATCTACGTGGATGATCATTTATGACATTGTTACAAGCTTTGAATTCATGTGATTGAGAGAAGTTATTTTTGCTACAATAATAACTCAAAAGTCTCCCCCCATTAAATCAAAATTAAGAAATATAAGTGAAAAATGAAACGAAATAAAAAAAATCTAGAAAATGCATTTGGAGGCACTCGAGTACGGCAGTTACCCCGAAAACTCCAGATTCCTCTGCTGCATCCCACGTGCCGCCAAAGGAATCCAAAGCCCGGCGTCACGTGCCCGGGAACCCTCGTTCCCTGACCGTTGTCTCCCAACACGCACGTGCCAAGGCCGGGTTCCGCCCCTGCCCCCCTCCGTCGTTTCAAAATCGTCCACGCCCAACGGCTAAATAACTCTCTTGGACGCCCGGCACGAATTCCGACTCCTTGTCCCCACCCATTCCTCCCTCTTCACCGCATGATCATCTTTTTATCGTCGTCTTTTGTTGGTATTAGGGAGAAGCACACTTCCCAAAACCAACCTCTACCCTTCCTCTGTAACTCCATTCCATTTCCTCCTCCGTTCACTCTGATCGAGCAAGCCAACACGGTGAATGGGGAAGCAGAGGATCGGCTCATGGTGGTTCTGCTGGGCTCTCTACGTCTTCGTCCTGCTCCCTTCCGCCTGTGCCTTGACCGCTGATGGTAATTTCTGACAACTCCATCTTTCTTGTTCTTGTTGTTGGAAGAGGTTTAGTGAGGTGAAGAGGATGGGCTTGGTTTGGGCTGGCAGGAGAATCTCTGCTGGAACTCAAGCTGGGTTTCAACGACTCCAAGCAGATGCTGCGGAGCTGGCGGCCCTCCGACTCCAATCCTTGCTCCTGGCTCGGCGTCGCCTGCCACCTCTCCGACCTCACCGTCCGCTCCATGTCCGCTCTCTCTCTCTCTCTCTCTCTCTCTCTCTCTCTCTCTCTATGGCTTCTCTGTCTTTCTATCTCTCTGATCTTTTTGGTTGCTGCTGCAGTAACTTGCCCTACATGCAGCTCGGTGGCATCATATCCCCAAGCATCGGCCGGCTCCGAAGGCTTCAGAGACTGTAAGAACATCGCCTTTCTTCCTTTTAATCTTCAAGGAAAAAAATCTTTGGATGCATGTAAGATATATACAATGTTCTAACATAATCTTTGTTTAATCTTTTAGAATGTCATTTTTTAGTTCGGATTGATTCTTCACAGGCGTTTGATTGTGACTAGATACAATATTTGCACCAGGAAAGAGAAATGTTTCTTTCTGTGTAGAATATCTTTCATCTCAAGTACTTGATGCAATTATATGGGTGTTTTGGCAGGGCTTTGCATCAGAACAGCTTACATGGGCCCATTCCACCTGAGATCAAGAACTGCACCGAGCTAAAAGCCCTGTATGCTAACTTCTTCTCCTCACCTCCCTCTTTGTCCCATCCTTTCACCGAGTTTGACTGCTGATCTCCATTTGGTTGTGCCGCATTGTGTTGCTTTCTCAAGGTATCTGAGAGCTAATTACCTTCAAGGGAGCATTCCACCCGAGATCGGAGAACTCGCCCACCTCACCATCCTGTATCTCTCCATCCTTCTAATCTGTGATTATGTTTTACCTTTGTCTGGGTCTTTATGAGTTTGATGTGCAAAATGCAGGGACTTGTCGAGTAATCTGCTGAGGGGTGCGATTCCTCCATCAATTGGCCGTCTGACTCAATTGCGTTTTCTGTGAGTCTTCGATGCCACCGCCGTTGTTGGCTCAGCATTTCACCATTTGTTTGACTGTGATTCATCAAAGTGCAGAAATCTATCGACCAACTTCTTCTCCGGGGAGATTCCAACTGTTGGAGTTCTTGCAAGTTTCAGAAACACCTCGTAAGCCCTTCTAAATGTTTGATCTGTGGAAAATTTCTTGTTTTCATCTTCACATGTTTTGATAAAGTAAAAACTGGGTGGATTATGTGGAGAAATAATTGAGACATTAGCATTTGTTATTGTTGTTGTTTCACAATATTTCTACTGCAGAACATGATTCTGATGGTGCATAGATAATGCAGGTTTGTCGGGAATCTGGAATTATGTGGCTTGACAATTCAGAAAGTTTGTCGTGGTTCCATGGGCTTTCCTGCAGTGCTACCACACACCAACACTTTCTCTTCACCAGGCATGTCTCAGTGACACTGCTTTCTGAACTCCATTCGGCCTTCATTGTTCAAAATATCAGGTGTTGATCAACCAGCAGTTGTCTAATGTCTTGAATGTGTCCTAAACTTTTCCTAAAACTTTCCAGGAATCTCATCGATCCCGACAAAAAGATCATCACATTTTCTGAATGGGGTTATCCTTGGCGCCATGACCACGATGGCCCTTGCATTAGTTTCGATCCTTGGCTTCCTTTGGATTTGCTTGCTCTCAAGGAAGGAAAAGCTTGCTGAAAACTATGTCAAAGTCCAAAAACAACTTGTGCAAGATGTTGGTAAGCTATATACATCCCTCTAATTCTCCCTCGACCATGATAAAACTTGCTGACATAATTTTCTTTCTGATTAGGCACCAAGCTTGTCACCTTCCATGGAAACCTCCCATATCCGTCCCAGGAAATCATAAAGAAGCTGGAGCTGCTTGATGAAGATGATGTGATTGGTTCTGGAGGCTTTGGCACTGTCTACAAGATGGTCATGGACGATAACAATGCGTTTGCTGTTAAAAAGATAGATTGGTACCGCAAAGGAGTCGATCAGATCTTTGAGAGGGAGCTGGAGATCTTGGGCAGCATTAAGCACATTAACCTTGTCAATCTGCGAGGCTACTGTACGCTGCCATCTGCAAGGCTTCTCATTTATGATTACTTGCCCTTGGGCAGCCTTGACCATTACCTTCATGGTAAGCTTCTCCGTTGCTCACTGCTGTATCTTCCAAGCCTAACACCATTGCAAAAGATCTATTGACCGCCTCGTAATTTCAGAAAATGGTGGAGAAGATCAACCTTTGAATTGGAATGCACGCATGAAAATTGCTCTTGGTTCCGCGAGAGGGCTGGCCTACTTGCACCATGATTGCACTCCCAGGATCGTTCACAGGGACATCAAATCCAGCAACATTTTACTTGACAGGAGCCTGGAACCTCATGTCTCAGATTTCGGCTTAGCCAAGCTCCTGGTAGACGACGATGCCCATGTCACCACTGTGGTTGCTGGCACCTTCGGCTATCTGGCACCAGGTTTGCAATTTGCTCCTTGCATGACGAGTTGGTTCATCTGCGTTCCTGCTTATCTCGCTGCGACTTGTGTGCCTGTCATGAAGGCACGCCTCTCAGTATGAACTACTAACACAATGGTATTTCAATGCTCCAGAGTACCTGCAAAATGGACATGCAACAGAGAAGTCAGATGTGTACTCCTTTGGAGTTCTCCTGTTAGAGTTGGTGACTGGAAAAAGACCTACAGATCCATCCTTTGTGAGGAGAGGCTTGAACATTGTTGGCTGGGTAATTAGATCCATATTATTGCTCTGCTCTTGTTGATCACCATGTCAGAAGAGCTCACTTGTTATGAATCTGCAGCTAAACACGCTGGAAGAGGAGAATCGCCTGGAGGAAATTGTGGATGAAAAGTGCGGTAACGTCGACGTCGAAGCAGTAGAAGCGATCCTTGATATAGCTGCGATGTGCACCGATGCGAATCCTGATGAACGCCCATCGATGAGTAGAGTGCTGCAGATGCTTGAGGAGGAGATAATGTCTCCCTGCTTGAGTGATTTCTATGAACCTCACTTGGATATCTAACTTCATCTTGGTGGAGTTCTTCATGGAAACATCCTTTTGTACATAACTGCTGGTTGGAAGCTACATGACAATTTCCATATCAAATCCTGACTTGGAAATTTTGTCACTTGGGAATGCACCTTTTTCCTCCAAATCTGATGAGAACAATTTTTTTTTCTAAAAAGAAAAAAAATATATTAAGTCAAAAAATAGGTATGTCCTATCATCTGAAGATCAGCACATAAGAAGTTGGAGAAATCCAACAGTCAGTCATTCCTCCAAATAAAATAGGCAATTTTTGTATTGATTTATCTTTCTATACACGGAGTGACAGTTACATTAATAAAATAATACATCAAATGAAAGATATCATACACAAGTTTAGTTTAAGAATGGTCTAATTCTTTTCTCAAAATTCAAGCCATAACCTCTGCATCAAGCTTGATTAATATTTTTCTTACTCGCATCAAGCCATAACCTCATCACGATTCGATTACCATTATATAAATCTATAAACATCACAATATATTAAGCAACAGGTAATATAAAGTGATAAAATATTAAATAATAATAATAGATAAAAAGATTATGTCAAGTCACATATGTCATCACTCACGTGGCTTGCAGGGCACCTATGACTAGCAATTACATATTACCCCATATAGTTAATCATGATTAGCATCCCGACCCAGATTCTTCTTATGTTGTTAGCTTCGTCGATGGAAAAAATCTCACGTGTAGTCATGTGAAAACAAACACACAAAAGAAAAGAATAAAAATATAATTTTATTATCTTTTAAATTATTAATTTATATAAAAAATAATTTCCTCTTCTCCTTCTCTTTCCAAACTGTTTGCCCGTCGCTTGCCACGCTCGTCTCTCATTGCTCGCCCATCGCACCCACTCGTCCATCGCACATGTCGCTCACTGCTCACCTATCGCACTTGTTGCTTACTGCACTTACTCACCCATTGCTCGCTTGCCGCACTTGTTGCTCATCACTTACTCGTCGCTTGTCAAAGAGTAAGAACTCGAGGACATGCTTGGCGATGGCGATGATCAGCATGCCATCGTTGAACGACATGCCTACGAGCATCACGAGGTAGGCGAGGCTGATGCGCAGCACATGCAATTTTTTTTGGGCAAGCCCCTCGCCGATGTGATTGGCTCCTGACCTGACGAGGCGACAACGGTGGAGCCACTCAAGGAGCAAGGAGAAGGCAAAGATGATGACAAAAACGAGGGCATACATGTCACCCTTGGTGCCAAGCTAGGCCATGAATAGGATCTTCAAGTTCTTGCCCCAGAAGATGGTCATGTGGGGGTCGTGCAGTAAGCTAGCGACAAGTGCGACGAGCGAGCGACAGGAGAATAGGTGCGACGAGCGAGCGACAGGAGAATAGGTACGATGAGTGAGTGGGTGCAGTAAGCGAGCAACGAGTGATAGGTGCAGCGGGTGAGCAGGAAGGTGAGACAAGCAACGCATGAGCAATGGGCGAAAAATGTATATAAAATAAATAATTTAAAAGATAATAAAATTATATTTTTATCTTTTTTATTTATATTTTTTTGTCACGTGATAACACATACGATTTTTTTATCGATAAAATTAACGACGTAAGGAGAATTGAGATTAAATATTTTATTTTTATAAGTATATGGATCATAATATTATTTTTTAAAATATAAAGACTAAGATGCTAATCATAATTAACTAAATGGATAATATGTATTTACAAGGTTTTGAGACCCAGTTTTAAGACGTCTTCGATACGACGCTGCTCATAAGAGTAATACAGGTAAAAGGGTAAAATTGGAAAGTGAAATCTGTCTTTTGCATTATATACATGCAAAGGAGTGAGTCCTCCCCATTCTTCCCCAGTAGATCCGTTCGTCTGGCTTGGCCAGGGCTTCGGCGTCCTCTCCCTTCTTGATTCGCCATCTTGCCTTCCGGAATCCTGTGGTATGTCTTCGATCTCCAATCCCTTCCGTCGTCCCCCCTTCTTCCTAGATCTCTCTAGGTTTTGGATCCTCGGAAGATGCTGTGGTCCTTCGCTTTCTTTGTCGATTTCCGTTCATAGTCTGTCGGACTACTAGCTTTCATGTTAAGATATGGTGACTTTATGTGTATCATCTCCATCTAGTTTGATATATGTATTGCTGTAGAATAACTTTGTGTATTCCAAAATCATCTCTTTAGATGAGAATTGGGGAGTGGATGGATGCATCATTTCTTGTTCAAATATATGTATTTCTTTGAAGAGTAGTATTGTATTGACAAAATTGTAACTATTATTTATTACTATGGATTGCTTGATGGGTGGAACGAGAACAAATCTTGGTTGTATGGGGCTGACATTAGACAAGGGTTTTGCATTTACTTAAACGCCCGCAAGTTCAGAGTTGCTTGAATTCATCGATTTGTGATCCAATTCTGACATGTTATATTTTACTTTTGGGTCATATAGATACTAATGTGGGCATATGATTGTCGTTATTTAGTGTCTGATTGGAGTCTATGGACCTAAGTGTTATAGGTCTGGGTGGAGTTCTTTCTAAGGGATGAAGTTAACTGGATTCTTTCCTTTTTCTTGGTGAGATAGGGTTCCCAGGTTTACATTTTCTTATTCTTTTGAGGGAAGTTATGGCCCCAAGTTTGATAAGTATAAAATACTATTTCTCATCTTACAAAAGGGGACTAAGAAAAATAGATATTCATGACTTTCATGAGAAATTGAAGGTGATTCGGAATAGGCATCTTCACATTAGCTCTTACTTTCTTTACTGTGTAAATCTCTCTTATACAAACAATGTCTTAGTCTTTTCTATGATCAATCCTATTGTATTCTAGATCTTTTGTAATAAAACAACATGATTTGTTATAGAACATTAGTCATCATTATACTGTTCACAATCAACTTTAATAGCAACTTTATTGGGATTTTTTTGTGAATCAATATTTTAATTGACATGGGGGCCTTTTCATATAGCTGTCTTCCTTTGTTTTTCTGAAGAAAGTGAGGTATTAGGAGTCATTCCTCTGACAAAAGGTTTGAAACCCTTGAATATGCATTTGGAATTGCAAATGGATTTAAATAAATGGGTAATAAGATAGTAGAATGGTTTGCTACCTATGGTGAAATGAAAAAAGTTAACAAAAGAGGATGGAGGAAATTGTTACTAATGTGATAAAATGTTTTGATAATCTTATGGAATAATTTAACGTTATTCTTTTCTATTATGAGCTGACAACATAGGTAAAATTTGTAATGATTTAGTTGAAACATCTAAAAGGTGAAAAGTAGCTTAACATCCATATTTGGTGCAGCATATATGAAAACAATTACCTCTTCCTCATCTTTCTCCTACTCCACTCCTCCTCTTATTGGTGTCGACCATTATTGCTGGCATGCCATATGTCAGTAAACCATATGCCAGTTCGTACATGACCTGTAATGATGATGCACGATAGAATGCTAATTGTACAAATGATTTATCTTGAGATTAGTAATAATTCAGCTGACACAATCTTCTGACTTCTGATATTGTTGGGGATAAATTGGTTAGTGATTCATTTTCATTTTGCTTTAATTTTTGAATAAATTTTATCAGCTCATGGGGATTATGTGAATATCATATGTTGCAACATTTAATAGTGTTTGAATTGCCTAGGGGAAAGGAAAAATGGAGTGAAAAAAAGACAAAAGAACCAAATTTCTTATTCCCAGTAATCCTCCATGCATTTTTCTCACATCACAGTTGGTATCATAGAATGTTGTTCCACATCATATTGGTACTTTGGTACTACAGCATTTGTCCTGCATCAATTATAATTTGAAGTTTGTGGCAATGATGGCATATATTTGGTGTTAATTATGATGCCGATCCTTGGTATATTTAATTGTCATAATGTCTTCAACGTTAGCGATTATTGGGAGTTCGTTTATCTTAGAGAAACCCATTTTTGACATGGTGTGATCTTCCATAGGGATCGGTTTGGAAGCCTGAATATATATATATACATATATATATATATATATATATGTATGTATATATATATATATATATGTATGCATACATATATATATATATATGTGTGTGTATATGTATATGTATATGTATATGTATATATATATATATATATATATATATATATATATATATATTCATGCTTTTATTGAGATTGTGCAAGATGAGAATTTTAAATAAAGGAAGAATCTATTTAATTGATGTTGTCATAGAATTCAAAATATGGTTTATACAGCCACTTATCAAGTTATATAATGTAGTGTGATGTCAGCATTTTATGACCTTATTTTTACTATATGGTAGTAATTTTCTCATCGCATCTTAAATCCAGATTTTCATGTAAATAGAATATCCGCGGGTAAAACTTGAAGCTAAAATCACGACCATCGTCGATGACACCTCCTCGGTTGTACAAACTGAGTCCTTCCTTTCTGAAAATTCATTTCTCCTCCGTGCCTTTCTAGGGTTTCATGCTTGTATTGCTCGAAGTTCCGATGGTGCAACTTTGGTATCCAATGTGTTCCCCCTCTTCTCCCTAGATCTTTCTAGGATCTTGGATCATTGCTAGAGCCTTTGTTGATTTGCTTGACCCCCTCCTTCGTCCGGATTCTCGTCGATTGCCTCTCACGAGTCTGTTGGATTACTTGCCGTCATGTAATGATCTGACAAATCAATATCCGTGATGTTGTTCAATTCTGTGTAATTTCTCCTGTTCTCAGTTTTTATACTCTTGGATGGAGTTTAGATAGGAACTGGGGGATGGGTGGATGTATCATTATTTCCAGATTTTGTATTTGTCTGTGGTGCTTATATTGGACTGATCTAATTGTAACTATCGTTTTTAGAACTGGATAATTGAATCTCACGAATGGGAACAAATAGGATGGGTATAAAACAAGGGTGTCACCTTTTGTTGTAGAAGATGAATGTGCATAAATTTAGAGATGCTTGGATGAGTCAATTCATTTAGATTCTAACTCTTACTGCTTTTATTTATTTATGCTAGGTCATCTAGACAGTTAGCCATATGATTATATAGTTTTGAGTTTCCTATTTGGGTAGCAATTGGTTTCTTATAAAGAATGAAACTGATATCATGTCTTTCTTTGGTGACAGCAATGTTAAAGTCTAAGATTGATAGTTTGAAAATGCTATTCCTTTATCTCATTAAAGGAGGCTAAGGAAAACATATGCTATATTCTTGAGAAATTAGAGAGTTCAGTATATGGTAGTTTCTTTTCTTTAGTGCTCTTATTCTCTTTGTAGGATTAGCATTTGCTGCCTTAATTTATTTCTTCTATAAAATAACATGTCGATTCTGGAGCATTAGTAGCCACTGGGCTGTTTGAATTTTATTCACATACAAAAATTATATTGGAGTTACTTCAGTCTATTAATTGGCATGATTAACTTTTCATCCAGCCATCTTACTCTCTTTGTAGAAAGTGAAGTATTCCTCCAACAAAAAAGTTGAACACTTGAAATTTTAACTGGTGCTGGGTATAGATTATAAAAAGATAGAAGAATTGGTACAAGGATAAATTGCTGCAAAGTTCACAAAGGAGGACTGTGGAAAGTTTTGCTTATGTAATTAGTATTGATGATTACATGGGATCTTCAATTATCATTTTACTTGGTTGTATCTAATGACATAGGTGAAGCATCCGATAGCCAAAAAGTTGCATCAACTTGGTAAAATCCACATATGCTGCAGCATGTATGAAAACAATCAGTTGTTCCACAGGTGCATGGCTTGTGGATGCTTGATCTTATGAATAATTAACATTGATTATGGAAGATTGATGATTATTTACTAGAGACACAATTGTCTAAAATTGTTGGTGATATTTAGTTTACATTGGAAGTTTGTGCCATCATGGGATGAATCTGCTGATAAAAAGTAGCAATTGATGTGTTGACTGTTTTGATGCTTAAACAACAGTTCAGGTCGGAATGATTGTTTCACTATTTGTCTGGATCAGTATGAAATGGACGGACGGTACTCCTGGTCCAAGTGTGAGCCGCTATGTAGACTGCCCCTGTTTCGACAGTTCAGTTCGAATCATTAAAAAAATTATTAAAAAATGCCAGCCCTCTTCACCCTGAATGTGAAGGGTGTGCTTTCTCCTCCTTTAATCCATGCAATAGTTGACCCTTTATGCCTTATCAACTTCATCATGATCATAGATTGCTCAAGTGACTTTGCCGTCAGATATTGACCGCCTGGCCATAGAAATTGACTTTCTTTATGCTATATGCAGACATGTACAATAATTTGGGCAACCAGGCTGGGGTGCAGGGACCCACGATTAATCCACAGCCTAATCCTTTTGGCGATGCATTATATGGAGCTGGGTCTGGACTTATTCGAGGTAGCCTGGGGGCATATGGAGAGAGGTTCTTGGGCTCAAGTTCTGAATTCATGCAAAGCAATGTGAGAAACTATACAGAAAATGGACTTATGGCTTCTTATTTGTGCTATACTCTTAACATCCGATCTCTGATGCAACAGATTAGCCGGTACTTCTCCAACCCTCAGTATTATTTTCAAGTGAATGATCAATATGTGAGGAACAAGTTGAAAGTTATCTTATTTCCGTTCCTGCACAGGGTAAATCAACTATCTTTGCTTACTTCCAGCTTCTAATTTATACCTTTTCTTTTGAACCACCTTACAACAAAAAAGGATCTCTTCACCTGAAAAAAAAAAGTCTTTCAGGGCCACTGGACTAGAATAACTGAGCCTGTTGGAGGTAGGCTATCTTATAAACCCCCAGTATATGACATAAATGCACCAGATCTGTATATCCCCTTCATGGCATTTGGAACATACATCATTCTTGCAGGCTTCTTATTTGGTCTTCTTGGAAAGTAAGTCGGTCCGAGTTTTTTTCTCATATATGTCGAAAGCTATCAGTGTCTCCAGAGCAACACTAATCCTAAGCATTGTCATACTCTTGCAGATTTAGTCCAGAAGCTCTGAGCTTACAGTTCACAAGGGGACTTGCTGGCTGGTTTTTGCAGGTTCTGATACTAAAGGGATTGTTATATTCATTAGGTGGTGGGGAAGCACCACTTCTTGATATCGTGGCATATGGTGGGTATGCTTTCACGGGGATGTCCTTGACTATGTTGGCCAGGCTGTGCTGGAGCTACACGTATTATTTTCTGATGCCATGGATGAGTCTCTGCATGGGGGTGTTTTTGGTGAAGACGATGAAGAGGGTGCTTTTCACGGAAATGAGGAGTTATGAGAAGCATTCGAGCCGGCAACACTATCTGCTGCTCTTCATGGCAATTGCTCAGTTCCCTCTATTCTTCTGGCTCGGCAAAATAGCAGCATAAAGTTTTATATCCATGATTATTGTTTAGATGATGTCGATATTTATTTCCCTTTATTTGTTCCTTTAAGGGAGAGTATCTGTGCTGCTCAAAATTATGCAAAAAAGGGAAATAATCTGCTCAGAACAGATTGAATTCTCTTCATGTCTTCAGATGTGGTGATGATGGTTGGGAGTTCATATCTTTTAGAGAACCACTGGAAGACTTCTCAGATGGTGTGACCTTTCTCAGGGATCAGTTTGTAAGCCTGCAAGTTCTAAAGAAAATTGTTATGATTGGATATTGCGATGCCATCTTTTGAATTGGATTTCAAATATTTTTGTGGGTAAAATGATAAAAATACCAGAATCAGATGTGAAATAAGTTTGGATTATGTAATGATTAGCTGAGCTTTAAAATGAATATGTTGTACGTATAACATCTTTTGGGATGGTAAATTGTTTTAATCCGCTTAAATCAAATTGAGATAAGGACAAATATAAACATGTAAAACAGATATCTAAGATGGATGGTGTAAGCACGAGCTCAATCTTTTCAATGATGATAAGTCAGAGTCAAAGATTTGAAGGATGATATATTGTTTTTTATTTTTGAAGATTTTACTAAAAAACTTAATAATGTGGTTTTAGTGAATGGCGCTCACATATTTATTTTTTTTATTAGAGGATGAATCCAAAAATATCTTTCAATTAGCTTGATTTGACTAAGGCTTGATTCAATTCAATCTGAGTCTTGATCTAGGTCGATCGAATTCTGGTTGGATCCTAAGCGGGTCGCGACGAAGGTTACACTCTTATGAGCGGTAGTAACGAATAACGATCCTCTTCTCTCTAATGATGAACAATGACAACATCCTCCCCTCTTCGATAGTGATGGCATCATTGAGGAGCGACGACCTCATCTCATCCCCAACGACAACAACTAAGTCACCTCTTCAATGATCTCATCTCCTCTCCAACCATTAACGTGCCATTATTTTGTCAATGGGCCATGACATCATCAATCATAAAAGTAAGATGTTGAAAAGAACCAAAATTTTGATACTATTGCTAACGCTCCTCAAAACTTTGTAAGATTGAGAAATTTAATTATTTAAAAATTTAAAAATTTGAAATTATTTAAATTATTTTATTTTACTTGTTCAGATCACTATAAATGGTCACGCAAATAAAGAGACGAGTATAGTAAATTTGGTTATCGATGTTATATATTGGTGTAAACATAGATACCAAAACACTATTATATATAGTGTTCAACGATTTAAAATAATTCATATCCAACTAAGCATCCAATACCTTCATAAATATTAGATGAACAGTAAATTAGGGTCCAATACCTTTGGAAACGATACGATAGCCATAAAAAAAAGAATTAATGAGTTGAATAATCAAAAAATAAGTGTCATGACTAATGTACCTTAGAAAAAAAATCTCATATTTGGCCTTTTATTGACTCTAAAATAAGAGAAAAAAAATATAAAAATAATACAAAACATGTTAGAACATGATATTATGATTTTAAAAAAGTTTAATTAGATTTAGAAATAATCGAAGATATTCAAACTTAAGTTACATAAGTTATACTCGAGTCACATTAAACAACAGATTCAATATAGGAATCCTTTATTTCTTCAATTAATGATCTAAAAAATAAAAAAAATAAAAAATAATATAATAGATATTATAAATATTTTATTATAATAGTAAAAAAGTTTGAGTAGGTCTAGGAATAATTGAAGATATTCAAACATAAGTTATACTTAAGTTACATTGGATCATAGATTTAATGTAGGAATCCCTTATTTATTCAATTAATGACCCAAAAAATTAAAAAAATAATAATATAATGACCGTTAGAAATATGTTATTATAATTTTGATGAAGTTTTAGTATGTTTGAGGATAATTGAAGATATTTACACTTATACTCAAGTTATACTATATTATAGATTCAATGTGAGAATCCCCTATTTCATCAATTAATGACCCAAAAATAAAAAAAAACCAATATAGTAGTTGTTAGAAATATGTTATTATAGTTTTGGAGAAGTTTTAATATGTTTGGAGATAATTGAATATATTTACACTTAAGTTACGTTTGGGTTACACTCCAATTACATTAGATCACAAATTCAACATAGGAATCCCCTATTTCATTAATTAATGACTTAGAAATTAAAAATAATTATACAAAGTGATACTAAACATATTAAGATATGATAGTTTTCAAAAAGTTTGGATAACTTTAGGGATAATTTTTCTATTTACTCTTATGTTATACTAAAGTTATATTCAATCACATTTTAATTTATTTAGTTAGGCATACTGCTTTAATATATTTTGTGACGCCATTATTACATGCAATATATATCATAACTTAAAGATTTATATTAATTAATATTAAGTTATATACAACTAATTAAAATTTATTTTTAGGTTTAATGTCGAAGAAGCTTTAAACATCCAATCCTCCTTCACTCCTTGCTATATTGCCCTTTGATGCATCCCCTCCTCCTTCCTCATCTGTCTCTCCTTAACTACCTCTAAACCCCCTTAATAATCCATAGTCAATAGTCATTGTTACATCGACTATTTTAGATATTATTTTTTGTTAATCTAATGTTAGGTTTTGAGCTGACCTGATTTACATTTTCCTTAGGGTTTGTTATCGTAATATTTATCCAAGGATACCTTTGTGTCACGATCGAATTTAACCCCAATAATATTGTTTTAATTTTCAGGGTTTCCATAGGGAACTAGAGATATTGAAACTATAGATTTGGGTTATCTTTTGAGAAGTTCTTTAGAGACCAGCTTTATAGTAGAGAAAATATAGAAATTCTAATGTCTAGATTGGTTTCTAGTTATGTTAATGTTGACGTTGTTGACTTTTGTTGGTTATACATATTTGTTTGTATTTTATTTTGTCAAACCAACTATACATCACCCCCCACATTACGATCTACTGTTGATGATTTTGATTCGTTAACTAAATATAATTGGCCACTTTTTCTATCTATTTTTTAATTTCAATGATAGTTTTCTATATATTTTTCTATTAGTTTTTTTATACATTTATTAAACTTGAATTTAGAATGTGCTCTTGTGGTAACCCACTAAAGCCTAGTTGCTTCCATATCACATACATCACTTACTAAATTCTTGAAAAGATAGACCATAGAGTAATTGTGATGTACATCTCAAAATATTTCTTTCATAAGAATTTTTGGATTTCTATCACTAACGATACTTAAAAAATCATAATATTTTTCGAGCTTAAAAAGAAATCATTCCTACGACACTCTCCCCTCAATCTCCGGTGCTCCAAATATAATAAAAAATAACTTTTTAGATATGATAAGATATATTTTAAGTTCAAGAAACGTCACAACCGATGTCACGTCACAATCGAGTCATTGACTCGAGTGTTTCAACCTGGGAATTGTCATCCGGTGAACGAAGACGAGCTGTCAACTAGCCTGAAGATGGAGAGATGCTGTTCAACGCAGACGACATTCGAACCGAGAAACACTGATCAACACCCTGTCGCGAGGCCCCAGCCTACCTCGATAACAAGATCCATCAACAATAGCTGTCATCATCATCAATATACCAAAATATTTTTTTAGATAAACGTGTGGCATTTATATCGACAATTGGACGAATGTACTAAAAAAATTATGCAAATATGCATCAAATATCCAAAAAAAACCTACCGAAAAAGTCCTTCCTCTATGTTCATTAAAGAAACAATCATTTCATAGTTGTGAACTTTCGACTCTCCTAAGAAAGATAATTAACTTATCATAAAATCCATCAAAGTCTTCACGATTTCATTCAATATGTTTTTTTATATGAAACTACCAATCCAAATCTTTCTTGTATGTTCGTAATAATTATCTTCGAAGTGTAATATTTATTTGTAAGAATTTATTCTTTGATTTCTTCAGCTATAGACTTGCTAGTGCAAGATCGATGACCTCGTTTATAAACTTTGTAATCCGACATATATCACTGCCACAAGCAATAATGATCCATCCAAAATTCTCAACCTTATATCATGCTTTAAGTTTGTCACTTCTACAAACTTGAATTTTCATTTCAAAATTCATCCTTTTAACAAATTCTTGCAAAGCTCTTTTAAGCTCTAAGATATCTTTAAATACCTACAAAACATGGACTCAAGCGTCAAATATCACAATAAATCTTTATATTTCATATTGTCATATGAACAATAGCAAATTTAATTTCATTTGGATATGGAGTTAAAATATTAATGTTAAAAGTTATATTCTTCTACAACCCTCCTCCAAGATTGAAATAGATCAGCTCACCAATAATATCACGGGCATCAAATGTACAATGATCTACATCTTCTTCGATTTCTTCTAGTATTCTCTGCTTAGCCCACTCTTCTTTGAATATCTCATAACTATTTTCGTTGTCATTACAAATGTTTTGTTTAAATTGAAGCTAGTAAGTTTGAGGTTGTGTAAAGTTCCTTCAATTTGTTCTTCTAACTCATGGCCACTTGCAAAAGCAAAGTTTGATGATTTAAGTTGTGTAGAGGTAGATCTTTCAACTTGATTTTAAAATTATTTCTTATTTCACTATTGACAAAGGTGTTGTTTCATTGAAAGTATTAATCTAATCTAGAAAACTGAATATTTCATTCCAAAGTGAATCATCTGTAATAAGTTACTCATATTTAAATGATATTCGAAACTAATAGACAAAACTACAAAGATATAATCATTTAATACTATATATTTTTTATTATTATCAAGGTGATGCTTTAATGATACTACAAATATTTTATTGATACTATAAAAAATCATATAGTGATTCAACTAGGTTGCAAAATACTATAAGATGATACAACAATGAAGTATTGATCATCGACATGGCACAAAGCTTAATACTCAACTAATGGCCATGGCGACAATGAACAACAGAAAGATCGATGTACTTTTATCCACCTCCAACCCCATTGGTGTTGACAATTATGACTCCCTTCCTCTCGACAATCGTTTCTTGATGAAATACAACAATCGTTTTTTGGTAGGACTCGACGACGATGACACCATCATTGATGCTCGATGCTTTATTGGCAAGAACCACAACCTGATGGCTAGGGCTCACGATGAATGACGACGATGATGATTATATTAAATACTTAAAAGTTATATCGAAAAGGTTTGGTTCAATAAAATTGGTTATTAAGAGTATTTTGATCTTATTATGTAAATAGGGGTACTCCTAATAATAATAATAAAAAAAAAAAACATGAGGCGTCATATGATAAAATCCTTAGGGGATTCCATTGGCACCGCTTGATTATAGCCATCCTTTCATTTTGTGGCCATTTGATTGTAATCGGACGGCTCATAATTTTCTCATCGCACATTAAATCCTTACATTCATGTCGATAAGAAACTTGAAACTAAATCTCGTGACGTCTTCTCGGCTATACAAACCGAGTCCTCGCTTCCCGAATGCCCATTTCACCGCTGCGCCTTTCTAGGGTTTCGTCCTCCTCCGGCTCTTCGCTTGCGTCGCTATTCGCCATCATGCCTCGCCGAAGCTCTGGTGGTACGTGTTTGTCTTGAATGCCTTCTATCCGTTCTCTTTAGATCTCTCTAGGGCTCTGCATCATCGCCGGATGCCGTGTTGCTTTGCTTTTGGCCTCCCTCCTCATCGAATTCATGTCGATTTCCACTCGTTGGGCCATCAAATTCCTTGCCTTCGTGTTATGATCTGATGACATAATATATATGACTTCGCTCGATTCTCTGTATGCTATTCCTTATTAGTAAGACATCTTCTTTTTAACTCTTTGTACATGGTAATCTCTTTTATATAGTGTTATCGTTGTCTTTCAGGTTTAGTCCATTTGCTGCCTTCTTTATTTCTTCAATAAAATTAGCATTGGTGTAGTTGATTTGGGAGTACTAGTAGCCACTGGCATATTTAAATTTTATTTACATACATGAATTATATTGGAGTTGCTTCAGTCTAGTAATTGGCATGATTTCCTTTTCATGCAGCCAAAGTGAGGTATTACGGGTAATTCATCCAATAAATAGTTGAACACTTGAAATTTAACCAAGTATACATTATAAAAAGAATAATATGGTACGAGGATAAATTGTTGAAAAATTCATAAAAGTGGATTGTGGAAAGTTTTGTGTATATAATTGGAAGTATTGATGATTGCATGGAATCTTTAATTATCTTGGTTGTGGACCAACAAAAAAACCTATCTAATGATATAGGTGAAGCATCCGATAGCCAAAAAATTACATCAATTATGTGGACCAATAACTTGTTAGACCCCACATTTGATTCACCATGTATGAAAACAATCAGTTGTTCCACAGGTGCAACCATCATGGAATGCTGATTTTGTGAATGATTAACATTGATTATGGCAGATTGATGATTATTTACAGGAGACATAACTATCTAACATTGTTGGGGATATCTGGTTTGCGTTGGAAGTTTGTGGCATAATGGCATGAATCTGCTGATAAGAAGTAGCAAGTGATGTGTTAACTACTTTGATGTTTAAACAGGAGCCTAGGTTGCAAGTACTGTGTATCTGTGGAGGCATGTACCTTGTGATGTTTCTTCACCATATTTCTAGCGTCAAAGGCTTATGTTCCTTGTATGATTACAGAAAGGTAGTGATCATACTGTGTCCAGGGGCTAAAGTAAAATGAGCAGTACAGCAGTGATTGAATGTTGTGGTGTATTCATTGTGTGATAAATTATATACTTGGGTACAGATGTTGGAGTACCTGTGCCTGTCCGTCAGTTGCCTGATAACTTTTCATCGATTTCTTCCTATGGCTGTTATTGGACAAGACCATAATGGAATGTTTCATGATTTCAAATACTGGTTGGTACATACTTTTGTTTCATTGTTTCAAATACCAATTGGACCAGTATGTACTGATCGGCTTTAGATATATAACCAGATACCACAAATTGGTATACCACCTTCTGCATTGGTGCCATACATGTCCGACAAGTGTTGGAACTCGTGTGGGCCTGTTATTTAAAATCTTGGTTTGTGCATTGAAAATTTTTGGGTTAACAATTAGGTCAGGGACATTTGAAGATGATGGTGTCTTTATAGCCAGGTAAAGGACATGCTGAAGTTAAAGCTAACAAAAGATGTGCACAGGAAACAAACAATACCTATCAGATTTTCAAGATAACTAAGTAGAGGGAAGGATGGTACCACTTAGAATTGTAAGGTCTCCTATTGAATTGGAAGCAGGCGTAGCATTATTTAATAAATCTATGACCTAGAAGATGAGGCAATCTTATATGTCTCAGGTCTTCTACACATGGTAATGACAAAAGAAAATAGAAAGAACTTGGAGGACTAGTATGAGTTTGCATTGAGGAAAAAGAATTTGTGTATTCTAGATTCTATCTATGATGGGATCCTCTTGTGATAAGAAGGATTTACACTTGATGCAAGAATGATGTGGTGGCAAACCAAATGCACTTACCACTGTTCTTTCTTCATTGAGAAAATCACTACTTCTATCAGCTGCAACAAAATTCCATAACGATAGATGTGGGAGTCTGCGTGTGTGTGAAATAAAATAGAAGAGAGAGAATCACTACTGTTGTTAACTGCGATAATATTCCAGCAAGATATGTGGGGTTTAGTGAAACCAGAGAGAAGAGAGAGAATCACTACTGTTTTCAACTGCAATAATATTCCAGCAAGATGTATCTATGGGAGAGTGAAATAAGAGAGAAGAGAGAGAGAGAGAGAAATGACAAATAGGAAGAGAAATATTAGGCTGATTGTAAAACATGTCATCTAACTTCATTTTTAAGTTCCACCAGTTTTTCTAGGAATATATTTTATACCTATACAGTTATGTTCAAGATATTTCATTTATAACTCTAAACAACCAAGAAAAAGATTTGTAAACATTCAAAACAATCAGTTGTTCAATGTAGAAATGTTTAAATTCATCTAAACTTTGTTATTTGAGTAAACTTGCTGATTGAATTTGGACTTGAATGAGAGGATTCATGTCATGACTTGATACTAATTGATTATCCTAAGATAATCTTTGACTCTTTCATAACCTATAAGACCTACTGAGGTTTAAAATTTTGTCAAATGCATAAATTCATTTGTATGGCAGTAAAAATAAGAAAATTGCTGCTAAAATAATAGAATATGAAAGTAATCTGAGACTTGGGGTCTTGGACTCAAATAAGATTTGACCTAATCTATACAAATGCTAGACTTACTTATCTACCCCCCGACAGAAGATACATCCAATAGTTCTTTTATTCTATGTTTGTCTTCATTAGTGTCCTTTGTTATTCTTGTGAGTAGACGTCAATGTATAAATGCTTTGACTTCTGTGTCCATTTAGATAATTTTGGCATTTGATTTTTTGCAGCTGTTTCTATTTTGTTTTCTTTTTTGGCTTCTATTAAAACAAGTTCTTCTATTGCAATTGATTGGATTTCTAAGTTGTCACATTGGTTCTTAAATATAAATAGTTTCTTATCATTTGAACACTTCATTACTTCCATATTTCTTCTGCATTTGATCTCTTGGATTCTGTGTTTGGTTTTCTTGTCTCGGGCTTCTTATAGGCTTGCTAATCTAATTGGTGATATGAATCTGGTTTTTTTTCTGGTGATTTTTAGGATGCAATATATTGGTTGTATGTATTGCTTAATTACATTATTTCCTTTATTATGCTACTGAATTGTCCATCATTTAATACTCAGATAATATGTAGGTCGTTCGGCCCCTCGTGCTGCTCGACGTCCTGCTCCTGTGAGGAACCCACCCCAACCTGGTAATACTTGAATTTAAGTTGTGTGTGTTTTAGTATTTGGATAATTATTTTTAATTTAGATTTTGCTTTAACTGTTTTAATTTCATCTAATTTTCTATTTCTAGTATCAAGTGATATCAATCCCATTGATGGTGCCAAGAATCTCCACACAGATTTCACCCATTCACTGCATCTCGTTTTTGTGCATAAGTTATTGCAAGAACCAATTAGAAGACTGGCAAAAATTAAATAAATTGTACAATAGTCGATCAATTGATAATTGAAATGGAATGACAGCTTGAAAGAGAAGTTTGATTAGATTAATTATTTTAATTGTTTGAACCTTTATTATGCTTTCTGATATTTGTGAACTGTGATATGTGGCAGTCAGGACATTAGTTTAGTGGTGGCAATCAACTTAACAGTTTCTGATTTGTTTTGATGCAGCACGTCAAGCTCCGCCCCCAGCTCCTGTTCAGGGTGGTGGATCTATCCTGGGGGGAATTGGATCCACCATCGCTCAAGGTTATGATGTCATCTATCTGCTTTTCCATTTCACTATAATTCTGCATTCTAAATCTGTGGACAGATCTTGCTCATATGGGATGTTGTTTACCAGGTGTGGCATTTGGCACGGGGAGTGCCGTTGCTCATAGGGCAGTCGATGCTGTTATGGGGCCTCGCACCTTCCAGCATGAGACCATTGCATCCGAAGCTCCTACTGCAGCAGCACCTGCCAACCCAGTGAATTATGCTGGCACAGATGCATGCAGCATCCACTCGAAGGCTTTCCAGGATGTACGTGTTCTTCTGATCTCACCTTTTCTTTTCTCTCTCTCGTCTACTGCTGTCTAATTTTTTTTGTCGATGAGTTACGAGTCTGCTGTGTCTGAAGTTACCGTTGTTGAATGTTTGAAACTAAAGCTTCTGTTTCCATTCTACAGTGCATCAACAACTATGGCAGTGACATCAGCAAGTGCCAGTTCTACTTGGACATGCTGAACGAGTGCCGCAGAGGATCTGGTGCCGCTTGATCTCTTATTATTTCAGACTTGATGATCCCTTGTTTCAAGTAACAATATTAAACCCTGGTGTCAAGATATGACTTGCAACTTACTTTGTCTTACTTAGTATGGTCAATAATAATAAATCCACTACTTTGTCAAGAAATAATTGTTGTCCTTTACTACTAATTCTTTCACATTCATCGACCTGGATAGATTGAGAAAGTCGGATGGTTTTAAGTTTCATTAAATAGATCCTTCTAAGTTGCTTTTGTTTTTCAACAATAATTGTTGTCCTTTACTACTAATTCTTTCACATTCATCAACCTGGATAGATTGAGAAAGTCAGATGGTAATTTGTTTATTATAAATGACATTATAATGATTATACAGGTCAATGACCATTTTTCAAACTTTGATGTTTTTTTCTTTAACCAATATTAATATTTAAATATGCATAATTATTATAAGAACCTAAATAATCATTTAAATAATCTAATCTACAACTAGAGGACTAAAGATAGACGTAATAAGGTAAATAGGTGAAATGTAAGTTACATCATTTTCATTGCCTAAATAATTAATTTTAACTTGTTATCCATTTTATATTCTTTTAAAGTACTAATAATATTAATATATTTAATTATAAGTAAATGATAAATATCAGATAAGGGCAGGATGACAACGATGGGATTACCCTAAAAAAAATTAAAAGCTTTGAATTCATCACATAAGGGCATGACGACAAGGATGAGATTACCTTCACCATCATATCATTCATGAGGGTGAAGGTAGAGACAACATATAAGACCGACCGTAACGAGGGTGAGGGTAGGTAGAGACAACATATAAGATCGTAACGAGATAAAAGTCAAAGATAATTTTATTTTTTAGGGAATAAAAAAAATAAAAACTTTGAATTTGAAATTTGCCCTGTATATAACTCGTGCTGCTTTGAGACGTGACCTGCGACCTCTCGTTCTCGTGCTCAATGGCCTCCTTATTCTCCTATCACCTCCTTTTTTTTCTTTCTTCCTCCACCTGCTGTTTCATCTTTCCTCTCATCTTCCTGCCTGTAACGAACCTACACATAGCACTAGACCGGATCGGACCTGCACCAATCCGATCATACACTGATACAAGTCGAGTTACTGAAACTGAAACCGCAAACCTTGATTATGTTTTTTCTATAAATTATGTTATAGCAGACATTATAAACATCAAAAAGTAAGCACACTAAAATTAGGTTAATTACAAATTACCCTATAGTTAAAACTCGTTAGGATCCCGATCTTTATATTTAAAAAAATTATATTATGTTCCATTAATCCAAACGTCATCGGTTTTACCGATAAAAATATGAAAATAAATAATAATAATAATTTTAACGTTCTAGTTATTAATGTCGAATGACGTTAGTGATGACAAACGTTGATGCTATCGGAAGATGTGGGTAGCTATTATGGATGAAAAGAATGGCGACAAGATGTGTGAACCACTTTGCGTCTACGTCGATACTGACATAATTCTCGAGCGACCCTTACATTGCTATGTATCAACAACCCTTTTGCTACTTGGTAACTACATCAACATTAACGTAGATGCAGAGTGATGAAAGGGCTGCTCAAGTGGTTGTTATGGATGAGGAGAGCAACGATAGGAGGTGAAGGCCACTTTGCATCGCGTCAATGTTAATGCAATTGCTAAACGACATCGCTATGTCGATGCAAATGCTGAGCAACGAAAGGGCAACTCGATAACTGCATCAGTATCGACACAAATGTAGAGCGTCCATCAACTCTCGTCGTCGTTTTTCTCATCCACAATAATCACTCGTGACCCCTAGCAATATCGTCCTCCGCCACCATCGACATCGTTCACCACCACCAAATGTTAAATTTTATTATTATTATTTATTTTCAACATTATGATAAATAAAATTAAATATTTTACTTTCATAACTATAAAAATCGAGATGTTAAAAAAATCTACCTATAAAAGATAATCTATAATTAACTCATGAAATTATGTTATAGCAAAGGGGTAAGATTGATTGAAATTACACGCATATATAAGTTGTTATGATACACACAATCGTACCTACGGAAGCATCCACTAGCTATTGCAGACGATGACATGCATCCCCCTTCACAAGTCGGTCTACATTGTCCTGGCAAAGGATGCCTTGATAAGGAAAAGCTTGTGTGCAGTATTATCCTGTAGGCTCGGGCCGCGAATAAGAAAGCATGCTTATGTGAAAATGAAAGAGAAGCAAATTCCACCAATATTGTACAATGTTTTCCTACCAAATAACATTACTCTTATTTATTATTTGATATCCTGCAAACCAAGCATAAGCATGAGATCCGCAGGAGTGGCACGGTGCAGAGCAGAGCAGGAACAACGCGATCACGATTTATGCGATGTAGGCATTGCTAGTGAGATCCCCTGGCCAGGCGCATCCTTCCACTGTTGAGTCACCGTCTTGAGCTGTGTGTAAAACTGTACACCTGCCTTGCCTGCAAATAGGATCACACTTGGTCAAGGAACAAACAGTTTCTGAATTTTTATGCCAGAGGGTCCTTCTAAACTTGTCCAAATTAATGCATGCAAAGTCATACCATAGAAGTTGAGATCCCCAGCAAAAGAGGCCTTGGAGCCGGTGAATGAGAAGAACGGCAGAGGTACAGGAATCGGCACATTGATACCAACCTTAATGCACATTATAAAACATGTCAGGTAAAGGAAAAGGAGTCCTTCTACCAAACTATTTATATTTAGAACTTTTTACATAAGAAGACATCATGAAGAATATACAAGGATAAGATTTACCATATATGACCAGTGCAATTGGCTGCATTCTAGAATCTTTACGAGGACAATTACGTCACCTAATGACTAGTACTGCTAAAGTGTGCAAAGAAGGATTCATAAACCGGAAGCAAAAAAGGATAGGTGTGCAAATTGTGGAGCCTATTAGTATAGGTAGATATCTTGTTGCCTACAAGCCTAACATGAATGACTGCCCACACTCGCAAAAACAGAGCCATAATCTAGAGTTTCTATGGACTATGTGCAACCAGCAGAAAAAGATCATAGTGAACATCATGGCAGCTTGGCACTTGATATCCATGAATTTTTCAGTAGAACATAATATCCATGATCTATACCAATTATTATATACGAACTCTTCGCAAATTCATTAATTTCCTTTGTGATTCTGAATAAGGTTTAGGCAGACACAAAATCCATGTATTAAAATAGTACAACCTACCTGTCCAGCCTCAATCTCAGTCTGAAATTTTCTTGCAGCAACACCTGATGTTGTAAATATGGATGCCCCATTACCATATCTGAGATATCGAAGAACCATTCAGTTAAATCAGCAGTGGTTACCAAGTCTTGAAATGAAAATTAAAAGTAAGCTTTACTTGTTACTATTGACAATATGGATAGCATCGTCAAGGCTGTCAGCCTGTCACCAAAAAGTAAAAAACTGTCAGATCTAGAGAAGAAAAAGAACTTTAAAGCAATAAAATGAATTTTACCTTCATCAAGAGCAAAACTGGACCAAATATCTCCTCCTGTTAAATTTAATAAAACAATGAAATTAAACTTCGATATTGTTCATCAAAATGGAATAATTCCACCTGGTGTGATTTCACCAATGATACAGTTGTTTTTTGTATATGTACACTTGAAATAAAATGTATTGGCATATGTAACCATCGAAAACTGGATTATGCATTCCTCTTATTGCAAATATAAACATCCTAACACACTCCTTTTCCATTTGACCGATGTTGGGTGGTATAAGTTACATAAGTCAATGATTAATCCAACAAATCACTTACTATGCTACCCCTTATAATATTGTTCTTTGCTAATGACCCTCTGGTTGCTTTTCATGTTCCCTCCTCCAGTACACCAAAAACAAGTCATGGGATATAAAAGGAAATTAGATTTGTGAGCATGTCAAGCCTGTCTGCCGCCAAGCCCTTCACTCCTATTTCTTCACACTGACACCAGCTCCTTTTCTCTCTCATGGTTTCCTTTACTTTCAACTGTCAGCATGTGATGGTACAACTGAGCTGCCACGCCTGCTCACCTTTCAGTAAGTTCACATCCTTAAACTAAAAAGTAGTTGATAAAACTTTTTTGCAAATGACTTTTGTTCTAATACACACAATGCCATTCAAGATAGCAAATGGAGGAGCTAACGAAGGTTTCTAACTATATAGTTATACATGCACAATTCAATTTTAGAGCGGCATATATGCAAATACATTGTGCATGTAGCCAAACCCATATAGTCGGGACCTTACAGCTAATACTTTAGAGGGCCATGCACGCAAAACCACATTATTCAAGTACTGCTTCAAACCAGATCAGACTTCGTAACAAAGAAAATTGTTCACATTTTTATGGTTGCACTGGAACAACTGGCAAAGAGGAAACAGGCAACAGTGAGGGCGAGAAATATGTACCTTGTAACATTCCATGTCACTTGTAGTATCAGCTAAAATAGTAGGACCAACGAAGTTGCCATTTTCAAGACCACGAACCTAACAGAACAGGATCAATGATAATTATTAGTTGACCATCGATTAGAATACAAACAAGAAACTCTCAACTTAATTATCACTTTCATAAGCAACCCCTTCGACACCATTTGGTAGATAACTACCTCAACAAAATAGTGACCTAAGCACTTTATTTGCAATATAAACAAGCAAATCTCAACTTAATTATCACTTTCATACAGACTAAGCAACCCCTTGGACATCATTTGGTAGATAATTACCTCGGAAAAAAATAGTGATCTAACCACTTTATTTGCAGTATCATTTTACAGAAAGAGAGAGTTTATTGACCAAAAATGCAATAGAGCTCTTTCTCTAGTCCAGACAACAACAGCATTTAGCAACTAGGATCCCATTCCATGTATACTAGGCTTGTTACTTGTTCCAAAGAGACACACTTTTACTAAGTGGTAGGGTCACCTTAAGGTAAACCCAGTGCTCAAAACTTTCTTTGCAGCATTTCATGCAGGTATTTTTGTTGGGTTCTCATCTTATAGAATAAAAATCTGATAATCAACAATATGATGAAATATTGAAACTTAGCATGAAGTAGAACATGTCAGTTAAATGCGAAAGAAAAATAGTATTTCACAATGAAATGCTCAACATGTGAGACATGCATACCACAATGTCTCTGCCATCAAGTACAACCCTAGCACCACTTTCTACACCACTTTGGATTAATTTGCAAATCCGATCCTTCGCCTGCCACACAATGGGCAACAAATTTCAAAAGGGTCAGAGATTGTTTATGAGACAAGTAACAAAATGTCAATCATATGGAAGATCCAGAGCTTTATTGAAGGGAAAACTGAGGCAACAATAGTATGAAGTAGTCAATCAAAAGACTTGCTAAAACAGGGAAACCAAGGAAATATGATAATTAAACTAAGGATGCAGATACAAAATAAGACATGCCATTCAATTATTGAACCTGAAAATAAATGAGAGAACAACTAGCTGAAAGAAAAAAAATGATGCACATTTTCAAGTTAAACAAAACCAAGAAACTTGTCTTTACAAAATAAGAAAATGTAAATTTTGCCATCAGTTTAAAGAGAATTGAATCTTCAATTTGAAGTTCACAAATTCTAAATCATAAAGGGCTCAATTACTCTATATCCGGTCTTCAAAAAACAAAATATTCTCCCTAAGGTAAGATATTAAAGCTTTATCAGCATTCTGAGGTTAACAAGGCTATTCTATGTAATGACATATTTAATTGCCCATGTTGTAACAAAGTCAACAAGGTTATTCTATGTAATGACTGTTGTAACAATGTTGCAAAATTGAAATGTCAGTTCTATATTGTTCCATGCTAATGTGGATGTCCTAGCATAGCTGTCAACTAGATAAGCAAAATTATGGCTTCCATTATAAGAGAACACATTCAAGACTCCCCCAGGCAAACCACAACTTTTCCGAACGGTTCCTCATCAATTCATCACTCATTAGTGTTTTCATATCTCCATGTAGAAAAACTTACAGCAAGCTTACATATCCGGTAAGAGAAACACAATCAAGACTCCCCCAAGCAAACCAGAACTTTTATGAAGGGTTCCTTATCAAATCATCACCCATTAATGTTTTCATATCTCCATGTTGAAAAACATAAAAAAAACCTACATATCCAATAAGTAAATATTGTTTGACTCAATGGGATCAGTTCATGGGCAAACTTAATATATGAGAATGCTTACACAACAATGTTTTAGCAGACTGTTGACATCTTTAGATAATAATACCTGTCTGCTAATCACTGGACCGAGGTCTGTCCCTGGCTCTGTTCCTGCATTTACCTTTAGCATTTTGGCACGTTTAATTAGTTCATCCTCCCTGGCGAATTTAAAAACTAATAAGAGGTTTATTTCAAAAAAAGAAAATCAAAAGAGGTCTACACAAACTATGAGCCACAAATTTAATGCCCCAAAATACTATTATTAAGTTTTTTTTTACACACAAGATGATTATGTAACTACCTAATCATAGTCATTGAAATAAAATATACCATGATTTTGAGCCTCCAACAAACACAGCAGTGCTCAGTGCCATACACCTTTGACCAGCAGCACCAAATCCCGCAGCAACTAAGGCATTTAAAGTAGCATCTGGACTTGCATCAGGCATGATAATAGCATGGTTCTTTGCACCCATGTTTGACTGGAGAGTAAAGCATTAATGGTACATGCATTGTTTGTGCAAATATATGACAATCATCTAAATGGAAGAAACAGATGGCAAAAGAAAATGATCACTCAAGAATTTTTATCCGATAAAAAGACTAATATACCTGGACACGTTTCCCTTTAGCTGCTGCTCTAGCATAAATGTGCATTCCAGCCTATAAATAAGCAAGCAAAAATAAAAGAAAAAGTTAAAGCCTAATGAAGGTCAAGTCATACATTCAATTAGATCTACTTGAGTTATACTTTCTTAAGTTCTTTATGAATCATCAACTATAGTTTCTAGAGTGTTTGTTAGCAATCATCTGTCAGGAAAAAGAAAACTATATACCACTCCTAATAAGGGACTTATCCTACCAGGACTAAGCATCAAGAAGATAGATATGATATATACCTCAAGTCAAATATTTTTAAATACACGAGTATTTCACAACTAGGAATGGTAGGAGTTCTATAATAACAATCATATCACTAATCTAAATCTGAGAAGTCAACTCCACATGCAAATTGAGGAAACTACAAACTATACTACAAGTTCCTGAAACTTCATCTTGGTATGGTCACAAATTTTGCTATGAAACCAACATTATTCAACATAAGGTTGTTATTTGTATGATAGGTCTTGTTGCTCCAGCAATTCAGTTTTTAAAAGTTAGACTTGGGCATGGGCCATCTGAACACATTATTCTGATTGGTCCAGATTAGATGCCTAAATTTTGCAGGTGGCTTAATATGACTAAGTGCAGCTAACACTGATTTGAGTGGGCTTGATCTTGTGAAACTAAGATCTGTCTAGTTAAAGACATTTCGATACCAGTATATCTCACATCTAATCTATCTGTGAAGGTATTGGCATTGAAATTTTCAACATGATCTCCTAAAATTTAGTCCAAGAAAATTATGTCAGGCCAGACCCCAAGTACCCATCCAGGCATAGGTCTTGAATTCTCAGTGCTAAACCATGTCTGCTAGGCCAGTTCATTTACATATGATTCTCATGTCAGAATTTCTTTATTCTGGCAAACAACTTAATTCTTCAATTAACACATGAAGATCCAAAATCATCATCCAGCAAAACCTTACACATTAAGACTTAGAAACATCAATATATTTTCAATAATCAAAAAAGGATTTCATCCTAATAGCTAAAAAATGCAGCATTTAGGTAATAATTGCTCACCCCTTTAAGCATAAATAATTAAAATATGTTCTTAAAGGATTGCTCACGAAAGAATGTTCTTAAAGGATTCACTAGGTGGACCACAATATTAAAATAAAAAAGAAATGCATGGACAAAATAAGAAATAAACTGTGCGACAAATTATATTATGTAACAATTTGCTTTAAGTGCATAGAGATGTCATCAAGTGCTAGAACTTAAAGAGTCTGGTAATGTTAAATGTCCAGCACAAAAAAAATGTGATTAAGCAGTAGGGTAAACGACAATCAGAGGTATCACTTACTGTGTTTGAACCAACAAATGATATGGCCTTTATGTCCTCATCATCACAAATATTGTTAACAATATTCTGTCAAATAACATATGTCAGAATTTTTTTAATTAAAGACATGAAATACCAAGAATTAAATTTGAAAAAAATTCAGAAGCTTCAAGAAAGAAAACCCAATGAGAACCCCACCAGCATTCGTCATATGTTCTTCTTTCACAGGTCACTTTAGTATTACACATAAGAGACATTATAAACATGCCATTTGACACTTTAAAATCCAATATTTGTTGTATAGCTTGCCACTTAAATATGAAGGTCTAAATAACAAAAATTTCGAGTGTAGGAAAATCCTATTGTGCAACAGACCCTAAGATATGTGTTTCACACTTAACATTTTGCCATGTAGTATATCTACCCTCCAATGTACCACAAGTATCTGAAGCACTGCATCAACCCTTATGTGATTCACATATTATGTAGTTAGGAATCACTTAGCAACTGCAAGATATGCAAACATCCAGAATAATACTTACATTGGTGCCGTGAACAATATTTAAGACTCCATCTGGCAACCCAGCCTCCTTTGCTAGTTCCGCAAGCATCATTGAAGCTCCTGAAAGAATACTGAGAGATGTTAACTCTTCCATTTCTGATTTTAATAGTTGGTTCTTTTTCTTCTCCAGTATTATAAAAAATAATAACTTATCTTTAAGTTCAATATACAGTTCATGGAAGCTTATCTATTACCCAGAGTTCATCTTATTAAAAACTAAACCAACTGATTTCCAAAACCACTATAAAATTATACTAATAGAAGCTCAACAGTCAAACTTAAGTATGATTACTATAATGGATTAGTTCATGATAGCTTCATTTTGCTCATCTGCACCAAAATCATGTAATACATTCATAAAAAGTAACTTCAGGATTTGAGTTATAATACTCTGTTTTTGATCTTCATCACTCTACAATATGGCATTTAGCTCAGTTAAGATGTGTATTTACTGATAGCTATTTGGTTTCTGATCAAGTTGCACAGCATTTATAGAAGAGATATCTGGCCTCTGATTGAATAGCACCTACTCAAGGGATGCCCTTCACTATATAAATATAAAAGAGTTAATTTGTGTAATGGACAGTCCAACACAACTGTCGACATAAAATTGACAGTCTTATTATGGGTAAGCCCCACAACCCTTTTCTGTAGTATCCTATGAAGTCTTGCTAAACTTCCACATGCCAAGTACTATAATAGCTGATAGAGAAGATTATTACAGCTATTACTGTACAGCCAGGATAAAGGATCTTGATAGTGCATGGTTAATATTCCTTCAATGAGATAAAACATGGACAAAATAATCATACAGAGCCAACCTCTCATTCTGAATATTTGAAACACTGACCTATAAAGTTTCTTACATGATTATCATTTCATTTGATATAACAGGTAGACATTAGGAACAAGCATCAACATGAATTTTGGTAATATTTGTAAGTTCTTTTTTTTTTTCAATTTTCCAATTCTGATATCAAAATACTAAAATAGTTATTCCAACTGACAAATATGTTTCACCTGGATCTTTCTCTGATGGCTTTAAAACATAAGTATTTCCACAAGTAACTGCCACTGGGAACATCTGTGTTGAATAGATATAAAAAGATAAATGATGGTAAAGGCATACAACTGAATGAGATCTCTAAAATGCAAAGTCCAGGTGTGTAAACAATTAAGGTAGATCTTATAATATTATCCAAGAAAGGCATGTTCACATACCCATAGGGGAATCATTGCAGGAAAGTTGAATGGGCATATCCCAGCACACACACCAAGAGGTTCTCTAATACTATATGTGTCGATACCATTTGAAACATTGGATGCATATTCACCCATCTGTAATGTTGCCATTCCACAAGCATGCTCGACCACCTCTGGTAAAATGAAACCACAAAATTAATGAACTTAAATTTCCATCCAAAAAATTAGACTGGTCATACTCGGATCTCAATTATAAAATACAATTCAAGGAATCATAAGGGGTGCATGACCATGGCCTCCCAAGGCATCCAAGAGAGTATGAAATTTGTAAAAACAATAAAGATTATAATCTAAACTGACCTAAACCACGAAAAACATCACCCTGAGCATCCTTCAGTGTCTTCCCCTGTTCAGTTGTAATATTCAAGGCAAGCTTATCCTGAAACAAGTACATAAAATCCAATATTAAAACATTCAATCCCAATAAAAGTTCAAGCTCCAGCTGGATTACCATGTCCCTTCGGATAAGCTCTTGAAGTTTGAACATAATCCGCTGCCGTGTTGTCAAAGGTACATTTCTCCATTGTGGAAATGCACTTTTTGCGGCACCTACTGCTGCTTTGAACTCTTCATTAGTAGTTAAAGGAACCCTCGAGACCACCTCTTGTGTTGCCTATCACGTCCACAAATAAAAGATTCACATCTTCCATGAAAAATGCTATCAGAAAGAACTTTGGTCAGAGTTTTAGCTTTGCACTTATTAAGTCCTTCAGTTACAACAGCACACATGTACACACATGTATACATTCTGTAAATTCAGACTTAAATGGAGTTAGAATTAAAGATCCACACCCTCCCAAGTTAACAGGTTATGTCTGAACTGGATTAAATCCTTGGGCACGATCTCAGCAATAATTATGGTTGTGTTTTAGCTAAAATGAACTGTTGTTTTTTAGCTAAATGTCTCAAACAAACTGTAAGTTCATTTTCATATACTTTGTTTTAAGAATGGAAAGAAGTGATCGATAGCAAAATTAGTAGCAAGAGTACCATAACTCTGTGACATTGTAGAATGAAGTAGAATCACACCTAGATCAAATTACAAGAAACAAGTCCAATTTAAGTTGTATTTCTCATCATCCAAGCCACTCTACACAAGTGAAATAATCAAACAGGCAACCAAATCTTTGAATGGGTAGATACTAATAATGCTTGAAGTAATCTTTATATCTACGAATCCTGAAATTTCAGATCGTTCATTAACATGCATCCGCGTGTTCTTTGGATACAAGCAGACCATTAAATTTATCAAGCCTATCAGTCACAACAAATTAAATATTTAAAACTCAAAATTCAGCATAATCATATAGAAATAGGGATCTAATGATCCAATTGACAACGAAATGTGTAAACTGGAACGATGATTAACTGATCCAAGACAAACATGAACCGTACTCGACAAACTTACAGGGTTTATGACATCGATCCAATCCTCCGACTGTGACTCAACGAACTCTCCCCCGATGAGATTCCGAACCCTCGGCTGCAATTCCTCATCAAGTTAATCCTTCTATCCAGAAGGGCACGATGTTTCGCGGAAAGGATCAAGAGCAAAACGCATCAATCGGAAAAAAGATCCGAACGCTTACGGGATGGGTTCCGTGGATCGACGACGCTTCCGCAGCGGTGGATAGGCGAAGGACCCGAAGGGCGGTGGCGGAACACCGCCATGCCCGAAAGCCGGCAACTGCAGAGGAAGAGAGAAGGTGTGAGAAAGAGTTTGAGAAACGAAATTTCGGGGATTAACGGCGGAGGATTAGGGTTTTAAGGAGCGGAGAGGGGAGGGGAAGGCGGTCACCTCGGTGAAGCGAAGAGCGCAGCATGCTTGGGCAGGCGGCGGAGGGAGATGGAATGAGTATAGTTTGGACTCCACATCATTCGTTCATATACATATATATATACACGCATATACGCAGGCTGACGTACAGCATCCTTACTTAAAAATGGGACCCGCATCAGGTACCTTTCCTGTGATTGTAACATGGGTCCCACGATTACATTATTTCTTCCAGTCACAAGTCAGGTACTGCGCACGGGTATGACACGTAATGGTCCACGGGATGAGCTTATCGGACAGGTGCGGAGCATTCGTATAGATGTACTTCCTTTTTTTACCAGCGGTTCATTCCTCACGCGCCAGAGATTGCCCGTTTGTGAATGGGCAAAGAATTGGGCCCACATGGGGTCCATATCTTGCTCCAGTGGAGGCAGGTAAGATCTATCGCCTAAGACAGAAGCGGGCGGAATGTGTTCGTGTTTGATCCGTGGTACATGGTGCTTGCGGGACCCACCTGGCACGGATAAATATTGGCTGACACGTGAACCGGTCAGCGTGAAGTGGCATTAGAATCCAGAAACAAGTCACGAACTCCATCCGTTGTACTTGTCGAGTCACCCGTGACGCCATCATAATGGTTTCACTGGTCTCCGTATGTAAAATCACCCATGACGCAGAAGTAATTATATATATATATATAATAATGATATCAATGTAGAATATAAAACATATGAAGTTTATATTGCCTGAGAAATACCGAGTTTGAAATACTCCAAATGTACAGTGTTCTATGTCTCAATTAGTTAAACAAAGTAGGAAGCACCATCAGAAAAAGAGACGGAAAAACCAAACCACGTGATGAATCATTTGTTGGTTCTATAAGCACTAGACATCATATAAATTCACTGTTTCAATCAACACTAAGGATTGACGTTTATGGTGCTGCCTCCCTCTATAGCAATCGTGTCTGCGTTCTTAACACCGATCTCAAGCTTCTCCCAGATGAAGCTGACGCTACCGCTGCCTTCAATCCTTAGGTTTAGATCCTTCGCGAGAAGGATGATCAACTCACAGCACTCACACTTGTTAACGGTGCGGTCCTTGTCCAGGAATCCACAGCTGTCGTTGCGGCACGTCAGGCATATAGTATCGCCGTCGTCGTCTTCTCCTTGAGAAATGTCAGCAGTCGGTTTGGTGTTGCGGCCCATCTGATTACTGTTTGAATCTGCACTGTGATCTTCATCGCCGTTTTGGGCGTTGCCTCTGCTCGACTGCCTCGTCCACGCTTCCATGACGAGCTTGAAGGCTCCGTTGGCTGCGGCCGAGGGGTTCTTGTGGGGGTGTGTCAGGATGGACATCTTCCGGAATTGCTCCCTTATCTTGCGCAGGTCCGTCGATCGGTGAATGCTTTTATGCATGTAAATGTTTTTATGTTTTTATGTATATAAAAAATACTTTCTCTCTTCTGAATATTCGAAATATAGGTAAGATCCAATCAATTTTACTAACTCAATTTGACAATCAAAATCAATCTTATCAAATTTAAACATGAAAACCAAGTATATTTGGATATTAACATCTGACATAAGCCAAACTTCAAGTAATCTATTACATGAATTCAATCCCACAAAGGATGGACATATAATTTTGTGTTTTTGTTTAATTCGCTTATGGTGTTTTCAATAGCATTTATAATATTTTTATTAATACATTAAAATACTATAAAAAATTATTAAAAAAGATACTATAAATGATATAATATTACGTCTCATTAATTGGCATTGCTCATATATTATTATAATATTATATATTTTAAATTATAGTTAGTTTAACCGATATAAGGAGTTCATTTAGATTATTTATATTATTTTTAAGTAGAACCTATAGTAAGCCGATTTTTTATCTTTATTTGGGTAATATTATGTTAACTATTATAAATACTTGTTTGAATATAATATTGTTGAATCTCGGATTTTGATGATGAAACCAATTGATAGTATTTATGTTTTGATCTACATTTTGAATGACGCAGAATGCTTCGATCAGGATGAAACAATTAAAGTAAGAAGAATCATGTTGGGTCGGAGAAAAACATGTCAGAAGATTTGACGTCAATTCGGAGGATCGGTCGACGTATCAACAAAAGGCTTCAACCATGAATTTAGGTACTGACGTAATTTTACCGTTGCACTAATTTATCATCCTCTTAATGTCGACCCTGTTCCTAACAAATATGATATATCAAATAGTTTATAGTGTATTTGATTTCATATGACTTATTTATAAAGTTTTTAAGTAGGTCTTATAGTAGGGTGGTTAAAACACTATGACAAGTGAAAAATTAACAAATAATAATAATTTTAAAACTAAAATATGAATATTTTCTAATAAAAAAATTTACTCTAAATTAAATATATCTCCAAGGTGGTTAAGATGTAAGGATTATGAATCTTAACAAAATCTAAGCCTACTTAATATTGGTTTAATTGAGTTTTTATTATTTTAAAATATAAATACATAAAGTATGCTTAATATTTTTAGTATCATAATAAAATTTTAAATGATATCAATGTAAACTTAATGGAGATCAACTATGACGGTATATAGGTTTTGTTGGGGCTAAGGGAGACATATGTAATTTAGCTTAAAAAATACATCAACGATCATGGTTCGTTGAATGCGAACGGCACCGCACCGGATTCTAGTAATCAGGGCCGTCCGATTTCTTGACCAGGTTAAACTTAAATGAGCACCGCGAGGCGTCCTATTGCTGATTTCTCATGGTCTTATAAGTATACGGAGCTCTGATTTAACTCCCTAGGGTTTCTATCTTCGTGCTTCGTTGTTCCGGTAGGGTTCCAGCATGTTCTTCGTCTACCCTCTTTTGCGATCTTTTATTGGTGTCCTGATGATATAGGGAACCGAGAGATGGATCGATCTGGAAAATTTTGATCTTTGTGGTTAACGCCATATTTCTAGGGTTCTATTTTGATCGATTGTGTTGCCCTTTTTCGTTTCTTTTTCTTGTTTTTAGATATTGAGATTTTGAGCGGAGATGTCGGCGAAGGAAGAGAACCGGATTTTTGTAGGAGGCTTGTCGTGGGACACCACGGAGCGGCGGCTGGAGGGGGAGTTCGGCCGCTTCGGGAAGGTTATCGAGGCTCAAGTATTGATCGTCCGCTCATCTTTCAATTTTTTTCAGCAATTAAGTTTTTTTCTTGTGTTATGTGTGATGCTTCTGTTGGTTATTGAAATTGTAACTTAGTGTGTGTTTGAAGGATCGAAACTTCAAGGAATTTATCATTTGTTTAACATTATTTTTTTAATATTCGTCTGTTTAGAGAAAAAAAATAGAATTTTATTATATGAAACGCGTTATGTTGTAGACTTTTTCATGTGTATACAAGTCATAGGCGTACAGATAGACTTGGATGTCATGAGATAATTCTTTCCTATAGTTCTTATGTATTATAAATAATTAAGGTTTTAGATGATATTCATTTCTTTTCTAACATGATGTTGTTTGTCGTGTATCATTGTGGCATCTGTTTTCTGAACCTTTCTATATTCCATTGCTAATATTTTGTACTCTTATAATGATTCCACTATTTTTTTTCTTAATGCTTAGCTTTGCATGAATATCAATCTTCGTTCCACTTTTATTGGTGCATGTGACAACAGAACTCCTGTCTAAGTTTCTGAAGCTGCCTATTAAAAAGGAAGGGTTGTTTGTTTTTCCTCTTGATGAATAACCAAGGAGCTACAGACACTCTTTTGGAAGCTGACGAGTCTGCCACTTTCTGTTATCATTCTGTCAGCATTGTTTTAGTTAACAGACACCTGTGAGTGCATTTATGAATAGAATGCTGGCTCAGAGTGATGCTTCCAGTTCATAGAGTTGAATATTTGATATAGAGCAGTCAATGTCAGACAAATCTTTGAAACACAATAGCCTTGGTGACATATCTTGGATTGGATCGTTGGTTTTGATATTGGCAGACGACATTTGCAAAATGCTATATTAATGCCATACTCTGATGGTTTGTGATTCTATGTAGCACTTAAATATAAACTATCCAAGGGAACTCACGATGCCTGCTTTTAGTGGTCATCTAAGGCTTGGCTGTTATTTGATAAAGGTGCTTCATTGTTTGCCAAAACACTGTCAGAAGAGCAGCTTTTGTGATAAAGCATTTAATATGTTACTGGGATCCCTGTTATCTTTGAGGTTTGCTGTCTACAGTATGCATGATCATCCAGAAAAACAATCTCAAGATTATGCTGCACAATCTACTCTTCATTGGACTACATTGCAGATCATAGAAGGTTTTAAATTTTAGTGTCAGGCTTGTTTAGTTTAATAGCCTTTTAACTTTAACTGAAAACTTTGAATTTAAAGGGAAGAATGCTAGATGCATTTGACTAGATCATTCACATCTAATATTGTCCATCAGAAGGGGAAAAGAATGTGTGACCTCAAAACTCAGTTCAATGCTTGATTGTTTCTTTATATGGCTGGCCTCTTGTAGTACTTTGTCACTAAGTTCATATTCTTGGTTTCTTTTTTTTTCTGCTGATAAATCCATTTCCAGTGTCTTCTCTAGATAATATCATAATACATCTAAATTGCTTGATCTGGGAATGTCTTCTCGGCAACACTGAATGATGGGCTTATTATACTTCATGCATTCAATCTGTGCAATGCAGCATGGTTTTTGAACTTTGGTCTTTAGAGTGATTTAGATGGTTGTTTAACAAGCACAGAGACCACAGGGACTGGACAATTTACATGGAAAACCAGCTGGAAGTTGAAAACTTTCTTCTTGGTGATGGTTCAAGATCATGCAACAAAAAAATGTGAAAATGTACTGAATGTGGGAAGGGTGTAGAACAGTGTTCCTGATCTAATATTTTGGTTGGCGATGAATTGGTATTTGAAGCCATTATTAGGAGAGAAAATAGTATATGCAGAATAGATGCTGATTTTTTTTCACAATTTGTCAGATTCTGTTATTGGTCTTTGGATTAGTGTCTGAATCATATCAAGCTCTGGCCCATCATAAAGCTCGCACAAAATAGCTGTTCAAATTCATGCTTATGCTTGTTTTCCCTCTTTGACTTGGACATCTTGAATTAGATCTTTCCTTTCCTTTGAACCTAATGTTCCTTCTACAACCTGATGTCCTCTGAATGACAGATGGCATCATATTGTTTCAGTTCATTTCGTTTACAATGTATCTGCTGTCACTAGCTTTGTTTCATATATTTTAATGGGTTTAGCAGCAATGTTTACGTTGGCCAAGAGTGACTGGAGATGGACACCAAATCACTTATTGTCATGGTTTTCATTGTATTGGCATTTAGTTTGTGGTTTTTCAGATAACTAGCTCTCACAAATTTTTGGTGGTAGTCCTTTATAAAAGTTGCTGGCAGTCAGTCTTATGGCAACACTTTTCTGAATTTTATCTGTTTTGTGATATTTTGGAGATCTTAATGTATCTTCAGATCTGCTTAACTCTTAACTCAGTAAAATGATTCTTTCTGAAGTGCTTGCACCCAATTTCTTCAACTGTTTCATATAACAATGAGATATACTAACTGACAGTATGCCAATGTGGACTGGTTGGAAGATTTATTCCTTGAGATATTTGAGCCAGTTCGTGTCGGCAGTTGTTTCATTCACTACATAGGAAGATCTAGTGGTTAGGTGTTAAAGAATTGCTCAAATTTATGTAATGATGCACTAAGATGACGCTGAAGTCTGTCAATTGATGTAATCGCAAGACCAGCTGAAGTGTTCGTTAGAACATGTTGCACCTACTCTTGGTTGATTGCACTGAGGGGTGTCTTTCATTTGGATGTAAGACAAGAATTGTACCATTTTTTGGATGTTGTGCATATCCAATATAGATATTGGGTAAAAAATTTGAATGGACTACATTAATCATAGCAGATTATGGCTCATTATACAATTATTATAGTGAGATGTCTGGATGAAGCAAATGGTGTTTGTGACTTTTATGGTGACCTTGTTCATCAATACTTTCTGCTATGATAAGGTAAATGATACATCGATTTTACGCTGATGTCTTTTCATTTCTTTTTCTTCTTTGCAAGTTGTTTTCTTTAATGTCACAACTTCTCATATAAAAATTGATGTTCTCATATAACTAACACAGGCTTACTTTCTCGATCTTCTCTTTTTTTTTCCCTTTTCATAAGTATAGATAAATCTTGTCATGATTTTGCTTATATATAGTCCTCATGTACACCTCAATTGCTGATGTCAGATTTATTTATTTTTAATGCCAGGGGATATTGTCTTCTGAAATTATTCTCTTTACTTTTATGTTTTATGGCATTCTTGTCAGTTGTTTCATCTTAAATATACTTTCTTAGGGGCTCCGTTAGACATGGAGTTAGTCTGTGTCTAGTATTTGAGAAATATAAAAGAAGAGAGAAGAGGAAATGATGCATCATATATTATTTCTGTTGAAATAAGGATTACCTTTTGGTTCATGCATTTATTTATGCAGTCATTTACCAAAGTGAGATGATTTTGGTTTGGTGTTACTATTAAATTTTCTACTTGGCATTTTCTTATACCATAGCAAACAAATATACTGTCCTTTTATTATTGTGGAAAGAAGAAACCTCATTCTCCTAAAATGGCTTTGATGTAATTCCTGTTCCAGATTAATTTGTCAACATCTTTATATCACTCTTGCAGAGAGCATGGTGCAATATGATGTTGATCAGAATGGTCCAATTGTTGTTTTCCCACTTGTAGGTCATGCTGGAGAGAGATACTGGCCGCCCCCGTGGATTTGGATTTGTGACATTTTCTGATCCTCGTGCTGTTGATACTGCTATCAGTGAGATGCATGGACATGAGCTGGATGGACGAGTCATCTCAGTGAACAAGGCTCAGCCTAAGATGAGCACAGATGACACTGGCTATGGCTACAATGGAGGGGGATACACAGCAGGCAGCAGAGCTGGTTATCGTGGTGATGATGGGCCACCACCCGCAGGGCGTTCTGATGAATGCTTCAAGTGTGGTAGTCTTGGACATTGGGCACGTGAGTGCCCTTTGGCCGGGGGAGGCAGTGATGGTCGTTTCTCTTCTCGCTCGAAGTTCGGCAGGGGTGGTGGCCGTGGGGATCGTGGTAGGGGGCCAGATCGCTACAGTGATCGCTATTCAGATGATCGTTATGATGGGGGTCGTTATGGGGACCGAGATCATTTTGGTAACAGGGACAGTCGTTATAGTGGTGGCCGTGATCGATATGCTAATGATCGTTACGGACCTCCCGGGGATCGTTTTTCGGGTGATAGGTATGGAGGTGGACCTGATCGTTACCCGCAGAATGGATACGTCAGGGAACGAAGCTATGAACGAGATGGTCCGCATGGTGGTGGTACCTATGATCGAGAGGGAGGGCCAAGAGGCAGTGGCTATGACAGGGATGGACCACGTGGTGGTGGCAGTGATAGATATGGGAGTGGTGGCCCTGCACGTTATGATGGTGGTGGAAGTTACAGGGACAGGCCCAGGCCATATGATCGACCAAGTAGGGGTGGGCGCCCACCATCTTTTGATGTTCGCTATTGATGAATGTAGGCTGTTAACAGTTAACCTGCAGTTGTTTTTCCTGACTTTGCTCTTTGCTACTCTAGGGTTGATTGTGGAACAATGCAGTGGTTGTTGGTTTTGTTAATATAAGGATGGAAGATCTGTTCTGTCCTTTTGCTTTTGGAATCATCTGAATCCATCTGGCAATGTTAGCAGCTATATGATAGTTTGTCTTATACATTCAGATTGACTCAGTGTCTTGATATTCTTCCATCTGTTGACCTGGTGGATTGTTGCAGTGCAGGCTGTTATAGTTTCTTTCTGTTGATACTCGCACACTTTGTGTTGGTCGTTGAGGTAACCATTCACTGACTACTCTGAATACTTTTCTGATCAGTATAGACTCTTGCATTCTGATATGCTCCTAGATCAGCTCGTGTTTAACTAGTCTTGTGCTCCTCTAATGTCGCCATTGGGTGGGTTAGCTTTGATTGGCTCCAAGTTTTCTATGCATGTAATGCAAGTTTGAGCAAGGTGTTAACTAGCCTGATGCCTGGGCATTATGTTGATCCTGTTTATTGAGATTGAATGCTCGTTGTGTGGTTGAATTTTGAAAGTGCTCATATATTGCTCAGCACAGATAAGGGTGATCTGAGATGGTGTTGAGAATGATGTGCATGTTTTGGCAAACCCCCTGATGGCAGTGTGCTTTGTGGACGTTATCTTGCTCCCTCTTTTTTTGGGATCATTCTTTTAGGTGATGACTCTTGTGGTATTAACTTGTCCAAAGCTTAGACATTTGTATTGGAATCTCACGTAAATAAAGTCCTGAGTGTACAGTTAATTTCATGGAATGGGTTTTTTTTTTTTGTATCTCTTTTTATGGCACCTTTAAATGTTTGAGTCTACGCGATAAATGACTGCAAATTAACTAATTTAATTTAAGTCGACGTGATATTATTTATAAAATTGAGTCTACATTATTTATAAAATTAAGAATCTAAATAGATTTGATTAATCGGTTTGAATCGAGTAAGAGCTTCAGAATTTATTGAATTGATATCTTTAAAATTGAATCATTAGTGAATCATTTCGGATCAAATCAATTTTAAATCGAGTCGATCCCGTTTGATTCTATTTTCTAATTGGATCTTAACACATCTAATTTGAAGTATTCCTTAGTACAAATCTTCTTTTTTTCTCTTCAGGATGCGGTTTTAGAAAGAAAAAAAAAGTCAAATAAATAAATAAACGTGCTCTCTGATCTTTTCTCACGCTCGAATGATTTGGGTTGTCCAAAGCTATCCATCCACCATGTTGATGCTTTGGTGGATCGTCCAAGATCCCCACCCATAGATTTAGTGGCATCCCCTTTGAGCTCGGTTAAGCAATCCGCTACAAGTCATCATCGGCATCTTATCTGTCTCATGAACCCATCCTTGAAAGTGACAAGGCAATGGATTAAAAGATTCCCAAGCCACTTCGTTCAATAGTAAGTAAGTAGTCAACCATTGGACCATTCTTCCTCAACTACTCTTGAGGGTTATCACCAATCGTTACAGTTCAATAGATTCGAATTGAGAGGGTATGTTAGAGCGGTGCTACAATTTAGGTTACTTAGGTTGTATACAACCAAATTTATGGATCGAATGTTTTTTTATTTAAAATTAGTACTAATTATAAATGCTACGACGAATATAATGCTAAATCGGATTCGATCGGGTTAAACTAGGCTCTCATTAAGTTTGAGTTTGGTCTAGATCTAGCGCTAACTCGATGTTAGGACTCTAGCTTGGAGAGTCCTAATTGAGAGGGACATTCATGTAAAACTATTATGACTCTAGCTAGGAGAGTCCTAATTGAGAGGGACATTCTGTTAGGACTATAGCTAGGAGAGTCCTAATTGAGAGGGGCATTCATGTAGGAGGTTTTTCTTAGAGAAGAATTAGGAGTTGTAAGGGAATATGAATCTTGAGTAGGAGTCCTATTAGGAGTTGGTTAGAAGTAAGAGTTAAGTAGGAGTCCTATTAGGAGTTAGGGTTTAGAAGCCTTATAAATAGTCATGTATTCCTTCTCTTTTCATAAGCAATAGATGAATCTTTTCTGCAGCCTTTGAGCAGCAACTTGGAGGGAGGAACCCCTATAGAGTTCCAAGGAGGTCGATCCCCTAAAGAAATCAACCCCAAGTTTAGAATCTATAAGGGTCCTAACACTCGACTCACCTTAGAGTTAAACCTTGAACCCGAAGACCTAATAATTGATTAGAACCATTCTGCATTTGACCCATCTATTTGACATTGAGATGTGATTGCTTGGAATTTGCTATCATCAAGATGGCAATGGCAATGTTATGATTGGTTTTTCTCTCATTTCAGAAAACTTGAGATTCTATTCAAACATGTTTTTTCCATAAAACAAAGAGAAAAAATGATACGAACATTTATGTTTCTTCTTTCTCTGGCAAATGGGAGGTTTTTCTTTTCCTTGTCAGAAACTTCTTTTCCACTGTCTCTCTTTTTCTTTGGCTTTAGAACACCATTGACCAATGGTGTTCCGATAGTTTCAATCGTAGTGGGGATCTTTCACTTTCTAGTATCAGAGTCAATGATGATGTTCCAAGGAAATCAAATAGTAGAGGGTCCTTTCTTGACCCAACTCCATCAAACCTCAGACTCTACCTTTCTGAACATGGCAGGGGAAGAAGACATCGTCATATGCTCTTCTCAAAGTTCAAGAAAGTTGAAGCCAGCAGACCAGTCTGACCATTAGAACCAGTGAAGTCACTGTGATGGGGTGTGTACATCATGTTGCTTCATAGAAAGGTTATGCAGACTCTGAAGAAGAAGATCCCAAGTAGTTGCTGTTGATGGAATGTCATATTTCAAATCTCAATCACCTTTTAATTGATTGATGTTACTGAATTTTATTGGAGTTAATTATTGATGTTGATATTATATATATATATATATATATATATATTCAAGCCCAATAAGTAGAAAAAAATGTTAAACACCTAAAATAATAGGTATTATCAAAGATTGAGAGTTCAAAAACAAAGCCAACAAATTTTATGTGTTAACCTCCACTTAGATTCATCATTGATTTTAAAAAGTAATATCTAAGCCTAATACTAAATTAGAAATTTTGATTTTGTACTTCAACATTAGTCGGATGGTAATGTACAATAACTACTTGCTCAAGATTGAAAGTTTAGAATATCATATGATTAGTTTACATATAAAATACTGATATAAAGATGATAAATGGATTCACTTACTAAAAATTAAAGGCTTGATTAATTGATAAAAATTTTATCAGATCATTGAAAGATCTTGGAATTAAATTTTACCTTCATTATTTATCCCCCTGAAAAATATTTGAATAAATTTTAGCTATTGTCACCTAGCCAATTAATGATTGATTTAATTTATTTGATTTACCATTTTTTTTATTGTCATAGCTGACTAATGATTGGAAAATTAACTATTTTAATTGTTCCTGCAGTGTGTGCCCAATATCTCATTGTTCTTTGACTATTATTTCATTTTATTCATTAAGATGGTGAATATTTTAATTAAAATTATAAATTTACAATACCAAATAATTTGACTATAATTATTAGAGTTTAGTATAAGTTGGTCCCTTTCGTAAATACATAGGGTTTGTTTTTCCTAATTTGCTGTTATCAAATATGAAATATTTATTATGGTGGCATAGAGGAAGTCATCAGTTTGAATTATAAATCCATCCCTCTCTGTTTTATCCATTGTTTGATATTTATGCAAATCTCCCTCCCTCCTCTTATTTGCTTGCATCATGATTTAGTATACGTCAAGTCAAGTATGATTTTTTTAATGATCATACGAGGAAATATTAGAATTCAATATATATTATATATCTTTTTAAATATATTCATATTATATTTAAATTATCCCTCCTCCTCTTGTACATTATTATTGTCGTCTTTGTCATCGTCTCCTACTATTATCGTTTGTCATCGTTTATCTATGGAGACAATACAGGATAAGAAAAGGAGGAGGAAAGGTGAGCGATGAGAAAGGAGAGGGAAGACAAAATGATGGGATTATAGTGACGATGATGATAGAAATGAAAGCAATCAAAATACGACGAAAAGTATTAGAGAATGAGGACTAGTTTGGATAGTTTTTAAGTTAGAAGATAATATTTGAAAAAAAAATAAGAGTAATTATATATATATATATATATATATATATATATATATATATTCCGACTCAACTGAATTAAATCAAACAAATGCATTTTATATGGAGGAGATTATTCTCTCCTAATAAAAAAAGAAAAAAATCATATATATTAATAAAAATATAAATCATATATTCTTGTCGACCAGACGACTAGAATATTTCAATGTCAACGTTATAATGTCATCGTCACGCCATCTCATTTCTACGTATGTCGACGGCAAGATTTGTCCTTTCCTCGTCTTGCTTCCGCCCGCGATTCCGCACAGCTTGAAGTCAAATCTCTTATTTTCCAGTCTCAGTCCCAACTCCCAATCCCCCATCTCTCCCTCCCCTCTCGCCTTCCATTTCATCCGAGCCGATCCCACCGCACCTGCCTCCGCATATTCCCCTGTTTTCTCGCTTCCTAGCTCTCTTATATAAGTGACACCAAGAGGCCGAGGACAGAGACGACACAGAGAGCGATCACGGGAGAGATCAGATGGGGAGATGGTTACGGATTCCTTTCCTTCTCGGGCTTCTCCTGGCCGTGGTTGTCGCAGGATTAGTCGACCGGTCCGACGGCGGGGTCACGAGTTCCTTCGTCAGGAATGTGAAGAAGGCCATCGACATGCCGATCGACAGCGACGTCTTCCGCGTACCGCCGGGCTACAACGCGCCGCAGCAGGTGCCTGCCTTTCTTCCTTGTGGTTAAAGCTGGCGCCTTTCATTGTTCTGTTATTATTTCTAGTTGCATCTTCCTGCTGTTGATCGTTCTTCGGATTGTTTTTGTTGGAGTACTTTGTTCGGCGTTATCTCAGATTGTTCTTGCGTTGATCTATGACCTTTTCTTTTGCCATCTTACGGTGTCAAGATCTAAATATTTGATCTTTTAACCGAATAGTAGTTCTTGTTGTCGCTCTGCTCTGCTCTGCCTTTTTTTCTCCTCGTTGCAAAAGACGAGCCTTGTTTTAGAACTTCTCCTTGCTGTGGCATTACCTAAGAATGTTCGTGTGTCGATCGATGCCCTTTTCTTTTGCTATCTTACTGATAACATTTCAAAATTGGATCTTTTACCTAATTGTTTGTTTCCATGAATAAATGAAATCCAAATATAACTCATATCAAAGGAGTACACCCTTTACCAGGGTTTTCTCTTGCTAAGAATGTCCTTGTCTTGTCTCATAATAAATGCAATCCTGTTCTTGCTTGGTCCGTACTATTTTCCATCTTCAATTTTACTGTGTATTGATTTCAAATCTTGATCTTTTACATGATGTATTCTTTCTATGTAATAATTGCAATCTATATATAACTACATCTGTTTTTGGGACAAGAATACTCCTCCAGTGGAAGATCAATTTCGATTTGATTTGTCGCATCATCATAAGCAACTCTTGTTGTTTCCTCTCCTCGAAGGTGCACATTACCCAAGGGAACCATGATGGCTCTGCCATGATCATATCATGGGTGACCGAGGCTGAGCCTGGCTCCAGTAAGGTTCTTTATGGCACTGACAGCAACAAGCTTATCTTCTCTGCTGAAGGCAAGCATACTCGATACGAGTTCTACAACTACACCTCAGGCTACATCCATCACTGCACCATCAGGAAATTGAAGGTGATTGAGTAATCATTTTCTTTTCTTCCTTCTTTCTCTCTTTCTAATCTGTATGATTGATTCACACCGCCTGCCTCGTCACTTGTTTCTCTTTGTTCTTTTGCTACAGCATGATACTAAATACTACTATGCTGTTGGCATTGGACACACAGTTAGAAAGTTCTGGTTCACCACCCCACCTAAAGTTGGTCCAGATGTTCCTTACACCTTTGGTCTTATAGGTATATTTGTTCTTATACTATCTTGATTCATGTCACTGTGATGTTGTATTGCTGCATGCAAAAGTAGTCCTTCCATTGCTGGTGACTTCTCATCATCCTATTAAATGTCAATGAAATTTTGGAACTTGGATTTGACATGTCTGTTAAATTTGCTGCAGTTGTGTGTGTATGTATTAGAGCAAGTCACTGAATTGATTTTGTTGTTTTAGTGGTATCTCTCATTATTTTGTTATTTAAGAATCGATTTACTGATATCACCTTCCTGAACATTGAAAGTTTCTGACATTTACCTAAAAGAGATGAGAAACAGAGAAAGAGAAGAGTCTTTTCTCAATAGTGTTTCCAAGAAATTTTGTCGGGAATCTTTCTTTACTTACTTCCAAAGGAAGGTGGATCTGAAAGTTATACAGAAATCAAAGACTTTTATGATGATATTATGCTGATTAAACTTGATTAGCATGTGTTTCATGCATCCGTTTAGCACCTTCTTTGTCAGAAGACGTCCATTTTCTGTGTTGTTTTCTTACTCACTGGACTAACTACCCACCTCCTCCTTGAATGAAGTGGATTTCTTCGTTTTTGTGAGTATAGACTCATTAAATGGTCAAAGAAAATGTCTGCGTATTTTTGATGTGATAGGTTGTAACATAAGAAGCACGAAGATACCTACTAAAAGATTGCGGGCATGTGATTTACGCATGGTTCACATAAGATGGGCTTTTAGCTCAATTTTATCATCTAAAGTTGACTATCATGTCCATATCTCTAAAAGATTGTCGGGAATATAATGTTTCTTTCTGTTCATTAAAATGTGTTCTTCCTTTAAGATTCTCTTCACTTCAACTTAGCTAAACTATCACATGATCATATGTGGCATATTTGGTGATCAGTTCGTTCCTATGCAATAGTCATTCTTATCATACACTCCTCTAATTAAGGTGCAAACACTGAAGCTTTTGATCCTTGGTTTTCATTCTGCATCTGAAATTTTGGTTAATTCAATGGATAGTAGTTAATAGATTTTTTTTTTCTATTTAGTATTCTGCCTGTAGAATCCTTTCCAGTATTACATTCTTTTTCTGATCCTTTTGCATGATGTGCAGGTGATCTTGGACAGAGTTATGACTCAAATAGTACACTGACTCATTACGAGGCCAATCCAAAAGGACAGGCAGTGCTATTTGTAGGTGACCTCTCTTATGCTGATAACTATCCGAATCATGATAATGTTAGATGGGATACATGGGGTAGATTTGTTGAAAGAAGTACAGCATATCAACCTTGGATTTGGACCGCAGGAAATCATGAGATTGACTTCGCTCCGGAAATTGTAAGTGGGACAGTTACATTCACATACATTTTGGTGTCTTAATGGACTAGATTGATCGTAGTGTTTGAACTCATTTCTTGTTAATTGTGGTCTTCACCATTAACATTTGATATCGGAGAACACAGAAATGCTACATACGTGGTGGCAACAACAAAGCCAGTTTACTAATTTTGGAAAATGTATACTGTCAATTCTGTGTCTTTAGAAGATACAAGCCAAATGAACAGAGGATACACATTGGTGTGGAAATTGAATCAATATGTCAAAATGAGGATTGAGATGGTATGGCATGATTATACATAATCAAGCCAAAATAATCCAACAACTAAGAGATGGAGAACTATTTCTTCACTACGACCATTTGGGGGAAACATGCACAAGATTTTGGTGGAAGTCTTTAAAGAAGATACCATGTAGCTTTCACTTATAGAGAACTTGTCCACTGAGAGGAAAGAATATTTATATGGTGCTGAAGGCAGATATCTAAACTTACGAGTATATGATGATTGATCCATAGATATTATAATTTTTATCTGGTCATTTTTCTATTTGTGATAATGCACATTCCACTATTTATGGCTTTGAAATAACGTTACCAAGTAGGTAATCATTTTGTATCAGTGCCCATCAAATCCGCTTTAGCATCTAATTAGCAAGCAGAAGCAGATGCATCCCTCTTTAAGGTTTAAAGGCAAAAATATTCTCATATTAAGGCTTTTAAAGTTTCATAAACTGGAAAATTAAATTAAAATAAGTAGAAAAGGATTAACCGAGACATGAAAGTGCTTCTAATAATAGCGTCATCTTCTGGAGGTCTTATCATTTGAAAATTCACACTAATGAATTAAATAGAGAGTATCTGACACAGATAGAAGCTTCAATAACATAAATATAAATAAACATGGATGAGAAATAATGAGGTTAGAAATGATAAACTGATCTCACATTTTTTGTATTCATTTTGATTCATTATAAATTTTCTTTAGAAATTTTGACCAATTGTCGGTTTGCAAGAATTTGGAAGAGCTGAATTGTTTACAACATTTTTTCAGGGGGAAACTGTACCATTTAAGCCATTCATACACAGATATCATGTTCCCTATAGATCTTCTGGCAGCACAGCTCCTTTTTGGTACTCTATCAAGCGGGCATCAGCATACATAATTGTTTTGGCATCATATTCGGCATATGGTATGGATTTCTAAAGACATAGTGTTATAGAGTGTGAGAAGTTATATGATATCTATATCTAATTTAAATGAGAATAGTAACTCTCTTGTAGTTGCATCTGTTCTCTTTCTGCTTCATAAAAAATAATTTGTAATGACTCGAGCAAGTGTTGTATATCGAGTGTTCTTTTACCCTTTCTTGCCCTGATTCATTTAGCTCATCTGAACATTTTCTGAAGTTTTAATTTTATATTTAGCTCATCTGCATGGACTCAAGCAAGTGTTGTATATCGAGTGTTCTTTTACCCTTTCTTGCCCTGATTCATTTAGCTCATCTGAACATTTTCTGAAGTTTTAATTTTATATTTAGCTCATCTGCATGGACCATTAAAAGTTATATATTGCCATCTTGTGCATAATTTGCACTTCTGTTGTAAAGAAGTGGATCTTATTATAATATGATGAATAAGCACATTTGTATTTGGAAAATTCTTACCATTACACTAGCAGATGCTCTGTCAGGTTTCCTTTGCCGACATCTTAACAATGCAAGAGAAGCAGATGACTTTTCAATTTTTTGCATTCACTTTGAGATGAAATGGTCAGTGTATGTGTAAAAGATTGTTATGTTACATACTCAGACATATCTCACATATTTCAGAATAATCTTTTCCATTTGATATTCTTTGGTTGGATTGTCATCAGTATTTGTGTATTACTATCTTACTAAACACTGGTAGCTTTTGATTGGTAACACTAAATTTACATCTATTTGGCTTTGCCTTCTTTTGGACAAGGTTTTCGGTGTTTAACTGTTTGTGTTTCATTTTAACAGGAAAGTACACCCCTCAGTACAAGTGGCTTGAAGAAGAGCTACCCAAAGTGAACAGGAGTGAGACTCCATGGCTGATTGTTTTAATGCATTCACCATGGTACAACAGCTACAACTATCACTATATGGAAGGAGAATCGATGAGAGTGATGTATGAGCAATGGTTTGTACAAAACAAAGTCGATGTTGTATTTGCCGGGCATGTTCATGCCTATGAACGCAGTGTAAGTATCTCTTGGCCATCTCTTTCCTTCCTACATTCTGGTTACTCTTCTCCATTCTTACATCTGACTTGGGTGCTTCCTCTAGTTGTACTGCCATTAACCATGCTATACTTCTTTTTGTAGTGTGTATTCTACTAGTATTTGATTAGATATGGTGGTATAAGAATAATGATACCAGATTTGATGCTCTGATGATATTTTCTTTGATGGAAGATCATCATAATAACCGAATTGATGCCTTGTTTAAAGACCAACCTCAATATGATCTCTCTCTAATGGCCTAAATGTTCATTGTGTTGCAGCACAGAGTATCAAATATAGCTTACAATATAGTGAATGGAAAATGTAAACCAGTTCGAGATGAATCAGCTCCTGTATATATCACCATTGGTGATGGAGGAAATCTAGAAGGGCTTGCTAGCAAGTAAGACTCCACATGAAACATATAGTCTACGCTTGTTAACGTTTTAAGACCGCACGAATACAAGGAAAATTTCTTCTTGTTGATCCTTTTTTTTTCTTTTTGCATCTAAAATGAAGCATGTCAGAGCCACAGCCCAGCTACTCGGCTTTCAGAGAAGCCAGCTTTGGTCATGCTGTCTTTGAGATCAAGAATCGAACCCATGCCTACTACACTTGGCACAGAAACCAGGATGGAGATGCAGTGGCTGCTGATTCAATGTGGTTCTACAACAGATACTGGAAGAGTGCGGATGAGATCCCAGCAGTGTAATTGCCGATCCTTGATTACAATGTTGAAGAATAAATTGTGGTCTCAATTTGCAATGCAGTCTCAACTTTGGATTCTGTAATAAAACTCTTTTTTCTGTTAATTTAGTAAACTCATTGTTTCTTGACTACCACTATTTGATGCATCTCTGGCTTGTTTGTGTCAAATTACTCATTGGTTGGCATCCTACTTATAGATGAGTAAAAGCTTTCTGGAAAAGTTATCAGTCATCAGAATTGTACTCAGTCTTTTAGTCAGATCAAACTGACTTGACAATGTAAGCTGAATTGATTTCATGGCACCAGTTTGGCACTCAGCACTTAAAACAGAGTCCATGTCTTGAAATGTGGATGACAATAGTAGCAATTTGGACATTGGTGTTCTGATCAAAAATTTTCATCATAATTATGATCCTTATGACAGTTATTATCTATCATGGTGTTATATCACTGTTCTTTGAATTTAAAATATTAACAGCATTTCTAGCCATTGTAGTAACATAAATATATATTATTTTTGTATTTTTTGTAAAATCCTAAGCAAAGAACTTCTATTGTGATAATATCATAATTGACAAACAGAAAATTATCCAACACATGATAGCTCTGTTAAAAAGCCACTTCTGCTTGGTCTCTTACATTTACAAGTATCATCATGGACTCTTACATCAAGAATTAACATTCTCAGCATATTTAATTTCAAGGCTACACCAAGGTTGTGATGCATGAACATTTAACATCTACCCAAGCATTCCTATGAATTCCTATGATCTTTAATGGACACTAAGTAATATACATACACATACTTTAACTTCTTTAAGTTACTATTATACCTCATATCTCTACAGGTATTGTGCCAGGATGACACACAGGTTTCTCTACAAATTAAAAATTATAAAAAATATCTGATAGTAGTAGTCATTTTAGGGCTAATAGAAGCTATATTCCCCATGCACCAAAATAATAATAATAAAAAAAGAGGATGATAGTAAAAGTGGTCATTGTATGTAAGTAAACACAAAAAAAAAAAAACCTTAAGCAGACTGTTCAGTGCATACTTCAGTGTCACTTAGATCTTCAATTATCTGGCATCAGTTAAAAGATTCTGCAAATTTCCATAGAAAAGGGCATGCAAACAACAGTGAGAATGCACAGCGATGATTTATAAGGACTGAAGGCACAAGGAGCCACTGGAGTTAATTGTGTTTGATGCTTATAATTCTTGACATACAGGAAAAATGTACATTTCCAGAAAAGCCTTTTTAGATAAACAAAATTTCCCCTTGCTTTTCTTACAAGGAAACATCTCTCAAGGTGCCTCAAGATCCAGTCTGTGCACACCATTAAAGCTTGGATTAGTGAGAATTTCTGTTATAAGCTTAAACCCAAAATTTCCAGTAAATATAATTCTTCAATTCACAAAGTCCTTATCTTCTTATCTTTATTCCATATATAAAAATGTATTCATTGGTTCTACAAGCTAATGCTTGCATAAGAAGGCCATCATGCTAGTACAAGAATTTAGTTTGAGCTGGTGTTGCAGAGAGAGTATAGCCTGCAAGTCCAATAAGCATAAAGGTCCTAATACTTGAATCAATTGGATCAAATACATGGGCACCACCTCCACAAGAATTCAAACTCAGGATCTTGTCATGATGAAAAATATCAAGGTTGGTTCTTCTGAGATTCAACCAACACCAAGTAGCAAGGTTGGGTTTATTCTGGGAGTCAAGGCTTTGTTTCTTTTTTTTATTTTTCTGAATACTCTCACTTATTTGTTGATATTATCCTAACATGCCCCCTCATTTTTTGCCCTAAAGCATGCAGAAAATTACACAGTGCAGGTCCAATTTGATTGGAATCACCTCTCAAATCCATACAAAATATTGTTGGTTCCTTTTCCAAAGTTTAGCAGACATGTGACTTCAGTTACAGCTACTGATCAGTTGTCCCGAAAATGACATCTATTTTTTAAAGATAAAAATAAAAAAAAGTAAAGAACTTTATTGCCGAAAGAAAACAAAAGATTTAAGTTGGTAGGAAATGAGTTCCTTAAAAGATACTAAAGTTTACTAGCCCAAGTTTTTTTTGTTTTTTTGTTTACCAAATAGATGTATCATTTTATAATTATCGATAGTAGACAGCAAGTGAAAAGTATCCCAACAATTCTTAGAATTCTCCAACGAAAAGAGATTTGTCTAAAGAGGATATGGATCATCAACTATCATAGTTAAGTTGATCCAATTAATTACTAGAATTTTTCATTAAACAGAGTACAGATAAGGCCTAACACTTTCATCAGGTTTAATCGATTTCATCATGTACTACTGGCAGAATTGCCAGCAATAGTGTACAAATACATAAAAGTATATGCAGTATATGATAGCTTATAGTGTAGACATTACATAAAGGCATGTACTGCATAACTTTGAATGCTTTTGATTCTCTTCCTATTTGATGTAGTTATTGGAAACAAGAAGCAAAATGAAACCAGAGATGAGAAAAATACTTGGATCTTCACCCGCAGTCATCAAGCATTAGTAAGGAAATGCAAAAGGCATGCAGTACTCATTTTTATCCCTTCACTATGACCTCAATGCTTTTTGATCTTAGAAATGTGCCAAGTGACCAATGACTTATCGACACATGGATCGATCGAGCAAAGCGCCGAAAGAAACCTAGTTAGAACATTATAAAAAGCAATCTGTGATCCTCAAATCTGTGGACTACTTTTGAGAGTCCTGATGGCATCATGTTGCTTTCGATATTGCTTTCTTTTGAGAGTCTTAATGGCATCATTAGCTTCGCTGCTTTCTCCTTAACCATCGTTTGGGATTCTCTTCTTTAAGGTATCCACTGATTCAGCAAAGCATGCAAAGAAGAGACCCAGTTTGCGTCACACACCATGCAGCAAGAAAATTACATGGAGCTGCACCAGAGTTGGTGACAGCCTACGAAGGCCACTCCAATGCTGGCTAAAGCAAAAGGGAGAAGAAGAACAAAGACAGTGGCCAATGGCCATATCATATGAGCTCATTGCCACCAAACGCGCCACCTTAAAGCCAGTATCCAATATTCCATCACAGTCTGCGACACCACCTCTCTCTTTCGGAACCAGATCATTCTCCCATATCTTCCTTGGTATCTCAAAAAGATGAGGGAATCTGAAGCCTCTCTCACCATCCTTTCACCAAAGCTGGGTTGCTGTGTGGCTTTCCAAGTCTGAGTCCTGATGCTAGCTGTGGCCACATGATATCAAACCCTAAAAATGGGCACTGGATGGGGCTGTCTCACCTTTTGAGAAGCTGAAACATGCAGGCAAAAGATAGATTACGGGGAATAAAGCTACTGAATATAAATCTCACATTTGAACTATCTTGTTTTCCTTTTCTTGGATGCATATATTTCTTTTCTGACCAATATGGGTCCACATCAACAGTATCAAAGTGGGTTAAAAGCAGCACTATCATATTTGCCTCTTGTTATCTGTATCCTTCTTTTCTCTTCTTTTCCTATTTGCTTGTTTGTCTAACTATGCTTTTGAGGGTACGTTTGGAGTTCATCATGGTCACTTTGCAGCCATCAATTCTTTTTTCTTGTCTTATTCTAAAAGTTGTCTCATTTATAGTTCCATCATTTATCACAAACATTATATATATATATATAATAAATATTGGTGTTCTGTAGTCATAGTAGTAGCCAGTGGGAGACCATATACGCTTGATATTGTCTAAGCTGAAATTTATTTTGCGTGCGTGATTGCAAGCCAACCAAATTGATTTGCTTGAGGGGTAAACATAGGCTTGGATGTACAGATTACTCCGAGGAGGAGGTGATCATTCCATGAAACAATTGGAATAAGAATCAGACAGGAGATCCAAGGCATGATAAGAGGAGAGAAATCATTTGGCCACAAGGTCCCGAGTCACCATCATCGATGATGAAGGCACATCTATTATGTAAGTGGGGGGGGGAGTCCACATGAATCACTAAAGTATAGGGCCATGCTCTGAGGAGGTGATCATTCCACGTACACGAGAAGAGAGAGAAGAGGATGATTTGGGCAGACAAGCCCCAGGTCTCCATCATCGATAACGAGGACTCATCTACTAAGTACGTAGGTGGGGAAGGCAATGTGAGTCACTGAGATGTACGATACCAGCTCGCCCTGAAGGCCTGCAGGCCAGCCGCCATGGCCGACCTCGATGCGACGAGCAAGGCTGGCAGGCACAAGCCATGTGCTCCGCGTGGTGGTCCTCCTGCAAGCAACACCGGGCGCCATGTCGATGGCTTTGGAGCATGCAGGTGCTGCCACGAGTTCATGGAGGAACGTAACAGGAGAAGCTTTAAGGGACAACGTGAGAAGCCATGGTCCCAACATGGTGCAAGGAGCGGAGGAAGCGTTGGGCGTCTTGTTCTTGGGTGGAAGAAGAAGAAGAAGACAAAGCTTGGGAACAGGAGGAGGAAAGGGATTTTGCCCATGGGTGGTGGGGTTTTCTACCATGAAATCGTGCACTGATGAGCTTCCACGGATGGCCATGTTGTGCTGCTGCCAGAGCCAGTTGATGTGGTCAGGCACTGTTTGGCCAGCTTAGGTTGATGCAAGCTTTTGAGCATGAGTTTGGAATTTTGTACCGACGTTATGGATTTGGCAAAGATCTAATAAGTGGGCTATTGGAAGTTTATAATTAATTAATGTTGTATTTTTGCACGAGTTATGGGACATGAAAACTTTGGTAAGTTGCTTCATTTCCTATCTTAGTGTAATGCTTTAGCAAAAAAAGACGATAGGAAGAAAAGAACCATCATCGGTCATCCTCAGGGAAGTGTTCGACATCCAAAGGATGTGGATGCGCTTCTCTCGGGATGCACAATATCTAATTCTCATGTGGTGGGGAATTGGTGGTGAGACCACATGAGATCGAGGCCACGAAGACATGTAAATTGTGACCGCCTGCCAAATTATTCTTTCTCATCTTAAGCAGCAGATATGAGCTGCATTTGGTTGGCTGTAGCTTCTTCATTAAAGCTGTAGCTGTTCCTGCCATGCCAAATCCCCACAAACCACATATTTCTCATTATAACTTGTGAGTACTGATTCTTGTAACTCGAATATAATATATGAACACGATTTGATTGGGTCACACTCGCTGTCTTTTAGTAATGAATGGCAATAGATTTTCGTCCTACTTTGAACTTAAATTCAAAGATTAATTATGTTTGAGCATATGGTTCGTTCGTTAGTTGTTGATTTGAAGATTCTATTAAATATCGAATCTATGTAGAAGCAAATATATTAAAATAGTATAAGTCTTTAAAACTTTACTTGAGGGATTTTTTGAATAATGTGATATGAGACTATTACATTTAAGATCATAGTTAAATATTCTGAATGATTACATATTTTCTCCGATCATAAGTTCGATCATACAACGTCAAATTCGAAATATATAAAGTAACGATCTACTTAGTCAACTTTTTATTTGTGTACGACGTGATTAATTTTATCGAGTCGAATCAATCTCCTAACTAGTATAATGCTAGTTGCAATGTCGACCGAATGAGATTGAGATATTGAAGAAAATTAAGATTGACTTATAACGATATAAATAATATTTTTTTTAATTAATTTTAACTTAAATATTTCGAGTAGATTTAATAAAATTAATAGATTAATTATCCTATTAGATCAAATCATGATAATTGATATTAGAATCGACCTAATATTGAGAATAAATCGAAGAACTCGAGTAAGGAAAATCTAATTATGGATAGAACATGATATAATACCTCGATTAATTCTATGTCAATGATAAACATCATCTTATTGATGTTGTCATTTAATAATTCAATGACTAAATTCTGTGCATGTACTCAATATTATATATCCTCTGACTCAAATAAATAACATGCATTTGACTCGGTGCAAATCCAACTTAAAATGGATCAAAGATTTAGATAAATTGGCGTCGGCCATGAGTGAATATTTGGGATTAGCTACTCGGTGAACTTATCTTTCATCGCCTTTTTCTCGTTATGATTTAACTTCTAGTTTCAATTTTGGTGGGTAACATCACATAAATCAATGTCCATACTTACATCAACCCACTTATCAAAGTGATACAAACAGGGATGATTGATTTCCTTTGTCCAAAATTATTTTACATTTTCAGATTTCTTTTTCCCTTCTGGTTTATTAAAATGTCGGCTGGTTTCATAATCTGTTTGATTTGTGATTGTGTTGTTTCGATAATATAAATATAAATTCATATCCACATCTATTTATGATCAAAACGTATATTGATAATTTATCTTCAAAATGTGTCACAAGGACGGGTCCCACTAGGTCGCATCCATATCTACCTGTCTGTCTGTCTGTCTGTCTGTCTATAAGGTCATCTCAACCACTACCTCCACCACCATCCATCCATCCATCCATATGCTATCACCATAATTATCTACTTGATTTGATCAAACTAATTTTTTGAATTTTTTATTTATATATGATATGAAATAATTGACATGCGAACGCTCGAGCATTGTATTATTGCCATCCCGACACCCACTGAGGCACGATAATGTTGATTACAACATCTGATGTTTCGTCATATTTGAATGAATGATGCCCGATAACTACGCGAAGTTGCTTTCATGGAATATCTTTCCATTAAACACTGATGATTAACAGAATCATCAACAAAATAACCTCATAAGTTTCATCTTCTTTTACTCCTTTGAAATCATCCTTCTTCCTTATTGTCGAGTATGTCTTCGATGCAAATTTTATAGACCATTCAATTGGCCACGTAACGGAATCGGACTCTAACCAGATTGGTTCCATGATCCACATTAACACGTCAAATAACGAAAAGTAACAACAAACGGTTTAATGTCGATCGTCTATAACAAAGATATATGCAAGGAAGCTATGTGATTCATTTTATCAAAGCAAGAAGGATCGTTCTTTTGGTCGTGACATGTTTCGTGGAAGGTGGCGGTTACGGGGAGAGAGAAGAGGTGGTGAACAGGTGTATGGGTACGTAGAACGTTTCTGCAAGCGTGAGTACGTCGTCCGCGGAGGAAGCCTGCAGAGTGGGAGTGCGAGGGAGATCTTTAAAGCGCGATATCGGCTTACGTTCCCAATCCCCGCGAGTCCCCACGCCCTGCCACAAGATTTTGTCCCCCCCTCCCCTCCCCTCTCTTCCTCCCCACACACTTCCACATCCACCTCTCTCTCCTTCCGTATAAATCCAGCGTTCGCCCACCTCCCGTCTTCCTCCCTCCTCGGGCCTCACTCCTCCCTACGGTACGGCGCACGTTAGCGCCACACAGCCGTGCCTGCAGATACCCCACCACCCCGCAGCCTCCAAAAGCTTTTGTGGTGCCGCATCATGGCGCAAACCCTGGTGCTGCTTTTCGCCATATGCAGGCTGATGTCCACCGTCGGGCTGACGGTGGAGCCCGCGGAGCTGCTGCCCCGGCTGGCCGTGGAGGGCCAGTTGAGTCTGGACCCCGCTGAGGTCGCCGCGGCGGGCGCCGATTTCGGAGGCCTCGCTAGGGCCGAGCCGGTGGCCGTGATGCGCCCCGGCTCGGCCGGAGACGTCGCCGGCCTCGTCCGGGCCGCGTACGGCTCCGCCCGTGGGTTCCCGGTCTCCGCCAGGGGCCACGGGCACTGTACCGGCGGCCAGGCCCTCGCGCCCGGCGGGGTCGTGATCGAGATGAGCCGCGGCCGGCTCGAGCCCCGGACGAGGCCGGCGTACTCGCCGTCGACGGGCGAGTACTACGTCGACGTCTGGGGTGGAGATCTATGGATCGATGTGTTGAACTGGACGCTGGCGAACGGCGGCCTCGCGCCCAAGTCGTGGACCGACTACCTCTACCTGTCGGTCGGCGGGACGCTCTCCAATGCGGGCATAAGCGGGCAAGCCTTCCACCACGGGCCTCAGAGTAGCAACGTCTATGAGCTCGATGTGGTCACAGGTCACTTCTCCAAAGCAGAATCATCATTCCCCTCAATTTTTCTCATCGATAATATCTCCTAAATCTAAAACATTCAGGTAAAGGAGAGCTCATTACGTGCTCGGAAGAGCAGAACTCGGAGCTATTCCATGGAGTTCTTGGTGGTCTGGGTCAGTTTGGGATCATCACCAGGGCCAGAATTGCACTGGAACAAGCTCCCCAGAGGGTACATCTTCCTTCTCCTTCTCCCCTCTTCCATTCCTCCTTGCTCCCAACTCCATTGAACATCAACTTTGGCCTTCATGTCCATCACTGTGCTCAATGATGATCAAGAAAGAGGTAGTCGCTAGGACCACTTCATCTGCAGGCTAATCACATCCACGCTAGCCTTGGAGCAGTCGAGTTGTTTATGGTTCCTACAAGGGACACATGGACATGAGATCACGATCCTGTTTGTACTTTGCACTGCTCCAATAGTGTGCACCCTGCATGACGCCGACACCCAACCCATCTAGTGGATAAAGCCATGAGAGCCAGCTTGTAGGCAGCCCTGACATAAACGAAACCAGCCAATTGACTCAGAGAAGCAGAGCTGGATCCGTAGCCATGTTCCATATGATCTCTCATCATCATCATCGTCAGTACTGGCTAACATTGCCTTCTGCTGCTGTTGTTGTTGTGGTTAGGTGAGATGGATCCGCGTGCTGTACTCGGACTTCGGTGCCTTCACCAGAGACCAGGAGCACCTCATCTCCCTCCATGGCGCCCTCCCGAGCCAGAGGTTCGACTACGTCGAGGGCTTCGTCATCGTCGACGAAGGCCTCATCAACAACTGGAGGTCGTCCTTCTTCTCCCCCAAGAATCCTGTCAAGATAAGCTCCGTCGGCTCCAACGGCGGCGTCCTCTACTGCCTGGAGATGACCAAGAACTACGACGACTCGACCGCCGACACCATTGACGAGGTATGTCGTCCGCGCCAGTCTCTTTCCATGGACAACGAGGAACATGAGGGCAAGGTTTCTTAATGTTTCTTGTGCTTCATTGACACCTAACGGAAGCACTAAACTACACCCACATGGAGAACATGGAGGAGATCTGCACGCTAGATTTTGTTCCATCATCTTCAAATATTCTATTCGCTTTGCGACCTACCCTAATACCGACATCGATCTTATTCAGCTACAATGGACATGTCGCAGGTGGTGGAAGCACTGCTGAGGCAGCTGAGCTTCATACCGGCGACGGTCTTCACGACCGACCTGCCGTACGTCGACTTCCTCGACCGCGTCCACAAGGCAGAGCTGCGGCTCCGGGCCAAGGGGCTGTGGGAGGTGCCGCACCCGTGGCTCAACCTGTTCGTGCCGGCGTCCCGGATCGCCGACTTCGACCGCGGCGTCTTCCGCGGCATCCTGGGCAACCGGACCAGCGGCCCCATCCTCATCTACCCCATGAACAAGCACAAGTAAGCAGAAGACTGACCACGCCGCTTGTTTGCTTGCACTCATGCATGTGACTCTTGTATGGTCTCTGCCATGTCCACTCGCATGTAGCCGAATGATAATTGAGCTCCAACACAACACGTTCTATACGCTATTAGATTAGCATAAGAGCTTACATATTTGCACAGTGTCCAATGTTTTCTATGAATCGGATAAGATCTTATCTCTGCTTCCTTCCTGCTAAAGTAGAAGTTGTGGTTGGTCAGCTTCCATCTACCTTAACCTGTTCTGCTCCTTTATGGTGCCAAAGCTGTTGCTTTGAACAAACCCTAAAAAGTAACCCTAAAACCCTTCGAGAGACTTAATTAGCTACAAAGAAACATAACATGCCACTAATATTTTGCCTTAATGATTGAAATCATCGAGAAGAGCACTCTTGGTTTGTAGGGATAAGACTTCATCATGCTCCAGGTTAACGCTACAATATTTGTGCTTATTATAGGTGGGATGATCGAAGCTCGGTGGTGACACCAGACGAGGAGGTGTTCTACTTGGTTGCCTTCCTCCGATCGGCTCTATCGGACTCCGACGATCCGACTCAAAGCTTGGAGTATCTCAGCCAACAAAACCAGAAGATCTTGGAGTTCTGTGACGAGGTTGGAATTGAGATGAAGCAGTACCTCCCCCACCACCCATCACGGACCGAGTGGGCTCGACATTTCGGGCCTAAGTGGGCCCGATTCGTTCGTCGTAAGGCCCAATTCGACCCAAAATTCATTCTGGGGACAGGCCAAGGCATCTTCCATCCCTCTTCGTCTCCTCTCTCCCTCCTGTTCCCCTCGTGAGGACCCCATGGCTCACATCAATAAGGCAGCTGCGGATTCTCCCTGCTGTTTGGCAGCCAAGAAAATATTACCACAGTTATCTGACATGAAGCTGTAAGGTGATGAAAGAAGTGAGATAAAATGTGGGAGGAGACCATGGTGATGTTAGGAAGAGCATGAGAAAGTTCTTAGGACTGCCATGGCTGTAAAGGTATATATATACATAGATTGTGTTGTCAATATGGATATGTACATAACAAGAGCTTAAACATTAAATGTTCCTTTCATGTGATGCTTCTTTCATTCTGTGGTTTCATCACTTGATGCACATCCAATGACTCAATTAATTATAATGCATGCTTAATTAAAAATATGTAGTAGTAGTAGAATATTCATGTGGTAATTTGAGAGAAAAGATTAGAAAAGGACAACCAAAAAATAAGAAGAAAATAGAGGAATAATAAATAGTCTCAATTACACTTCATAAAATATATTATTAGCATAAGAAAAATAGAAAATAATTGACTGGGGATTCAAGTAGGTTTTAAGCTAATATTCATTGGATTGATGTAGCTAAATTGAACCTGCAAGTGGTTGATTGCCATTATAAAACCAAATAAAATTTAGGTGCAATCAATTAATTATAAATTGGTCAAAGAAATCCAACTTTATACTAAAAAACAAAATTCTATCATGCAATTAAGTCAGTGAATTGGATATCATATCAGAATTAATGAGTCACATAAGTTAACTTGAGGAGGATGGTTAACAATCTCCAGAAGTCAGTCTCATCAAGAAAGCAATGCATTTCGTTACATTGGCAAGATTGAACATTTAGCTAAGATATTGAGATCGAATTCTACCTTTATACTATACCATAAATAAAATAATACTGTTATCAAAGGTAGGGAATAAATTAAAGAACATTTATTCTTAAACATGGGGAATGGATGCTGTCATATTTAACAATCCCACAAGGAAGAATCAATGACTTGCATATATTCCTTGTTTGCCTCTTCATGTCCACCATTCATAGTTGATGGGGGGAATAAAGTCCAAATAGCAAAAAACCCATCTATATATATATATATATATATATATATATATATATATTGCTCTGATTTGACTTTTCAGAAACCCAAGGTAGATAGGACCACCTAGACATTGAATGCAACCATGTCCATGTTCAATGAACCTGCTACCTTCATTAGAAAGGAATTGTCACATCAACTTTTGACATATGGCTTTTCATTTTCAAATTTCATAGAAAAATCATATACATGTTCTTCAGACATTATGACCATTAAACCAAGGGATGGGGCTGAGTTATAAATACAAGAAGATCACAGCCAATCAAAGAGAGGAAGTCACATTCAAACATATGAAAACAAGAGAGAAAGAAATCTTTGCTTTGTCTCTTCTCTATTTCTAATATCTTTATGATCAACAATGAGAGAGCATGGGACAGATGGAGGACTAAATTAAATCTTAGGCTTTTATGGGGAACCTTGCAGACAAAATAGATCATAGAAAATTAAAGTTGATGCTTTAATTTTAATTATAAACAAATTTTTTGAACAAAGAAATTAAGAAAGGTGCTTGTTGCTATGTCCTTATTCACCAAATGAGCATTCTAAATGTGAGTAACCATAGATGATTAAACAAAAAAAAAGGTTATCATACATAGCAAAATATTTGCAGTGACATATTGGTTTTAAATAATATTATTTAAGTTGTTATTATAAGAAAGTCTATATTAGGTATTATTTCTTCCCTTCAGAGTCACTGCATCTGGTTTTTTAAATATGTGCTGGCCAAACTAAATCACTTTAGGTTTCCATTAGCATATTATTATTATTATTATTATTATTATTATAAAACATTTAACTGTAGTTAACTGCAATATTAGATGATATTGTCAGTCTTACAAATCCAACTTTTTATATAAAAAGAAAATTTTCACTATTTTTATTTTAATTATAAAAAAGAATAATTTGTTGTTTCAACAAAATGTGTATATAAATATAGGGTGATTATTTGAGAAGATATTTTATTTTTATTTTTTTTCAGATGGTATCTTTTTTCATAATTTCATCTCTTATTTTTAATATCTCAAAAATATCCTTTCAAAATGTTATCAGTTTTTTGGTCCAAATTAAAAAAAATATTCCATCAATTATTTACAGTGTTTTGTGGGCTGATTTTTGTCCATAAAAATATAATGTAGTGTTTTAAAATTCTGTATAGTATTTTATTTTAAAAAATATTTTAAAAAATTGGATTTCAATCAAAAAATATGTGATAGCATTCAAAGGATATATATATATATTTTTTAAAGAATGATTATTTAAGAATTATAAAAAGAGGTATCATCCAAAATATATATTTTTTCGGACAACCGCCGACACGCTTTTATTGATAGTGGGCATATTCGCATCTACAGCGGCACGTGCAAAAGATACTGAAAGATGACACACTGATATCACCGGTGGTGTGAAACGAACGGTTTCGATCGTTTGGGTATGCGTTTGGGTAGATTTGTGTTTGGGATAAAGATCAAAGGCGGCATTTCCGTAATTCACCAAAGTTCTTCCCCATATAAGGGGCGGAGAGGGGTCTCACGGAACCCTGTGAGTTCTCAATTTCATTTTAATTAATTCTGCGATTGAGGGTTAGGGTTTGTAAGAGAGGGCAATGGCGGAAGAGGGTGCCGTGATCGGTTGCCACAGCGTTGACGAATGGAAGCAGCACCTACTTCAGGCTAATGAATCAAAGAAGCTGGTAAATGCCCTCGCTTTCCTACTTGTTTTGTTTCCGATTCCTCTTGTAGGTTCTCGTTTTTTTTCTGGATCTCCTTTTCTTTTGCGATTTATATGCCATCGATGTGGAGTTGCTATCGGATCAATGGCCCCTTTTCTTGTTTCCGTTTGGATCTAAATGACCTTTTCTCATCGTCTCTTTCGGATTAAGGGCTCTGCATTTTGTGTCTGGTGTGACCGATTTGATTTGTGGTCTGGTTGATCTGCTCCTTTTCCGGGGTCTATAAAAACTTGGTTTTTATTACAGAGATCTAGGTATAAAACGCTCAGTTGAAAGGCTTGATTTTGGGCTCAAGTGATGGATATTATTTCTGGGTATTCGAGTATGTTCTTTTTATGTTTCTGGTCCCTATTTATTGTGCTTTCGAAAAGATCTCGGGTAGTTTTATAGTTGTGTGTGCAGTAATATCCAAGAAAGCATCTTAGTTCTTCAATTTTTTTTGTTATTTATTCAGTAATACTGGTCAAGAGGATTTTGGTTGTCGGTTAGCTATATTATGCTCAGATAGAAATGTTGCTTTCGGGGATTAAATGATCGATCTGATTTCTTAATAGATAATTATTGGCTGATGCATAGTTGGTCGTATATTTACGGTAGTTATGATATGAGTTTGAGGGCACAGGTTAAGATTGCAGATCAGCCTGTTTGTTCTTCAGACATTTGTTTTTGTTTAGTTGGTGGGTTTTCATTTATTGGAAAATAGACCAGAACCTTTAAGATTGAAATGCCTTTGACAGAAACAACTATTATTGTGGAGTTTGGATGTGCGTTTCACATTGTCTCTAATTGGATAGTAACAACTTGGTGGCTCTTGGATGCTTATTTTCATATATGCTCATTAGGTTTTTTTGAGCTATGTTTGGAACTAGTGACTCTTTTTTCTGTTGATGGATCTTGTGTTCCAGTTGAGGGGTAATTAATTTCTTGTTATTTGATTCAGTTCTAAGTGTCTCATCTAGCGCCCCAGTTTGTAGGTGGTACAATGGTCATATCCACACATACTACCCACAAAAAAGATGTTTTAACTTACTGGATACCCTATTTCTCTATAATCTCCCTCCATAAACACAGTTTGCCAAGTCATTGTTGAGCTGATGCATTTAACAGCCTTTTGCTAATTACTCTCTTTTGCTGCTTGTCTTATTTATTGGTTGTCGACCAATCATTACTATAACTGTTCCAACTGATATCCTGGGCCAAGATTTACTTAACCCATTGGTATATGCATGGAATTGTGTGGGAGCCTCGTGTGCATTCTGTTCTTGCTCCAGTGGCTTTGCATGGAAGCAGGTAGATGGCTGGTTGGATTCTTCCATAGTTATAGTTGAGTCCATATTTGATTATGATCCTGTGGCGGATATAAAATAGTTGTTCATGATGTCCCATGTAATCCACTCTTTCCATGTTGAACCAGATAAGTTTTTGCGGTACTAGTATTTGAAAAGCAATTCATATAGGAGCAATTGAGGTTCTGTTGACACACCGAGTGGTTAGCCAATCTATTTTTTTTTTATAAGTCCCTCTGTATGATAATGGCTGTATCCTGTGTCCTTGCATAAGCCATTTAAATTTTCAAGTATTCTTTGCATCTGTTTTTAGATTAATTTGCCTGTTCTCCAACCATTTCAATAAAACATCTCTTGTATTTGGCATGCCCTCTTATTAGACCTTCTTCACATAGCTATTACATACATATATTTGTAAAAAGTTAACAAGTGTAAATGTACATATTTACTTGTGCATACAAGAACATGTTGCTGAAGCACATGCAGATGCACACTTTTGCATGCATGAGATGCTTTACTTGGTAACAACCATAGAGTTGCTTATGAATACTGTTTTACTTTTGTATGCATGAGCTGCTTTACTTAGAAACAATCATAGAGTTGCTTATGGATACTGCTATATATGGATTGCATTCTTAACAGGAATCGACCTTCATCATTGGGCCTTGAGGTGGCTATGTTGTGAAAACTATGTTTGCTAAATAGTTCAGTATTAAACACCAATCCTTTTTTTGGGGATCTGTTGTGATCATGCGGTTTACATGCTTAGTATTGTAATGTGTTTTCCATTAGAGAGGGAAGATAATTTTTAGGTAGAAAGGGGAACCTTTTGTGTAGCTTTGTACTCCTCCCTCGCTTCTTGTAAGGATCCTTCGATGTTTAATACGGCATAGTATTGTAGGTGTGGATTTAGTTGAGACCCTTTAACTGATGATTTCATCACTGTTAACAAATTTGAAACAGTAGTGTTTGAAAATAGGCTTTCTAATATTGAGCTACGAAAGTCTCACAAAAGTGCACACATATCATGCTCTTCTGATCAACAACAAGATGGTATTATCTTGCATGTCAGCAGTACAAGTTCTGTGTAATGCTGTTTGTAAAAAGCGAACAAAATCCAAATTTCTTTGTAGTGCCATCATTTGACTCGGGAATTATCTGCATGCTTGTAGGTGGTCATTGATTTCACTGCATCATGGTGCGGGCCTTGCCGAGCAATTGCCCCAATCTTTGCTGATCTGGCTAAGAGGTACCCAAATGTGATCTTCCTCAAGGTGGATGTTGATGAACTGAAGGTGAGCATCATTTTATTCAAGTTTACATAGAGATCAATGTTTGCAATAAGTTCCGCTGCATTCTAACAAAAAAAAAAAAATGCAATGGCAGCCTGTTGCCGAGGACTGGGCCATCGAAGCAATGCCCACCTTTATTTTCCTGAAGGAGGGAACCATTGTGGACAAGATCGTTGGTGCACACAAGGATGAGCTGCCGAGGAGGATTGAGCTGCACATGCCCAAGTGAGTTATGCGTCATGGTATTTAGCAAGAGACTACACATGTCCTTGCAGTATCAATCTGGTTATCAACAATAAGACTTTCCTAAGACTTTTAGTAGCGACATTACAATAATGTATTAAGTCTTGGATGGTTTGGAGATTCGTGTAATGGACTTAATAGCTTTTGCGATATGGAATCAGGTGTTGTGTTTGCTTGTGCTGTATGGAATCATAATAATCTCCGGTGACATGCCACCGCTCGAAGGCCGCAATCACTTGCCACAGCAAGGCTAGTAATCCCGGTGGCGTTAGGTTCATATTTGACTTTTAACAGGTAAAGAAGCCAAGCATTAGTATCCCAAATCATTTGACTCTGCAAGATTAGCTGTTTAGAGTTTAGGTATGTAGGTTAACTTCTAACATTCTTCTGGTAATTATTTTGTTACTTTCTCACAAATTCAGATTTTGCATAATATGGTTTCAGTTCTACTTAAAAAAATATATATTGAAGTTTTGAGTATGTGAAATATATTTAAAATTATATTGGCTAAACAAAACAAATCGTGATAAGTAAATTTGCTTCATAATAATTCTGTATTTCTATAAGGCTTCCATATAATTTCCTTTGGATTGAGTCAACATTAAGTTCATTCTAAGCCAACATGTCGGTACATGAGAAAAAATTTACAGGTATTTTTACAAAAAAATTTCTAGCAAACCTTCCCACAAGAGTTTTTTTCTTAACACTAATCGTGTTAGTGCTAGATGGAAATGATAAGTCTAACAATTTTTTTTGTCCTCAATGCTTCAATGATCTTCGATGATTATAAGAGTACCCAAAGTACTAACGAGATGAATGTTTGTTGTCTCAACCATTCTTGTTAGCCCCGATATCGATAAGGAAAAGGTTAATTTATAACAAAGTTTGTGTTGTTGATTCTTAGGTGTAGTGCTTCTCCCCCATGCCACCTATTGGTATTAGTGGAGTAGGATTGCCCTCGCAACACATGCCGCCTATTGGTATTAGTGGAGTAGATTGACCCCGCAACACGAAACCTATAGGTGTAACATTTCGCTCAAATACTAAAATCGACAATTGAAGCATCGATATATTATACATATGGAACATGTATTTGTTAGGCGTTTTGTTCATTTCATTTATTTATATAACTTTGTTACCCTATATCATTTTTGTATAATTATATTTGTTATATTATACACACGGAACATGTATTTGTTAGGTGTTTTGTTCATTTCATTTATTTATATAATTTTATCACCTCATATCATTTTTGTATGATTATATTTGTATTATATTGATGCAGATGGGATGCTTTATGTAATAATGCAATGCTTATTTCTCTTTGTGATGATAACAATTTAAAAAAAAATAGAAAGAAATATCAAAAAACGACTTGCATAAATTTTCCTTACAAGGTAATGTAGGTTTTGTTTGGTGGAAGAATAAGAAAATATTATTTCATAATATATTTTTCAAAAAATATATAGGGAAGATTTTTTTTCCTTTCTTGTGGTAAAGAAAAAAAAAAAGGCTTCCATGTTGGAACTTCAACATTGCTTCTCTTCCATAACACGGAGACAAAAAAAAGAAAGAAATACCTAAAAATCGAGAGGCTAATTGGTGAGGGAGACACAAGCAGGCTTAATCATTCAACCGACCCCTGTAATGCTCATCATTCTTCCAGCCACTCAAATCACGAATATTAAAGGTGGAACAGGAGGAGAAACAAGTGCGTAGAAATTGATATACTACACGGTGATGGGCTCCTATGGATCTTGGTTGGCTGCTCGAGAGGATGCGGGTTTGCGAGGTGGCCTTGGCTGATGTGGGTTCCCAGTGTTGCAGTGCTTTACACCAGAAGATATACTGCACCCGGGAGCTTTGCTGCGATGGGTCGCCCGAGGATTCACAAACCTTTACGCCCGAAACAACTGTGATGGAGCGCGATCCAAACGCCGGCGGCGCGCTGCTCGTGAGGGCGACACCTTCAGCCGCATGCGATCCGGCAGGCAGCGAGGCCTGCAGCCAGAAACGGAAGCGAAAGCAGATGAGAACGAAGGCAGCTCTTGGATGATGCTCTCCCATGTACTGTTGGGTCCAGCCCATACGTGAGTTTGGACAATTTGGTCTGTTGAGCCCAAATCAACGATTAAAAGAGAAAGATGTGAGATAAGACAAAATAGGAGAGTGGGAAGTGTTTTGTTCGTACAGTGAACGGCGGCAGCGCACAGGGAGAGGAAAGAGAGAGAGAGAGAGAGAAAAATGAGAGAGAAAGAATAAGATTTGAAGTTTTTTACTTTGACGATTAATGGTTGTAGTCTAAATTTTACGTAGAGAATCTTTACGGTAAACTCTATAATTCTAATAGTGTTAATTATAGTTTACCCTCTTTAAGATACTTTCGTGCTATATCTACTTTGTGAGACTTAGAATTCTGTTGAGATCTATCCTTTTTTGATGATAATATGCTATTTTTGAGTCAAGATATTATTATGATCCTCTAGTTGTTCTAGTGCAGATTTACTATAAATCTGTTATCACTTTGTAATTGATTTATTGCTCTATTATTTATGCATGCTGATTGATATTAGCATTTTAATATTAAGTTAGTATTTTGATGAGAAACCCATTTTGATACATAAATAAGGAAAAGAATTATTCCGCTAGGTTTTCCCAACATGTACATAGTTATGATCCTGTAACACCCGATCGTAATTATATACATTTCCTTATAATAAATAACATGGACAGAACGAAAATAAAATTTCATAATATAATTCAATCAATAATTAATTCATAATTAATCAAATATCAATATCTGAATAATTCAATCAATAGCATTTTATGCATGCTATCAAAGAAATATGCATAAATATCAAATATTTATTTGACTTTACTGCATATATAGTTTACAAAACGTCATTTTCATGTGCATTTCAAATCATGACTTATTAATAATACTTTTCAAAGTATAATATATTTAAATATATTTTTATAATGAAAGCATAAATATAAGTAATGTCACATGTGAGAGCATACAATATTGTACTACAACGTTTACCATTAACATAACTATAGCCAAGAGTTCATAAGCATAGCTATAGCTAAAGTGTGAACACAAAGTCATAATAGTTTTTGATAGCTACAATCACATTATACCTTCCTATGTCATGGAATAAATATCATTGTTATAGGGCCCAAATCATAGACATAATTATTAGACAACTCTCATGTCATAAAAAATAATATATCAATTACTTTCTTATAAAACTAAGATTTTAAGTAAGTATTTTTTTGCATATCTTTTCAAAACTAATGCAATCATATCATTTGAAACCAATGATAGCATAATTCAATCAATACTTATAACATAATAAATTTATAAATATCAAACACATGATTAATACTTTTAAAAATAAACTATATGAAGTCATAGGATAGATCACATAATTTTAAGTAAATATTATTTTTCCTTATTTTTTCTTCAAAATAACCAATTTTCTCTTCACAACATAAATATCACATTAATTAATAACACCAAGATTAGCCAATCTATACTCCAATATATAAATCTAATTAGTGAAATATAAAAAAAAAAATTAAAACCATACCTAATATAATTTTCTTAAACTTAATCTGAATCCATTTAGTATCACAACGAATCCTCTATAATATTTCTCTTTTTTTTTTCTTCTTTTTCTATTTCCTCTTCTTTTTCATATCTCTTTCTTCTTCTTCTTTTTGCATTTTAGTCACTACAATTCTTGTATTTAAAACTAAGTCCTCAATGAAAATTTTGAAGTATTACACTGTTGGCCTTTGTATGTGTACATGCGCTGCTGAGGGAATAGAGGTAGCTGGGTGAAGTACATGGACTTCTTCATACATGTTGCGATTAGGTTTTTGACTTTGCAATGCTCTATTATGGCCGTCGATGTTGACCGTGGAATGTGGAACGCGCAGTACTATCCGTTGAAAGATACTGCAACTCCAGCTTATCCACAACTGTGACTGAAGCAAATCTGACGTTAGATCGGGCTTCGAGTTGGGAGTGTAGATATGTAGAAGCACCAGAGTACGATGATAACACAATAATCCAATTTATTTTAATTATGTCGTACATTCCATAGACACATCATAGAGCATGGAAGAGTGAGAGAGAGAGAGAGAAGTAATGGTGGTGGTGGCGGAAGGACTTGAAAGGCCGGCCGTTATGTCATACTTGGTTAAGGCGGAGTTGCCGGTGGATGAGGTTTAGGATTGCTGACCCCCAGGAAAGGAGTACAAATCTTCATACCACCATTCGCAGTGCAACCCGATGGCCCAGACGGTGTAGTAGGGCCTTGGGGAAGAAGCACCAACCACAAGCTCGGATCAATCGAGTAGTTCAACACTCGGCCGTCGCAAATGGACTGCGATGCGAGCAACCAGAACATGGAGGCAACCAAAGCGAGAACGGCAAGTCCTCTTCTTCTTCTTCGACTATCATGAGACGCCATGCTCCTCACTCGTTCGCTTTTGCTTGTATAGGTTTGGAGAGGCAACCTGCGGGAAACAGTAACTACACAGAAGGTTATATCAGGTGGTGAAGTATAAGGCGAAGGAGGAGGAGGAGTCGAAGGACCTTAATTAGATGGTGATGATGGAAACACCAGCTGCAAGGCTCCCACGCTTGCCCACTCTTCGCAACGCGATGATGTATGTGGATATATATGGGGCTGGCTGGCTCGATCCTGATCAGAAGAATCGTGTGCAACATTTCAAAGACTTTTACAGGGGCGTGATTGACTGCACCAATTTTCTTGTGGAAATTTTCATAGTTTAGCCGTCTGCAAGTTCATACATACTATCAGCCATAAATGCGACAGTAATGTTCGGCCTAAATGTATCCACAACTTCGTGCCCCAGTGAAGATTATTTCAAGAAGAAGTAGATTCCGCTGGGATGCCACATCAAATCGGATGATCAATTAATTGTTGCTGATATTTGTGTCAGACTCCTCGATCTGAAATTATTATTCAAATGGAAGATTTTTCTTGGAATGGAATGTTTACGGGAGAATATTAAATGATGACTAAATTTCATTTTTCTCGTATCGGGAAGAGACATCATATGGGAATATGTACGAAGATGAAGGATTTTGGTTGTCGCTCCCGACATCAGTGCCCTTCCATGATTCGATGGAGGCATGGTGAGTGTGGTTGGCGATAGCTGTTGGAGAGAGGCGAAAGCGATGTTGAATTATCATTGCAAAAAAAAAAAAAAAATCTAATTATTACTATGCAAATTTCAAATAATTTAATTATGACTCCCATCTTTTGTAACCCCGGTTATAGTTTAATGCAGTTTTCTTTAAAGAAATCATCTCAAAAGGTTTTCTTTCTTCTTACACGTGTTTGACCCGTAAGGTCCCCACAAACTATTATGTTAACTCGTAAACCACAATTGATAGAAGCATAGGGACTACGGTAGCAAAATGTTCAACGCCCTATCTTGTGATACACCTTCAACCTAATTTGATAGGAAATATTATGGCTCCAATGAGAGCCCGTTAGCTAGCCATTGTCAGGGAATTGATGTGAAAAAGACTATATCACCCCTCCCTATTTGGTATTAGGATGATAGTTGGTCGCTTGTTGTGGTTCGCAAGCCATGACGGATGGGATTACTCGACCATCGAGGGTAGGGGTCCTCGAACAACCAAGCCAACCCATGTCTCCCTTTTGTCGGCCCTTATGGGTGACAACTCGTGAGAAACGCACTCGACTAGCATGCGATGTCTCTGATATCATCCCCTGCTAACGACACATCATAAGAGGCCATACAGGTTAATCATCCAAATAATTAAGGCCTATAAGAAGGACGTATGTATGAGCAGCCTGTCAATCGCAGCCCCCCTCAGCCTTCTCAGGTATAAAAATTGATCCTTGCTTAAATAAGGGACCAAATTTGGCACACACTTAACCCTCGACTCAGATTACCCTCACAAAAAGTTAACTTAATCATCGAAAATGTCAAGTCGAGAAATCTATCTCTACATTGACTTTTATGTAGGACCCCAAGGGAATCAAGGCTCGTATAGAGACACAACTGTCATCTCGAACCCACCTCAACTACTCTATTCCTGATATCGACTCCCCTTGATTGCCACACAGTTCAATTGAGCAACTCTATGCCTTTAGGATTAGACAAGCTATGACAACCCCATTTGATAGCATTAACACAACAACACTAATAATAACTATTGGGCATCTTGAAGACTTGGACGTACTATGCCATCACATGGGAGACAAGTGATCATAAACATAAGATCAAGCAAACGAAGAGAATCATGAGAATGGAGAGGAAATAAAAAAAAGGGAGAAGATATTACCAACTAGGATCGAAAAATAAATGAGATAGAAAGCCAAATACTAAATAACTCAAAACATAAAAGCCTTTACTAAGAAAGCTTGATTACAATCTCTCAATTAATACTTTGCAGTCTATCGGTTGCTCTCCCTTAATTTGACTTGGTGCCCCATAAGGGGGGATTACACCCCTATTTATAGTCTAAACTTATAACACTTAAACATATTGGACTTGTGTAGATATCATAAATCAATTAAACTCTTATCTTGATCTTCAAAACCAATAAAACTTATGTTAGCATTAACTTAAGATTTTTCCCATAATGCTAATATATCTAATTATAAATTTATCCCTTCAAACTAAGAATTCTTCAATGGTATAAAAATATTTGTCGGTTGATAGATCTCTTTTTTCACAAAACATGAACCTGTGAAGCTTCGAACATCTATGATAGATTGAGTTCTTCAATGATAATTATTGGTTTGTCAGAAAACTTTCTTCATCTTCTTTGAGTGTTGATTGGATCTATTAATATATCTTCTTGAAAAATAATAATTTTTCATCAGTTTTGTATCTTATTTTTTGTCAAAATTTAAAGGTTCTTCAATTTTAGCAAACTTACATCTCTTAAAAGTTTCAACTAAAGATTGTGCCTTTCTTATTGTAATCTTGCACGTCATTATAAATAAAAAAATATCATGACTCTGATACTATTTGTTAGGAATCTATGCCCATTTTTATAGTCTAGACTCATGACACTTAAATATATTGGACTTGTCACAATTTTATCTAAAATAGATATCATAAATCAATTAAACTCTTATATTAATATCTCATAAATCAATAAAACTTATATTTTTGAATACTGGAAATGATGTACAGTTGTGGATGATCGTATCTGGAGAGTCGGCATCAATACTCCTACCGTTAACTAATTCACAGCATCGTATCGTGCACCGATACTCCGTTGTTCATGGAGAAAATTTTGGCTTTGAAGGTATACAAGCTGAACGAGCAGATGCTAACGGAGGATTGATTACAAAAGGAAACATATAGTTGGAGACATAATCGACTCATTCCTACTCTTAAGACTGTCTTGGCTTACGGCTCACGGGAGCGTCGGTTTGCAGGAATCGGAGGATCACAGACCTTTTTACCATTAACTATGGTGCATCCGGAAGGGGAACGATCTGGATGAATGACCTCTACACCATTAACTACAAGTGAACGAGGAGCACCGCGCGACACCGACTGCACAGTGGCGGGTCGTGAGATCAGCATGCAGAGAACGGAGATTACAGCGAAGAGTATTCTTTGATGATACACCATGTGTGCCTTTGTGTACGCTTCTCAAACAAGGGCCAGAGTTCTGTTGCTGCTGCTTGTTTGTTTGGCTCTTCCTCTTGTGCTTATAAACAGAAAGATTAGGAAGGAATACGCATTAAAGCTGCAGGTCCCGGTTTCCATGAAAGTGGAAGTGGGTGATGTGTTGCCGTGACTTTTCCTCGTTGCTTCTTGCAAGAGTAGACAATGATATCTGGTCTTACATTTGAACGTTTACCAAGAAAAGGAGTACTGCAATTTCCATGAAATGCTAGGAAGGACTACGCATTAGAGCTGCAGGTCCAGATTTCCATGAAAGTGGAAGCGGATGATGTTTGTATATCAAATCATGATTTGGTAATAATACTTTTCAAAGCACAATGCATTTACATATATTTTCATAATAAAAATATAAATATAACTAATATCATATGTCAGAACATAAAATATTATAGTACAAAGATTATCAATCACATAACTATAGTCAAGAGACCATAAATATAACTATAGCTAAAGTGTGTCACAGCAGAAGTTACAGTAGTATGGATAGTTATAACTATGTTACATCGCCATGACAAGATAATAAAACTATGTTTAAACCTTATTGATAGAATCCAAATCATAGCCATACTCATTAGTTTTTTTACAAAACTAGGATTTTAAACATTTTTTTTTTACATTTCTTTTCAAAACTGATGCAATCATATTATTTGAAATGAATGATAAATAAATATTTGTTATATAAATCAGATAACATCATTCAATAAATACTTATGACGTAATAAGTTTATAAATATCAAACACAAGATTAATACTTTGAAAAATAAACCATATGACGTCATCAGATGCTTGTCCTGATCGCATATCATCGATACAAAATATCATTTTTATTTTTTCTTTTCTTTCTTTATTTTTGCCAAAATAATTAAATTTTACTTCACGACATAAATGTCATATTAATTAATAATACCAAGATTAGCCAATCTATGCTTCAGTATACAAATCTAATTAATGAAAATATAAGAGAATTTAAAACCATATCTAATATTTTTTTTTTGAACTTAACGTGAATCCATTTGGTATCCAAACGAATCCTCCGTAATATTCCTCTTATTATTTTCTATTTCCCTTTTTTTCTTTCTCTCGTGCGGCAGTAGCTATCTCCTCTCTCTCTCTCTCTCATCTTATTTTCTCCTCCTTTTCTTCATCTCTCTTTCTTCTACGGTCACTGCAGATCCCCCTCTCCCCTTTCTTTCCTCTTCTTCTTCTTCTTCTTCTTCTTCTTCTTCTTCTTTTCCTTTTTATACTTTTTGCATTTTAGTCACTGCAATTATTGTGTTTAAAACTGAGTCCTCAATGAAAATTTTGAAGTATTACACTGTTGGACTTTGTATATGTACATGCACTGCTGAGGGAATAGAGGTAGCTGGGTGAAGTACATGGACTTCTCCATGCATGTTACGATTAGGTTTTTGACCTTTCAATGCTCTATTATGGCGTCGATGTTGACCGTGGAATGTGGAACGCGCAGTGCTGTGTTGAAAAATACTGCAACTCCAGCTTATCCACAACTGTAACTGAAGCAAATCTGACTTCAGATTGGGTTTCGAGTTGGGAGTGTAGATATGTAGAAGCACCAGAATACGATGATAATACAATAATCCAATTTATTTTAATTATGTCGTACATGTCATAGACACATGATAGAGCATGGGAAGAGAGAGAGAGAGAGAGAGAGAGAGAGAGAGAGAGAGAGAAGTAGTAGTGGTGGTGGTGGCGGAAGGACTTGAAAGGCCGGCCGTCATGTCATGCTTGGTTAAGGCGGAGTTGATACTGCAAGCGTGGCTGGTGGATGAGGTTTAGGAATGCTGACCGGCGTGGAAGGATTACATCTCTTTATACCTTCAGGCGTGCTGCAACCGGAACGCGTAGACGGTGCAGGCGATGTAGGCGGTGTAATAAGGCCTCGTTGAAGAAGCACCAACCACAAGCTCGGATCAATCGAGTACTTCAACACTCGGCCGTCGCAAATGGACTGCGATGCGAGCAACCAGAACATGGAGGCAACCAAAGCGAGAACGGCAAGTCCTCTTCTTCTTCTTCGACTATCATGAGACGCCATGCTCCTCACTCGTTCGCTTTTGCTTGTATAGGTTTGGAGAGGCAACCTGCGGGAAACAGTAACTACACAGAAGGTTATATGTGGTATTTTTATAATTGAATAAGATATATAATAGAATAATGGGTTCAGTTATTCTCCTCGACTCTCTCCCCAAAACCCTCTCTCCAAAATCCATCTATCTTTGTGGGTCCTGTGAAAGGATAGGAAGAGAAAAGAAAGAGTCTACTCTCCTTGCACTCCTTCAAATTACGTGCGATTGGATTAAAGACGGTCGGATTAAAGACAATGCTTGCAGGTATCTTGGATTAAAGACGGTGCTTAACAGATCAACGGGATCTCTGAACATATGACATCAAAAGGTATGCATCGTATAATTAGATCTATGCATTTGATTTCAATCTTGGCATATAGGTTATTTTCGCATTATTGAGATAGCATAATTATAGATTTTATGCTTATAATTGGTATCAGAGCCCGGTTTTTGAAATCATATATTAGATCTGTAAATTAATTTACGATGCATAATTACCTTTATCTTCCAAGAACTGCTAAGCAGTAATGATCATCGTCGACCTCCCTGCGAATCTGCGGTTATGATGAGTAGCGTGGGCATTACAGAACCCGTCCCGTACGTGGGCATTACAGAACCCGTCCCGTACGCGGCCATTACAGAACCCGTCGCATACGCGGGCATTATAGAACCCGTCCATGCGACGGCATCACAGAACCCGTCCCGTACGCGGGCATCACAGAACCCGTCCATGCGACGGCATCACAGAACCCGTCCATGCGACGGTCGGCCACACGCAGGCAGACAGCCCAAGTGGCGGCCATGCGTGAGTAGGTTGTGCACAGGCGGCGACCGCGCGTTGGCAGCAGCCACGCACAGGCAGGAACCGCGGCAGCGGCAGCGGCTGCGCCCTTATCGTTTTCACAAGCCATAGAAAGTAACGATTCTGAAAAATGGTATGATGCAATTAAAGAATAGTTAAAATCAATGGTCCAGAATGATGTCTGGGATCTCGTTGAATTGCCCAATGATTGTAAAAGAGTCGGTTGTAAATGAGTCTTTAAGACAAAACGCGACTCAAAGGGTAATATCGAACGATATAAAGCCAGACTTGTGGCCAAAGGTTTTTCTCAGAAGGAAGGCATCGACTATAATGAGACTTTTTCTCTAGTTTCTAAAAAGGACTCGTTGAGAATTGTTATGGCATTAGTAGCTCATTATGATCTTGAGTTGCATCAGATGGATGTGAAAACAACATTTCTGAACGGAGATCTGGATGAGGAAATCTATATGGAACAACCTGAAGGATTCATAGAAAAGGGAAAAGAAAGTTGGGCTTGTAAACTTAAGAAATCCATTTATGGCCTTAAACAAGCTTCTAGACAATGGTATATAAAGTTTCATAATACCATTACTTCCTTCGGATTTTCCTTCGGATTTAAGGAAAACACTGTTGATCAGTGTATATATCTGAAGGTAAGTGGGAGCAAGTTTATCATATTGGTCTTATATGTGGATGATATTTTACTTGCTAGTAGTGATCTTGGTTTATTACACGAAACCAAGATATTTCTCAACAAGAACTTTAAGATGGTTGATATGAATGAGGCATCCTATGTCATTGGCATTGAGATATTCAGAGATAAATCTCAAGGATTATTAGGATTGTCTCAGAAAGGATATATTGATCGTATCTTGGAGAGATTTAATATGCAGCTTTGCTCAACCAATGATGTACCTATTACTAAAGGTGAAAAATTCAGTCAAAACCAGTATCCAAGAAATGACTTAGAAAAGAATCAAATGAAGAATATTCCTTATAGATGCGCAGTTGGAAGTCTATTATATGCTCAAACTTGTACAAGACCAGATATCAGTTTTGCAGTTACAATGTTGGGAAGATATCAAAGCAATCCAAGAATGGAACATTGGAAAGCTGCAAAGAAAGTAATGAGATATCTACAAGGGATAAAAGATTATATGCTCACATATAGGAGATCTGATCAGCTTGAAGTAACTGGAAATTCAGATACTGATTTTACAAATTGCCTCGACAGTAGAAAGTCCACTTCAGGATTTGTATTTATGTTAGCTGGTGGGGCAATTTCTTGGAAAAGTGCAAAGCAATCGCTTATTATATCATCAACAATGGAAGCTGAATTTGTGGCATGCTTTGAGGCCACAAATCAAGCTTTATGGCTGCGAAATTTCATCTAACGACTTGGTGTGGTCGACTCAATTGCCAAGCCACTGAAGATATTTTGTGATAACACCGCAGCAGTTTTCTTCTCTAAGAATGGCAAATACTATATTGGTTCCAAGCACATTGAGATAAAGTACTTGGTGGTTAGAGAAAGAGTCCAGAAACTGTCACATCCCGAATTTATAAAAAGAATAATAAATCAGTAACGTCAACAATAACTTTTACAAACTATCGTAGCATATGTCAAATTTAATCTCAGTTTTAAGAATAATATATGGTAGCAAAAATTATAAAGGTAAATACTTTATATTTATAAAGTTCCTATAAAATTTTCACACTTAAAATTATCAAAACTTTTATATTAAGAGAGAATAACTGAAACTTACTATAATCTTAATGAATAACTAAGTCATATATATCTCAAAAATAGAATAAATATTCTATAATTAAATTAACATCCCTAATCTACTTTTCAAAAAGGAGACAAGAGGATCATAATATATATATATATATATATATATATATATATATATATATATATATATATATATATATAATCTTATGGGAGTTTATAAGATAAACTAATATGACACTTATTTTAATTTAGAGAAAAATTAAAATTTTGATCTTCTATAATCCTATTTTAATTAATTCTCATTCATTCAACGAATAAGAAATAATTCTAGGCCAGCACAGTCAGAAGTATAAGTGCAGCAGAGATCCTCTGAAGCAAGATGAATATGACCCCGGATAACACATCTCAAGCATAGTATTCTTAGAGAAACAATTCTCTGGTAGGAATAATAAGAATAAAAAACCGTGTAAAATATAATATAATCTAAAATCCTAGTAAACAGGCACCCTGAGAAGAAGCAAAAGTGTCGTTCTCCTCAGTCAGTCAAATCTTCTATGGGAGCCAAGACAGTCCTACCGAAGAGGATGATGACAGGACATTAGATTTTTAAGCTCAAGATGAGACCTACGAGTGACCAACAAGTGGCAGATTGCATATACCAGTAGATTTAAACTCAAGCCAAGAGCCAGCACTCTACAACATATGGCAAGAGCCGTAGGATTTAAAAACCATGAGGAAGTTTCACAACCCTATGAAACCTGACATCAACTGAAATCCCAAAAATAGGTACCCAAAGAAGATACAATGATGTCATGCTCCTCATCCGATCAGAGAAACTATAGCACCTTCTGTTAGGATGATGCCAGCGCAGGCACCAGATTAAGCCCCAACCTAAAAGAGACCCACGAAAAGTAGACAGTAGGCAGACTGCAGTAATCGTCAGGGGCGACAAGAATCAAGAACTTGTGAGACCAGATTCCCGGCGGAAGTCAGAAGAGAAAACAGCACATTTCCCTGCGCTTAGACCTGAGACGACCATCCCTAGGGAAGAGCACTACGACGCAAGCAGCAAGTCCACCAAGAGGCGAGTATACTTGTTACAGTGTTCCTGCGAAGATCCTATCGACACCCACATAGATCCACGATCCACGGCAATCCTTCATATTGGAGTCGCAAGATGACCTAAGCAAAGCATGCCTAGATCACAAGCTAGGGTATCAATACCTGGACCTACGTGTCGGAGATCAACTGCCTCTTTCTCTCCTTCCTTTTCCTATCCTTCGACGATCTGTTCCCTTCCTCTCTTGCTGCATAATGTTACTCAGATATCTGCCACCAATTTGTGCTTGCCCGCAGTAGTCCCCCACCCTTATCTCCTTCCAATTTTCCCTCCTTTTTCCAGCTAATTACGAGGCCACCATTGCGGACCTCGATCTGGTTCAACTCGGACCGGAACGACCCGGACTCATTGGATCAGACGAGGAATTAAAGGGACATGGTTAGTCGACCCACAGAAGGACAGCGACTGTGAGTGGTTATCAACCTCGTGGTCGCTCGAGCTTATCCCGTCCATCGGATCAAATCCTAATGGAGTTGATCATGACCGGGGCCTGATGGGCTAACTAGCCTATCAACTTTGTTTGGTCTAAACCACCGATCAAAATGCTTAAGCTGAAGTTGATAATAGTACACTCATCAGCCCCTTATAAGTCAATCTTAATCTTGCCCACTTTTGATGTGGAACTAATCATGGGTGTTACAATCACCCTTATTCAAAGGCTTGACATCCTCGTCATAGCCCAACATAACTCAGATTAGGCCCTAGCACAGTGCATATGAGGCGTATTCCAGTGGTGGCTCCACGCCGTGACGAGTCATCTGACTTCATCTACGGGTAGCCCTTTCTTACTCGAGCCCCCTCACCATACCTAAATGCTAGGTCGGCTCTGATACCATTAAATTTGTCACATCCCGAATTTATAAAAAGAATAATAAATCAATAATTTATTATCCATAATTTACATAATAAACTCCCTCCTTTTCTTTTCATTCGTCTTTGAATTCAAATCATTGTCTTTACAGTAGTAGATATTCTATTAGCTAGAAAAATGACATCTTCTTCACAGATCTATTACACAATAGTATATTACTCTGAAAATAAATATAAAATAAAAACACATCAGCAACCACACATGCTGGTAGGAACCTCAGAAAAATCATAAAAATAATCTTCAATATTCATGAAATATAAACAAATATCAACAATTCAATATGAAAATATATCTATTCATCATAAAACTTATGCATCAGAAAAATGATGATAATTTCTTGCATAAGAAACAAAATCATGCATCAGCCACATGCAACACATACATAATAACAAAGGCATACATCACCCAATGGTGCGCTCTCCCAACAGCGGATGGAGAGGCATATTCCACGGGATTGATTCCTCCCAACAGCGGATGGAGATAATCCATGTCGCACTCTCAACAACGGATGGAGTGGTGTCCCTCACCCGCCCAAGTGGGGACACGTTCCTCCCAACAGCGGATGGAGGAACCGTCTAACCATCACGTCTGACGGCCCGCTAATCCCCGAAGGGAATTGCCATACCTGCCCTCGGCAGGGATACATAAACATCCATGATCATTCATTTACACTCATTCAATCGCTCATGCATACATCAAGAAATCAATATGATTAAATATTATGAGAGACTATACTTGATGTAAATCTACTAGACTATGTTCATTGGTGGCTCCGTACTATAATGGGCCCATAGCTCCTTTCACGGGTTGCACTTCCAATGGGAACTACTAGTCTAGTCACATCTACTACATGATACTTATCATATCAATATTATAAACATAGAAAACCAATAATCATTTTCAAATGACATCTTCAGATAAAACCATTAAATTCATCATATCATAAAAGCATTAAATATCAATATCTCAATAGTCCTCAATCAATCAAAACCCTAATTGGAATAGCTCAATTGACTTAAACCAAACTCAATTCGATTATGATCTAACGGAACCAATACCAAATCCTTATGGAACCAATCTGGAATCACCCTAAACCGGTCTAATTTAGATTTGATTGATCTCGATTAAGTCAAATAGGTTTGAACTAGTCAAGTTAGTTTGGAAGCACCCTAAATCAGCTTTAACTGATCAAACCTGTTTGATTTCGTCAATTAATGAGCTCAAACCAATAGAGAAGGAGATTGGACTATGTCGTATAGTACTAACCCAAACCGAACCAACCCCCCTGAGTCTTGGGCGGGTCATATATATTGCATATACCTGTTCCAAATACTAGGTTGAGTTGAGGTACGACGGGCTATATAAAAGGAGCGATGATATGTCTAATATCAATCGCGTAGCTGGGCAGGCTTAACTTCATGGACTAGGCTAAGCCTTTCTTATAAGTTGGGCTGGGCTTTACCATTGAACTAAGTCATGCTTGGCTCACGAATTGATCATAGACACATGAGTTGGGGTCGTATCTGACCACCTAGATTGAGTTGTACCTAGCCACATAAGCTGGCCCATGCTTAGCCACATGGTTGAGTCGTACCTTACCATATGAGTTGGGTTATACATGGCCACATAGACTGGATTGTATCTAGCCACATGAGTTGGTCCATGCCTAACCACATGGTTGGGTCATACCTTACTGCATGGGCTGGGTCATACATGGCCATATGGATTAGATTGTACCTAGCCACATGGGTTGGGTCATGCGTGACCACATGGGCTAGGTTGTACTTAGTCACGTAAGCTAGGTTGTACATGATCACATGGTTTGAGTCGATTCGATCTGATCGATCAACTTGACTCAAGTCAAACCCCAATTAAACTCCTCTTATCAAATTAGATTTTAATATTTAAAATTATTAAAGAATTATTCAAATACATTAATTAAATCTTTAAATTCATGATCTAAAATTTAAAACTAATTACATTACAGAAATTCACACATAATTCTTGAAATATATATATAACTAATTAAATAAATTAGAACTATTATACTAAATAAGAATTTTAATAATTAAATCAATATTAAAATTCACTTAAGCTTAAAAGATCAATACAAATCAAATAATCAGTCTAACATCACAAATCAATTATTATTAATCAAAAATCATGAAATTTCGAAATTAAAACATCATTATTCATTATAAAATTATAACAATCTCAATGTCAAAATTTCAAAACACAAATCAAAACTAATTAAAAAGAAATGATCCTACCTCTCTTCGATTATCCCTTCTTTGATATCATCTCTTCATAAAGTTATCTCTTCAATCCTCTTATTGTTAGGCCTAGTAGAGAATGAGGGATGAATAGTCCTTTATATAGGAGAAGATGAGATCTCCCCGAAAGGTAAGTAATAATTTAATTTTTATTTTTAATTTATTTTACATTTGCTTTCACACAAAAAAAAAAGTAATATAATATTTATTTCTTATAGTTCACACACAAAAATGGAATGTAAAGTATTTACTTCCTAAATAGCAAATCACTCATTAGGAAATAAATTAATTAATAATTTAATTGATTTATAGAATTCCTAACTTATCCATATGATTAAGGAAACCAAATCTAATCATTTCCTTAACTATAATACACAAATATAGAAAGTAATATATCATTTATAATAATTAATTTATGTTAAGGGAAAAATTATCGATGATTACAGAAACAACAAGTGTCAATTGAGAACTTGAGCACCACTATGATGATTGCTAATCCATTGACAAAAGCCTTACAGTGCAAAATATTCAAAGAACATGTTCTTAGAATGGGGCTTGTGAGCAAGTCATAAAGGATATGGTGACGCATGTTTACGTGGATGCTATTATTGACATTCTATTAAAGTTATATGTTTCTGCTATCCTGTTTATATTTATGTTTATGCATATTATAGTTGAATGTAATAACAGGATTGTCTTGACAAGACAAATTACAGGGGTCATTATGGACTATATTAGGAAAGACTAATAATGCTGTGGTACATAGAATGGAGTATGACATTGATGAAATACAACCGCTATGACTCGCATTGATAGTTGGACTTAATATAGTATTATTATGTTTATTGGACTTATTGGCTTATTTTAAAACATGGCGATGTATAAAATACTTTTCAAAATTTCTTGGAATCCAATTAGGTAAAATTATTTTTTAAACAAATTTTGTTTTATTTGTTTTGATTTTGTATCTCTTTTATATCTTATCAATTAATGAGTCAAGTGGGAGAATGTTAGAATATGTGGCCTTTTATAATTGAATAAGATATATAATAGAATAACTAATTGGGTTCCGTTTAGACCCTCTGCTCTCGCCTATAAAAGGACAGGATCTCTAGGGTTTGAGTGGGTGTTAGAGCGTCATAACGTTGACACGTATATCACATTTGATTTCTATCCTGGCATATAGGTTATTTCTGCATTATTGACATAGCATAATTATAGATTTTATGCTTATAGTGAAGTCTAAGGCGAAGGAGGAGGAGTTGTAGGAGCCGAAGGAGATAGTGGATGATGGAAGCACCTGCTGCAAGGCTCCCACGCTTGCCCACTCTTCGCAACGCGATGGTATATGTGGATATATATGGGGCTGGCTCGATCCTGATCAGAAGAATCGTGTGCAACATTTCAAAGACTTTTACAGGGGCGTGATTGACTGCACCAATTTTCTTGTGGAAATTTTCATAGTTTAGCCGTCTGCAAGTTCATACATACTATCAGCCATAAATGCGATAGTAATGCTCGGCCTAAATGGGCAGTATCCACAACGCCGATCCCCACTGAAGATATTTCAAGAAGAAGGAGATTCCATCGGGATGCAACATCAAATGGGATAATCAATTAGTTGTTGCCGATGTTTTTGGCAGACTCCTCAATCCGAAATTATTCTTCAAATGGGAGATTTTTCTTGGAATGTAATAGTGTAAGCAAATTAAGTTTAAGGGAGAACATCATATAATGACTTTAATTTCATTTTTCTCTTGTATCGTGAAGAGACATCATGGAAATATGTGTGAAAATGAAGGATTTTAATTGTCGCTCACGACATCAGTGCTCTTCCTTGATTCTATGGAGCCATGAGGGTTGTTGACTTATTATTCCGAAAAAATCTAATTATTATGATGCAAATTTCAAGCGATTTAAATTGGAGTCATAATTCGGAGTACTCATCCGCATTTCTTTTCGTGGAAGACTTGGACTTTAGTGGCTAATTTCCAATCCTATAAATTTATTATAATGAAAGCAGTCTCAGAGACTCGTACGTACAATCATGTCATGGCCATGAAAAATAAATAAATAAATAAATTATTTACGTAATATTTTTCTCATCTTTTATACTCCTTAAGTTTAAGAAAGAGTAAACTTCTCATTATCCATCATGTAGTTTCTAAAGGATTATCGGTTCAATACTCTTAAAAAGCCATCGAGTTAAAAAGTAAGAGGAGACGAAGTACAATCTCTTCTCACTTAGGGACTTTACGTCTATAAATAACTCAGAATTGGACCTTAGCATGGTATTCACATTGTTACTGTCTTCTAATCTTATCTATAGATAATTCGTTTGCCACTAATACAGTTCTGCTGCTGCTGCTATTGTTGTTGTTGGTTTGTTTTGTGCCTGCTTAGTGCTTATAAACAAACATTGGTTCGGAAATTCTAGGAAGGATTACGCATCAAAGCTGCAGGTCCAGGCTTCCATGAAAGTGGAAGTGGGTGATGTGATGTCGTGACTTTTCCTCGTTGCTTCTTGCATGAATGGAGAGTGATATCTGGTCTTACATTTTGAACGTTTACTACGAAAGAAGTAGTGAAATGCTAGGAAGGACTACGCATTAAAACGGTAGGTCCAAGTTTCCATGAAAGTGAAACTGGGAGATGTGATGTCGTGACTTTTTCTCGTTGCTTCTTACATGTGTAGACAATGATATCTGGTCTTACATTTAAACGTTGACCAACGAAAGGAGTACTGTAATTTCCAGGAAATTCTAGGAAGGACTATATGCATTGACGCTGCGGGTCAAGTTTCCATGAAAGTGAAAGTGGGTGATGTGATGTCGTGACTTTTCTTCGATGCTTCTTGCATCAGTGAAGAGTGATATCTGGTCTTACATTTGAACGTTTACCACGGAGAGGAGCACTACAATTTCCATGAAATACTTGGAAGGATCATGTGGTTCACGTGCTTAGTGTTGTATTGTGTTTTCTATCAGAGACGGAAGAAAACATTTGGGTGGGAAGGGGTACATTCCGTGTAGCTTTTTACTCCTTCGCTTCTTCCAAGGATCCTTCATATTTCAATATGGATTTAGTTGAGACCCTTTGAACTGTTGATTTCATCGCAGTTAACAAATTTGAATTAACAGCGTTTGAAAATATGCTTTGTGATACTGAGCCTAGCAAAGTCAGCCCATATCATGCTTCTGATCAACAATCAGATGGCCTTATCTTGCAGTCTGCAGTACTAACTTAAATTTCTAGATTGAGTTCAGAGGACTAATCAATGCTGTAGGAAGTCTAAAAGGCTTTTTTTTTTTGCTTCTCACGCGTGTTTGACAGCACTAATTTTGCATGTCCCTACAAACTATTCTATTAGCTAGTAAACCACAGCTGAGAGTAGCATATGGACTATGATAGCAAAATGTTCGACGCCGTTACCCTGTGATACACCTTCAAGCTATTATATAATACAGCCTAATAGTAACTATTTTACACCCTGTCATCGACGACGCAGTCTAATAATATTAGTGTGAACGTTTCGTAATGAGAGCATCCTTGGAGACTATGTATGTATGGCATCCCCTGGCGGACTGGTGATCACAAACATTAATTTCATATGCCTGACCAGGAAGCACATGTCTGTAAGGAGAAACTAACAGTGAAAACTCTGAGTGAAATCAGGTAAATGAAGAGAATCATGAGGATGGAGAGGAAACATAACACCAAACAAACCAAAAAGAAAACCAATCATGAAATATCTCTCGGGGTGAAAAGGAGAAGAAGCCTTCCGATTTATATGCCAAGTCGTACTATGTTGGTCGTGGATTTATATGCGATAAAACTCTCTCTCTTTTACATTCAACAGTGCACCATAACAGCTTGTATGGACAAATAACATAAAATAAATGTAATTTCTCTTGCTACCTGTGGCTGCATTCATTTTGAGTAATGTATGGAAACCTTGGCTTCGAAGGGATACCAGCCGAACGAGTAGAAGCTAACAGAGGATTACGAAAGGAAACATATAGTTGGAGACATTATCTACTCATTCCTACTCTTAACACTGTCATGGCTTGCGGCTCACGGGAGAGTGGGTTTGCCGGGACTGGGGGCTTCCCTGCTCAAATGTAGGAGGATTACATACCTTAACACCATTAATTATGGTGCAAACGGCCGAAGCATATAGTGACCTAGAGACCTTTCCATCATGAACTACAAGTGAATGAGGAGCACCGCGCGACACCGACTGCACGGTGGCGGGTCGTGTGACCAGCATGCAGAGAAGGGAGATTGCAGCGAAGAGAGCTCTCTGATGATACCCCATGTATGTCTCTGTGTACGCTCCTCAAACTAGGGCCACAGTTCTGCTGCTGCTGCCGCTGTTGTTTGTTTGTTTGGCGCCTCCTCTTGTGCTTATAAACACACATTGGTTGGGAAATACTAGGAAGGACTACGCATTAAAGCTGCATTTCATGAAAGTCGAAGTGGATGATGTGATGTCGTGACTTTTTCTCTTTGCTACTTGCATGAGTAGAGAATTGTATCTGGTCTTACATTTGAACGTTTACCAAGTAAAAGAGTACTGCAATTTAAACTTATGTGGTTGAGTTATCTATACATATCTAGACACAGTCTTCGAGCCATTAGGATCGATGGTGCGTTTTCCTCGTCCGTTGGACATGGATATGGATATGGACTCCAACAACTAAAAACATGCATGCAGGCGTACGAAACCAGACTGAGACCTCTTCTTCTATACTATAATAACCTATGGCTAATGCGGCTCTATACAGCACTCCTTCTCTTTCACGACAAGCTGTATTCAGGAAGGATCTCCTCGGTAGCGGAGTTACATCAGAAGGAAGAAGTGTAGGAGAAGGAGATCATCACATTAGCAAACCTGAAAGGTTACTACGCCATGACCACTAGCAATCTGATGATAAACGGAGATCTGATGGCCCGCCAAGAAGAGACGAGAGGTGAAAGAAATAATTTCTAGGCATATCAGAGTCACTCTATAGACATTACTTCGTTACACGCCGAAAACGTCTAGTAAAAACCCAACTCAGCGTTAAGTCAAGAATGGTATTCCTACTGATTTCCTTAGAAGAACACACTGTCAAAACCAGAAATTTATAATTTTGACATAATAATTATTACATAATTCAATTCATATTCAATCTTTTCATAAGATATTTAATAACATACCCAATAAATTAATTCTATAATTGTATACAGTAAGACCGTATCAAAGGTTTTTTTTTTCTTTGTTTTTTTCCTTCTTACGCGTGTTTGACATCACTAATTTTCCAAGTCCCTACAAACTAGTAGCATATGGATCATGGCAGCAAAATGTTCAACGCCGTTACCCTGTGAAACACCTTCAAGCTCTTATATAATACAGTAACTATTTTGTACCCTGTCATCGACGACGCAGTATAATAATAGCAATATACACCTTCATAATGCGAGCATCCTTGGAGACTTGGACGTACTATGTCATCACCTGGGAGACTGGTGATCACAAAGGAGAAGAAGCCTTTGAAGAGGCATCAGCCCACATTTCTGAATACTGGAAATGAAGGACAGTTGTTGATGCTCATGTCAGGACAATGGGCACCAACACTCCTATTGCCGACTAACACACTGCTTCATATCGAACACCAATACTCCGTTGTTCATGGCTGGCTTTATATGAATAGAACTTTCTCTTTTATATTCAACAGTACATCATAACAGATTGTATGGGAAAATAACATAAAATAATTAACAATCGTATTGCTACATTACTGCTGTAGCACATAAATGTAACTTCTGTTATTTGTCTAGCTCCCTGTAACTGCACTCATTTTGGAAGCTTTGGCTTTGAAGGGATACCAGCCGAGTGAGTAGATGCTATCGAAGGATTACAAAAGGAAACATGTAGTTGGAGGCATAAGCTACTCATTCGTAGACTTGATACTATCTTGGCTTACGGCTTACGGCTTACGGCTCACGGGACGGTGGGTTTCCCGGGATTGGGGGATTACGACTAGGAGGATTACATACCCTTACACCACCAACTATGGTGCAACTTGCCGAAGCTCGAACAGGATATCTTGGACTTGAGACCACTGCAGTACCATTAACTATAAGTGAGCGAGGAGCACCGCGCGACACCGACTGCACAGTGGCGGGTAGTGAGACCAATATGCAGAGAACGCAGATTGCAGCGAAGAGAGATCTTTGATGATGCCCCATGTGTGTCTCCTCTGTGTAGAGAGTTGTTCTGCTGCTGTTGTTTGTTCATTTGGCTCTTCCTCTTATACTTATAAACACGCATTGGTGAGGAAACACAAAGAAGGAATACGAATTATAGCTGATTAATCGTTAACGTCCCGGTCGCCACGAAAGTCTAAATGGCTGATGTGACGACGTGACATTACTTATTGCATGGGGAGAGAATGACAGGTTGGCCATGGCTTGCTGTCAATATGGACCGTGGAGTGTGGACGCTTACCAAGGAATTAAGTGAATGCAATCTGATCTCTTCTCCCTGCACGGCTGGAGCAATAGCAACCTGATGATCTACGGAGATCTGATGACTGTCCAAGAGGGGAAGAAAAAATTATTATTTTCCTGGCAGATCATTGACTGCACAAACTTTTCTAGTGGAAAACAAATCCTTCTGCAATTCCTTAAACACAATCTTATATAACTCATAAACCACCATGGGGAGTATTAAATAGGCTAAATGAGCAATATGTTCAACGCCGTGGATCCTCGGTAGATCTCCACGGTAATAATATGTATGGCATCAATAACTATTCTGTGTCATTTATATTGCGAGCATCCCTGGAGACTATAGGAGCATGTGACGCTCGAGAACGAACATCGTATGATACTAATTAATCTACTCCTTCTGCAAGATAAACTATATTCATCTTGGTTAAAACTATATAGACAAAACCCTAATTTCCCTGAAGACCTGGCAATAGCTCTGGTTCTTCGCACTTGAAGCGCCAAAATTAGAAACGTTAAAAGTAAGAAAAGAAGAAAGAAAATACATAGAAATTGAGATGCTAAATGATGAGAGACATACAACCAAACCCTTGCGTTAATATTGAAGGTGGGAAAAGGAGAGAGAAGTAGGTGGAAATGTAGGCACCACATGGTGATAGTGGTGGCTTCTATGGGTCTTGGCTACTGCCTAAGAGGATGCAGGTGTGTGGGGTGGTCTTGGCCTGCGTGGGTTCTGCAAAGGATCCTCGGGGTTGCAAACCTTTACACCGGGAGTAATCACGCAGTTGGATCGTGCACCGTAGGGAGATTCACGCAGCAGCGGCCCGCTGCAAGTCGCGGTCATACCTAATGGGATATGGTGAATTTTTTTATTGGTTTAGAAAAATTATATTTTATTTTTTTGGCAAATATAAATAGTTATTATTGAATAAATCCGATATTTTTTATTGTTGACGTTTAACGAGAAAAGCTAACAGAGAAATAAAACATAGATTCAACGGTCAACCAACTTAAGTTGCCCACCGTAACATCACTCTTTCTCACACTCGATGACAAATACTACAGGGAAACATAGTGGTGAAAGGGCTTCAAAGCCGCGCCATCACGCCATACCTGTAGAAGGTCAGTGTGCGGGTGGATTTACTCCCTTCTTGTACGGGTCAGTGCTTGTGGGAGGAGGATTGGCGTTCCAGGTCGGCGACGAGTACCCAAGACACTTCTTTGAACCAGTAGACGAAGTTATAACACAACCGGACACTCCAGACGCGGAGCTCCGGCGTTGCTCGAAGCAGATGGACTGCGATACCAGCAACCAGGACATGGCGGAAAAGCAAACGAGACTGACGAGACCTCCTCTTCTTCTAGTATCAGCGTACGTCATGTTCCTCAATCCAGCGCCGGGTTTCTGCTGCTTGCCGAAGTACTCCTACTTAATTTGCTTCTGTAACACTGGAAAGGCAACCTGGAGACGAGGTGAATGGATATATTAGGACATTGCCTACACAAGCAGTGACATGGGAGAAGGCGATGTAGAAGGAGGAGGAGGAGAAAGTGACGCTCGTTTACCGTCCCAAAGAGCCACTCTGTGACGAAGACACCGGAGACAGGTGCGGGATAGATATAGTGTGGACAAAAAAGACGTGCGTAGACGACAGGAAAAGTGAGGTTCGCCGGTTTGCAAGTCCATTGGCACTCGTCTGCCTAACGCATAAATCACGGCTGCTAATGGAATTATACCAAACCCATCCAGCTGATGACACAGCCTTATTATAAATAATTTATACTGTTTACAGTCAAAAAAAGTATGTCAATTGCGTCGTCGCCCCACTGTAAATAGTAAAATATGTATCTTACAACACTCTCTCTTCCTCGCAAATATTAAAGACGAACGGAGTAGGAGGATCCAATATTTGTAGGTGATGTATCTTACAACACATCCTCCTCCTTGCGCTCAAAGCACGAATATTAAAAACGGGCTAGGAGAAACAAGCTCCAAGAAATTAAGATACTACTACATGGTGACAGCGGTGGCGTCGCCTGTTACAGGTCTTGACTTGAGATGCGGGTTTGCAGGGTGGTGTTGGCTTAGGTGGATTTCTCACTACCCCGCACCGGTTTATACCAGAAGGAGATATGCTGCAATGGGACGTTGCGCTGTCAATAGTACCCCCGCAAGGTTCTACACTGGGACCATGTGAGGTGCAGCGAGATCCAAACGACAGTGGCTGACTGCTAGTGGCGGCGACACCTGCAGCTGCAGCCGCTCCGGCAGACAGCGAGGGAGAAGAATACTGGGATGGCCGTGCTCGATTATGCCCGCCAATGTGGAACGTAGAATGTGGAAAGCACTAGGTGATGAAGTGTACTGTAATATATTATTACCGAAGTAACTCCGAGTACTCGTTCGCCGAATCTGTCCTCAGATCACATGGAATAGGAGGTGACGCTGTCGACATCAGTTCTCTTCCGTGATTCTGTGGATCCGAGGTTTGTTGGTGATAGCTGCCTCCAACACGCAAGCAGAATGCCGTTCTCGCTTCACATACACAAGAGGAGTTGCAGGAGCCATTGTTTTGATCCTCTAGGTGGAATCATACTTCCGAGTACTCTTAAATGTTAGCGAGTCTATACTCGACTATTTTGTTCCCTTTGAGCCTGGTTGGCTGCACTTCTTTTATTTAAATTAAATTTAATTTAGTTAAAGATGATTTTACTTAATCATCTTAAATGACTAAAGATTTTAGACATATTGAAAAGGGCATAGATGTTTTGAAAAGATTAAAAATATCTGGAATATTTTGGAAGAAGGTAAAATTCTCTTGGAAAATATTGTAATATCTCAAAAGTTACTATGTCTAGTTATCAAAATATCTTATTAAACAAATATATATTATCTAGAAAGTTATAGAGAATCCTTTTTTTTTTTAATCTCTTATGAATGTGATCTTGTAATCTCATCTCCTATAAATACATAAGAGAAAGTTATTATGAAGGAAAGTTTGAACATTTGAACAATAAAATTAGAATTTTATCTTCTTCCTCCGCTACTTTTTTCATAACTCCACCACATTTCTAATAAAATGATATCAGAGTCAAATTACCCAAGATGAGTAACATGCATTCTCTATCCCCGACTAACACCTATGAAAATAGGAGCATTTGAGAAGATCTTATCACCACCAACTCTAAGCAAACATGAGTGATCATTCGAAATTTCTATAAAATAATATAGAAAATAAAGAAGGTGTTACTCCAAACTTTAAGGGGTGAATTTGAAGTATTAAAGATAAAAGAGGTGGGGTCCATTTTAAACTACTTCATAAGAGTTTTAGTCGGAATAATAAAAAATTATCCTTGTAGTTAGTTACCTTTAATATTTCGATTCTTATAGTTACGAAAACGACATTCATCTCTCGTCGTTACTCTCCTCATCCACAATAGTCAATCGTAGCCTCCAGTAGCGCCACCGTCCACTACGTCGTCCATCATCACCAATTGAAATATTAAAATTATCTTTTTGTCATTTATTTTTATATTTCCATTGATAAAATCAATGATGTTAGGGTAAATGGATCTAGATATTTCACTTTCATAACTACAAGCTCGGATCAATCGAGTAGTTCAACACTCGATCGTCGCAAATGGACTGCGATGCCAGCAACCAGAACACGGAGGCAACGAAAGCGAGAATGGCAAGTCCTCTTCTTCTTCTTCTTCTACTATCATGAGACGCCATGCTCCTCACTCTTTCTTTTGCTTGTATAGGTTTGGAGAGGCAGCCTGCAGAAGACAGTAAATACACAGAAGGTTATATCAGGTGGTGAAGTCTAAGGCGAAGGAGGAGGAGTTGAAGGAGCTTAAGGAGCTGGTGATGATGGAAACTCCTGCTGCAAGGCGCCCACCGTTGCCCACTACTCGCGACGCGACGATGAATGTGGATAAATACATGGCTGGCTCTATCCTTATCAGAAGAATCGTGTGCAACATTTCAAAGACTTTTCCAGGGGCGTGATTGACTGCACCCATTTTCTTGTGGAATTTTTCGTAGTTTAGCCGTCTGCAACTTCATACATACTGTCAGCCATAAATGCGACAGTAATGGTCGGCCTAAATGGGCAGTATCCACAACGCCGTGCCAGAGTGAAGATTATTTCAAGAAGAAGTAGATTCCGCTGGGATGCCACATCAAATCGGATGATCAATTAATTGTTGCTGATATTTTTGTCAGACTCCTCGATCTGAAATTATTATTCAAATGGAAGATTTTTCTTGGAATGGAATTTTGGAAGTAGATTAAGTTTACGGGAGAATATTAAATGATGACTTAATTTCATTTAATGAAGAGACATCATATGGGAGTATGTAATAAGATGAAAGATTTTGGTTGTCGCTCCCGACATCAGTGCCCTTCCACGATTATATGGAGGCATGGTGAGTGTTGTTGGCGATAGCTGTTGGAGAGAGGGGAAAGCGATGTTGACTTATCATTGCAAAAAAAAAAAAATCTAATTATTACTATGCAAATTTCAAATTATTTAATTATAACTCCCATCTTTTGTAACCCCGTTATAGTTTAATGCAGTTTTCTTTAAAGAAATCATCTCAAAAGGTTTTTTTTCTTCATACACTGTTTGACCTGTAAGGTCCCACAAACTATTATGTTAACTCGAAACCGCAATTGATAGAAGCATAGGGACTATGGTAGCAAAATGTTCAATGCCCTATCTTGTGATACACCTTCAACCTAATTTGATAGGAAATATTATGGCTCCAATGAGAGCCTGTTAGCTAGTCATTGTCAGGGAATTGATGTGAAAAAGACTATATCACCCCTCCCTATTTAGTATTAGGATGATAGTTAGTCGCTTGTTGTGGTCCGTAAACCATGCCGGATGGTATTACTCGACCATCGAGATTAGGGGTCCTTGAACGGCTTAGCCAACCCACGTCTCCCTTTTGTCGGCCCCTATGGGTGACAACTCATGAGAAACCCACTCGACTAGCATGCAGCGTCTCTGATATCATCCCCTGCTAACGACACGTCACAAGAGGCCATACGGGCTAATCATCCAAATAAATAAGGCCTATAAGAAGGACGTATGTATGAGCAGCCTATCAATCGCAACCCCCCTCAGCCTTCTCAGGTATAAAAGTTGATCCTTACTTGAAGAAGAGACCAAATTTGGCACATACTTAACCCCCGACTCAGATTGCCCTCACAAAAGGTTAACTTAATCATCGGAAGGATCAAGTCGAGAAATTGCTCTCTACATTGACTTTTGTGTAGGATCCCGAGGGGATCAAGGCTCGTGTAAAGGCACAACAGTCATCTCGAACCCACCTCAGCTACTCCATTCCTGATATCGACTCCCCTTGATCGTCACACAGTTCAATTGGGCAATTCTATGCCTTTGGGATTAGACAAGCTGTGACAACCCCCATTTGATAGCATTATCACAACAACACTAATAATAACTATTTTATGCCCTGTTAGCATATACCTTTCGTAACGTGGGCATCTTGGAGACTTGGATGTACTATGCCATCACATGGGAGATGGGTGATCATAAACATAAGATCAAGCAAATGAAGAGAATCATAAGAATGGAGAGGAAATAAAAAAAAAAAAAGATATTACCAACTAGGATCGAAAAATAAATGGGATAGAAAGCCAAATACTAAATAACTCAAAATATAAAAGCCTTTACTAAGAAAGCTTGATTACAATCTCTCAATTAATACTTTGCAGTCTATCGGTTGCTCTCCCTTAATTTGACTTGGTGCCCCATAAGGGGGGATTACACCCCTATTTATAGTCTAAACTTATAACACTTAAATATATTGGACTTGTGTAGATATCATAAATCAATTAAACTCTTATCTTGATCTTCAAAACCAATAAAACTTATGTTAGCATTAACTTAAGATTTTTCCCATAATGCTAATATATCTAATTATAAATTTATCCCTTCAAACTAAGAATTCTTCAATGGTATAGAAATATTTGTAGGTTGATAGATCTCTTTTTTCACAAAATATGAACCTGTGAAGCTTCGAACATCTATGATAGATTGAGTTCTTCAATGATAATTATTGGTTTGTCAGAAAACTTTCTTCATCTTCCTTGAGTGTTGATTGGATCTATTAATATATCTTCTTGAAAAATAAGAATTTTTCATCAGTTTTGTATCTTATTTTTTGTCAAAATTTAAAGGTTCTTCAATTTTAGCAAACTTACATCTCTTAAAAGTTTCAACTAAAGATTGTGCCTTTCTTATTGTAATCTTGCACGTCATTATAAATAAAAAAAATATCATGACTCTGATACTATTTATTACGAATCTATATCGGAAAAGGGAGGAGATAAGGGGAGACTATACCCATTTTTATAATCTAGACTCATGACACTTAAATATATTGGACTTGTCACAATTTTATCTAAAATAGATATCATAAATCAATTAAACTCTTATATTAATATCTCATAAATCAATAAAACTTATATTTTTGAATACCGGAAATGATGTAAAGTTGTGGATGCTCGTATCTTGGAGAGTGGGCATCAATACTCCTACCGTTAACTAATTCACTGCATCAACCGTGCACCAATACTCCCTTCTTCATGGATTTACGTAAATAAAACTTTCTCTTTCAAATAACATAAAATAACAATCGTTCGTGTTACTGTAACACTGCACTCATTTGGAGAGAATTCTGAAAATTTTGGCTTTGAAGGTATACAAGCCGAACGAGCAGATGCTAACGGAGGATTGATTACAAAAGGATGTAAGAAATCTTTGATACCAAAATGTGTTTTTAAATCATTTTGTAGAAACACAAGAAAAACTAATGCGGAAACGAAATAGCGTACCTCCAGTCATTGTTGTCAAGAATTTTAGCAACGGTTTCTTCTTGAACTTTGGCACTTCTCAGCTCAGAACTCTTGCTTTAGATGGTGTAAAAAATCCTTTTGACTTCAAGAAGAGATGATTGAGCCCAGGGACCAAAATCCTCATATATATATATAGATATTCTCCCATCAAGAATATTTATTATTACCAACTCATAACGTTCAAGAATTAATTTAAATTTATAATGAAAAATTTTAATGATATTAAATATTTAATTTAATAATAATGGTTTCATTTATAATGAATAAAAACTGAAATCATTTAAATCAGAATAAATGAAGGAATTCATGATAATAAATTATGAATCTTAATGAGAATGGTTACATTATTATTAAATAAGATATTTAATAATAACGGTTACATTCTCCCACTTGGTGCATACGTTTAGCTTATTAATTTGAATTAATCTTTCTCGAATAATTTTCTTAAGAAATAAATATATGAATCATAGTGATAAGTCCTCTAAGAACGAGTATTATCATCCATGTATCATAATGTATTTAATTTCTTAATCTTAATGTGGTAATATTACTTGAGTAAACCTTATATTTATTCTTGGTCCAGTAACAATATATTTTCTCAAAATAATGTTCACATGAATGAGAAAATATCACAATATATAAGAGTTTCAATATCATTACAAAGTGGAACCAAGTCCCATTTTCTCTACTTGATCCTTGAATTTCAGAGGTGGCATGCCTTTAGTCAAAGGATCAGCAATCATCAATTCAGTGCTAATATGTTCAATGACCACTTTCTTTTCTTTTACACGTTCTCTTATGGCTAAATACTTAATGTCGATGTGTTTACTTCGACTTCCACTTTTATTATTTTTAGCCATAAAGACAGCAACTGAATTATCACAAAAAAATTTTAATGGCCTAGAAATAGAATCAATGATTCTAAGCCCAGAAATGAAACTCTTAAGCCATACACTATGTGAAGTAGCCTCAAAACAGGAGACAAACTCATCTTCTATGGTAGAAGTAGCAGTCAAGGTCTGCTTGGTGTTTCTCCAAGAAATAGCTCCACCAGCCATCATAAAAATATATCCTGATATTGATTTACGAGAATCAACATAGCCGGCGAAGTCTGAATCTGAGTAACCAATCACATCCAGATTGTCTGTATGTCTATACATAAGCATGTAATCTTTGGTTCCTTGTAGATACCTCATCACTTTCTTTGTAGCTCTCCAGTGTTCCATACCTGGATTACTCTGATATCGATCTAGCATTCTCATAATAAATGCAATATCAGGTCTAGTACAAACCTGAGCATACATAAGGCTTCCTATGACAGAAGCATATGAGATATTTTTCATTGATTCCCTTTCAAGGTTGTTCTTTGGGCATTGGTTCAAATTGAACATATCACCTTTCACAATGAGAGCAACACTTGGTGAACAATCTTTCATCCGAAATTTTTCTAAAAGTTTATCGATATAGGTTTCTTGTGATAGACCTAAAATACCTTGAGGTCTATCTCTATGGATCTTAATGCCAATAACATAAGATGCTTCACCCATATCCTTAATGTCAAAATTTTTAGAAATGAATTGTTTCACCTAATGCAGCAAACCCTTATCATTGGTTGCAAGCAAAATATCATCTATGTAGAAAATAAGGAAACATATTTTACTTCCATTGACCTTTTGGTATATGCATTGATCCATGGGATTTTCAACAAATCCGAATGAAGAAATCACTTCATAGAATTTAAAATATCATCGGCGGGAGGCTTGTTTTAAATCGTATATAGACTTCTTAAGCTTACAAACCAAGTGCTCATGCACACCCTTTATGTTGGTGAGTCTAAGGGATGAAAATTTTATTATTAGGGTACTTGCTAGTGCCTTATCCGAAGTGACAAATTGTTTATCAATAGCTTTTAGCAAGTCTTGGACATTTTCATGCTGGTCAACAAAACCACGTATGCCAACAGTTATTTTAGTTTTGATAAACATCACGCTTAGCTGATTGGATCGCTCCCATCGCTCATATAACGCGATCTCAGTTGGAGTGATGGTATTAGTGACTATAGGTGATTCGTCTTTCCTAATAGCATAATCAATATCCATCCACCCAAAATGGAGGAGAACTCTCTCCTTCCATATCTTATAGTTATCACCTATAAGTTCGGGAATGTCACATTGAATATCAAAGAAATTAATAGTTTGAGAAACTGCATAAAATCAAACATGTTTATGTTAAAATTTGAGGCTTAATAGTTCAAATTGTATGTTTTACCAATGTGAAACATGTCAAAAAATAAATATCATGACATAAAAATTGCCTGTGGGTTAAAATTTTAATTTAAATAGATTCAAATGATCTTTATAATAAAACTATCAAATTATATTCCAATTCATAATTCCTGTGAGTAAATTATGAAAATAATCTGATATTTTATCCTGATTAATTATATTGAATATAATAAAAGATTCTATGGGATAATAATTATTATATTAAATATAATCAGTCGCAATATGATGTCTAATTACTTATGTGATCCTTAATTTAACTTTATATATAATTTTAATTAATTAAAGATGTTGTGGCTAATTCTTAATTAATTAAGATTATATGGATCACTAGATATTTTGAACATTAAAAAAAAAATTGACTCATAAGCATAAATTTATATAACTAAATATGCATACAAGCATTTTGATCCTTTATTTTGATGAGTACTTCATTTTGATCCTTTAACCACGAACCAAAATGCTTAAACGGAAGTCAATATAATATACTCATCAGGCCCATATAAGCCAATCATACTCATCGCCCACTTCCAATGTGGGACTAATGAGATGTTACAAGGTAGCTCTTTCCTACTCGAGCTCTCTCACCCTGCCCAAATGCTAGGTCAGCTCTGATACCAAATATAAGAAATTTTTGATACCAAAATGTGTTTCTAAATCATTTTGTAGAAACACAAGAAAAACTAATGCGAAAACGAAATAGCATACCTCTAGTCATTGTTGTCAAGAATTTCAGCAACGGTTTCTTCTTGAACTTTGGCACTTCTCGACTCAGAACTCTCGCTTTAAATGATGTAGAAAATCATTTTAACTTTAAGAGGTGATAGAGCCCAGGGACCAAAATCCTCATATATATTGATGTTCTCTCATCAAGAACATTTATTATCATCAACTCATAACGTTCAAGAATTAATTCAAATTTATAACGTTTGAACCGAAGAATTTTAATGATATTAAATATTTAATTTAATAATAACGGTTTCATTTATAATGAATAAAATCTGAAATTATTTAAATCAAAATAAATAAAAAAATTCATGATAATAAATTATGAATCTTAATGAGAACGATTACAATTATTATTAAATAAGATATTTAATAATAAAGGTTACAAAGGAAACATATACTTGAGACATAATCTACTCTTTCCTACTCTTAACCTTGGCTTACGGCTCACGGGAGCGTGGGTTTGCCGGGATTCGGCGGCTTTCGCGCCGAGGAATCGGAGGATCACAAACCTTTTTACCATTAAATAAGTGAAGGAGGAGCACCGCGCGACACCGGCTGCACAGTGGCGGGTCGTGAGATCAGCATGCAGAGAACGGAGACGACAGCAAAGAGTGTTCTTTGATGATACCCCATGTGTGCCTTTGTGTACGCTTCTCAAACAAGGGCCAGAGTTCTGCTGCTGCTGCCGTTTGTTTGTTTGGCTCTTCCTCTTGTGCTTATAAACAGAAATATTAGGAAGGAATACGCATTAAAGCTGCAGGTCCCGGTTTCCATGAAAGAGGAAGAAGTGGGTGAGTGAGTAGACAATGATATCTGGTCTTACATTTGAACGTTTACCAAGAAAAGGAGAACTGCAATTTCCATGAAATGCTAGGAAGGACTACGCATTAATCCATGAAAATGGAAGCGGGTGATATTTGTATATCAAATGCTAATAATACTTTTCAAAGGCACAATGCATTTAAATATATTTTCATAATAAAAATATAAATGTATCTAATATCATATGTCAGAATATAAAATATTATAGTACACATAACTATAGTCAAGAGACCATAAATATAACTATAGCTAAAGTGTGTCACGATATAAGTTACAGTTGTATTGATAGTTATAACTACGTTATATCACCGTGATAAGATATAAAACTATGTTTAACCCCTATAGGTAATACATATCTAGTTGTGTTAGAGTAAAAAAAAACTAGTTTCTGAATAAATATCAAATTTTAGCCCTTATTGATAGAATCCAAATCATAGCCATACTCATTAGTTTTTTACAAAACTAAGATTTCAAACAATTTTTTTTACATTTCTTTTCAAAACTGATGCAATCATATTATTTGAAATGAATGATAAATAAATATTTTTCTATAAATCAGATAACATTATTCAATAAATACTTATGACGTAATAAGTTTATAAATATCAAACACATGATTAATACTTTAAAAAATAAACCATATGAAGTCATCAGATGCTTATCCTGATCGCATATCAGCGATACAAATATCATTTTTATTTTTTCTTTTCTTATTTTTTTCAAAATAATTAAATTTTCCTTCACGACATAAATATCATATTAATTAATAATACCAAGATTAGCCAATCTATGCTTCAGTATACAAATCTAATTAATGAAAATATAAGAGAATTTAAAACCACATCTAATATAATTTTTTTGAACTTAACGTGAATCCATTTGGTATCCAAACGAATCCTCCGTAATATTCCTCTTATTATTTTCTATTTCCCTTTTTTTCTTTCTCTCGTGCGGCAGCAGCTATCTCCTCTCTCTCTCTCTCTCTTCTTATTTTCTCCTCCTTTTCTTCATCTCTCTTTCTTCTACGGTCACTGCAGATCCCCCTCTCCCCTTTCTTTCCTCTTCTTCTTCTTCTTCTTCTTCTTCTTCTTCTTCTTCTTTCTTTTCCTTTTTATCCTTTTTGCATTTTAGTCACTGCAATTATTGTGTTTAAAACTAAGTCCTCAATGAAAATTTTGAAGTATTACACTGTTGGACTTTGTATATGTACATGCACTGCTGAGGGAATAGAGGTAGCTGGGTGAAGTACATGGACTTCTCCATGCATGTTACGATTAGGTTTTTGACCTTTCACTGCTCTATTATGGTGTCGATGTTGACCGTGGAATGTGGAACGCGCAGTACTGTGTTGAAAAATACTGCAACTCCAGCTTATCCACAACTGTAACTGAAGCAAATCTGACTTCAGATTGGGTTTCGAGTTGGGAGTGTAGATATGTAGAAGCACCAGAATACGATGATAACACAATAATCCAATTTATTTTAATTATGTCGTACATGTCATAGACACATGATAGAGCATGGGAAGAGAGAAAGAGAGAGAGAGAGAGAGAGAGAGAGAGTAGTAGTGGTGGTGGTGGCGGAAGGACTTGAAAGGCCAGCCGTCATGTCATGCTTGGTTAAGGCGGAGTTGATACTGCAAGCGTGGCTGGTGGATGAGGTTTAGGATTGCTGACCCCCGAGGAAGGATTACATCTCTTAATACCTTCAGGCGTACTGCAACCGGATGGCGTAGACGGTGCAGGCGATGTAGGCGGTGTAATAAGGCCTTGGAGAAGAAGCACCAACCACAAGCTCGGATCAATCGAATAGTTCAACACTCGGCCGTCGCAAATGGACTGCGATGCCAGCAACCAGAATATGGAGGCAACGAAAGCGAGAACGGCAAGTCCTCTTCTTCTTCTTCGACTATCATGAGACGTCATGCTCCTCACTCGTTCGCTTTTGCTTGTATAGGTTTGGAGAGGCGACCTGCAGGAGACAGTAAATACACAGAAGGTTATATCAGGTGGTGATGTCTAAGGCGAAGGAGGAGGAGGAGTTGTAGGAGCTGAAGGAGATAATGGATGATGGAAGCACCTGCTGCAAGGCTCCCACGCTTGCCCACTCTTCGAAACGCGATGGTGTATGTGGATATATATGGGGCTGGCTCGATCCTGAGCAGAAGAATCGTGTGCAACATTTCAAAGACTTTTCCAGGGGCGTGATTGACTGCACCAATTTTCTTGTGGAATTTTTCATAGTTTAGCCGTCTGCAAGTTCATACATACTATCAGCCATAAATGCGATAGTAATGGTCGGCCTAAATGGGCAGTATCCACAACGCCGTGCCAGAGTGAAGATTATTTCAAGAAGAAGAAGATTCCGCTGGGATGCCACATCAAATCGGATGATCAATTAATTGTTGCTGATATTTTTGTCACACTCCTTAATCTGAAATTATCATTCAAATGGAAGATTTTTCTTGGAATGGAATTTTGGAAGTAGATTAAGTTTAAGGGAGAATATTAAATGATGACTTAATTTCATTTTTCTCGTATCGGGAAGAGACATCATATGGGAATATGTGTGAAGATGAAGGATTTTGGTCGTCGCTGGCGACATCAGTGCCCTTCCACGATTCTATGGAGGCATGAGGGTTGTTGGCGATCGCTGTTGGAGAGAGGCGAAAGCGATGTTGACTTATCAATGTAAAAAAAAAAAAACTAATTATTACTATGCAAATTTCAAATAATTTAATTATGACTCCCATATTTTGTAACCTCGGTTAAAGTTTAATGCAGTTTTCTTTAAAAGAAATCATCTGAAAGGCTTTTTTTTCTTCTTATACGTGTTTGATTTGCGAGGTCCCCATAAATTATTATATTAACTCGTAAGTCACAATTGAGAGAAGGATATAGACCATGGTAGCAAAATGTTCAACGCCCTAACCTGTGATACACCTTTAACCTAATTGATAGGAAATATTCTGGCTCCAATGAGAGCTTGTTTGTCGACCACGAGCAGGGAATTGATGTGAAAAGGTTATATCACACCTCCCAATTTAGTAGCAGGATGATAGTCGATCGCTTATTGTGGTCCGCAAACCATGGCAAATGGTACAACTCGACCATCAAAGGCAAGGGTCCTCGAACGGCCAAGCCAACCCACACCCTCCTTTTGTCAGCCCCTATGGGTGACAACTCGCGAGAAACCCACTCGACTAACATACGACGTCCCTGATATCATCCCTTGCTAACAGCACGTCGCAGGAGGCCATACAGGCCAATCATCCAAATAAATAAGGCATATAAGAAGGATGTATGAATGAGCAGCCTGTCAGTCGCAACCCCCTTTTGCCTCCCAGGTATAAAAGTCAATCCTTGCTTGAAAAAGCGACCAGATTTGTCACACACTTAACCCTCCGCTCAGATTACCCTCACAAAAGGTTAACTTAATCATCGGATGAGTCGGGTCGAGAAATCGCTCTCTACATTGACTTTTGTGTAGGATCCCGAGGGGATCAATGCTCACGTAGAGGCACAACAGTCGCCTCAAACCTACCTCAGCTACTTTATTCCTGATATCGACTCCCCTTGATTGCCACACAGTTCGGATGGACAACTCTGTGCCTTTAGGATTAGACAAGCTGTGGCAACCCCCAGTTGGCAGCATTAGCACAACAACACTAATAATAACTATTTTATGCCTTGTCATCGATGATACATGTATAATAATATTTGTGTATATCTTTCGTAATGCAGGCATCTTGGAGACTTGTGTTAGCATAAAATATGTAATCATGCTATCTGTAATGCGAAAAAACTTTTATACAAAGATTGAAATCAAATAAATTGGATCTAATAATATTACGATACGTACCTTTATTGTTGTTCAGAAGAATAAACCTTATCTGATCTACAAACATCTCCATCGTCAGATCTGAAATATCAATCTGCAAGGAGAACTAGAGAGTGAGTATCAATACTCCTACCGTTAACTAATTCACTGCATCAGACCGTGCACCAATACTCCCTTCTTCATGGATTTATGTAAATAAAATTTTCTCTTCCAAATAACAAAATAACAATCGTTCGTGTTACTGTAACACTGCTGTAGCTCATAAACGATGTAATTCCTGTTATTTCGATTGCTCCCTGGAACTGCACTCATTTGGAGAGAATTCTGAAAATTTTGGCTTTGAAGGTATACAAGCCGAACGAGCAGATGCTAACGGAGGATTGATTACAAAAGGAAACATATAGTTGGAGACATAATCCACTCATTCCTGCACTTAAGACTGTCTTGGCTTACGGCTCACGGGAGCGTCGGTTTGCCGGGATTTCCGCGGCTTTCGTGCCCAGGAATCGGAGGATCACATACCTTTTTACCATTAACTATGGTGCATTGGGAAGGGGAAGGATCTGGATGAATGACCTCTACACCATTAACTATAAGTGAACGAGGAGCACCGTGCGACACCGACTGCACAGTGGCGGGTCGTGAGATCAGCATGCAGAGAACGGAGACGACAGCAAAGAGTGTTCTTTGATGATACCCCATGTGTGCCTTTGTGTACGCTTCTCAAACAAGGGCCAGAGTTCTGCTGCTGCTGCCGTTTGTTTGTTTGGCTCTTCCTCTTGTGCTTATAAACAGAAAGATTAGGAAGGAATACGCATTAAAGCTGCAGGTCCCGGTTTCCATGAAAGAGGAAGAAGTGGGTGATGTGATGTCGTGACTTTTCGTCGTTGCTTCTTGCATGAGTAGACAATGATATCTGGTCTTACATTCGAACGTTTACCAAGAAAAGGAGAACTGCAATTTCCATGAAATGCTAGGAAGGACTACGCATTAAAGCCGCAGGTCCAGATTTCCATGAAAGTGGAAGCGGGTGATGTTTGTATATCAAATCATGATCTGGTAATAATACTTTTCAAAGCACAATGCATTTACATATATTTTCATAATAAAAATATAAATATAACTAATATCATATGTCATAACACAAAATATTATAGTACAAAGATTACCATTCACATAACTATAGTCAAGAGACCATAAATATAACCATAGCTAAAGTGTGCCACAGCAGTATTGATAGTTATAACTGTGTTACATCGCCGGGACAAGATATAAAACTATGTTTAACCCTTATTGATAGAATCCAAATCATAGCCATACTCATTAGTTTTTTACAAAACTAGGATTTTAAACAAATTTTTTTTACATTTCTTTTCAAAACTGATGCAATCATATTATTTGAAATGAATGATAAATATGTTGAATCTACGAAGCCCAATTGATAATATTATGATATAATCTGCGTTTTGAGTGATGCAAGACTAGCTTCGATTAAGGAGAGGTAAATTATTTAAAACATGAGGAATCATATGTTGGGTCGGAGTTGAATATATCAGAAGATTGGACGTTAGGTCGGAGGATTGGTCGACGTATCGGTAAAAGGCTTCGTGCCATGAATTTGGGCATCGTGCCGAATGATTGGACATTGCGCCAAGGAGATTAGAAATTGCCAGTGTCAACATACTGATTGAGCAATACGCTGAAGGAGAGAACGATGCGTCGAGGGATCGAAAGAAGCGCCGGAAGAACCAATGATATGTCGGATAATAGATGATTCGTGCTTTGTAATAATTTATCTAGATCGAATTAGTTTTAGTCGTAATTAGATTGGTTTAAAATATAATTAAACCAACTCAATTAGAGGCCAATTGGGCCTGAATTATGACTATTTTAGGCCAAGAGAAAGACTCATTCAGTGACCAAAAAGTTGGGTCAAGCGGTGGCATTGCCAGTGGCTCAGTCTCCAAGATACAATCTCTAAGACTATGTTAGGTGGTGGTACTGTCAAATTGGGCGGTGGTACCACCAGGACGTAGGAAACCCGGGATGAGATCTTTTTTAGCTTCAATTTTGAAGTCATTTTGGGTCCATAAATACCCTAGCTATTCTTGCATGACAAAGCAAGAATTTGAGCAAAAGAGGGGGAAAGAATACTTGAGTAAAAATTAAATCTCTCTAGATTAGTAAGTCTCTTCCTCATATAGTTAGAAGGTTTCTAAGGGAGGAGTGAGATCTAAAAGAGAGAAGCGTAAAAGTTCTTTCCTGAACCTGTGAAAAAAAGAAAGAGTATAAAAGGGTGATTGATCTTCGCCCATTGAAGAAAGATCGTTCATGGATGCCAATGGCTTCGATGGAAGAATAATCGGGAATAGATATAGGTCACAATGACTGAACCACTATAAAACTTAGTTTGTATTTACTTTAAACTTTTTACTTTCATTGCAAACTGCTTTACTTACTTATTCACTATGCTTATGCTTCTGTATGCTTTCAATTTAACATCTTTACTTTCATTGCAAACTGCTTTCAAAATTTTTCAAATCGGTGATTTTAATGAAAGCACTAATTCACCCCATGTTAAGTATTGATTTGATCCTAACAAAATAAATATTTTTTTATATAAATCAAATAACATAATTTAATGAATACTTATAACATAATAAATTTAAAAATATCAAACACATGATTAATACTTTGAAAAATAAACTATATGAAGTCATCCGATAAGCTATCCTGGTTGCATATATTTGTATCCTCTTTATCTTTTCTTTTCTTTCCTTATTGTTTCCAAAATAATTAAATTTTCCTTCACAACATAAATATCATATTAATTGATAATACCAAGATTAGCCAATCTATACTTCAATATACAAATATAATTAATGAAAATATAAGAGAATTTAAAACCATATCCAATATAATTTTTTTGAACTTAACGTGAATCCATTTGGTATCCAAACGAATCCTCCGTAATATTCCTCTTGTTATTTTCTTTTTTCTTTCCTTCTCTCGTGCGGCAGCAGCTCTCTCTCTCTCTCTCTCTTCTTATTTTCTCCTCCTTTTCTTCATCTCTCTTTCTTCTACGGTCACTGCAGATCCCCCTCTCCCCTTTCATTCCTCTTCTTCAGTCCCTTCTCCCCCTCTTCTCCTTTCCCAGCTTCTTCTTTTTCTTTTTCTTCTTCTTCTTCTTCTTCATTCTTTCTCCCTCTTTTCTTCTCATTTTACTTCTCTCCTTCTCACAGCCGAGACCTACATCCTCTTTCTCCTCTCACCCCTTTCTTCTTCCTCTTCTCTCCCCTCCTCCCCTTCTCCTCTTTTGTTTTCCGTTCTCTCCCACACGCTCCCAAGCAGGCAGCCTCGTGAGCGATGGGAAAGAAAATCCTTATTGTTTTAGCCTTTTTGCATTTTAGCCACTGCAATTCATGTCTTTAAAACTAAGTCCACAATTAAAATTTGAAGTATTACACTGTTGGCCTTTGTATATGTACATGCGCTGCTGAGGGAATACAGGTAGCTCGGTGAAGTACATGAGCTTCTCCATGCATGTTGCTGTGGGTGGTGCGATTAGGTTTCTGACCTTGCGATGCTCTATTGTGGCGTCGATGTTGACCGTGGAATGTGGAACGCGCAGTACTATGTGTTGAAAAATACTGCAACTCCAGCTTATCCGCAACTGTAACTGAAGCAAATCTGACTTCAGATTGGGTTTGGAGTTGGAGTATAGATATGTAGAAGCACCAGAATACGATAATAACACAATAATCCAATTTATTTTAATTATGTCGTACATGTCATAGACACATGATAGATCATGGAAGAGAGAGAGAGAGAGAGAGAGAGAGAGAGAGAGAGAGAGAGATAAGTACTGGTGGTGGTGGCGGAGGGACTTGAAAGGCCGGCCGTCATGTCATATTTGGTTAAGGCGGGCAAATAGAACAATCCTTTATACCATTAGGCGTATAGCAACAGCTCGATTGTCTAGGCTGTTGAGCAGAGCCTTGGGGAAGAAGCGCCAACCACAAGCTCGGATCAATCGAGTAGTTCAACACTCGGCCGTCGCAAATGGACTGCGATGCCAGCAACCAGAACATGGAGGCAACGAAAGCGAGAACGGTATGTCCTCTTCTTCTTATTCTTCTACTATCTTGAGACGCCATGCTCCTCACTCGTTCGCTTTTGCTTGTATAGGTTTGGAGAGGCAACCTGCAGGAGACAGTAAATACACAGAAGTTTATATCAGGTGGTGAAGTCTAAGGCGAAGGAGGAGGAGGAGTTGTAGGAGCTGAAGGAGCTGGTGGATGATGGAAGCACCTGCTGCAAGGCTCCCACGCTTGCCCACTGTTAGCAACGCGATGGTGTATGTGGATATATATGGGGCTGGCTCGATCCTGATCAGAAGAATCGTGTGCAACATTTCAAAGACTTTTCCAGGGGAGTGTGTGATTGACTGCACCAATTTTCTTGTGGAAAGTTTTCATATTTTAGCCGTCTGCAAGTTCATACATACGATTAGCCATAAATGCGATAGCAATGGTCGGCCTAAACGCGCAGTACGCCGTGCCCCACTGAAGATTATTTCAAGAAGAAGGAGATTCCATCGGGATGCAACATCAAATGGGATGATCAATTAGTTGTTGCTGATGTTTTTGCCAGACTCCTCAATCCGAAATTAGTCTTCAAATGGAAGATTTTTCTAGGAAAGCAATAGTGTTTGAGTTTAAGGGAGAACATCAGATAATAACTTTAATTTCATTTTTCTCTTGTTTCGTGAAGAGACATCATGGAAATATGTGTGAAAAATGAAGGATTTCAGTTGTCGCTCACGACATCAGTGCTCTTCCTCCATTCTATTGGAGCCATGAGGGTCGTTGGCGATAGCTGTTGGAGGGAGGAGAAAGGGATGCCGACTTATTGTTCCACAAAAATATAATTATTATGATGCAAATTTCAAACGATTTAAATTGGAGTCATAATTCCGAGCACTCGAAGACTTAGACTTTAAGTGTTTGCGTGCCAAATACGCCATTGAAACCATTATTAGATCATCCGCACTTCTTTTCGTGGAAGACTTGGACTTTAGTGGCTAATTTCCAATCCTATAAATTTGTTATAATAAAAGCAGTCTCAGAGACTCGTACGTACAATCATGTCATGGCCATGAAAAACAAATAATAATAATAAATTATTTATGTAATATTTTTCTCATCTTTTAAACTCCTCAAGTTTAAGAAAGAGTAAACTTCTCATTATCCATCATGTAGCTTCTAAAGGATTATCGGTTCAATACTCTAAAAAACCATTGAGCTAAAAAGTCATATGGGACTAAATACAATCTTGATGTCTATAATCTAACCTAGAAATAGACCTTAGTATAATACATGTATAGTTTTGAAATGCCTTCTACTCTTGTGCATGGATAATTCTTTCCTCACCGATACAGTTCTGCTGTTGCTGCTGCTGTTGTTGTTGGTTTGTTCGGCGCCTCCTCTTATGCTTATGAACACACATTGGTTTGGTTCGGAAATACTTGGAAGGATTGTGCATTAAAGCGGCAGGTCCAGGTTTCCATGAAAGTGGAAGTGGGTGATGTCATGTCGTGACTTTTCCTCGTTGCTTCTTACATGGGTAGACAATGATATCCGGTCTTAAATTTGAACGTTTACCGGAAAGGAGTAGTGTAATTTCCATGAAATACTAGGAAGGACTATATGCATTGACGCTGCAGGTCAAGTTTCCATGAAAGTGAAAGTGGGTGATGTGATGTCGTGACTTTTCTTCGTTGCTTCTTGCATGAGTGAAAAGTGATGATACCTGGTCTTACGTTTGAACGTTTACCACGGAAAGCAGTACTGCATTTGTTGGGGTTATGTGGTTCACATGCTTAGTGCTGTATTGTGTTTTCTATCAGAGATGGAAGAGAAGAAAACATTTGGGTGGGAAGGGGTACATTCCGTGTAGCTTTTTACTCCTTCGCTTCCTTCTAAGGATCCTTCGTATTTCAATATGGCATAGTAGTACTCCTTTCGATATGGATTTAGTTGAGACCCTTTTAACTGTTTGTTGATTTCATCGCAGTTAACAAATTTGGATTAACAGAGTTTGAAAATATGCCTTGTGATATCGAGCTAGCAAAGTCTCACAAAAAGTCAACCCATATCATGCTTCCGATCAACAATCAGATGGCCTTATCTTGCACTCAGCAGTACTAACTTAATTTTCTAGATTGAGTTAAGAGGACTAATCAATGGAAGGCTTTGATTGAGAAGCAAATATGTAAACAAATTAAGCGGCTTCGAACGGATAATGGTATGAAATTTTGTGAAGGTGACTTTGATGTATTCTGCAAAAACGAAGGAATTGTTCGGCATCGCACTATTAGGATAACGCCTCAACAAAATGATGTGGTCAAACGTATGAACATAACACTCTTGGAGAGAGCAAGGTGTATGATCTCAAATGCAGGGTTGACAAAAGACTTTTGGGCAGAGGCGATTAATATGGCCTGTTACGTTGTCAACCGCGCTCCTTCTGCAGCACTTAATTTTAAAACTCCGGAGGAAGTTTGGTCAGGTACTCCTACTGATTACTCTGATTTTAAAATTTTTGGGTGTCCAGCATACATGTATGAAAATGAAGGAAAATTAGAGCCTCGGGCTAAAAAGTGCATTTTCCTTGGATATACTTCTGGGTTGAAAGGATACAGATTATGGTGTTCTGATCCCAAATCCCCAAAATTTATAATCAGTAGAGATGTTACTTTTGATGAATTGTCTATGTTATCTTCCAAAGAAGAATCTACTAGTTGTATAAATGATAGTGCGCAGAAGCATGTAGAGTTTGAGATTGGTAGTTTTGATTCTTTTCAGTCGAACTCTTCTATTCAAAGAATGCCAGTAGATGGTCTCGAGTCTACCGACGCAGTTGATCCAGAGGAAGAGCAATATTCCATAGCCAAGAATAGACCACAGAGAGATATTCGACCACCACAAAGGTATACAAATTTGGTTGCATATGCTTTGTCTATTGCAGAAGAAACAATTTCTTAGATGTAATTTCTTGTGATAATTCTGCTACTTCCTACTCAGATGCAATTTCTTGTGATAATTCTGCTAAATGGTTGATTGCAATGAATGAAGAAATTGAATCTCTCCATCAGAATAGAACTTGGGATCTTGTGAAGCCGCCTTCGGGTAAGAAAATTATTGGATGCAAATGAGATACTATTGCTGAGGGAAAAGTCCTTGTTCAGAAAATTCATACGAAGGACAATCCAGTTGATATGCTTACGAAGCCTCTTCCGGTTTACAAGTTCAAGCAGTGCTTGGACTTGGTTGGTGTTCGTTATTGATGATTGCCCGTTGGGGCTTTTATGAAGAAGGTGGAGCAAGTTTTGTTGGGACATGCCAAGGTGAATATTTGTTAGTTTGGCAAGTCCCATAGTCCAACATCGGAAAAATCAGGCTTGTTATCTCTTATTGGAACTATAAATAAGGGTTTGGGCTTTGAAGCCAGATGCACCACAAGAAAACCTAATTGTCTGCTTTAGGTTTTTCTTGTTCAGTAATCTCAGGTGTTTTATGGCCTAGTAACATCTTCCTAAGGCATTGGTAATTGTCTCTCTTTTTATAGTAGTGATTTGCTCCTCCTTTGTTAGTGGATGTAAGTCAATTGACCGAACCACATAAATTTGGTGTTCTTATCTCTTTTATATTTATGCTTTATTATCTTTATTGGGTTGTCAAATTATCCTTTAGTAAATATCGTAAGGTCAGCTCTAACAATACAGCCTAACAGTAACTATTTTATACCCCGTCATCGACGATGCAGTCTAATAATATTAGTGTGTACTTTTCGTGATGAGAGCATCCTTGGAGACTATGTACATATGTCATACCCTGGCGGACTGGTGATCACAAACATTAATTTCATATGCCTGACGAGGAAGCACAAGTCTGTAAGGAGAAATTAACAGTGAAAACTCTGAGTGAAATCAGGTAAATGAAGTGAATCATGAGGATGGAGAGGAAACACAACACCAAACAAACCAGAAAGAAAACCAATCACGAAATATCTGTCAGGGTGAAAAGGAGAAGAAGCCTTCCAATTTATATGCCAAGTCGTACTCTGTTCGTCGAGGATTTATATGAAATAAAACTCTCTCTTTTATATTCAACAGTACATCATAACAGCTTGTATGGACAAATAACATAAAATAAATGTAATTTCTCTTGCTACCTGTCGCTGCACTCATTTTGAGTAATGTATGGAAACTTTGGCTTCGAAGGGATACCAGCCGAACGAATAGAAGCTAACAGAGGATTACGAAAGGAAACATATAGTTGGAGATATTATCTACTCATTCCTACTCTTAACACTGTCATGGCTTGCGGCTCACGGGAGCGTGGGTTTGCCGGGATTGGGGGCTTCCCTGCTCAAATCAGGAGGATTACATACCTTAACACCATTAATTATGGTGCAAACGCCCGAAGGAAGTAGTGACCTAGAGACCTTACCACCATGAACTATAAGTGAACGAGGAGCACCGCGCGACACCGACTGCACGGTGGCGGGTCGTGTGACCAGCATGCAGAGAAGGGAGATTGCAGCGAAGAGAGCTCTGTGATGATACCCCATGTATGTCTCTGTGTACGCTCCTAAAACTAGGAACACAGTTCTGCTGCTGCTGCCGCTGTTGTTTGTTTGTTTGGCGCCTCCTCTTGTGCTTATAAACACACATTGGTTGGGAAATACTAGGAAGGACTACGCATTAAAGCTGCAAGTTCAGGTTTTCATGAAAGTGGAAGTAGGTGATGCGATGTCGTGACTTTTTCTCTTTGCTACTTGCATGAGTAGAGAATGATATCAGGTCTTACATTTGAACGTTTACCAAGTAAAAGAGTACTGCAATTTAAACTTATGTGGTTGAGGTATCTATACATAACTTGACAGTCTTCGAGCCATTAGGATCGATGGTGCGTTGTCCTCGTCCGTCGGACATGGATATGGACTCCAACAACTAAAAACATGCATGCAGACGTACGAAACCAGACTCTGACCTCTTCTTCTATACTATAATAACCTATGGCTACTGCGGCTCTATACAGCACTCCTTCTCTTTCACGGCAAGCTGTGATTCAGGAAGGATCTCCTCGGTAGCGGAGTTACATCAGAAGGAAGAAGTGTAGGAGAAGGACATCATCACATTGGCAAACCTGTAAGCCAGCTACGCCGTGACCACTAGCAATCTGAAGATGAACGGCGATCTGATGGCCCGCCAAGAAGAGACGAGAGGAGAAAGAAATAATTTCTAGGCAGATCAGAGTCACTCTATAGACATTGCTTCGTTACACGCCGAAAACGTCTAGTAAAAACCCAACTCAGCGATAAGTCAAGAATGGTATTCCTACTGATTTCCATATAAGAACACAATGTCAAAACCAGAAATTTATAATTTTGATATAATAATTATTACATAATTCAATTCATATTCAATCTATTCATAAGATATTTAATAGCATACCCAATAAATTAATTCTATAATTTGATTAATAAATGATCCACCATACTTCTGCTAAACAACTCTGAAAAAATAAATCAATTAAAACTTATATAATTCAATCAGTAATCGATCTATCATGCTTTTGTGGTGCTCACTAAGCATAATGATTCACATGCTAGTTAAAATTTATCATAAATAAATATTTTTTAAAAAATATATGAATTATTTATGCATTCAATACATGTTTTCAAAATATGCATCTATATCACATACTTTTTATATGCTCATACAATTTATAAAAAATAAAATGTTAATATAAAATATATGAATATTTTTCAAAATAACATACATGCATTTTAAGTCACATAAAATGCTTATGATATTATTTGAATTATGATATTTTGATATATTTAATTTATATATTTTCATACTAGAAACATAAGCAGAGCTTATGTCACACATTACAACATAAAATATTATAATGTAAAGACTACCTACCATATATAAATATAAACTAAGTATTTATAAACATAAATATAGACACTTGTGAGAATAGAAGTCATAGTAATATCAATGGCTATAACCATATTATATCTTCATGATAAAGTTCAAAATCATATTTAACCCATATGGTATAGGTAACACACTTCTCCCTATATTAAATACCAGAAGAAACTAATTATTGAAACATATAGCTAATATATAAATCTCATTGCTAAAATTCAAATTATAGCCATACTAACTATACAATTTTCATATCACAAAAAATAATATCAATTACTTTCTTACATATCTTAGAGTTTACACAAATCCCTTTTGTATATCATTTCAAAATTGATGTAATCATATGTCATTTAAAACTAATAATATTCACATATTTTTTATCTTTTCAAATATAATGCAAGAAGATAATTTTATATGAATCAGATAACATAAATCAATAAAATCCTTATAACACAACAAATAATTATTCAGATTAAATATTTTTCCAAATCCTCAACATGTAATTGGTCAAATCACTATATGTTTTTTTGCTTCAAAAACATTATATAATCCTTTTTATATATTTTTAAATAATAAAATGACTTGTAATTCATGTAAATTGTAAGCATTTACAATTTTAAGCATTTATATTAATACTTAAAAAAATAGATTAGCAGAGTCTTTGGATACTTATCCTGATCATATATCCTAGATACAACATATCCTGATCTTTCCTTTGCTTTTTTTTTTCAAAATAATTATTTTCTTCTTTTATTTTTTCACAACATAAATATTTTATTAACTAATAACATTAGAGTTAACCAATCTACAATTCAATACATAAATATAGTTGATAATGATAGAAGAGATTATAAAATTATATATAATATAATTTTCTTGAACTTGTTATAAATCCATTTGATATCAAAATGAGTCCTCAATACTGGTGATCACAAAGGAGGAGAAGCCTTTGAAGAGGCATCAGCCCACATTTCTGAAGACGGGAAATGAAGGACAGTTGTTGATGCTCATATCAGGACAATGGGCACCAACACTCCTATTGCCGGCTAACACACTGCTTATACTCCGTTGTTCATGGCTGGCTTTATATGAATAGAACTTTCTCTTTTGTATTCAACAGTACATCATATCAGATTGTATGGGCAAATAACATAAAATAATTAACAATCGTATTGCTATATTACTGCTGTCGCATATAAATGTAACTTCTGTTATTTGTCTTGCTCCCTGTAACTGCACTCATTTTGGAAGCTTTGGCTTTGAAGGGATACCAGCCGAGTGAGTAGATGCTATCGTAGGCTTACAAAAGGAAACATGTAGTTGGAGGCATAAGCTACTCATTCTTAGACTTGATACTATCTTGGCTTACGGCTTACGGCTTACGGCTTACGGCTCACGGGACGGTGGGTTTCCCGGGATTGGGGGATTACGACTAGGAGGATTACATACCCTTACACCACCAACTATGGTGCAACTTGCCGAAGCTCGAACAGGATATCTTGGACTTGAGACCACTCCAGTACCATTAACTATAAGTGAACGAGGAGCACCGCGCGGCACCGACTGCACAGTGGCTGCGGGTAGTGAGACCAGCATGCAGAGAACGCAGATTGCAGCGAACAGAGATCTTTGATGATGCCCCATGTGTGTCTCTGTGCAGAGAGTTGTTCTGCTGCTGTTGTTTGTTCATTTGGCTCTTCCTCTTATTCTTATAAACACGCATTGGTGAGGAAACACAAAGAAGGAATACAAATTATAGCTGATTAATCGTAAACGTCCCGGTCGCCATGAAAGTCTAAATGGCTGATGTGACGACGTGACATTACTTATTGCATGGGGGAGAGAATGACAGGTTGGCCATGGCTTTGCTGTCAATATGGACCGTGGAGTGTGGACGCTTACCAAGGAATTAAGTGACTGCTATCTAATCTCTTCTCCCTGCACTGCTGGAGCAATAGCAACCAGATGATCTACGGAGATCTGATGACTGTCCAAGAGGGGAAGAAAAAAGTATTATTTTCCTGGCAGATCATTGACTGCACAAACTTTTCTAGTGGAAAACAAATCCTTCTGCAAATCCTTAAACACAATCTTATATGACTCATAAACCACCATGGGGTGTATTAAATAGGCTAAATGAGCAATATGTTCAACGCCGTGGATCCTCGGTAGATCTCCACGGTAATAACATGTATGGCATCAATAACTATTCTGTGTCATTTATATTGCGAGCATCCCTGTAGACTATAGGAGCATGTGACGCTCGAGAACGAACATCGTATGATACTAATTAATCTACTCCTTCTGCAAGATAAACTATATTCATCTTGGTTAAAACTATATAGACAAAACCCTAATTTCCCTGAAGACCTGGCAATAGCTCTGGTTCTTCGCACTTGAAGCACCAAAATTAGAAACATTAAAAGAAAGAAAAGAAGAAAGAAAATACATAGAAATTGAGATGCTAAACGATGAGAGACATACAACCAAGCCCTTGCGTTAATACTGAAGGTGGGAAAAGGAGAGAGAAGTAGGTGGAAATGTAGGCACCACATGGTGACTGTGGTGGCTGCTATGGGTCTTGGCTACTGCCTAAGAGGATGCAGGTGTGTGGGGTGGTCTTGGCTCGCGTGGGCTCTGCACAGGATCCTCCGGGGTTGCAAACCTTTACGCCAGGAGTTATCACGCAATTGGATCGTGCACCGTAGGGAGATTCACGCAGCAGCGGCCCGCTGCAAGTCGCGGTCATACCTAATGGGATATGGTGAATTTTTTTTATTGATTTAAAAAATATATATTTTATCTTTTTGACTAATATAAAATAGTTATTCTTGAATAAATCCGATATTTTTTATTGTTGACGTTTAACGAGAGAAGCTACCAGAGAAATAAACTTAAGTTGCCCACCGGAACATCACTCTTTCTCACACTCGATGACAAATACTACAGGGAAACATAGTGGTGAAAGGGCTTCAAAGCCGCGCCATCACGCCATGCTTGTAGAAGGTCAGTGTGCGGGTGGATTTACTCCCTTCTTGTACGGGTCAGTGCTTGTGGGAGGAGGATTGGGGTCCCTGGTCGGCGACGAGTTCCCAAGACAATTCTTTGAACCACCAGACGAAGTAATAACACAACCGGACACCCCAGACAAGGTGCCCTGGAGCTGCTCGGAGCAGATGGACTGCGATACCAGCAACCAGAACATGGTGGAAAAGCAAACGAGAGTGACGAGACCTCTTCTTCTAGTATCAGCATACGTCATGCTCCTCAAACCAGCGCCGAAGTACTCCTGCTTAATTTGCTTCTGTAACATTATTAGAAAGGCAACCTGGAGACGAAATGAATGGATATATTAGGACATCGCCTACATGACATGGGAGAAGGCGATTTAGAAGGAGGAGGAGGAGGAAGAGGAGGAGAAAGTGACGCTGGCTTACCGTCCCAAAGAGCCACTCTGTGACGAAGACTCCAGAGACAGGTGCGGGATAGATATAGCGTGGAAAAAAAGACGTGCATAGCCGGCAGGAAAAGTGAGGTTTGCCTGTTTGCAAGCCCAATCGCACTCTTCTGCCTAACGCATAAATCACAACTGCAAATAGAATTATACCAAACCCATCCAGCTGATGACACAGCCTTTTTATAAATAATTTATACTTTTTACAGTAAAAAAAGTACGTCAATTGTGTCGTCGCCCCACTATAAATGGTAAATTATGTATCTTACAACACTCTCTCTTCCTCGCAAATATTAACGACTGACGGAGTAGGAGGATCCAATATTTTTAGATGATGTATCTTACAACACATCCTCCTCCTTGCGCTCAAAGCACGAATATTAAAAACGGGCTAGGAGAAACAAGCTCCAAGAAATTAAGATACTACATGGTGACAGCGGTGGCGTCGCCTGCTACAGGTCTTGACTTGAGATGCGGGTTTGCAGGGTGGTGTTGCCTTAGGTGGATTTCTCACTGCCCCCCTGGTGGTGCACTGGTTTATACCAGAAGGAGATATGTTGCGATGGGACGTTGCGCTGTCAATAGTACCCCCGCAAGTTTCTACACTGCGACCATGTGAGGTGCAGCGAGATCCAAACGACAGCGGCTGACTGCTAGTGGCGGCGACACCTGCAGCTGCATGCTCTCCGGCAGACAGTGAGGGAGAAGAATACTGGGATGGCCGTGCTCTATTATGCCCGCCAATGTGGAACGTAGAATGTGGAAAGCACTAGGTGATGAAGTGTACTGTAATATATTATTGCCGAAGTAACTCTTGAGTAGTCGTTCGCCGAATCTGTACTCAGATCACATGGAATAAGACCAAGGAGGTGACGCTGTCGACATCAGTTCTCTTCCGTGATACTGTAGATCCGAGGTTTGGTGGTGATAGCTGCCTCCAACACGCAAGCAGGATGCCATTCTCTCTTCACATACACGACGAGTTTTGATCCTCTTGGTGGAATCATACTTACGAGTACTCTTAAATGTTTGCGAGTCTATACTCGACTATTTTGTTCCCTTTGGGCCTTAAATGTTGGCTGCACTTCTTTTATTTAAATTAAATTTAATTTAGTCAAAGATGATTTTACTTAATCATCTTAAATGACTAAAGATTTTAGACATCTTGAAAAGGACATAGATGTTTTGAAAAGATAAAAAATATCTTGGATATTTTGGAAGAAGGTAAAATTCTCTTGGAAAATATTGTAATGTCTCAAAAGTTATATGTCTAGTTATCAAAATATCTTATAAAAAAATATATGTTATCTAGAAAGTTATAGAGAATCCTTAATTTTATTTTTAAATCTTTTATGAATGTGATCTTGTAATCTCATCTCTTATAAATAGATAAGTGAATGCCATTATGAAGGTAAGTTTGAACATTTGAATAATAAAGTTAGAATTTTATCTTCTTCCTCCACCGTACTTTTTTTCATAATTCCACCGTATTTCTAACAAAATATTATCAGAGTCAAATTACCCAAGATGACTAACATGCATTCTCTATCCCCTGTTTCACTAACAACTATGAAAATACGAGTATTTGATAAATTCGTATCGTCATCAACTCAAAGCAACCAAGGGCGATCATTCAAAATTTCTATAAAGGAATATAGAAAATAAAAAATGTGTAACTCAGGTGAATTTGAAGTATTAAAGATAAAAGAGGCAGGTCCATTTTAGACTACTTCATAAGAGTTTTTGTCAGAATAATTATAAATTATCCTTGTAGTTAGTTACCTTTAATATTCTGATTCTTATACTTTAAAAAATTACATTGACATCCTTATAATAATGAAAGTGAAATATCTGGATTCATTTATTCTAATGTCATTAGTTTTACCAAGAAAAATATAAAAATAAAGGATAAAAAGATAATTTTAATGTTCTAATTGGTGGCGATGGATGGTGTCAGTGGTGGCAGACGACGATATCATTGAGGGCCATGAGTGGTTATTGTAGATGAGGAGAGCGATGATGAGAGCTCAAGGCCACTCAGTGTCGGTATTGATAAAAATGTAAAGCGACATTTATCTCTCGTTGCTACTCTCGTTATCCATAATAGCCAATCGTAGCCTCTAGCATCACCATTGTCCACTACCACCGATGTCATCCATTATCACCAACTGAAATATTAAAATTATCTTTTTACCATTTATTTTCATATTTCTATTGATAAAATCGATGATGTTATGGTAAATGAATCTAGATATTTCACTTTTGTAAATACAGAGATATCAATGTAACTTTCTAAAGTAAAGGGACTGGGATGCTGAAGATAAAAATATATAATTAGCCCGATTTAATCATTATCAACAAACTAAGAAGAAACAGTTATACATTATAAGACAATTAAGTGGTGGAGAAAATCCTAATATCTTTAGATACAAAATTCAATTTTATTACGGTGGACTTTAAATAATCAAAGGATCTTGATGTCATAATTATTGATAAGATTATGAGCTCATTACAAGCCCATAAATAAGGAATATAAAAGAAGTAAAAAATAAATGAAGCTAATTGAGGAAGTTGATGGTCGGATCTTTTTGGAGACTTATCAATGGTAAAAGTGAAGGAAAAATGTAAAATATTTATTCAAGTTAAAAATAAAAATTATTTTATTTCTAATATCTATAATGTGCACAACATGAACACAAACATCATAAGTTTGAGTTAACTTTTAGAGAAATAATATAATGTACACTTGGAAAATAAATCTCTTACAAATCAAACTATGAAAATAATTGCTAAGTCCAAATAACCAAGAATAAGTTATTTATATTGAACATAAAACATGTTGATGACAAATACTTGAATGCTAACTTAAAAATATCTGGATATGACACTTAAAGCTCGAACTTTGGTATACTCAAATTATTATAAGGTGGAAGAGCTATCCCACAACACATCCATGCCGATATATGTGGACCAATATCTCTAACTTTTAATAGTGACCATAATTATTTTCTAATATTCATTAATGATTTTAGTAGGAAAACATAGACTTACTTCATAAAGGAGAAATCAAGCCTATTGGATCATTTAAGAAATTGAAAGCACAAATAAAAAATCAAAGTAGCTATACCATCAGAGTCTTCTAATTCGATCATGGAGGAGAATTCACATCAAAGGAGTTTGAAAAAGTTCGAAGCATAAGTGAAAAACCAAAGTAGCTATACCATCAAAGTCCTATAATTGGATCGTGGAGAAGAATTCACAAAAAACAAAAAACTCACTGTTACTCACATTGTGAGAAAGAGTGATATGATTATTTTCTCAATAACTATGATTGGTATGGGACTATAATTATTTTCCTGATAATTACTTATGTGTGGTGCGAGACCATAGTTAATTTTCAAATAGATTTTATCGTCTTCATAGTTTGCACCTTGAAACAAGAGTGAATCTAATAGTTATTCTTTTTAGTTTTTATTATGTTTTTTTATTACTATCTTTCTATTCCTCTTTCCTTGTTCCTCTATTATAAAAAAAAAAAAGTACTATCCTAGATTATATCATATTCGATATAAAGATAGTAACAGTGCTGATAGCCCATATTCAAGATCAACTCATGTTTTATATGTTGGGCTGATAGCCCATAGTAACAGTGCTGATAGCCCATATTTAGTTTCCATCATCAAGATCAACTCATGTTTTATATGTTGGGCTGATAGCCCATATTCAGCCCATGTGGGCTAAGGAAGCCCACAGCCCACACCCCCTCTTAATCTAATCCTAATTAAGATTAGAGAGGTGTTGTGGCTACGTTTTAGAAGCAAAAAAAGGTTATAAAAAGACAGCAACGAGTCAGATCTTGACAGCCACGGGATTCCAAAGAGAAGAAGGAGAACAAGGCAGAAAAGGAAGAGAAAGAAAGGGAAGAAAACAAGGACAACGCAGAGAGACTGTTCTCAATCATCTAGCAGTATTCTCATCTCAGGTTAGATCAAATCTACTTGCTGTGATTACTTGGGGAGGTTTTAGATATTGTGGGCAGTGACGTGATCCTTGTATCCCAGTTATTCTCTTGTGGTTGTTGTTAGGGTTTTGGGCAAGAGATTGAGATTTATATATTCATTATTCTCATAGTGGATTATCTCTAGTTTGCCCCGTGGTTTTTACCCTTCACATTGAAGGGGTTTTCCACGTATATCTTGGTGTTCTGTTTGATTGTGTTTCCATTTTATTCCGCTGCGTATTATGGTCTTATAGTATTTGTTCATATACAAAGGTTATTCCTCTTTATATCCTCTTTATATACAGCGGAAGTGTATAATACAAGATCAATCTAGCTTCGATGACTTAGTAAGATGGAAAAGAAAATATTATAATTTATTACATATTGCAAGTCAAAAACATTTAGAAGTCTTTTGTTTCCTATCGAGCTTCTTTGACGACACAAATTTTTCCAATGGAAAAATATCCTTTTGCAAATCCTCAAACACCGTCTTAAATAACTCATACGTATGGTTCTTCTAATTCTATGAATATTTTCAGATTTCCAGAACGTTTTTCTTTTTAATACAATTCAAAATAATAATAATAATAATAATTGTTTGATATTCCACCGATTAGTAACACAAGGTTTCAAATATATATTAAATGAGAAGAAGTCCCATCTAATACTTCTTCGAAACAAAATTGTATAGCAAAGTGTTGACCTATGGGTTTATTCCTTTTCTGTTATTGTGTAATAATTTTATTTTCTTGATTTAGAAAGAATATAGAAATAGAATAAGAGTATGAAAATGAGAAAGAAAGAAAGAAATATTCTTCCAGATATGTCAAACGAGCAAATTCGAACCGATTTGATTGTCATTTGTTCAACGCCGTGGATCCATGATAGACCTCCCCGCTAATAACACGGCATGATAATGACTACACTCTCTATACGGCGTACAATAAATCTTGAGATAGTAATCCCAACATTGATTCAGGGACAGGATTTTGCTCGAGTACAATAATTACACATCTCTATGTTTATTTCTTAAAAGCTGGGAGGCCATCGTGCATGTCATACTTGGCCGAGGTTAAGGTGCAGGTGGCTGTATTACGACTCTGTAGGCGGCGGTGCTTACCGGAGGAGGATTCATGCCACGGTCCGGCGTCGAAGGAGAACAAGTCTTTAAGCCAGCAGACCCAACAGCGCAACCAGAGATCCCCAGATGATGCCCCTCGCAGATGGAGTGTGATGCCAGCAACCACAACATGGAGGCGAAGCACAGGAGAGTCACCAGACCTCTTCTTCTACCATTAGGATACCACCCCATGCATGCGTGCTCCTCGACCCAGCGTTCGCTGCTTGCTTCCGCACTTCTTCTCTTTCGCTTTTATGATTTCAGAGAGACAACCTGCATGAGAGAGTGAACATATAGAAGATTATAGTAGGTCATGAAGTCTAAGAAAAAGGAATTAGGAGCGGTAGGAGAGGGAGATGGTGATGAAGAAAAACCTGCAAGGCTTCCACGCTTGCCCGCTCGCAGCGTGATGATATACATATGTGGATAAATATAGTCGTCTTTGAAAGGCTGGCTTTACGAATTCCATCACATTCGAAAACTCGAAATTCCAACACACAACTGTAAATGGGACGATAGAAAGTGAGGGTCTTAATTACAGGCGAAGACTTCTGACTTTCCAAGTCACCGCAGAGTTTCATTGACTTCTTCGATTCAATTGTTAGCAATAGGAAACAGTAAACTGTCCATCCGTGTTTATCTTTTGTTTTAAGAGAATTTAAAACCATTCTAATATAATTTTTTTGAATTTAACGTGAATCCATTTCGTATCCAAACGAATCCTCCGCAATATGCCTCTTATTATTTTCTATTTCCCTTTTTTTCTTTCTCCCGTGCGGCTGCAGCTATCTCCTCTCTCTCTCTCTCTCTCTCTCTCTCTCTTTCTTATTTTCTCCTCCTTCTCTTCATCTCTCTTTCTTCTACGGTCACTGCAGATCCCCCTCTGCCCTTTCTTTCCTCTTCTTCATTCCCTTCTCCCCCTCTTCTCCTTTCCCCTCTTCTTCTTCTTCTTCTTCTTCTTCTTCTTCTTCTTTCTTTCTCCGTCTTTTCTTCTCATTTTACTTCTTCTCTCCTTCTCACATCCGAGACCTAAAGCCTTTTTCTCCTCTCACCCCTTTCTTCTTCCTACTCTTCCTCTTCTCTTTCCTCCTCCCCTTCTCCTCTTCGTTTTCCTTTCTCTCCCACACGCTCCCACGCAGGCAGCCTCGTGAGAGCTGGGAAGAAAATCGTTGTGTATTTCCTTTTTTATCCTTTTTTGCATTTTAGTCACTGCAATTATTGTATTTAAAACTAAGTCCTCAATGAAAATTTTGAACTATTACACTGTTGCCCTTTGTATATGTACATGCGCTGCTGAGGGAATACAGGTAGCTGGGTGAAGTACATGTACTTCTCCATGCATGTTGCGATTAGGTTTATGACCTTGCAATGCTCTATTATGGCGTCGATGTTGACCGCGAAATGTGGAACGCGCAGCACTATGTGTCGAAAAATACTGAAGCAAATCTGACTTCAGATTGGGTTTGGAGTTGGAGTATAGATATGTAGAAGTACCAGAATACCATGATAACACAATAATCCAATTTATTTTAATTATGTCGTACATGTCATAGACACATGATAGATCATGGACGAGAGAGAGAGAGAGATAAGTAGTGGTGGTGGTGGCGGAAGGACTTGAAAGGGCGGCCGTCATGTCATGCTTGGTTAAGGCGGAGTTGGTACTGCAAGCGTGGCCGGTTGATGAGGTTTAGGGTCCCTGACCGTCACGGGAGGATGACACTTCTTTTTACCATCAGGCGTACTGCAACCCAATGGACCATAGCGTATTTGACGATTCGCCAACCACAAGCTCGGATCAATCGAGTAGTTCAACACTCGGCCGTCGCAAATGGACTGCGATGCCAGCAACCAGAACATGGAGGCAACGAAAGCGAGAACGGCAAGTCCTCTTCGTCTTCTTCTACTATCTTGAGACGCCATGCTCCTCACTCGTTCGCTTTTGCTTGTATAGGTTTGGAGAGGCAACCTGCAGGAAACAGTAAATACACAGAAGGTTATATCAGGTGGTGAAGTCTAAGGTGAAGGAGGAGGAGTTGAAGGAGCTGGTGATGATGGAAACACCTGCTGCAAGGCGCCCACCGTTGCCCACTACTCGCGACGCGACGATGAATGTGGATAAATACATGGCTGGCTCTATCCTTATCAGAAGAATCGTGTGCAACATTTCAAAGACTTTTCCAGGGGAGTGAGTGATTGACTGCACCAATTTTCTTGTGGAAAGTTTTCATAGTTTAGTCGTCTGCAAGTTCATACATACTATTAGCCACATATAGGATAGTAATGTTCGGCCTAAACGCGCAGTACGCCGTGCCCCAGTGAAGATTATTTCAAGAAGAAGGAGATTCCATCGGGATGCAACATCAAATGGGATGATCAATTAGTCGTTGTTGCTGATGTTTTTGGCAGACTCCTCAGTCCGAAATTATTCTTCAAATGGGAGATTTTTCTTGGAATGCAATAGATTTAAGTTTAAGGGAGAACATCAGATAATAACTTCAATTTCATTTTTCGCTTGTATCGTGAAGAGACATCATGGAAATATGTGTGAAAAATGAAGGATTTCAGTTGTCGCTCACGACATCAGTGCTCTTCTTCCATTCTATTGGAGCCATGAGGGTCGTTGGCGATAACTGTTGGAGGGAGGAGAAAGGGATGCTGACTTATTATTCCACAAAAATCCAATTATTATGATGCAAATTTCAAACGATTTAAATTGGAGTCATAATTCCGAGCACTCGAAGACTTGGACTTGAGTGTTTGCGTGCCAAATACGCCATTGAGACCCTTAGATCATCCGCACTTCTGTTCGTGGAAGACTTGGACTTTAGTGGCTAATTTCCAATCCAATAAATTTGTTATAATGAAAGCAGTCTCAGAGACTCGTATGAACAATCATGTCATGGCCATGACAAACAAAAAGATAATAAATTATTTACGTAATGTTTTTCTCATCTTTTAAACTCCTCAAGTTTAAGAAAAAGTAAACTTCTCATTATCCATCATGTAGTTTCTAAAATCTAAAGGATTATCCGTTCAATACTCTTAAAAAGTCATCGAGTTAAAAAAGTCATATGGGACTAAATATAATCTCTTGTAACTCAGAATTAGACCTTAGCTTGGCAGTCACATTGTGACTGTCTTCTGATCTCATCTATAAATAATTCTTTTTGCCACTAATACAGTTCTGTTGTTGTTGGTGGTTTGTTTTGTGCTTGCTTTGAGCTTATAAACAAACATTGGTTCGGAAATACTAGGAAGGATTACGCATTAAAGCTGCAGATCCAGGTTTCCATGAAAGTGGAAGTGGGTGATGTGATCTCGTGACTTTTCCCCGTGGCTTCTTACATGGGTAGACAATGATATCCGGTCTTAAATTTGAACGTTTACCGGAAAGGAGTACTGTAATTTCCACGAAATAGACTCTATGCGTTGACGCTGCAAGTCAAGTTTCCATGAAAGTGAAAGGGGTGATGTGATGTCGTGACTTTTCGCTTGTCATAAAAAAAAAAAAAAAAAAAATTATATCACGTGGAGCGAGAGATTTTCGATCTGTAATGAATCATTTTAACTTTTTATCGTGTAATTGTTCAGAACTTGTAAAATCTGTTTGTAATATAAAAATCGTGTTTTTAGAAATGTTTGCTTGTGGATCCCGAGTGAGGCGTTCTCTCTAATTCGTTTTCTCTTTTGTAGGTCATAAGGGACCATGTGAGGTTTCGGAGAAGCTGACATTTACGGATGAACATGTAAGGATGCCGTATAATTTAGACAAAACCAGCTAAGTTCGTAACAGTTCGATGAGAGAGGGAACTTCGTTGAGAAAGAAGCAGGCACTCGGTGCAGAGATAGGTTGTGCTCTTACTGAAAAACTATTGTTGCAACGATGATAGCAAGTCAAACGAGATGTCCTGCTCGTCAAAGAGAAGCAACAAAAGGTAGAGAAGGAAATCGATAACAATAATTAATAGAGAGGAGGAATTGCTAGAGAAAGTCTTGCTTGAGGCAAGAGGTTATGAAAGAAATTGATTTTATTTATTTATACAAGCTTAGACGAGTCACTCAAATCCATAATTAATCTTTAAATATTAGATCTTCATATGTGCCTGATCGATCTTTTATTGTGATCTTCTATCATGTTAATACCTTACTTATTTTCACCATATATTATAATAGATTAGGAACAAGTTTATTGGTATGAAAACAATGAGTTGAGTCATATATTATCACATACAAACAGTAATGAAACTCGATAATAATACTTATTAATTTCGTAAGTTAATTAACGTAATTAACTAAAAGAAATTGTAATACTGAAAAAGAGAAAAAAGGAGCTGTTTTACGGAAAAGGAAAATCCTGTGCTGAGCAAAAGTCAAAAGCGGTATTTTTTTTATTGTTGACGTTTAACGAGAAAAGCTAACAGAGAAATAAAACATAGATTCAACGGTCAACCGACTTGAGTTGCCCACCGTAACATCACTCTTTCTCACACTCGATGACAAATACTACAGGGAAACATAGTGGTGAAAGGGCATCAAAGCCGCGCCATCACGCCATACTTGTAGAAGGTCAGTGTGCGGGTGGATTTACTCTCTTCTTGTACGGGTCAGTGCTTGTGGGAGGAGGATTGGCGTTCGTGGTCGGCGACGAGTTCCCAAGACAATTCTTTGAACCAGTAGACGAAGTAATAACACAACCGGACGCCCCATTGAAGGTGCCCTGGAGTCGCCCGGAGCAGATGGACTGCGATACCAGCAACCAGAACATGGCGGAAAAGCAAACGAGAGTGACGAGACCTCCTCTTCTTCTAGTATCAGCGTACGTCATGTTCCTCAATCCAGCGCCGGGTTTCCGCTGCTTGCCCAAGTACTCCTACTTAATTTGCTTCTGTAACATTGGAAAGGCAACCTGGAGACGAGGTGAATGGATATATTAGGACATTGCCTACACAAGCAGTGACATGGGAGAAGGCGATGTAGAAGGAGGAGGACGAGGAGAAAGTGACGCTGGCTTACCGTCCCAAAGAGCCACTCTGTGACGAAGACTCCGGAGACTGGTGCGGGATAGATATAGTGTGGACAAAGTGAGGTTCGCCGGTTTCCAAGTCCATTGGCACTCGTCTGCCTAACGCAAAAATCACGGCTGCTAATGGAATTATACCAAACCCGTCCAGCTGATGACACAGCCTTATTATAAATAACTAATACTGTTTACAGTCAAAAAAAGTATGTCAATTGCGTCGTCGCCCCACTATAAATAGTAAATTATGTATCTTACAACACTCTTTCTTCCTCGCAAATATTAAAGAGAAATTAAGATAGTCACCGTCAACGGGAGCGTCGTGCTCTGTCGCTCGAAGCCCGTGATGCATCCCAGGAATTCCAAGTGCATCATAAACTTTTGATTTCAGAGATGAAACATTAACAGACTAATCTTCGGTTTTAGTAAGATCCAACTTTCCAAGAACATGCAGAGATTGATGATACACGTCAAGCTTAACATGGAGTCTTCAACGAATTTGGCATGGATGTTTCTCCTCATCCATTATCTGTTCCAAAAGAAAGAACGCATGGAACAGAAGCCAACTTACAATTAAAACAGTTACTTAGAATCATCTATTGTATAACAAAAGCCAAGACTTCAATTGTAAATCTCGACCTATGAATTAGACCATAAAGATATCTTAATTCGTGGACACTTCACTTTTTTTTTTGCCATGAAAAAACGTATGTTGCATTATATACTATTAAATCAATAAGACAACTAAAAGACATGAATCCCAGAAGTTTTCGAAAGTAAAAAATGCTGGTGATCAGCAAACATGTGTTGCTGCAATTACAAGTAGCCAATGTTCTGCTACAACTTTTGACTTGTGAGAATGTATCGTTGCCAGTATGAACGATACAAACACGAGACGAGTAATTCCAGCAGCAGTTCACACAAATGTCAGGATCATTACATACGTACAAAAATTTACATCATACGTCTTAAGTCCGCTGATGCTAACTCCTCACATTGGTTACCAAACGTCAACAAATTGACACTTGAGAATGTCGGAATAAATTATCATGTAAATTTTGTGATGCAAGGAAAAATTTAGATCAGAAGGGCATGAAAATGCAAACATTTAGGGCTGCACAGTGATAACACTGGTAGCATGAGCAGCTGCCTTCTCGGCATAGGGCTTGGAGCTTTCTCTAGTCGATTTGGCACCTTCCTTGGCTTTGATCGTCATGTTCATGTTCTTGGGGCTGGTCTGTGATTTGGTTGGGGAATCCTTGCTAGTACCAAAACTGCGATGCTGATGCCGATCACATGCTTTACTGCAGTTATCTCCAATCAGATTGCTTGCGTCGCCGTAGCTCTTCCTTCGACCAAGCTTGGGTGATTTAGCACGAGTTGGAGGCACCTTGTTATCCAAGAATAAAAGTAGTTTTAGGCAAGATTCATAACGTAAACAATCTAAACACGCACAGCACATAAAAATGTAGGAGAAAATTGAGAACAGTCAGTAAAAGACCATGTAACTCAGATGGATGGAAAAAATCACATAGTACCTTCGGTATAAATTTGACATATTCTCGATAGTTTTTGTTTGAAAAAAAAAAAATTGAACTTAACAAGAGGAAACTTTTCTTCATAAATAATGCCAAGATTTACAAAATAAAGATCAAACCTAGATAGCAAATAAGAATATTACTCAAGAGTTAATCCAGTGTAAATGATATTAGTAACAGGCTATGGCTGGGAACTTCATATGAAATGTTATATTATATCATGCGAAGAGTGATCAAACTGAATATTCATTTTCTAGCATGTTCAGAACCAACAAATCGCCCCACTATACCTAGTCTACATAAGAGAGTGATCCTAGGCACCATGGGAAGGTTTGCTCCTTTCTGACTTGAGCAACTAAATAATCTCTTTGCTTGCAAAGATAAGACTACTTATATTGACCCTCTCCAAACTCTACATCACATGCAACCTGAATAATCTCCGCTCAGGTCAGAAATAGCCATTTGTAACGTAAGACTGCATATGACCTTCCCAAACTGAGATTGACAAAATCTGTGTGCAATGCACTCCCCTTGCGTCAACATGACACAAGTGACAGTATAGGGTATGATCTGATACTATCGTAATTGGTTGGACCCACCATGGACTCGATTCTACTAGGCTAGTCCTGAAAATTCCTTGTCAACCCCTGCTGATTCTAGTCAATAATGACCAAGGAAGGATGAAAAAGAATAGTACAAGGATGAGGTAGACGACAAGGGGAACATCTTAGGCTATATGTTTATTGTTGATGCCTACACCATTACACGTTGCTGAAGACATTAAAAAGTTGAAGGCATAATGCCATAACCCTTTGGAATTTCAACCAATTTAAGACCGGTGAATTAAATCCCAGATCCCTTCCAATTTGATTTTTCAACAATTTAAAAAATCACATCCTAGCCATCCAGAAAAGAGAATAAAGAAGAGGAGAGAAGGAACGAGAAACAAAAGAATAAATGGAAGAAAGATAATGTTTGATATTAAAATTATAGTTTACTTCAGAATATTTAAAAGGTAGAAATAGTTTTAAAATAATCATATATAATGATACTTTATTTCAAAAACTTTATACCTTTACAGCAGAACATACCCACCTTAATTTGAAGAGCCACATCAAATGCAAATGTTTCATATCCATACCGAATAACCCATCTTAACCAAGTCCAAGCAACATAGTAGGTTGTCTATCTTTAAACATTAAAGAATCAATCCACCAAAAACATGGGCTTTTCAATTAATTGCACCTATTTTTATGTATTGGGTTACAGAAGTGGCAAGGTTACTCCTTTTTCCATCATTTGCAAAACATGTGCAGTTGCATGCCAATATGGTAACTCTTACCAACAAGCAGAACAAATAACTTAATCGCCTCAGAAAATTGTCAAAAGTCAAGCATAACAGTCTAATAAGTCCTTACTATGTCTGAACATAAAAGAACATGTGTTAATGTTGATGCAATTGTCTTTCTCATCCAAATGTTACTTCATGTTCGATGAGATGAAGTTAAGCTGATCTAGCATGCAGCTTTATCTGTTTGACTCAAGCCTCTACTACAAAAGAAAATTTTACTATGGAAACAGAACTGAGATCAGCAATGTGTTACCTGTCAACAACCTTGGCAAGTTTTGCTTTATCTGATCATACTAGATTCAACTTGTCCAGCCAATGGCTTATTATTTGTGATGACTTAGTTGAATACTTGAATTAACTATTTATTAAGTAAAAACCTAACCCAAATACCTTCTTTAGTTCAATCTTAGGTGGAGGCCCCTCATGGTAGAAGCTAGGCATTGGTGTTGCTTTGAAATTCAAGCTCTTCCTTAGTTGCTTTAGTGCAGCTTCTTGCTCTTCCTGAAAAATATCAAAAGTCAAGATGAGAAACTAACTCCAAGGTATGATAACCAGAACTTGTTCAGCTCAAAAGTGATTCACAAGCATGTCACATAAGGAATAATCATCTTAAAGTTTAAACAACAAACAAACAAAAAAACTATTTGGGTTCCAACGATTATAAGATCACAGTTCACCCTATACATGTCTCGCCGTGACACCAAAGTGATAGTAAAGAGACCAATAGAAGAATATTCACAAATGCTACTAGTTATGTATGATTCAAACAAGAGAAATTAAAAGGTCTACAAGTTGCAAGGTAAACTACCAAGACATGAAAGTTATACATGCGGTGCAATGATTCCATGGGCAGAGGAAATTCATGGCTAACCATGATACTCCAAAATGGAAATATATTAACAACAAAGCTTATTTCTTTTGAACCATTACTCTCGAGAATAATAGCTGGACCAATGCATACCCTCGTCCTAGCTTCACATTCGAGTTTCTCTGCTTCCAGAGCCTGGTGTTTATCTTCTAATTTCGAGTAGAACTACACGGTAGGAGGAAAATAAAATTACATTTAAAGGTCAAAGAGTATACAAGGTTTAGTAATTCTTAAATAATAAAGTAAATAAAGTACCTCCTTCCGCTTCTCTGCACGTTCACTGCATCTGAATGAAGGAGCAAGCGCCACCGTTTTACTGACTTTCAAATTTCTTACAGATGGTATGGTACTACAAGTAGCTCAGGAAAAGTGAATATAACTTTTTGTGCAAAGAACGCAATTAAATTTCAAAAAACAGAAGTTGCAAAAAGGATACAGAGAGTTAACAGAGCAAGAATCCTCTTCATCTGGGTGCATCAATTCATTAGGATGCAACGGCCTTCTAGATGTGAATGTCAAGTTACTCTGTAATCATATTGCAGAACTACTATAAGAAAAAGTTCCATGATCCAATCTTAGGATGTGCTAAAGTATCTTCACACAACAATTTAAATGCTATCAAGCACAGCTATTTCGCAAACCAATATAGAAAGGTTTCACCTACAATATTATTGAGGATGTTGTACAAGATAAATCATGAAGATATAGTACTTAATTTGATGCATTTGTAGTCTGAATTATGTTGCCTTTGAACTTCTAAGAATCAGAAACTAAGCAAGGGGCTTTAGGAGACATAATGCAATCTTGACAGAAAAGAAAAACAATATGCGGTTTTACATGAAGACTAATTAGAACAAGTCAAATATAGAAGAAAATCTATCTGATCAGACAAAAACGATAAATTGCACATGACATGCATATAACACCTAAATAGTAGATATATGGAATATTAGACCCAAGAGCAATAAAAGCTTTATAGTTTTCATAGTAAATTTTGCAAACAAAACTGTGAAATGATACATTATATTGACTATCGAAGCATGTTATGACAATAGTTGAAGAAAAAATAAGGCATAGAAAGCAACAAGAAAAGACCTGAACCTTCTTTTGGTTGTTTGTTGTTTGCACATCTTCATTAGGATGTCTGTCTCCGTTGGTAGGAGCTTCAGCAACAAAAGCACGAGCCCCCCCAGATGCACGCTTTTCAGTTGCAAGAGCAAATGGCTGAGGAACAGTGTGGTTAGATCGTACAGTTACATTAGCAGAATTGGATGCTGCTGACCTCTGTTTTAATGATTTCTGGTCACCATACTTCTTTTCTGTCATGTCATGATCCAAACTCAAATTTCTAATACGAGGTACTACATGCACCACATGAAAATTTGCATAATCCTGATTGTTATCTGTAGCTTCATCTGACCCAGCAACCGTGGAAGGTTTGCGAGGGCTAATTTGAATAATTTTACCATTGTGTGCACTCATGACAAAATCTGTTTGTTCATCAATTGATACTTCTGTAATTTCCTTACCCATTGGACTGCAAAAAGTGAACCATACAAATTAAATTTCTGCATTGATAAGTGATTGGTAGAAAGATCAAACAACATATATGAGTCTAATAGCCAAAAGATAAACCAGATAATTACCAATCATATGAACATAAAATAACATCTCATCTGTAATATTAATAAAGAAGTGTATATGAAATCAAAGTGTTATAGTCTTCCAAAGTAGAATTGCACGTGCAATTTAGTGTGGCATTTCTTTGGTCGCTTCTACAAACAAAAACAAAATGAAGAAACTGTACTTAAAGAGTGATAGAAATATGCGGAAACAGTCAAGCAAATACTTCAGATAAGAGTGATTGGTCATCTTCCACTAGATTGTGATGTCTGCTGAATGCAGATAATATTTATAAATAATGTTGACTCAACAGGCATTTCTATATATTTGTAGGCCTGTAGCTTTCCACAATGTAATGAGACTTTAAGGGAAATATTGCTCTTGAATATTCCAGCTCTGTGTATCATTCACTCTATCCTAAAATCTAGGCAACCATGGAAGTAATAGCTTTTTTCCACGTTTAGCAGAAAGAGAATACAGCTAAAGAAGGAAAATGTCCTTCCCAGAATCTGCAACATGTGGAACATTGAAGAGAACTTCCAATTGTTTCCAGAATACTTAGAAAGAAATATTTTAATATAAAGTAACATGCTAGTTCTATCAGAATAACACGGCAGACAAGGTCCAAAATATTTATGGCAAACTATCTGGATAACTTATAAAGCAGCAAGAGAATATGGAAAATAGAAAATGGTTACTCAAAATGTACAATTAGTGGAACAGCAAAAAGAACTTTCAAGACTGCCAAGAGTATACAAAAAAAAAAAAAAAACTTAAAGCAATTTGCCAATGATATCAAAATATAAGATGGCAAATGACATGCATTATCTTTATCCTGAGTTGTCTGGGTAATCTATAAAACTATATATATATATATATATATATATATATATATATATATATGTTTTTGGGGCAAACCTTTAGTGGATGATATGTTTTTGTTGTATGCGAACACTTGGTGTCTAATGAAATATTGATGATAAATCTGAACTTATGAGTTTTGTAAAAGTTTAAAGGACCTCTCATGTTTAATATTTTGAAATGTTAAGTTTAATTTGTGTAATGATATGAACATGCGATAAATGTTAATTTTATGATTGTATAAAATCCTATACTTGTGGATTTATGAGGTGGTTAAGTTAGATGTTTAAGTTCATTATGACCAAAAACACTCTTTCTCTTGAGATCCCAGCAACATCATGCAGAGAACAGATAGATATTGCTGGGAAATTCTAAACAAGTCTACCAAGCATGATGATGCTCATGTTTCATTAAAAACCTCACCATCCAAAGCATTCAACAGGAGAGCAACATTCTGATACAAGTAACTTGCTTTTGGCTAGGGGAAATAGAACAATCAATCATCAAAGATACCCATTCAACCATCCATTAAAGAAACCCAATAAATGCATTTACATTTACCTAATAAGAGGTACCAAACCACTCACACAAGCAATTCTTCTGAAAGAAAGTACGCCAAATGACAACGCAAATGGGACCAAATCACACAAAAGTAATAGTCCACTATAGGATTCTTCAAGACGAGAGGCACTGGCCAAACTCATTACCCTATTTCACTCGAATCAATATTTTACTGAAGGAATCCCCAAACAAAACAATACAATGCAAGCCAATGAGAAACTACAGAGAAGTGTGCATCAGAACGAACGAATCAATCTAACAGCAGAAACCACATTCCATGAACATCAACAAATGCCATATATTTACTCCAAAACATATCCGAAACCCTTTTCGCGTCCAACCAAAAGTGGATGAAACTCAAAATGGAGACAAAAATCAACAGAAAATTCGGACAAGAACATCAGATCTCAGACCCACCGCAGATCCGACTCTCCCAATAAAATCCCCCAAGCAATCCACCACACACGAATCGGAACAGGATCGAGACGGAGGAGATCGATTGGGATTACTTACGTATCCCTTTCCAAGCACCGATCCGGGAGATCTTAAGCTCGCCCTGAGGGTCCTTCCCACCGCTGCCTTCGTCCGCGCTCTCCTCCCCCTCGGCCACTTCGGAGCCGACATCGACCGCTCCCCTAATATATAACTGCCCCCGAGGTTAACACCGTCAGCTAACGGAGGCGGGCCAGCGCGAAGAACAGCGGCGCTCACCGTCGGTGACGGGATCTCCCACGACTAATCCGCGTGATCGCACGACGCCGAACCGAACCAAGCCTATTTCTTAACCCGTCGCCACCGCATCGCCATCGTCGCGGCGGACCTGCTCATCTCTCCGCACATTTCCCAAAACACCCTTTTCTTATCCGATGTCGCGTCATCCTGTAAATTTTGCAATTTACCCCCTCGAGACTTATTTTTCTCATTTTGGGACTTTTACACACACACACACACACACACACACACACATATATATATATATATATATATATATATATATATATATATATATATATATATATATATATATATATATATATATATATATATATATATATATATATATATATATATATTGTGTGTGTGTGTTGTGGCTGCAGTCCTGGAAATAACATATTTTGCCATTATATTTTTTAGATATAAATGTGTATACAATCAACTTATTTATATTATATACATCTACAAAATACCTAAAGTAATTTTTATATTTTTAGTACATACATGTTGTTTGTGCAATAATAGCATTTTTTTTCAATTACACAACACTCTGATTTATAATTTTTTTTTATTATATTATTAGCATGTTGTTATTTAGTTGATAGATTTTAAATTTGAGTCCATATATCACTTAATTTATTTTTTTGAGAAAAAAAGAGAGATTGATGTCTTTATCCTTAAATAAGTGAGAGGCATTGCTGCTCTCATCTGCTCATCAACCTAAATAGATAAAGTAGTGAGGTGGAAGAAAGTGTATGTTTCACCAAACAACAAGGACAAAGGTCAACTTTAAACAGTGATGTCTTGTCTTCCCCCCATTAACTTGATCTTTTATTCTCTGACCTTTCCTTTTTCCTTTTGACAAGCGACTGGTGACCTTCTTGGGAGGTTGTTGCAATATTATTTTCATGTCCATCTACAGTGACATGGAATATAGATCGATTGGGATATGGCCTCTATTTTTTATAAGGAACATTTTAGATTTGCATCAAGGATTGGGTCTGTGATCGAAGACTTTTATCTTTTGTTTAGTTACTTGCCCTGCTTCTCATTCTTTTGGCAAGGGAGGGAGGATGTAATTCCAATCATTAGTCGAATCAGTGGGTCAATTCGATTGAATTATAAATTTAATTTTTTATATTAAAAAATAATAATATATTTTGTTAAAAGTATAAAACTTATTCATAATATTATAAAATATTTTTTATATAATAAAAGAAAATGATAAGATCGTCGTAGCTTAATGTGCATGCAAGTTTTGCTCTATTTTATTCTTATAATATATATTACTCAAATGCTCAGTTGAAGTATTTTTTATAATAAATAAAGAGTTAAAAAGTATTTTAGTTATTTTCAAACTTTTTTTTCAAGAAAACAAAATAGATTATAAAGTTATACACGTGCAACTATTTCTCTTCAATCAAATAAGTTTAAAACTGACACTCTCATATGAAATAAGGAGTAAGAGAACTAAAAAGATAAAATTATATGAAAATAATTTCTTGTGAACTTACGCTAGTGATATTTGATAGCCAATTAATCGAGTAATTAGCCTCCTTATTTGTATATGATGCATACAATAGATTAGAGATAGTTGAAGGAGTCTCCTTGTTTTGTATCAAGAATTGGGCATCTACTTCAATGTGAATTTTCTTCATCCCATATCTCTAGCAGTCATGAAACTTTGACAAACCGCAACAGCTGTATTATGCATGATAGTTCACCCATTGCTAGCAAACACAATAAAGTCATCGCTATATGTTAGAAGGAACCCAATTTCACCACTTTATAATTGGTTGCTAGCTAGCAAACTCAGTAGATTTTTATGTATAACGACAAACAAATCTTTGGAAATTAAGAATTTTATTTTATATTCTTATGCTACGATAGGGAATATATAGTGTATTTTATTATCTTCACATCCTAATAAATTTTTACTCTGAGTCCTTATAGAAATTGATCTATCCTTGAGACATTAGTGCTAATCATATGGGTGAAAATCAAGATAACTCCTCAAACTTTTTATTGTAATCTATCACTTATTGGCATTCTTATTTAAGGTTAATAAATTCTGTCATTTTGGTTGATCGGTAGGTTGTACTGAAATACTTTCGGTAAAAGATCTCACTGAAATAATTGGTTGTTGTGGAGTCAATTGACTGATTGGGCAATAGACCGTAAGAGAGGACGATGTGCCGAAGAATCGGACGAAGCGTCGAGGGACCAATGATATGTTGGACAATATGATTAATGCTTAGTATTAATTGTCTAAATCGAAGTGTATTTTTACATTTGCAGGATTAACTACAATAGCAAAGTATAAAGTAAAATGAAGTTCCAGAGTCAAAGATGTGATTTCGTTGGGAGTTAGAGAGTTCATCGGAAGTCCAGACGTTCGTCGGAAGTTCTGCAGGAACCAGTCGAGAAGTCCTGGAGATTGCCAAAGAAGCTCATCAGAACTCGCCAAGAAAATTATTGTGTAGTCCAGGAGCTTGAATCTTTTCTAAGCCATTCATTCAACATCTATAATCCCCCTTCTGGTACAATCTCATTCATTCAGGATAACTCCTCAAACTTTTTATTATAATCTATGAGGTGAAAATCCTCGTTCATTCCGGATAACTCCTAAAACTTTTTATTGTAATCTATCACCGATTGACATTCTTATTTAAGGTTAATAAATTCTTCCATTTTGGTTGATCGGTAGGTTATACTGAAATACTTTCGGTAAAAGATCTCATTGAATCTTTTCTAAGCCATTCATTTAGCATCTACAGTCCCCATTCATTCAGCATCTATCACTGCCCAGATTAGCGGTACCACCACCTGTAACCTCTCGGATGCTATGTTTGGGCAGTACTACCGTCTGACACTATCTCGGAGATTGTGTCACCTCTTAGGTCACTGTTTGGGTCTTTCATTGGGCCCAACACAGTCCTTACATGGGCCCAACTGGCCCCTAATTGGGTTGACCCAAATCTAAACCTAATTACGTACTAACTATGATTCCTAAGACATATTCTAAGTTAAACAAGTCCGTAAGTCTAGTTTCTTCCGGCGAATTTCCGATGATCTCTCGGCAATGTTCCAGCGGACTCCCGACAAGCTCCTGGACTTCATGATGATCTTCTTGGCGAGTTCCGATGAGCTTCTTTGGTAAGCTCCTGGACTTCTCGCCTGGTACCTGTAGAACTTCCGACAAACTCTTGAACTCACAACAAAATCGCGCCCTTGACTCCAATACTTCATTTTACTTTATGCCTTGCTATTGTAGTTAATCCTGCACATGTAAAAACATACTTCGATCTAGACAATTAATACTAAGCATTAATCATGTTGTCCAGTATGTCATTGGTCCCTCGACACTTCGTCCGATTTTTCGGCGCATCGTCCTCTCTTGCGACCTATTGCTCAATCGGTCAATTGACTCTACAACAACCAATAAATTCAGCTTCCATCCGTTTAACAACCCATTATTTTGTAGTTGAAATGTTCAAAAATATTTAAATACTTTAGATCATATCATCTAAAATTTACAAAGAGAAATGGCTTGGCAATGTCTCCAAATACTCTCATTTTTAATATATATATATATATATATATATATGATAACTCAATATGAAAACATATAAAGAAGTTGGATCTAAGTGTTCCTAACATAACTTCTTAAGTAAAGCGTGTCCTAGTGGTTAGTGCTATACATTCGGCTTGCAAGTGGTAATTAGAGGCAATAAAATGAAGTTAATACCTATATTAACATCAACTTTGGATCCGTCACAATAAAGTAAAATAATCATTCTCCTAGGTTTTAGGGAGGGATGGGATGAGATGAAAGGAGGAACTCTCACTGGCCAACATAATACTTTCATTGGTCAAGAAGGCTAAGGGGTATAGAAGATTCGGTGGCTGCATGATCATTCTTATTTTTCTAAAGAAGCAATCAATAGGTTACGGGACTGATATTAAAGAAGTTGTCAAAGTGACATCCACCACTTCACCCTCTATTAACTACCCAATCATTGCAGGATAATTTGATTTGAAGAAACCCCATAAAATTATGAGAATATATACAGATTGATATCTACTTCTTCGCCTTCTTGGCGGTCGGTTTCTTGACCGCCGAGTTAACGGCCTTCGGCGCCTTCGCGTTGCCGGGCTTCGTTGAAGCCGCCGCCACCCTCCCGGGGGCATGCTTCGCAGCGGCCTTTGCGGGCCGTGCCGCCGACTTGAGATTCGGCTTCGCGGGGGACTTGCGCTTCGCCGCCACCTTAGGCTTCACGGCGGCCGTCTTCGCCTTGGGCTTGGCGACGACGGCAGGCTTCGATTTAGACTTGGGTTTGGCCGGAGCGATGACCGGCTTCTTTGGGGCGGCCGCGGGCCTGGTCTTCATCGGAGCGGACACGGTTGAGAGCTTGTAGGACCCCTTCACCTTGGTGAGCTTCCCGGCAGCGGCGAGCCTCTTGAGTTGGAGGAGGACCATCTTGCGGAAGTTGGACGGGAGGTGTGCCTTGTGCTTGTCCTCGATGAACTTCCCGATTGCGTGCAGGCTCGATCCGCTCCTCTCCTTGAGGACCGAAATGGCTTCCTTGATCATCTAAAGGGCCACAAGATAACAAGATCTCAGATCCACGGAAACCAGCAGGTCGACGAGAATTAGTGCAGGAAACGGATGGGATTCTCACCTCAGCATAGGGAGGGTGCGCGGCAGGCTTCTTGGCTTTAGGCGCTGTGGTGATTTTCACCTTCTTCGTCTTCGCTGGTTTGGCACCCGCCTGAGCGGAGTCGACGACGGGCTTCTCGGACGCCATCGCTAGGGTTTCGCGAACTCGACGAGGTGAAAATAGAGCGGAGAAAGGGTCTGCAACGAGATGAGAAGCGGCGGACGGGGAGTGCGTTTAAATAGCGGAAAGAAGAGGGAGAATGCTGAAAGCTGATTGGTCCGCGGATGCCACACGCGGATTGTTAGCGCTCCTCCATTCAAATTTGGACCCTTAGATCGTCGACCATCGACGGTCCAAATGGCTGAGACTTCGACGCAAGCGTAAAGCTCAATAGTTTGGAGCGGCAAGTCGTGAGGAAGTGGTGAGTGCTTCTTCCCTCACTTTGAATGAGTATAACTTGAGCTGTGATTTCTTGATTGTAACAACGTTTAGATCGTCTTGTAGTTATGAAAAGTAGCTTTCCATTGAGTATAATCTTGTGTTAATCCATTAAGTGGCCACAAAGAATTTTTACTCTGGAGATGCGAAGGTTCGGAGGAAGGTTGCAACTTATTAGCACAAAAATTTGAAGTGATTATTTAGTCATTAACTGTAGACCGCTGTGTCTGCTAAGGCGGAATTGTGTAGATGTAATCATTTAAATGAAAATTTTTATGGTTTATACTTTAATGCGCTCTAATAAATAATTACCATATCCAACACCAAACATACAAATTGTCATAATTAACTTGCTATTGTTGCTATTACATAATGACTGATCGAAAAAGCAATGACAATATTTACAATCACCATGACATTGTATGGCAGGCATATCAGGGTGAGATCAAGTTCTAAACAAAAAGACCTCAATTACATTAAAATTTGCATACAGCAAACAACAACAGTTGTTAATAGTCGTGTTGTTCTTGTATCAATGATCTAGAGAAATTAAGCAGTTCTCACAAAAATGGGGCAACTTCTTAATGTACCTGAGAAGGAACCTGGGCCGCGCACATACTTCTTTCATAGATTCAACCAATGTTTACTGCCAAGAAACTTTGCAAAAGGCCTCTGCTCTCTTTTGCAGGTCTGTTCCAAAAGATTGCAACAGTTCTCTCAGGGATTCAATCTCAACTGTTTTCATCAAAAGGAACATCATGGGAATTTGAAGTTTAATATGGTGCTTCTAGGGATTCAGTGACACTTTGGTTCCATGTGTCAGAAGCCAAATGAAATAGAGGTCAATCCAAATTTGCTTTACCATGGCAGACGACGTCAAGAGACATGTAAGTAGATTGTAGATAGGCATGTTGATTAAAAGCCCCATATTTGTTTAAACTGAAGATAGCTTTGCTTCAATAGCTTCCTTAAGTTTAGTTCCAAGTGCATAGGCTAGTGGAGGTGGCACAGCATTTCCAATTTGCCTATGCTTGTTCTGTATGTTACCAGAAAAGCGATAGCTATCCGGAAACCCCTGCATGCATGAAATTGATGGGCATGGTCAAACCAACATCAATGGTCAGACAAACACCTTAAAGATGCTAATTCTTTGATGTGCTGATCTTATTGTAGCAACAGAGTTCTTTGGGTAACTTAAAATGGGAATATTGTCTAACAACTTAAATGGTGAATTGCATATCTGAAGAAAATGAGAATATTGTCTAACAGCTTAAATGGAAGAAGAATTATGTACTATATTAAGTCCAACGAAAGGAAATTAGGAGCTTACTTGAGATCTTGCACACTCACGGACTGTAAGAATCCTATCTTGTTCAGGGTGAAAGCACATGCCCACCTTACCCATAGGTTGGGGATCTGTGATGGAAGTAGGGAAGTTTCCATCCCAATCCAGCCTTCCATATAGTCCCTTCCACTGATTGTGCCTTTTTGCTGTGTTTGGCAGGCACCAAGGTATCAGATCCACCATTTGTCCAGTTGACAATTTGACCTTATTCATGATAAAATACTGATCAGATATATACACATAACTAGCATAGTAAGTAATAAACAAAATAACTTACCAAAAAAAAAAAAAAAAAGTAATAAACAAAATACAAAAATAGGTTTACCTTTTCATCTGGCAGGTCACGCCAGTCTGCACCTGGACGCTTTGGTATACGTTGGCATCTAATCAAGTTCAATTCATTCATCTCTTTTGATATATGGTCATTCAAGGACAACATGCTTCCTCTGATTTTCTTTTGAAACCATGACATGGGCTCGCTTCCGTACTAGAAGAACACCAAAGGATATTACTATCGCAACAACCTCAGAAAAAATGAGAAAAAAATTTAAAAGATTATATCCATAAATAACACAAAAGGTTAGAGGCCAAAAAATTACATTAATGGTAGATTTGGAAGCCCCATTCTCAACTGGAGGAAGATCCCCAATTGTGTCCCTTACAGTAATTGAACGGAATGGAGCTCCTCCAGCAGTGCTCCGAACAGCAGCATACTGCACATTCATGGGCATCGATATTTTCAGTTCCGGTCCAGCAAATACATGCATAGGTTCTGGCCATTCTGGAAGAATCTCTTCTGGGGAAGCAGCCCAAATAAATGCCCTTTTTCTTGATTGCGAGACACCATAGGCTCCAGCTTCCAGAATTCCGAACCTTACCTAAAGAAGCACAGCGGCAAAGAATACAAAAGCCAGCAGTAGATTTTGAAACATCAGTTCGGATCAAAATAAGGAAACCACGTCAACATTCAAGAATTAAGAATATGAAATTAATCTTTTGTAGGTAATAGTTACCAAGATAACAAGAAAAAGACTTGTACCTGATAACCCATTGCTAGAAGGGAAGCAAGAGTCAGTCTGAATGTCTGCCCTTTATTGAAAGACACAAAATTCCTCACATTCTCCAAAAGAAAAAACTTTGGCCTGAAATATTCAGCAAATGATAGGAAGGCCAAAATCATTTCACATTGAACTTTACTCCAAGTGCTTTGGTTAAATCTGTTCATCCCAGAGAATCCCTGAAAAGAAAAGGAAAATTAACTTTACATTATCAACCCAATCATGGTAGTGAGAGCATCATCTTCCCAGAGCTAAAACAAGATGGTTGTCAATAAATTCAGAAAATTTAGACCTGACATGGAGGCCCTCCATTGATGAAATCTACTTCACCCGGCACTGGCAGATTCTTAAGCTTCTCCTCATCAAATGCAGCAGCTAATTCAGCAGCTTCAGATGTTGAGATGCATTCATCTGCATCCCCACACTTCTCCATAATAGCCCTGCATGACCATTGATGGACCATTTATTAACCTTTCGCAAATTACAGAGGCACAGAGTTGTTAGACAGCAAAAGCTTGCCTGAGAATAACATTGCAATTATCTACAAACATCAAGGTTTCCAGATGATTTTCACTAAATGCTTCACCAGCAGGCTGTTCATATTCAATTGCCCACTTTGTATATGAAACACCTGCAAATTTAAATATAATTTGATAATTTGTTTCATATATTCCTTGCTTTCTGAACTTGACTGAAAGGCTTACCAGATTGCTGCAATCCTTCTGACAAGCCACCACAACCAGCAAAAATGTCGAGAGTTGCCAAACGGTTTTCACAAGGTTCATCCTTCCGTTTGTCAGAAAAATTCTGCTGATTGTCTTCACACTTCTCCTTACCCTTTTTCTTTCTAGAAGTATATGGATCTGCCTTTCTTGCCAATGATGTTAGCTTTGTCTTGGCAGGTAACTGATTGCAGAACACATTCAGTCAACTAGAGAAGGATGAGTGAAAATAAGGTATGAAGGAAATATATCAAGATGGAAGAAAACATGCTACCTGTTTGAGTGTTCCTTTAACAGGATCATAAGAATATTCACAAAAGAATACATGATCAAGGACCACAGGAAGTTCCAAGTTTGGTAGGTCGATCTTTTTTCTCACTTCACATTTTCCTTTGATCATTTCCACAGGAACAGTGAGTATCTCCTCACTGTAATAAACCTGAATTCGCCACCCATGAGAAATACATTGGCAAAATAAGCTTTGTCAAGATGAAAATCAGCTGCTAATATATATAGCTCCTCGACATGCTATATTAATTTGTGCAAACGAGCATATCTAAAAAAAATAAACTAATTATAGGTTAACCCCTGTAATTAACTACCTTTAGTATCTCAAAACCCTATACTTTCAAAAGTTATATTGGGATCCCTATAATTACAAAAGTAAAACATGTTACTTTATTTCTCCACATGTCGTCGACTTTGCTGACAGAAATATTGCACGTGTTCAGCAATAAACCAAAGTGAGGCAAAGTCAACATATACTCAGTAGTAAATCATATGGTATTTTTGTCAGTAAAGTCAATAACATAAAATAAAAAAATAAGATTAAATATTTTACTTTCATAAGTATATAGATCCTAATATAACTTTTGAAAGTATAAGAACCGAGATGCTAAAAGTAGCTAATTACATGAGATAATATATAATTAGCCCAAAAAAAGTAGACTTCATAGTTCTTCTAACATGTGTAGTGCTTGTATTTGCCATCAATACTAGTTGGGTATCTCCTAACATGTATCAAATGCTTCAGCAAATACACCAAAAAAAAAAATAGACTTTATACTTCTTCCAACACCTGTGTAGTGCTTGTATTAGGCATCAATACTAGTTGTGCTACTCCCAACACAACCAGTTGCGACAGCAAATACACATATATGTACCCTATCATGAGGCAATAGAAGATTTTTCAAGCGCTAGAAATGTGCTTGAAATTTGGACCTTTAACAGTAATGAAAATAAAGGCCAATGTTTTTGTGTTAGAAGAACTACTTTTCTGAAATTAATAATTGTGATGTGTCATAAATAGCACATTAGTATCAACATAAACAATCCATGTTAAACAAAATACTTCCTCATGGATAAAGATGTAACAATGTAAAAGAAAATATATTCATTAATCATCATGTCATTTCCATGTTACTGTCCTTTCTTTCAAGATTACTGAATTTGGCACATCTATATTATGCTGTCCATATCACCTGTCCATGCATTGCATAATTTTATTAAAAAAATAAGATTATCATGGATAGACTTACTTCTCTAATATCAGAACTGTAGGCTTTTGATGATGAAACATCTTCTGGTCTGTAAAATCTTCTCACTTTCACCTTTGTTGATTCTGTAGTAGGCTTCTTGGACCCTGTAGGAGCCTGAATTTCCAGAATTTGACATACTACATAGGCTTTTAGTCCTACATTTCTACCAGCCTTAAAAGTCCCATGATCCTCCTCCTTTCCCTCAGCAAAAAACTGAGGTTGGACATACATAAAATCTTGAACACTGTACTCAATCTTCTTATAAACAAAACTGGTCTCAGAACTTAATATGAATTCATCTACCTGCAAAGTCATCTCTTTGCAGGAGTTGCAGAAACCACTTCCAAGGCCCAAACTGCTATAAGGAAGAGCAAAGAAGCCACCTTTCTCGGGGTAATATAAGTTTTTACAATAATATTCCATAGGCAACCCCTTCCTTTTATTCTCCTCTGCTTTCGCCCTATCAATCTTATCAGCATTGGCATACTCTTTTCTGTATTTATGTCCCCAGGACCGCAAACGGATATCCACCACTATAGATTCTTTGACATTTCCTAGTTCAATTTCCATACAGTCATTAGCAAGGAACACCTCTCTCTCATCAGCTGCATTTCCAAGAATGGTTTGAGATCCTCTGTGCATCATTCTTCCATGAACCATTTTAATGCCATCATGTTTCTCAAACATGTACTCCACAAATAATATAGCTGGCACATCTGCCTCGTCAACTTCTGTAGTTACTGCACCACCAACAGCAATAATTTGTCCACGAACAACCGCATTGTGGTAAAGAGCTTCTCCAGAATCCATTTGACCAATCGACTTCCCTTCCCATCGTATTTCCTTGTAACTAGATTTAGAATGACATGAGCGTGAGGATGAATGTGTGATTGGAGCCTTTTCCACCTGAACCAACGTCATCTCCTCATCCACTTCTTCATCATCATTATCCTCCTGCTCCTCTTCAGGAACTATAGATTCACAGGGATCTCCATCATGTGAATCCTCAGGGAAATAATTCAAGTAGTAGTCTCCCCAGATCTTACTGATGAACCTTGTTGTAGTAGCACGCATTGCTTTTCTGTTGGATATAACAGGTCCGATTGCCGCACAAGGGTTCAAGTTTGCTTCCTTTCTCACCACAGATCGTTTCTTCATAATGAGTTTTGTATGACATTTTTGTTCCATCTTGTCTGAAAGTCCAGATACAAAAGCACACTTCCTAATTTTCTCATCCGGATATTCAGCAAACTGTTGCAGAATAATTTGCCCATGCACTACAATGAATCGCTCAACCAATGCCAAATTTGATGATATAAAAGCAGGATGACTTTTGTCAAACACTGACACCTTCTTGATAACATCAACAAAGGAAAGCTTTGATACCCTGGTTTGTTCTTTTAACAAAGTGATTATAGCAATTGCAAGCCTGGCTGTTTTAAGGACTGGTTCATACCAAGGAACATATTGCTGTGTTGGCTTCCCTAACCTGTACCTGTAATTAGACAACAAGTACTGGTAAATTTTTGCTGAGATACAAAAGGCAGCCCGTCATGATACATAAAATTAGCACACATAGCTAATTTCCATTTAATCTACTCTTAATTCAGGAAATTGATTAGCCACAGCAAGAGCAAAATACAATTGAAGATAAGCAATGAGTGTTAAGAAAGCAGGAGTTACCAGGCTACATCTGTTCGGATTGAGATAAAAATCATTGAAGACCCAAACTCAATCATCCACTCCTTAATTGCACTCAGATAGGTTGGAACCCCTTCATTATATGAAGGGTTAGTTGCACTAGAAGAAGATTGACCAAGGCCCTCATCCAAAAAGTACCCACAACCATCATCCTCTCTCATTTGCCCAGACCCAAAAACCGTTACATCAACTTCTGCACAAGGCTTCATTGGCAAGAGCTCCAAAGTGATAAGCCTTGAGTCCGAGTTATACAAAGCCCAGTTGTCAAGGATCCTTCTGGGGAGGTCAGAATATGACATATGGCTCTCACTCTCAAAAAAGATATATTCATCCATTTCATTTGTGGAAGGTCTGTAATATGCAGGCAAGGGATAGTCGTTAGCAATCTCTGCCTCACTTATCTTTACATATATATTCTTTTGAGAATTCATAGCATGACGGCCTCTTTGCTGCTTCATAGCCTTCCAATCCTCTTCTTCCTGCAAAATTGTTGCCAGTTTCTCATCATCATCTTCAGTAGCATCCAATTTTTCTCCTTCGTTAATTTGCAAGTTCCCATTTGGCATTCTTGGAGCCAGCTTGCATGACTCTGATCTACTTCTACACTCATCTCTTAAAGCCATAAGAGCTGGCAGTGTGGCTAGATGAACATCAGTATTGGCTGAAGTCTCATCTAATCCAGTTAGCTGGTTGTACACAAAGTCACCAAGAGAGATTACAAACTCTCTACTACTTAATCCACCAGGAAAATTCTTGGTTCCACTCATAGAACGGATTACTGCAGCAAGCAACTCTTCAAGGCTCAGATTTGGATTTCCACCAACAGATCTGGCTAATTTCCTGTAAACTTCAATGCATGTGCGCGCCTTCTCATAGAAAAGATCATAAAACTTTTTGTAACTGCTTGCAGGTTTCACACACTCATAGTCTGCGTTTTCTGTTGAGACCCAAATAATTGGCGACCCTTCATCATAACCTGAAATTGACCAAGATTCTATCCGCCCAAATCCTTCACATTTTATTCCCCTTTCTTTTTCTTTTTCCATATTATCATCCATGGGCATGATGATAGCTGTGATGAAACAGTCATCTATTTCTGACATTTCAAACGGCTGTGCATTGCCATCAGCATCATGAAAGGTGAAATCAACAAGCCTTCTACATGGTGGAAGATCTTCTGCACCAAGTCTAGTCAGGTCAATGGCAACTTCCTCGTCCTCCTCTATTCGAACTTTCTTGGTTTCAACAAATACGGATTTTTCAGATATCCTGACAGTTTCCTCTTTGAAGTTTGAACATGCCGCAGCTCGCTTTGGCCTCTTGCAAGTGACTTTACCATTTTCAAGGTTGTTATGAGGCTTTTCACTTGCCACCGCTGCTTTAACCATTTTAGCGTCATCTGTTACTTTCCTTTTTGGTGGTCTTCCTTTCCCATTCTTTTTCATTTCTGAAAACAGAAGTAACCCTTTATTTCAAGGGACTCAAAGGATAAAAAGTTAATTTTAAATACCACTTCACAGATACCAACTGTAGAAGTAAAATGATAAATGGAGGGGTGGAAAAAAAATTTACTATTAGTAACCTTGAGAAAATTAGAAGACAACATATATTGTTAACAGAATGAAATGAAATTTAATCAGTATTATACCTCTTGCAAAGAGTGAATCTCAAATAAAGGATATGTAGTAGAAGAATAAAAATGGAACACATTACATGGAATAATCAACAATAGCTGAAACTTCTAACAAAAAAGAATGAAAAGAATTAAGCTTTTGGTGATTAGAAAAATAATCCTAAAAGATAATGTTAAATTAATATTAAACAGCATACTCCTCCAATTAATGTCTGAAAACATTGTTATAAAGAGTATGGAGTATGTAAAGATGTAAAATATACAAGATACTGGTAAGTAGTATTCTGTAAATTTTTTATTTGATTGCATGATAAAGGAAATGCAGGGGCCAGACAGAACAATACTGACATACAGTAGATCCTAAAAGGTGTTAATCAGGGACTATGATAAGTGTAGTAACAAAGAGTACAAGTATGCATCATATCGGCAGTATATCATGCATGAAAACCCACTGTGTCTGTTTGTTGCTTTTCTTTCAGATAAAATAGAATGTCTGATTGCATTACAAAGTGGGATGCTTAGAGAGTAGATCTTAAACAGGAAGGCCGCCCTTTTGTGTCCCAGGTGACGAGGGTTTAATTTATGAAAGAAAAAAAAATCTATTCTTAGACATAGGCTGGGTACATTTACTCTTCCCAGACCCCACATCGACAAGAACCTCATGTACTAGATTCACCTCCTCTTTTAGTGGGATGCTTAGCTAACTTTAAAAGAACCATGCCCACAGTTGAGAACTGTTTTTCACTTAAGTTGTATGTCCATCCACTCCATTAGTCATTGTTTAAAATTCAAAACTTCATGAGAGAACAAAAAGTTCTGATAGAATGGATCCAATTCCAATGTACCCATGTGCAAAAGATTAAATATGCCAAACTGATTTTGAGATCTTTAAATACTGGGATGCACCCAATTCCCAATCTTTCCTTGGAGAAGAAGGTTAAATTGGACTTGAATAGAAATGATAGGAACGTAGTATGATCTATAAAGTTGTGGGCAAAAAAAATAGCACCAACACCACATTTGAAGCGAGAACTTGCTTGGTTCATGTTTTATGAACCAAATTCTGGAAATTGTGGCTGTATGCAGTTTAATTAGCCCAACATGGCTTTAATCTGGAGTTTAATGACACATGGAGCATCCAAAGAAACAACTTATGGTCCAATGCATTACAAGATTTTCATATTTTGATCCATGAATACAGAAGCCAGATGGATTTTAGAGGAAGCAGCATTTTGTTTTTGCTGAAGTTCTAAACTTGCATGCACAGCAGATGAGATAATAATTTGAGTTTGGCCACTCATGGTCTCAAACATATACAATGAAATTACAATCCTAGCAAATGCAAATCATGCAATTTACTGGCATATGTAATGATCTTGGCTTATTGTAATCCTTTGAATGACAACAAAGTTTATTTGGTAGGATAAGCTAATAAGCAATCATGCTTTAAGCTAGATATGGATGTCAGTAATGACATAAGCAAAAAATTCAGGAACAAAGGTCAAAAAAGGTCACATGATTGGAAACGAGTAACAAATTAGATAAAAAGCAGTAAACTAAGAATAAAAAAAATATGAAATTCATATAAATCCCATGTTTCACACCTTTTACTTTGTTTTTTTTTTTTTCCTTGCATTCAAAGTTATACCAACTTTTAATAAACAACAGCATGGACTCAATAGAGCCATTAGCTCTATTGAGGGCATAGCATTGTCGTATGCAGAATGTATGGGGCAAACTATTTGATGACATGGCAACAGATATACAGTAAACAGAAGATGAAATCTAAAGCAACCAAATGCAATTCATTTGGACTAAACAAGTCACTGTCACAAAATAGTTACGAACAAAGGATCTTAATAGCATTTTTGTACTAACACAAATAATAATATATCAAGATGTCCATGCTTTCAACATGAAGACCTATAAAAAGTTAAACCATCTACAGCCTAGAATTTTCATTTGGAAATTCATCACATTAATGCACATAGAAAACTTAGAACAAAAAATATTTCAGACACGAACCTGTGGAATCTAAGCCTATCAGTTCCCTTGCCATAACCCAGATGTTCAGTTGCTTTTTTCAAAACCCTCAATCTGAAAACATAAACAAGAGAAGAAAGTACATTAGATATAAGGAATAAAAGAACAAAAAGTGCACATCCTAAAGCTGCCTTTTCTCAACATACCCCAGTATAGAAGAGATAAGTTTCAGAAACATAGCTCAGAATTTTTTTTTTAATTCCAGGTGTATGTTTTATGCACAATGAATAAATGTATAGATGGTGTTTTTGTTAAATATATAACAAAGAGGGTGGGGTCCTTCAGATATTTGATACATGATTTACTTGATATGTGAAAAACTTTCGCAAAATCCAATGCAGATTTAAATAACATGTACAGTGAAAATCATCCAATGAGAAGGCATCAATTGCTTGAAGCCATGAGGAAATTGCAAATATACAAAAGCTAGATATAACTTCTATTAGCAAAATAACAAATTGCAAAAGCTTTAATATGCATGTGAGACATTTATGAAATCGTTTCAGTGAGACATTTGAAAAAACCATGGCATGAATACAACAGACAGTAAACATTATGAGTAATTATTTGCTTCCAGGCAAAAAGGCTATCCTAAATATTAAATTGTGACCAGTCTAGATAAAACCAATAAATCAACGAATTTACTAGGATGGATTACTTTGGTAAACTACAAAGTTAACACTAAGATAATTTAAACTTATGATTATATTTTTAAGATTATATGTTTTTCCAAGCTGAAACTAAGCTTATAAGCTAACAAGGAAAAAATCCAAAGGTAAACAAACTTATAGTTGACATGAGAGATAACATTTTTCAAACTGTATATGTTAGCTTTCCAATGGATTACTGGCTCCAAGAAGTTAATCGTAAAACCCTTTTACCGGGCACATAACTTTCCCGATCAATGTTAGCATACACAACCAACATTCACGAAGCTTTCGCAGAAACACAAAGGGAAGGCCAACTATTAAACAACACACTGCCATCTTTTCTTGTTGTGTTTTAACCATGATCTTATGGTAAAGACGAAACTAAAGCCACCGCATGGTCTTTTATATGTTCTTATACAATAAACACATCTTTTTTTTGGGCCGAACCGACAAAAAAAAAGATTATCAAACCCTAAAAACCTCTCCGAGAGGAACCCTAATTAGCTCTCGCACACGATAACAAAATCCCAGATACAGGCGTAGCTCAGCTTGGAGACGAATGCGAAATCAGATCTAATTAGAGAGAGAACAACTCACACTGGGAGGATGAAACGAGGCTACGAGCTCCAGGATCGGACCGATCGGACAGGAATTGATGGAAGAGGCAAAAAAAAGGGAGGCTTATAAAGAGTAGTGAGAGTGGCGGGGAGGGGAAAGGGAGCGAATCGTGTTTGCGCGGGAGGAGTAAATTTCGAAACGACGAGGAAACAAGAGACAGAGAAAGAGAGAGAGAGAGAGAGAGAGAGAGAGAGAGGAACCCGGAAATGTGGTGGTGAGCTGGTGGTTTCCTCCAAGACTAAGGTGGTGTTGGGAACTCCGACTTTTACCACACCGGGCAAATGTGTTTTTAGTGTAGAGGTAAGAATAATGAGTGGGACGGTGAGGTTACCGGGAAAATTGCTGATGGAATTATTGGAGGGATAAATTCTATCAAATTCAATGGACACCTTCTTTCGATGGATGGGTTAAATTGAATTACAATGATTCTATACGAGAGGATCGAGTTAGAATATTATTTTGCTCTTCATAATCATTTGGATAATTTAGTGTTATTGATGGTTTGTAGAAGGTGGCAATGGATGGATCCCCAAATGTTCATATTGAATCAAATTCTTTTAATATTATTAGCAAAGGAGACAAGCTGCTATCCCTCGCTATACATAGTTTTATCCAAGGTAATTGGGTCCTTTTTCTAATTTTATAAATATGTATATATATAATGTGTATCTATATATAAACATATATATGCATATGCATACATATATTCATATATATATACATATATATTCTCGCACATTTACAATTGGCTATCTTAATTTAAAAAAGAATAATATACATGCTTTAAAGTTTTTTTTGTGCATCAACAATTAAGTAATAAAAGTTTTCTATTTTTGTTAAAAAAAAGAATAGAAGTATACATTTAATGTTTGACGATATCACTCGTAAAACCAAGTCAATATATATCATATTGAAACATCATATTTAATATCATTTATTATCGACTTAGTTTTGTCTCATTTTTTTTTGACACACTCGTATAAGAATAGTTTTATTATAATCTTATGATTATCGCCCCACATATAAATTAAAAATTGTACAAGATAATAGAACAAAATACCGCAAGACAAAGATGAATAACTTATACCAAAATTTATCACAAAAGTGAGAAATTATCTTTCAATAGATAATTCTATGTTGCCCACTTGACAACCAATATCGATCACCAAGGACAACTTAACAATCTAATTAAGTAGATCATGCATTGACAATTAAACATATATATTATCAATTGACCTCAACATTTTTGGTTTGTACGAAGTCTTCAATCTCATGAACAATCTATAGCTAGATTATTCAAACAATAAAACCAAACTACAATTTGATCAAGGTCCATCAGGTCAATAACTCAAAGAAAAGTCGAAAAGTTTAAGCAACGCAAAGATAAATTTCAAGTTCACATATTTGAAGATGATTGCAACTCATTAATGAGAAAGTCACACGATTTCCATTTAACGAAAGCTTTCCGTATTCCATGGTTTTCTGCAACACTAGCATTAGTCAGCAAACTAGTGAAACACCCAATTTCCAGAACCCTGCAACCAGAGATTGAATCGATGAGAGCATCAGCAGCAGCCTCGTTGATCTTAAAGTGGTATTAAAGAAATTCTTTAAAAAATATATAATGAACATTTTTTAAGTAAATTTCACAAGGATGTCTGGTTATGAAACTAATAACACAATCTCACCGATTTAACACATTGACTTGTTTAAATATGATTAGTTGTATAATGAACCGAGCTTGATAAAATAAAATAAATTTGAAATATTATTCATGAAGAAACTTATAAAGGATAGCTAAATCTAAAATGATCTCATCTATGATTGAGAAAAGCTCAAGGGAGCTTATTTAAGTTCAAACTTCAAACCATAAGGAGGTTCACAAGCATTTCATGTAAAGGCTGTCTTCACAATTATATGCTTCAAGTTAATGTTACCACACTGGCTAATCTAGATTCATTCATCTCTTAGAGATAAAGATTATCTATATCGACTAATAAGCAAGAATTATTTTTAATCAGTATAATAAACAATTGGATGTACCAGGTAGATTGTTTTTTTCTTTATGTGTGTTTTTTGAGCTTATTTGGACCAATGATGCATTTGCTAGGCAATAATAAAACTTAGTTCATTGATTGAACAGCTCGAAAACTCATCTTTGAGCTCAAAAGAAGATACACAAAGTTAACTCACTCATTTTAAGATCCTACTAGAGTGCTTCTATCGTAAATACTGCTGAATTCAAAAGCAATATAATTTGGCAATAAACTTTTACTTTTAAATTTTGCTAGGAAGAGATGATAACTAAACACCTTAATCATGCATATCTGGTAGATGGTTACCTATGGAATCAAGCTCCAATAAGGCCTTTGTAACGGGCATAAACTAGAACAACAACAAGTATAAGTCCAGATAATAGTCCTCCAATACCAACCACCTGTTTGACGACGAGAAAAATATTTGTAAGAGTTCAAAAGGTTCATATATCAGTTAGTAAGATTGTATATGCTAGTCAAAGATGCCTACCCAACTGAAGACGTATCCATGGTTGTCATTCCATGAATATGGGATGTTCATGCCAAAAATCCCACCCACCAATGAATAGAATGTTAAACTAACAGTGCAAGCACTTAAAAATAGTTCTAACTGCAGAACAAATAAGCAAGGTAATAATAAGTTAGAAGAAGATACAAACAAAGTAGCAAGGTAAATAACACATGATTAAACAAGCCAAAAAACGAATTCTTAAGAGAAAATGAAAACTGTGTTTAGTCAGGCCAGAAAAATTCAATAACCCGAAGATATCAAAAGAAGCTATAACCTGGATCAGCTGATTCCGATGGTTGTCAAGCTGCAAGAGTTAAAACTCGAAATCAGAAGTTATAGGAAATAAAGAAAAACCAAAGTATAGTACTTTGGGTTCATGAGATGTTCTATAAATCTGTAAGCTACCTGAAAATTGATATAGTCCTCTGTGTCATCAACATATTCACGTAGCTACATGAAAAAAATAGAAGAAAATATCAGAAACATAAAAAAGATTCTTAAGAAAAAGCTAAGAGACAATAACAACAAATGACAAATTCTTTTCATTTAAACACCAGATTTGAGACAAAACTGAGGAAATCTGAAAAATCCCTTGTAATGTAGCAAAAAGAAACAGATACTTCAGTTCTTTTTGGTTAAAACATGGAGCCACTTTTAAAGGATCAACTGTGAAAGGTGATTCTTAAAAGAATAATAAATATTCGATATAAAGTAATGAAAATACAATATTTGGCTTATGTTTAAGAATATAATTCCTTATTAGTTCTTCACCATTTTAGGCTAGTTGAAACTTGAATACACACCATATATAGGAACAGAGTAGAATATAAGGAGACATCTTTAATCTGTATCCCTATAAATTTTAAAGGATGTTTTTATTAAAACAAATTATTTTATCATAAATTTCAGGGTGTCAGCCCATGAGGCTTCCACCAAAGGAAGGTGATACAAGGGTGAGAGCAAGTAGATGTAACTCTGAGAAATGTACATATTGCAAATATAACTTCCTAAAAATACACATGAAGTTTCAATCTGTAAATATAAGAAATTTCTGCAGGCACAACCATGCATTTTGTACTCACTCAAGTTCAACTTCAATATGATGGCATCCAGGAAGACCCTAATATATAAGGAACCTCAAATATGCTTTGTATTTTGGACATATAAAGTAAATTAGCTTCATGATTCATAAGGAATATCCAAGGAATGAAAATCTAGTTGAAGAATATAAATCATCCCACTTCAACTTGGAATAAATCTAACATAATTCATCCCCATCGTAGAATGATAGTTTGCAGATATTAGTCAGAATGATATAAACACATCAAGGAAGAAAAGTAATAATAGAGGAAATCATAATATCAAATCCAATTTCCATGAGTCAGTTTAGTCATACAAGACTCTACTGCAAACTTTACCAATATATCTGCCTAAATTTTACACACTTACACACACAAGTGCATACTTCCTTGCAGAGAGAGAATCTATAGTTCATTCTGAATTTATATTCCACATTTGAAGAAATCCTTACCGTGTTCAATCTGTTCAAAGAGCCATCAATCTGTATAAAATATGCCTGCAGCAATAGATGATTGCACATTTTAAATTTGTGTCAGTGGAGAGGCTTGATTTTTCAAAAATGCATATAAAAACAGGTGTGATAGAACTTTTATTATAACCTCCAGTAACATCTCTAGTTCTTCCACATTATACTCGTTCCCATGAAGTGTTGCTACACTCGTCCTGCTTACTCTAGATGTTTTTGAAACCAAAACTGGTGAGTTGGGTGCTAAGTCAGAAACAGCCGAGTCAACCAAACATGGAGATTCTGTGGCCATCTTTCTTGATAGGTAAAGATCAGCCATGTCATTGTCATCATCCAACAGCCGTTCAAGTTCATCTCTTACCTGCAAGTAATCAATGAACAATTGAAACAAGAAATAATAATAAGTTAAAAGATAAATTGTTAAAATAGTTTCATGCAATTTGTACCTTCCACTTGGAGCCTTGCCTGTCATTATGCTTGTTATTTAAATAAAGAAATGGAAGAAAACCACAGCACTAACTGATTTAAAAAATATATATATATCTGTCATGCCAGTTGCTCTAATAATAGATGTATAGATAAGACAGTCCCGTGTTGATGGAAGCAGCATTTTTTGTCACTATGGTTTTCTAATATTATATCTATACAAAAGAAAAGGCAACAACAAGAGTTATTTAAAGTTATAAAAGTTATACAAAGTTCAGCTTGAGGACAATGTCAGGTAGATCATGATGGCACAAGAGAACATACTGATTTTCTTAGTTCTAGCACTTGCATTGATTTCGAGTTGAGACCAAAATGAACAACAAAATATGACTTATTACATCTTGACCAACATATAGATTTTTATTTTACCATCTGATGGATATAATTGGCATGGGCTTCTGGATTTAGATTCAGGAGATCTTGTGGACATGTTCTAAACAGTCAATTGCATGCATAGTGACATGGCAATTATAACTAGGAAAAGCTTCGTTTAAGTTCAAACTGTGGCAGTACTAATGCCATAATAATGCATTAGCTGCAATTTGAGGAGATAGACACTAGATTATAAGTATTGAAAAGTCAGTTTATGATACAGCATTGTAACATCAACAAGAAATTCAAGAAAAAGTTGCTCTTAATGTTCATATTTTGTTCAAAAAGGAAAGAAACATGATTCAAACAATTAAATATATTATCTCAAGGAAAAATAAAACTTTGGACTGCAAAATGAGAACTATGTACTGTATCCTGGTGATGCACAATAAGTAAACATAACCACAAAGTATCAAGAGATGCATGTCATAAAGAACATTAAAAAGTGATGTTCTTAGTGAACCAAAACGTGGAACTGCATGGATAAAAGGAGGTGATATATGCACCTTCTGGACACGAGCAATCAACCTTGTCATAGCACTCTTCAGCTTGCGGACCCTATCTAAATTGCGGCTACATATCTGTATGGGGTGTTTATAGATCATTTCACAAAAGACAGGGTCAAAGCAACATATAAAAAACTAATACAGAAACAAAAAGTGATGCTTGTTATTATTTCTAAGAATATGTGATAATTATGAAAAGAAGCACATTATCATATCAATAATGATGAACTCCAAAACTTATATTTTTGTTCTTAAATTATATAATTTGGTAAGATCAGTCCATTCAAGGATGCTGTAAACAAAGTATAAAGGAAATAAAGATGAGGAAAATAAAAAATGATGAGTACAACTAAGCAGAATTGTATTCAGATCATATAGAAAAAAAAGGAAAACAACCTATTTAGAGGGCAGTGTGGTTGAAATAAATGGCCAGAAAAGTTTCTCGTTCAAAAACAAATCAAAATTTGAAATTGAGTCCCTATAATTAAGTCTAACCAAGTTGTTTAAAGTACATCTTGTCTTAATTATATTTGGTGCAATTGTTTAGGTAAGTAGTCAAATTAATTAGCATGAATCATTTTCTTCAGTTGAATCAATTTGAATTTATCAAATCAGGTTTAGGATATTTAGAGAATATTTTTAAGTTAAATAAGTGGCTAGGTACTGTTTACTTTGTCTATGCAGTACTAGTTTTAATTCTACAAATCAAAAATATTTGCTGTGGTGGCACTTTAAGTAATCCAGTTACGATCCTTTCCTTAAAAAAAAAAAACTAGTCACCAGCTCAAGTGTTATTTTTTACCCACATAATCTATTTAAGAAGTGGAGGAATTAGTTGGACCCAGAACCTGCTAAACTTTATTAATAAGCTTACTGAGATGAAGGCAGCATCAAATACTAATCACAATAGTACAAAGAAGCAACATTGGCTAAGACTCATAAAATCCTAGTTGCTCCATGTTGATGTGAATGTTGGAAAAACAGGGAGGGTGAAAAGAAATTTAACAAAAAAAGGAAGGGAAAGCTGTAAAACAATTTAACAGTAAGAAATAAAGAATTTCCTGAATCATTAAAATAAAGTCAGCCAATGCATGAAATTCTCATTAATATAGGTTTTGGGGAGGATCAATTTACACAACCTATATAAAAATTTGTACAATTATTTTGATCAAAATTTCATGCTACATGGTGATCATATTTTGCGTAAGACTGGCTAATTGATTTTCATAAAAAGGGTATGCAAAATACAAGGCTTCTGCCATGGGAGGATCGATATACACAATACTTCTCCACACAAGCAAAGGGACTGTTATATGACTCGAACATTGGTGACCAAGTTCCTAAAAAACATTCTTAATATGGCACCAAGGCTCACCCCTTGCCTAATTGATTTTCAAGTTAAACACAATTTATTATATACATTTAAAATGTCATAGGTAACAATACATTTGTAAGAACTCCCTAGCTATAGTTCAACAACTAATGAATAAAAAAGAGTCGAGGGGAATTTCAGGAAGTAAATGGCAAACCAAGCTTTTTAGTTACTCTATGTACAACTTCTAACCAAATCTCATATTTGTAACTTTTTATTGCTTAATTAGAGTTGGTGAGGACATGACTTTTAAATTGTGTGTGATGCTTTAATTAATAATTTATTTCCATGTCATAAAAGAATCATGTGCTTGTCAACAGGAACCAGTGCTTCTGTAAGTTTGTTCACTATGATAACTGATGCAATAAGGCAAATTTTAATTTTCTCACACAGTATGGCAGTGGAATCACATGATGAACAAATAACAATTATTTGTTCAAGTTATTGAGCAATTGATATTAGCATACATACCTTGGCAGTCAACTCATCTAATGCTGGATAAGCATCAATTTCCAATTCCGTTGTACGTGCATCAAGTGAGCTGCATATAGCTTCCAAAGCAACTTCTAGAGCACGGAACTCAAATGGAGACGCTGCATAACATTGTGCTCAGAACAAGTAATAGCTAATTGACTTGTTTACTTATAAAAGTAAGGAGCTTGCTTGAGCATCTTAGAAATCTTTGGTTGATAATAGGCTTTGTTTTTGGGAGAACATTGTAATCCTCCACATCTCAAAAGCATAAATCTAATTTGAAAACCTTTGATAGTTATTAAGCCATGATCAACATGTACATTTTGAAATTTATCATTGGGCACACAGAATTGCAGAACATTACTTAGATAACCATTAGTCATACCTAATCAAAATCATGAAATGTGTATACAATGTATGTAACCATATTTTTTCAAGATAATTCTATGGCATGTCAAAATCTGGTAACCAATCTAGGTTTTATTTTTTGTATGCTTTGTGCAAAAGATTAACATGTTATGTTTCAGTTTACTTACAATAAAAAGCAAAGAAAGCATATTCAGAAACTAAGCCAAAGAAGTGTCGTCAAAATTTTAACTCATGATCCTTAGAGGAATAGGATAATTTGGAATTCCTTAATTGTTGGGCATATATGCCCTCATGTATATATGCATTCATGGGATGCCTTAGGGTGGCCTGTCAATCAAAATGAGAACGCCATCTGTTTCATCTTAAAGTCAAGTCACAGGCTGGTAAGCAACACCATCAGAATTAACCGTCGATGGAACAGACAATGATAAGGATCAGAAGCAAAATTAGCCTAGAACAGAACAGATATTGCATATGTTTTGGATGGTTCTAAATCTAAAATAGCATCGCAAAATCTTTGTAGCAATTCCTAAAGCACATTCCTGTGCAATTATCTAGCCTAATAAACTTTGCCCAACCAAGTGGGTAAAAGCTATAAGAGTAATTTGAAGGATATATTTGCCCACCAACTTCTTCGGCAGATTCTGCTTCATGCTGGCCTCTCCCTTCGCCCTCTGCTTGATGAGCAACACTAGGCGGTAGACGCCTATGAAGCTCCTCCACAACTGGGGTTACATTCTCTTCGGAAGGGTCTCTTAGCAATATCTGCGCCGTTAAAACAAGCAATTTCTAATGATTTCAGCTGCTTATGTCACACAAAATCGAACCCAGTTTCGATGTTATATCGAAACCACATAAAACAACCGTAAAAATCCCAGCTTTAAGCAGGAAAGCGTACCTCTTCCGCGGTGATGATCGCTTTAATATGCTGATTTTCTCAAAGATAAGAGAAACAAACAATCGCATTAGCGTCGAACATAAATAACATAAATATTCGGGAGGAGGTTTGAGGGGAAACCTCGAGATTGAGGACGATGGCCTTCTCCCTCCCCAGGATGGCGGAGGGATAGGAAAGCAGCGGGTCGATGATTCTCATATCCCGGGCGTGGATCTGCGCGCGCCGCATGATTTCGTGCTTGTCGACGTCCAAGACAATTCCGCGTCCGGTGCAATCCATAGAGATCCAGCTTCTCGCCCCCGTCGCCGCCGCCGCAGGCCTCCCGTCTCGACCCATCGCGTGGACGATGTTTCCGGCCGGCGGTGACGACCAGCGAAGGGGATCACATAGATTTCCAAGGTTAGAGTTCCGATTTCCTTCCTTTACGATCAATACATGGAGAAAGGAGAAGGTGGGCAGAACGAGGTGGGTTGGGTTACGGCGGGAGAGGAACCGAATTCTGGTTCGAGAAATATCTTTTATTGGTGTACCTTTTGGCTGACGTGACGTCGTTTTTCGGTTCTCTCTTACTCTTACCCATACAGAAACCCTCTTCTAGGATTCGATGTATACTCGGGCCCACCCATAAGTTTCCGAATCAAAATGCTGTAAGCGAATTCTACACGTACTTATGGGTACTTGTTTCACGTAGGAATTTGATACGGTATCTCCAATGTGACGCGTGCTTGGAGATATATACGTGATGACGTGTGTTTGGGTCGTGAGACAATACAGTTTTTATGGCTTTCCAATTGGTTAGACTGACATTGACCCACACGTCAAGCCATCGGAAGCCTTCTTTGTATTGTTTGCTGAAATGATCGAGACACAGGATGGGTGATGCCCCCTGCGTCGCATAAAACTAGAAACTAATAAATAACATATTTATGATCTCTTTCTATTGAAAAATAAAGAAAAAGAAAATATCATAATCTATTCTCAATGTAAAAACAAATTCTAATTATTTTTCTCTTCATTCATCCAATTCTGAGTCGTTCATGGTTTCTTTTCAATTTATTTTAGATTAGTCGTTAATTGCTTGATTGGAAACACAAATTAGAGGTTAATCAGCGGCTAATGTTTTTGGATCAACGGCTAACAATTTAATGTGATGTATAAGTAATATTTGTTGAGATTGATAAATATTTTTTGAATTAATGTCACTGGATGATAAGGAATTTAAACATGAAAAATATGTAGATAAATTCAACAAATCAAGATGTGGCCATTTCTTAAATATTAAATCTCTAAGCTTTGATGGGAAATTATATGGAGTAATACTTTGAGCATTTATAAGATTTCTCACTACCATATCTAAAAAACGATAAAATCTTCGAAGATTTATATGAGCGATATACAAAAGTTCTGAATTTGGATTGATTTAACTAAAAAAACTTATAATATATTCTCGTATGTTTAATACTTTACCGTTTATCCTTGAAAAATCTCATGTTGATTATTTTCTGAGTTTATATTTTTTGATTTTTTTTCCTAATTATTCTCTTAGTCTCAAGATTTGCTTCCCTTAAGTAATTTCTAACCATGCCTTAGCAAGTTTATTTATGATGGGGAGAAAAATTAAGCATTAGCTCAAATAGATTGGTTGGAAGATTTGGCTTTTTACACTTACCACATAAAATTTTGAGAATCTAATAATAGTCTAATCGAAGAATCTCATGTAATGAACAGCGCACTAATAAACAACTTCATTGAGTAAATAAAATGCAATCCTCGACAGCAACAAATTTACGTAGCATATTCTGAGACATAATAGCAATACAGAAACACACGGACACATGATGCTTGCTGCAGATCCAGCGACAACGCCTTCTGTTGGCACTTTGACTTTGATGAAGGATCAGAGACCACATCTCTTGATTCCTCAGCTTCTGTTCTTACATTTCTCCATGCCTCTTGGTGCTGCAGTAAGCGAGGAGAAAAGTGATCGATTGTGTTGGAGAGGTAGGGAAGTTGAGCTACGAGGTGGTGCAATGAAACGTGGAGATATACTGACCAAGTCCAACAGCTTCTGATCCTTTCATCAAACGCAAACGCTTGCATGATTCGACAAACATCCTGGGATCGGTTTAGAGAAGATCATGAGTAATTACTAGATAAAGCTGGAGGTTGATCGTTTGATGGCCATGAGAAACAAATGAAGGAACTTACTCCCATGGAACATCACCAACAAGCATCCAGTCGCCATCTTTGTCTTCGTAGGTCGACACGAATTCAGAACCGGTTATGAGATCCACCAGCTTCCCCTCGTTCATGGAGTCTCCCCCGTTCGTTCCTCGAGACCCACAGCTCGATGAAACTGGGAAAGACACAATAGGTAATATGAGTCCAAACTTTGGCCTTCTTTTCGAGGTTGAAACAGGCAGACGTTACTGACGCAGTTAAATGTCTAGCTCTGAGACATATAGATTATGTGAGAGACGAAAAGGAAAAGATAATATCCATACATACATACCACTGGTGAAGGAGCTGAACATCTTCTGCAAAGCCATGGAGAACTCTTGATAGCTTTTGTACATTTTTAGGTCAATTTTACGTAGATAAGGTGCCCCATCCACGCTAACCTTGACAAAGGCCGCCAAGCTGCCTGCAGGTCTTTCTCCATCTTCCTTACTCGGCTTCTCAGATTGGACAGCCAGCATGCTCCTCCTATGTGATCTAACCGGTGGCCAACCCACAACCTGTGCCCTGACAGTAATATGGCACACAACAAGTTCCTTGAGTGGTTCAAGAATTCCTAACAGTTCCTTATATACTATAACCCTCTATTCCTACTGGTGGAAAGATCAAGATGCTCTTTCCCTGTGGAGAAGTTGTTTAGAATGAACAACTTTGCCAAGAAGATAATAACATCAAAGCATGTTTTGTGGTGGTTGGATCTGTAGGTCTTAAATGGTCTCAGATATTGCCTCTCTGTTTGTCATTTTGCACAAAAAGTTGTATGTTTTTGCTTATGGCAAAGCTGAAGTGAGTACAAATTCTGCAGCAAAAATACCATAAAAAGCTTATATGCTCACAAAGAACAGCCATATACAATTAATCATTGTGATAACATACTTTGTTCATTGAATAACATATCTACCATGCTTCAATGTACTTACTGAAAATGACTGGACCAAAAGTAGCATAACAGATTGTAGTAATTTGGAGAATATAGGAACAAAAATTAAGTTAAAAACAAATTTGTAGATTTTTTTTTTGGGTCAAATATGTAAATTTAAATCATCATAAAAAAAAAGAAAGAGGAAGAAAGAAAATGGTGAACATACTTCGGAGCAGGAGGCTTCTCAGGGTCGGTGGCGGAAGCCGCAATGCTCATCTGGCTCGGAGATCTCTTCATCTTCACGGCCGCCGCCTCCGCCGCCATGTCTTTCGTGTCTCCCGCGGCCTGAAGCTTGAGCTTCAAGTCAATGGTCTCCGCGAACGCCCTCTTCCCTGAGTTCTTCCCGACATCGCCTTCTCCTCCACTGCCGCCACCCGGCAATCCCAGGCGCAGCTCGGTCTCCTGGAAGCCCAAGCTGCGCTCATCCTTCTCCCCAGCCAATGAACCAGTCGCCATCGCAACCCACTCCTTCTCTCCCAACCTTCCAATAGAGTCGTATATATCTACAGATAATGAGGGAAAGCAGCAACTATAGGCGAGCTGCTATGGTGGGTCGTACGTCCAAACCACGGCAAAGAAAAAAAGCCGACACGTGTTGCACGAGGGCAGACAAGCGAGGCGCACTGGTTCCGGGAACGCGCCCTCGTCCCGCTCGGGGGCGGACGGGCCCGCACTGCCTTGCCGATTAACTAGTCCACGCGTCCCGACCAACGAACGGCTGAGAACGGCCGAGAATAGTGGACGGTGGATGTTTACTGTGTGTAGGGGCAGAAACGGGTCAATAATAAAAATAAATCTGATTTAAAATAATACTATGTTTAATGAAGACCAAATACTTATGCTTTTTCACTGATATTTTTATTGACAATATGAACAAACAAACGTGTCATCTATGATGAAGCAATGACTATCGAAGTATGCTTGAAGTATCCTATTAAGAGTTAATTTTGCTAGGCAAATGCCTAATATTTTATTTAACCATGACTTTGAAACATCATGATCGATCTCTTCTAGTTAGACATACACATCGTTGATTCTATTGCCTCGTTCTAGTAGACACAAGCTGACCATCAACTCGTTCATCTCAATTTAAAATACTTGTAAATCGTTTGCAAGTGATATACTTGCAAACGATCAAAGAAACGACTCGATGCAAACATAATTTGCATCATTGCTTTTGTACAATTCACATATAAGTTGTATCAAATTGGCACGAGGAGGAATGTCTTGAGTGTTTTAATGGGACGACAAGTTTGGCTTTTCATGAAGTACTTGTGATGGTGGATGGAATAGAGCTATTATGTAAGCGGATGGTAGCAATTTTCTAGTTATGTAAGGTTGGTGCGTGCTTTTGGGTCATACAATCCCCATAAAATAACTACATTTGTTGCTTGAAGGGCAAACAACAGCTAGAGTATAGAACAAAACACCCCAAGTTGAGCTGTTTTGGTTCAAGTTCCTAATTCCTTATTAACACATGAACAACTTAACTTCGTCGTCGTGTCCACGGCTCTCCTCATAGGTGAAGACATTGCATCCTTATGCTACTTTAGCCACAAATCACGTATTAGATCCAACAATACTAGAATTAATGACATTCATTTTGTCAACATCTAACCTCTCTCTCTCTCTCTCTCTTCTGAGTAGTCTCAACAGCTAAGCTATAGCTAAAGATTTGGTGCTTATAGGAAGATGTTGGCTGCCATCTCGTTTCCGTGTATGCATGACACGCAAAGACATTTATGTGCCGACATACGAAAACACACGAACATGCGGTGTGCTGATACATATATATATATAGACGTAATATATGGACACATAAAGAGTCACGCATGAACAGATAAGAGCAATAATTTGAGCTTCAACATGGACATCAAATAAATAAGATGGTTTATAGGACAAAGACTTTGCACTTTAACAGCACTACTTGAACCCTCAACGAAAGCTCCATGGACAGCACACGTGCATGGGACAGATCACGTGCATGTTGACATGATGCTGCATGCCTCCTCTCAATTGTTCCTATACCTCACTTGTATATATCTCCTCTCCTCTCTGGTTGGTCAGTAGCACAGGATACGCGTTGCTCCCGTTTGAGGCATGCATGGTTACACGTTGCATCATTCTATGGCATGCAACGTGTTCAGATCCATATAAATATGGCTAGCATTTGTCATTTAATAGATTTATCATTTAATATTGCAACTTCGTTCAGATCCTTGTAAATATGGCTAGCATTTGCTGCTGCAAAATGAACACAGAATCGAACGGCAAATCGATCCCACATGATGTGAATACAACGATGTCGACACTGAAGTGACATCGAATGCAAAGTCGAAACAGTGCATACGGTGTTTACATCTCAACATCCGGCTTTATTTTGACGTTTTGACCTCTCATACTCTTGATAAGGTTTATAGAGGCCAATTCGAATTCGACTTGCTCGACTAAGGGGTTCCTCTATCCGACCTATGCGACAAGTCACCTGGTAAACTCGATGTAAGAGCTCAACCTTGCGCACATATGATAGAGTTCGATCTTTACTTAGCTTAAGTTATCTCTCTGAGGTACTCAAACTGAGTTGATTTTATCATCCTTCTGATGGTGTCAACGTTATTTACCATTCACTAGCTTTTGGTCCTCCTCTCGGCCGTGTGCATGGTTCCTCCATCTCCTGCTCATCCAACCTCTCATGGAGTACAGTGGTTTTGATAGCATGAGATCGATGAGATTGACTTCCAAGGTAGAAAAGCAAGAGAGAGAGAGAGAGAGAGAGAGATCAAATGTAGTTGAACACATGCATATATACATCTCTTTCAGATGAACTGGAGGATGGTCAATTGCCTGCATCGACTTGGTGTAGCTTCCTAGGTAGCTTCCACTCCATTGTATTGAACTACCGAGTATGGTATGGTGTCCATCTGTCCACTGCTGTAGTCGTGCGATTGTGTTTTCGACGTAGACATACTAAATCCATAAAAAATCCAGACATTTTACGTGGACGTATTGTGTACATAGGGTGCAAAATGGACATAGATGAAGATCACTATAAGCTCTTGATAGTAGTAGACAATCCACATCTGCTAAATCAATATCTTAATCACCTCCTTGCATACACTTAGCATTCATAAACACAACTTGCTTAAAATATGTTATTACAAAAATAGCTGTGACCTAATGCATCATAGTGATGGGAAACTAACTAGCAAATGGGGCATAATCTTGTACTATTTTTTAGTTAATTGACACAAAAGATTCTCTTAACATGTTTAGAAAAGCAGAAAGGAAGAAAAGAAGACTGATGATTTGATTTAGGAGATGCTTAACCCTATCAACCACACATAACAAAACAAAGCACTTCTATGTGCAAGTCTTTTAGCTTTATACCAATAATTACATGTTATTTTGCCTACCGACCATTTCCTAGCGTCTCATGTGCTCCTCCATTATGTTATGAACCAAGCAATTCGACGGACGAGATCTTTCCCGCACCGCCGTTGGAGCAATCCCCGCCGCACGATCCGGGCCCGGTCGTCCTCATGCATGTCCTCCGTCCAACCGACCGCGGTCGCTGTCGATACCCCCATCTCTCGTGCAAGAAAGCTTGCCATTGCTTTCATATTGCACTATAAATCTGTCTCCCTCCATGACCTTAAGAGCAAACACAGACCGACTCCTCTTCTCAGCAACTCCACACAGGCCCCGTAGAGTTTCCAGCAAGGTTAAGGGAAATGGAAGACATCAAGGGAAGCGACGGCCTCGGTGACACGGAGCTGCGGCTCGGTTTGCCCGGCACGTCGACGGCAACAAGGAGCGCCAAGCGAGCACTTCCCGAAGGCGACGAGGAAAGCCACGACGAGCTCCGACGAACCTCGGCGGCAAAGTAGGTTTTGCAGGGGTGGTTCTTCGCGGAGACTGGAGGAGGTTGTGATGTGGTCTTGGCTTTGCTGACGGCTGCTTGTTGACATGGCAGGGCACAGGTAGTGGGATGGCCACCGATCCGGTCGTACCGGAAGAACAGCTTCCCGGCGAGGAAGGTGGAGGCCGAGGCCGAGGCCGCCGCCGGGTTATACGTGAAGGTCAGCATGGATGGAGTACCTTACTTGAGGAAGATTGATCTCAGTGTTTACAAGGGTTACAAGGAACTCAGAGAGGGCCTGAACAACATGTTCAAATGTTTCTCTTTAGGTAAGGGGACATAAATATGAGGTAGAACAACACAAGTAACACATCAGTATATAGCATGCATGATCGACATCTTTTATCTGTTGCAGGAGAGTTGTTAAGGAGAGAAGGAGGCAGTGGATCTGAGTATGCCATCACCTATGAGGATAAAGATGGAGACTTGATGTTGGTTGGTGATGTTCCATGGGAGTAAGTATCTGATCTCCTTCAGCATGACAAGACCTTTGACATGTGTGACTTGTTTCTCATCCATTTGGTTTGATGTCTGCAGGATGTTCATCTCTTCCTGCAAAAGGCTAAGGATAATGAAAGGATCTGAAGCAAGAGGATTAGAATCAAGACAACATTAACAAGAGATCCAGATCAACAAAGAAGGAATGGAGATGAGAGATCTTACTTCATGAGAGTAGACTATTTTTTGCTTGGAATTTATTTCCAAGTTCATGAGTCTGCTAAGAAAAGGAAGAACAAAAAAAATATAAAGAAGCTTGGGATTGCATCTGTCAAACAGCTCATCTTACAATCCTACAGCTTAAAAGCCAGAGAGAGAAGAAAAGTGCAACACATGAAGAGAACATCTACAAGATTTGGTGTCACAATTATCCTGTAGGGATTTTTTTTATTTCAGCATGAGATTGTACAGAAGAATTTTGCTTGCTTCATGTCCTGAATGTGAAGTTATAGCCAACTGTTTCATGTCTCATCATCTGATGATGAAAAAGAGACAAATCATGTTTGCAACCTCTCTCTCTCTCTCCCCTACAATTCCAGTGTCTTTATCTTTGATTTTTCCATAAATTTTATATCTAAATCATACATACATGAACTGTCTCCTTTGAAATGAGATGATATGCAACAGAAAGGTTAAGAAACAGACCCTCTAAACCACATCCTGTTAAATTACACAAACTATATCTTAAATAACAGAGATTTGCAGATTATGCACCAGTTTAGGAACCAATTTAAATGATGGAACCAGTAAATCTAAGGTCAAGCAACTGTGTTCTCCCTTAAATCCTTTTGACACTAGGATAATGGATGTGAAAGTGAAGGGAAGGCTCAGTGGCTGACAAGTTCCAACACACATATTCTGTGAATGGAAGACAGGGAATCAAATTTCAGACAACTTATATGTCATGCACATGAATGAGAAGGATGTGTCCTCCATTTAACCACATAGACGGTGGCTGGAACCCACTATATTCCATGAACATACACATTTAATTTCCAGAAACTTAAATAAGAGGCATTTGATCAAACTGGATGCTTAGGTGATGATTCATGTGTATTTACTTGAGGAAATTTGTGGACTGATGTGATCACAATAGTCAAGAAAGACATCACTGACCTGAATGAATAATCCAAAGTGACATATTAGTTCTTTTGGACAAAAAAAAAAAGGTTTTTGCTTTGCAAAAACATTGAACACAAGTAGAGATGTCCACTTCACTATGTCAAAATTATGCACCCAAAGCATGCTGAATCTGAGTAAGCTATAATTGCTGGTGGAACAGGGGACCCATGAACACAGAGCTCCCAGAACCTGCATCATAACAACTGATGACTGCCAAAAGTTCCCCTTCTCTACATTGACGTTTGCTGAATTATGATTCTTTAGTAGTCTAGGAAGTCTTTAATTGAAATAAACTTTGGTTAGCTTGCTTTTGTTGCTCTGTTAAAAACATAAGCATGTTTAGTTAACATATCATTGTTTCACTATCCTAACTATATTTTGGCTTTGGTTGTTGTTCTGCAAATTACTACAAGCTCAAGTAGAGAAGCCAAATCCTAAAAATGATACCATTCTGTCACTTGTGTAAACAGAAACCAACACAACATATATGCATTTATCAAAGGAAAAGAGATACATGCACAAGATACTCCTACTAATTCTCTGAATTCATGCAAGTCAAGCAGAAATGTGATCCATTTGGTACTCCTCCAATAGCTTTTTATGGCTGACTTAGTCTTGTATTCAGATTTACAGATAATTGTGCAGAAACTTTCAAGCAAGAATTTTGCCTTTTTTTTCTTTACCACTTCAAGGTTCATATACTTGCCATTAATGTGTTGAATACATGAGGGTATGTGTTTAATTAATCTGTCCATGATAAAGTATTTTGAAGGTGACTTTAACCAGCAAGAACTAAAAAATGTCTACCAAACTTGGAGGAAAATAGGTCCCCAAAAAATTATATGATGTATTCACAAATACAACACAACACAGGCATCAGTAGCTTTGTATCTATCTTTCATCAAAATAATATAATAAGCAGCCAGCATGAGCATGGAACTAACTCAGGACATGTAATCAAATTCCTCACATACTTCTCATGGAATAATGTGAAGCTTCTTCTCAAGACCTCAACTCATCAATATAATTTGTGGAATATTAGATTTTAACTAGTTCCCTATGGTCTGTCAATAAAAAACCTTAAAAAGATTCTATCCAACAACCATGTTATTTTGACATGCCACCTCTCTGATTCATTTGGTGCCTCCATATCAACAATCAACATATTTACAGTAATTTACTGGTATATATGGCTGCATTGATCTATATCAAATAATGCTCAAGGTCCTTTGGAGCCTAAAAAATAATGAATTCTGTTCCCACTAATAATGCTTTCAGTATTAACTTCATGTGCTTCTCCCTATCGCATCCCCTTATGAGCTCTTTATATTTTTATAATTAACTAATATTATTAAAAAATAAAATTATTATCCAAAGTAATCAACAATCCCAAAATCTATAAATAATAATAATTATAAATTTATGCATCATAATAATATTTAAATACAAATATAACTAATCATAACCAAATAAATATAAATATATCTAATAAATCTATAAATTAATAATCTTATTTTTTTAATTTTTATACTTATACATCCACATAAGAAAACATATAACGTCTAACAATAAAAACTTAAAAATAATCAGTATTATATATATATATATATATATATATATTGTATTGTATATAATATAAAAATGAAATGCGGATGGGTACGGTGATCGCCGGTAATCTGCGTGTCATGTTTCCATTTGCCATTAAGTGGATCCCACAGAGGGCCCACGTAGGAAGCACTGCAATTATCTGGTTTACATATAAGCAAAATACCCGATAGTTTCCCGTGCTTTTGGTGGATTAAAACTTGGGCCCGGGTGGGATGTGTGTGGAAGCTCACGTGTGAATCGACAAGGAGGTAGCGTTCGCAGGTGCGGGGCGGGGTGAGTTTATTTTCGCCTCGGTTCTTGATCTCTCTGTGTCTCTCGGATCACCTCATTCGTACCTGGTTCTGGATCGCCCACCATGTTCTCGCCGGCGGCGCGCCTGGCGACCAAGCGCCTCTTGGAGATCCGCCGAGCGCTGCGCCCTTCGCTCGCGGTAAGGGGATTCTTCTCCGATTTCATCTTCCACATCGTTCATTTGCTCGATCTCTCATCTCTTTTCCGCCTTCCAGCTCACTTCGCCCGCTGTCGCCGCCAGATCCTTGTCCACGGCCCTCAACTACGTGAGCTCCCTCGAAACGCTCGAATATTCGATAAATTTGTTTTCTTTTTCTTCGGATCCCGTTGGGTTTGACTTAAACTTGTCCAAGTTGTGATCTTTTTGTTATCGTTTTGTCAGCACATTGATTCGCCGGATAACAATCCTGACAAGCCATGGGAGTTCAGCGAAGCAAATATGAAAAGGGTACTCCGTTTTTGTCCGTTACTTGGGTTGCTGTTCTTGATTTCAATTCTTCGTTTTCTTGGTTCGCTTCTTGGAGTTGTTGTTCCTTCTTTGAACAAATGTGGTGATTTGGGTAGCATTTTTCGCGAATAAAAATGATCTTGAGTGGAATTCACATATTTGTTATTATTATTTGTAGGTTTCCCTATTGTTTTGTGTACTGTAGAATTGCTTATCATGATCATGTACACTTATGGCCACTCGAGAGTTTGATCTATCATCTTCTTTTCCTGAAAAAGCATACATGGATATGTCTTGTTGAGATACGCTGTTTAATGCCTCAAGTCACCTCTGTGGAGCTTTATAATTGTGATTTGTTATTTAGTTTTAAGAATACTTACTCATTTAGACAAGTCCATGCTATCATTTTTGGTATTTTAAGCTATCAAATGGTTGATTTTCTTGCCCATGTGTAACTCTAGGTCAAAGAGATACTCTCCCACTATCCTTCAAACTACAAGCAATCTGCTGTTATTCCGCTACTGGACCTGGCCCAGCAGCAACATGGTGGATGGTTACCAGTTTCTGCAATGAATGCTGTATGGTCGAAATGATTCCTTACCCGTGTATAGGGCTTTGTTAAGTTCGTAGCTTTACATACCTTAACTTACATATCTTGATGCGGTGTTGTTCAGACTGTTAAATATTTTGTTTACTTGTGGTAAGTGCTATTAATACATGAATCTATTATAGCCATGTTTTTCCTCTTTCTCTGTGCCATATCTGTCAAAAGATCTCATACAAGTTTGAATACAGATTTGCATTTTAGTAAAATCTGCTAATTGTTAATGAGGGGGCTGGCTAGGTTAGGAAATATTTGATGTACTAAATTAAACTATGAAATTATAAGACCTTGTAAATTGGGAGGAAATACCTGAATCCTGAAATCCTCATTTTTTCTGTTTTTGTGGAAGAAGAGTTGAGCCGATCAAATTTGATTCTATGAAGAGGATGGAACAAGGTTAACCAAGGATCCAGGGAGCTGCATTTGATTTGCTAGAATTGAAATACCTCCCTTGATGTGGATCTCAAGTCTCCCACCTCTTCTACACAATGTAGACACTATGAAGAGCCTGTAAAAGGTCAATTTTAATACTTCAGTAGAACCTTTACTTGTAATCTAGTGTCATAGCTTACACTCATCTGGTACCCCTCCTAAACCTTTTGTTTATTTAAGAGGATGATTGGAGTGCGTGACTCCACCTATAGAAATGCTTGGGCCAAAGTCGTTGGTCTGGAAGGACCCTGGAAAGTCTTCAAGATGTAGGGAGCCAATGAGAGGCCAACTTCTGGTTGTTACCCCAGATATATCTTAACTATGGGCCATAGGTTAGCTTATCAGTAAATTACTCAATATTCACCTTAACTCTTCTATTGATTAAAGTCAGATCATTCACATTACAATGATTGTGAAGCACATTAAATTTTTGGCAATATGACATTTATCTGTAGTTTTTTTTGGATATGACTTGAGTGAAGGGATCATATCTTTATTGTACATTTTTGCTCTCTTTCTAGATTGAAAATAATTCTCTATGCTTATTTGAGAGAGCTATAAAAATATTTACTAGCTTCTGAGAACTGATTCAATTTGAACTGATTGTTACTACTTGATAATTGAATAGGACAGACATTTTTCTCTGTTTCCAGCTCATGAGAAAGCTTTTGGGTTTGAATTTATGCAGGATTTAGTTCATTCAGTTCTGTAAAACAATCCAATGATCAGCTCTATTCACTCTTTCACTTGTAATCTGCACTATATCCCACATACAGATATGGGTATAAATTGCTATTTATGATAAGCAGCAATGAAAATAAGAAATCTGATAGTGGGAGGTACAAGAGAGTCAAACAAAAGGGAAAAGATCAATCAAGGAGGAGCAATTGATCAATTCTGTAATCTAATATGTAGTTTATGTTGTTCTGGTTTTCAGGGACCTCCTGTATCATCTGTCTTTTTTCATTGATGGCATCTCTTCTTAGAATATTCATAACATATGGTTTCAACTGGACTGATTGTTGGCTGCCATGTAAACAATCTCAATTGGTTTACCATTTTCCTATTGATTACCACATTTGTCATTAGAAGTAGATCAGGAACTAGGTTCTAGACAATTCACAGAAAACACCATTTTATGCATATGGTCTTAGGTTTAATCCTAAATTACTTGCAAATTGTTCAGTTTCTAGTTTTGGTACCTCTTCATATGCACTCATAACTCTTAATTTCTCTAATATTTCATAACCTTTATCATCTTGTTTTAGAACCCTATTCCTATTAGGTGTCTTTTTTTTGGTCATATGTCCTTTTCTAATTTATTAAACCCTGAGTCAAACTAAAGGGGCCAGGTTCTATGAGGATATTATGTCAAATTAAGTTGGATGCAAGGGTTCTTAGTTTGCTTAGATCTCATGATGGAAGCAATAAGGGATCCTTTTAGTCTCTTGTCAGCAAAGATGAGAGAGTGAGGAGATAATTCTGATCCACGCTCCACATGTTTGGTCTCATGTAGATTGAGGATTTTCAAACATGGGTCAAGCAATTCTGAAAGGAACAGAAGATGGCAATGGAGGAAGAGACATTTTATGCCCATTGTAATCAGTTTTACATGTTTGTTGTTAGGCACATTCTTGGGATTAATATGTCTAACACATCTAATTTTTGTTCTCGACTTCAAATTTTATATTGGTTTGTTATCCCTGATATTTCTGATTGCAGTCTAAAAAGCTCTCAAATACATGTTTTCTGATAAAAGTAGTGGCAACCATCTCTTGCAATTGCGCAATATCAACACAGCAACTGATTAATAGATCCATTGTTGGGTAGCTGCAATTGGGTAACAAGCCTCAGATATAAGTCATATTTGTCCCAGGATTTGGTGCTCAAGTCATTTTAGAGCACTAAGTGATTTGCACATTTTGTGTGGGGTAATTTGTAATTGTGTTCTTGGCTGAGATCTTTGACACAAGTCTAATTTATGAATAAATTGATGGCTTGAACAGACCAAAGTATTCTGTTGGTTACTTAGGAGTATTTGGAGGCCCACTCGATTTGTATTTATTTAGGGACTTCCATACTGGTACTACAACCATCTTTGTCACTCCTCAGACTGTCTTACTGGCATATCATCTGGACCAGTTGATGCTGATTGAGGGGAAAAGGAAAAATAAATGCAAATAAAGAAAAAAAAGGATTGATAATTGAGTAGGACACACAAACCAGTGGTGTTTGTTGAATGGTTTGCAATATATGGTGTATATGAGATAGCATGTCGTGGCCTGCAACCCAGACCTCTTTTGGACCCAGAAAAACCACCTGTACCCAGACCTTTTCATTTTTAAGAGTCGCATTTTAGGTAGAGGTTGGATTGTGAAATTCATGAAGTTGCTAAGACACAAGTTTGGAACTTGATGGTCTATGTTGGGATTTAGAATTTTCTAAAAGTTATTTTATGGTCCTAATTTAGTTAAAATTAGTTTAAATGTTTATACATAAAGGGGCATTTAGCTATTTGTAACTGAACTACTCTTGACAAAAGGTGGTTGATTGGTTTAGCTGGTGAGTCCTGCTTCTCTCTCTATCTTTGTTTTCTTAATTTTCTTTCAAATTCTGGTTTAATAAGTCAGAATGATGCCAGTATACTAACCTGTACCACTGAGTATCAGTGGATACAGAATAAAAGTTTAAACATCGAATAGTGGTTGGATTGGTAACACCGGGAGGTTAGTAACAGTCTGACCTGTATTCGTAACCTTTTTCCATTCTCTCTTTCTATCTAAATCATCTCGGTGATACTCTCAGACAATAAGCTTTTGCCTCTTTATTATCCTATTGTTTTTACTTAGAAATCTGTCATTCTTGTTGTTTTCTCTTTGTAAGTGGGGATCTTTTACCAACTTCTATTAGATCAGACCTTTATTGGATTAGATTCTCAAAAGTAGTCTTCTGTTTAGCCTTCATGCACTCATTAACAAGACACAGACTTGGATCCAGACATGAAGTATTTCATAAGTCTCAGGTTGGACTATCTGACAAATTGAGAGCTGACAAATTACTAAAGAAAGTGCAATAAGCACAAATATATGCTCCAAATGACCCATTTTTTTTTAAGGTTGTGGCAATTTAAGATTTTTTTTTTCTGAATTATTTGGGTGTTTGAAGTGGTTAAGTCGATGTATGATCATAGTCCAGCAAGCTAGGTAGAGTATTCCAATCTTTTAAGTTTTAACTACTATGAAGCCTTGGTACTAGGATAGTTTCTCATGGAAAAGTGACATATATATCTCGTCATATCCATCTGGATATGTGATTTACATCTTCTTGTATGTTATCTGCTTCACACCTGCCAGTCAGCTAGAACAATATTATTTTCAATTTTGTTCTTTTTTGTATATGATTCTTTTAATGCATGCAATTTGTGATATTTCAGGTGGCTAAGATTATGGAAGTTGCTCCTATTCGTGTGTATGAAGTTGCCACATTTTATTCAATGTTCAATAGGACAAAGGTATGTGAGTTTATAAGTTTTTCTGGTTCTTCCCTGATTCAAGTTGTTTGATATAACTGTAGGTTAGTAATCATGTTGTCTTTCTCTTTTTTACTTGCTTCATGCATATAGTTGAATTATTTGTGCATTTCAGGTTGGTAAATATCACCTTTTGGTTTGTGGAACAACACCCTGTATGATTCGTGGATCTCGTGAAATTGAAGATGCCCTATTAAAGCACTTGGGAGTCAAGCGCAATGGTGAGTGTTCATAGTTCTCTATTTCATGCACATTCAGGAAATATAAATCAAAATTTTGTTCGTCGTATTTACAGAAGTGACAAAGGATGGATTGTTTTCAGTTGGCGAAATGGAGTGCATGGTAGGTATTCAATTGCTGGATGCTTTTGGATATACTGCTGCAGACCTGCTTCATATCATAAAACCTCTTAAGTGGATTAGTGGTTTTGGTCAAATGCTTTTTTTGTGATAGAAATCATGAGTAATCTTAAGTGCTCCCATGTTTTGGTCCTTATATATTCTAACTCTGAATCCTCACAGGGCTGCTGCGTGAATGCTCCTATGATAGTTGTAGCTGACTACAGTAATGGCTCAGAAGGATACTCATATAATTACTATGTCAGTTCTCTTTGACCATCTTATAAACATTCTACTCACTTCATTAACTCATTTTGAACAATTACTGTGTGATGTTTCTACTTCTATTGCATCCTCACTGAAACTACCACTTAGAGCAAGCTAAAGGTCAAATAGAGTCGTGTTTGTCTTTCAAGTGATTGAGTAGCTTAGGCCATGAAATCTTTCTTTAATTACACTGTGTAAATTGTCTTATTTTCTAGATTAAAAGCAACCAAGAACATTTTCTTCTCACCACCATATTTATCATGTATGGGGTCATACTTTTAATAATGTTCCTTCAGAAAGGAATGAGATATTTACTGAACGAAAATCATAATTGTCATTCCCAAATGAAATTTATAGCCATGTCGGTACATCACAGTCCTTGCTGAATGGAAAGGTACTTGTCAGGCCAGGCTGATTTGCATTGGGTTGGATCCAGAAGGCATTCTATAGAAAATAGGAAATGCATGTATCTCATAGAGGTTTGTACCTCTGTATACCTGTTTTTAGATAGAATAGCATGCACCTGCTTAGTGCACACTGTACAGCAATGTACTAAATGTTCTAAAAAGTGGCTGCTACTCTGGCAATCAAGATGTAAAATATATGGTGCAACTTAAATATAGGTGGCTGATGGCTTGGTGCATAAGACTCCTGCCATAGGTGGGTTTGGGGAGGATCAATATACACATTCTTCTTCTGTTAACTATTTTCATGACTCCAACCTTGATGATTACAATGTGTAATTTGAATAAAATTATATTTAAGCAAGTAAATATGAAGAAGTATACAATCAATTTAGTAGGTTAATAGGGATTAAAACTAATCAGACATTTATACTTTAAGATTTGTTCTTTAAGAAACTATTCAAGTTACTAAAAGTAAGTGAAAGGTTGAAGTGATGAGTTTCATATCTAGTAGATGCATTTTTATTAGCCAATGAAAGCATAGTTCAAAAAACTGGTCGGACTAGTATGTCTCGGTTGGTATTTAGGGCAATTTCATCCGGTCTAGTTCAAAACTTTATTTTTATTTTTTTTAATATTTTCAGCTTACTGTTGACAGCCAAAAATAGTTGTCAACAGGAGGCCTCCCACTCAGCTTCCTCACTTTGCCTTCTCCTTCTCACCTACTCTTTCTTCTCCTCCTCTACTATAGTATCTCCATTCTTCTTATTCTGATTAACATGATATATTGCCAGCTTTTGTCATTTATTTACCATTCTCATGAAATTCTTGCACTTTAGGGAGTCACTTCTGTCACACAGTATTTGTATCTTAAAAAAATTAATGCGCAAAGCAGTAAGAAAATCTTGCCAGTTTTGTGCAATCATTTTAAAGTGTGTTTATATTAGCAAGCACACAGGCAGTAAGTTGGAAAATGCTGAAGATTGCAACAAAGAAAAATACTGCAGGTGGCACAGATGCTGAATGGGTACACTTTTGTTAATCTGAAAATTTCATGTAATCAAATTCTGCCAGCATGAAGATCTTTTGTCTGAGCAAGACTAGTATCTAGAGTTCTGATCACAGCTAAATTGTGGCTCTCTGCTTTTTCTTAAGGTGCTGCACAAAACCTTAATTCTTTACCTTTCTGTGTATGAATTTTCTGCAACAGCATGATAAATAATATATTTCTGAGTTCCAACTTGATCTATATCAGATTAAAATTCAAGCCCGATGGTTTATATACTTTATCTTGACTGCAGTAAATGTTTCTTTTTTCACCTGAAAAAAATTGTGGTTTTTCTACTCGACTGCGGTAAATGTTATTATTAGGTGATCTAGGGAATTACGTATATGAGGAATAATCTTAAAATTGTGGTTTCTTTCGGCTTTCTTCAGGAAGATGTGACACCAAAACGAGTTGTTGAGATTGTGGAGATGTTGAGAAAGGGAGAAAAACTACCGGTAAGTGGTCGAGGATGTAGATTAATCATTTACTGAACTCTATACATGTTTCTTACCGATTTTTTATTCTTGCGCAGGCTGGAACTCAAAATCCTGATCGGATTAGGTGTGGACCAGCCGGAGGGAACACCACATTGCTCCGGGAACCCAAACCGCCTCCGTGCAGGGATTTAGATGCGTGCTGATTTCTGTTGGATATCTGCCATGAATAATAGAACTACTTGGCCTTGACATCTGAGGCGCCACGAGCGCGCCGTTATCGTGGATACCGGCTCAAAGTGTAGTGTGATATTTCTTGTTTCGCTTCTTACATTTTTATGTTTCTCTTATGTTTTCGGCAGCAGTTGTTTTCTCAAGTGAATTATCTTGATGAATTGAAACAAAATTGACACCTATAATTACTGTTGATCTCTTTGCCTTGTAAATAAGTATTGTTTTATTGGATGCTGTCGACGGAGGTGGCTCCCAATTCAGCTCATTTATCGGTCCAAATACCAGTCCGAGCGAGCCCGAATAGAGAGCCCGGAAAAAGTGTAATGCCCAAACTATATCTGTCCGCAATGCTCAAACTATGTATGTGGGCAAAGTTTAGTCTCGGCCTTAAACTTTGTGTAGAGATGGAAGGCGTTGGTAATATATCATCGTTGTGCACGACGGACAAACCAATATAAAGCAATTAACCTTTTTGAGGCGCAAAAGATACGTATAATTGAAATTGGACACACTAAAGGGGTGCCTTAAGGGTTGCCATATAGGCGAATTGTTCATCATAGTTTTGCATCATCGATGAGATATATAATTGCTGACGACACCTTAATTTTTTTTTCAATTTGGTTTTGTTCGCTTTAAAGCAAGGTTCACAATATCGTACCATATCGGTGTTTCGATCTGGGCTTAGTATCGATACGGTATGGTATATCGAGTGGTACACCCAGGTGTGTCGAGCGGTATACTCAGATGTGTCGAGTACTGTATCTCTGCTACAGTGATACAGTGCACTGCTACAGTGCATCGACCGGTAACAGGTGATCCGCATACCGACAATCTGTCGGACCGATACGTACCGCCTATATCGGACGGTACAGTTCGATACTGCAGACCATGCTCTAAAGTATTAATCTAATTGATGAGAAAGTATTCTAACTCCTTGTTACCCTGAGCACCTCGTAGTTCTACGATTTGGAAGCATTTACTCTCAGAAAGAGATAACCGTAAGATGTTTTTCTACTCGTATGCATTTCTTGCATGAGTATCGACACATGAGTCATCAATTTTTCTACTCGTAGGTATTGTATTGTATGGACTCTTTCGTGTTATCCATCAACCTTGTATTGTATGGACTCTTTCGTGGTATCCATCAACCTTTTAACTCGTAGGTATTGTATTTTTCTACTCCTTACTTCCATAAAGCTGTATCAACTTTTGGTTGACAATACTGTCCTCTATTGGTGTTTCTGTGCCGTTCAAGTTGCTCTTCTCTACTTGTGTCTCTTTTGTATGAGACAACTGTTGCTTCCTGGAACATCATTGTAATTGTTATGCTCCTTTTGAGTGATTTTGCTAGTTTCCATATGATTTCTCATCCATTTTTCGGAATGTTCACACAATGCTAATATCAATGGTACTAATTTTGCTATGCTATCTCACCGTGACTTTTCAATGCTTGCTTGATATGCTTTGATACCATTTTGTCATGTCCTAACGTGAGATTGCCTACAACATATGACATCCAAGTGATTTTGGATCAACTTAAAACTTAATCTCATGCAATCCATAAAGAATTGCACTAGAAAAGAAAAGGTTAAAAAGACAAACACATATAGGTAATATACTACCATTGTACAAAACAAGATAACATGATTACAAATACCATAAAGCAACTAACTTTTATTAGACAAAAAAAAGTGGGTTAAACAATCATACCGAGATTTTGGAGGCAAGTTCAGGCGTAATGTTTACTTAGTATTTTTGTTAAAAAAAACTTGAGCATACTAAAGATGTTATATCATCTCTTACACGTATAGCTAATGTCTTATCCTACTCAATGTCGGACGATTTTAGGATACTGAGATAATTGATGTTTTACATCTTAAAGTTGTTAATTGAAAATGAACCCATAACACATGATCATGGGATAATTTTGGTTAATTTTCCTTTCACGTAATGTCGCACAATTAAAAATAGTTTTATGTTTTATAAAACAAAAACATAAAATAAAAAACACTTCTAATAAATCAAAATGAGGGTAACTATAGTACGTAATACCCGTAAAACTTATTTACAAAGAAACACTTGAAAACACTAAATAAAAAATAAAAAAATTCATGCACAGACGTCTAACACCTTTACTATATCGCTCCATGATAGAATGGTCCTTCCCAATCTATTAAAAAAAACTTAAAAAATATATCTAATTAAGGTTCTACTCACGTCCCCTCTTCTCCATCTGCATGGAGCACCTTGAGTCACCGTGGCTCTCCATTGCTGCAACCTCTCTATCTTCTCCATCTGCATAGAGCACCATGAGTCACCGTGGCTCTCCATTGCTGCAACCTCTCTATCTTCTCCATCTGCATAGAGCACCATGAGTCACCGTGGCTCTCCATTGCCGCTACCTCTCTCTCTATCTTCTCCATCTTCATAGAGCACCATGAGTCACCGTGGCCCTCCATTGCAGCTACCTACCTCTCTGTCTTCTCCATCTGCATAGAGCACCATGAGTCACCGTGGCCCTCCATTGCCGCTAGCTACCTTTCTATCTTCTCCATCTGCATAGAGCACCATGAGTCAACGTGGCCCTCCATTGCCGCTACCTCCCTATCATCCATCGTGTGCCACAAACCTAATATATTAATGAATCGAGTGTTGGTGGTACACCGATGCTCGTGATGAGTACTGGTCAGTCCCCTATATGAAACCGCAATCCTTGCTTGGATATTTGGATAAATCTCTTTCTTTTCGAGGAGGACCCGTCCGCGTTGCTTCTCGTTTGATCCCGCACAGGTGATTACATATATCTGAAAAATACTAAAGCACAGAAATGGAATGTGTTCCAGTACAGGAACATCTCATCATCTACGCAAGAAAAATTGGTGCATTCATTGACAATGAACTACATCAGTAAGATGCATAGCACGCATCAACAGTTACTGAACCAACAGCAGTGGATCACTAGCTTTATAATAATAACATCTGCTTTCTCTATGGATTAGAAACGAATGTATCTGACAATTCAAGGGAATGTACAAGATATAAAGTATCAAGTTAATCGTACCCAAATTAAATCATAAAAAAAATATAAGTTATAATTTCGATCTATTGTTTGTCCCATTAGGGCGTCGAGGACTAGAATCCAAGTTCATTGGACCTCTACCATACCTAAATTTGAAGCAACCTGCTCCAGCTAGGGAGGGGAAGTTGCACATTGCTCATTGATTCTACTGGGTCTTAGGATTATTGCTTAATCTGCTCTTTCCTAGAGCAGCCTTTAGCAACCCAAGCACCACCTTGAAAGGCAGCAACAGACATCCATCTATGTTCTTTTTGTAGAATAACCAGCCAAGGATCAGAACACACTGCAATATAGCAACTGCAATTGTCCATCTGCAAGTCAAGTAGCAAGAGATTACAAAAAGAAGATTTTTAAGGACAAACCCGGCACTCAATTGGGGAAGAGTTAAGAACTGTGTTGCTGTTCGTTTTGATTCCAAGAATAGGAGGACCTGGGGAACTTGCCTGTTCAAGACAAGGTTGTTGCCGACTATCATCTCCCATGCAGTCTCCACAATCTGAAAGGAAGGACTGTTACGCAGCAACTGCACTGAACCATATAATCTTGTATGCATTTCCAAGTACAGTGAGAATGTAACCATTAAGTAACCACAATAACTGAGGAAAGCAAACTTGACAACATGGCCGACCACAGGAATAGTGGCGGAGAAAAGCAGCAAATTAAATGTAAGTCTTCGATAGTATTCCTTGGTGAAATGGGATCGGCATTTTTGAAGCATCTGAAGGAGAGCAGAAGTTAACGTCAGATACAATTCACAGAAATATTTGTCGCATGCAGACATTGTACAGAAAAATGAGATTAATAAATTACAGATTAAACACGATCATCAAAGAAGAAGACAGACGTGGAAAGACGCCTTCAATGAATTTAGATTATATAAGCTTATGTAGATAAAGAATGCCAAATGTCACGAAATGACTAAATCACACAGGACATGCTGCAAAAAAAGAAAAAAAAGAAAAAAAAACACAGGTGCATCTTCTGCTTACCCACAAAATTCTCATAAGATTGCATCACAAGGAATCATAAAGATTTTGCCACAATGAAGCATAGAAACAACAAACTTATAAGCATAACAATGGCCTAATCCAAGGCCAAATCTGTATAAGACCAGATGGCCAAGTTCAGAAACAAAACTAGACCACCAGCTTTAGTGACTGATTAAGCAGCAGAAAGGAGCGAGTAGCATACAGATCTCAACCTGCTTGCGAGGATGATGATATTAGCTGCTGATGATTTCTAGATTCTGTTAATTTATAGATATGGCCTGTTTCTAACATTTAGAACACTCCAAGTTCCTAACATACATGACGAACAGTAGACTGACCAGCCGAAGTCAAAATATAAAGTATTTAATAGTCTGTCATAGTTAGGGGTCACAGCTGGTACAGGTTCTGCTATCAAGAATATACTCAATATTTATAAAAATCTATGGATTGGAACTTTGTAGTTCCAATAAATCCCTTAAAAATCAGATCACACCCTTAAAAAATCAAGGAGCCTAGCTTATCAATAAATCCCTAATTGAGTTGAAATTTGTAGTTGAAATATGTATATATGTATATATGTATACATACATACATACATACATATATATATATATATATATATATATATATATATATATATATATATTTATATATACGTATATACATATATACATATATATATGTATATATATGTATATATATAGACACACAAATACAAAGAAATACAACTCCAATTGTTAAATTAAGGACTCACTGAATTATATAAAAACTACAAAAGTCTGATATTCATTCTAACAAAATTGTTCAGAAAGTGTGAAAAATTTTACCATCAAGCCTCATGAAATCCTAATGTTTGGCGTGCAATAATGATCCAATTATACTAGCGTTTAAACATCTATTGGTTCTCATATAGCTTACAATCAATGAATTTCAAGCAATAAACCTGGAGAGCAACAAGTGAATCACAAAATGGTGATAATAAGACTCACCTTTGCTAATCTTGATGATGTCGCTCCATGATAGTTATTTTAAAACAAGGTTCACTTTCTATAAGAACAATGGAATGCCCATATCATTCATCAGTTATTCTTCTTTTTTTACTTTTTTATACATTCTCTTCAAGTTCTTTGAGAAGTAAAGGATAAAAAATTCAGTACTGCTCAGAATATATAGGTTGGTGCTGGTGGCTGTTCATTTTATTATTATTATTTGGTGAAACCAGGCAATACGAGTTGGTGTATCGATACCGTACTGGTTTGAAACTGGTTACAAGAATCAATATCAAACTGAGATCTAAACCCTTGTCCTGTATCATATCTGTCATAACCCCGAATTCAGAATTTCGTTGGCTATGCCCCAAAAAGGATTTGTAAGATTGAAGGGACTATAACTAAGATACAAAAACAAGGCTTATCCTGTAACTGACATGTGGCTGATCATATCAGGTGTTACAATTGGGATCTCAAGTCAACATAATTTGACAGAGATATTACCAAAAGAAGGAAAGTCTAAATGTAATTTCAGTATATATTGCTTAGTATCACCTAAATTTGTGCAATTGACATAACTTTGAGCATATACCTAAACCTATTCATTTGAAGTACCAAGAAAAACAAAAGCCTGTCATTTTCCTTTAGCAAATGAAATACAATTGTACAAAAATATTCAGCACAAGTTCTTAATTGTATAAGAAGATTGTATGATTGCATAGACATGAATTTGGTCATTTAGTGACTAACCTTCACCATTTTCAGAGCATACTTTTCCTTTGATGGCCCAACACAGTCTCTTTCAAAATGCTCATTGCATTGATCAAAACTAGCATTGAACTTTCTCATGGAAGGAAGTCCTGTTGCTAGAAGGCCATCCATTCTATCCTCGCACTCACTCCAGCTGGCTTCACATAGTTTAATTGACAGATATTTGTTTTCTGTAATGTGAGTGTCATAAACCTGACAATGGCAGTCACACAAGTACAGTTAATAACAAAATAATTAAATTAGCAAGAAAAAATTACAACCTGGAAGTAATAAATAAACTGATGAAGGTTTACATGACACACTTTGAGTAATAGCTTAATATGCATATCCAAAATGTGAGCACCAAGGACCACCATGCAGTTGCCACATGTTAGCATGTACTATGCTGCAAGGATACTGACAGTACGTGCTGGAGATGCCAAAAAATGACTAGGCTAACTTTTTTTGCATATTTTGGTTGACATAGAAGCACAACCTGCCAGAAGAACAGTATCAACTTGCTCCCATACCATAAAATGACAATTCTTGCTAAGCAAGTAATGCTTACACTAAAAGATAAGTATCATAACATCTCAGTTACTTCAATTAAAGTAAAACTTGATATAAACAACAAATCTTAAACATAACCAAATTTATATAAGATATATTAGATTTATTTTTTTCAATTTAGTCATCACAACTAATTTCAGTCTCAAGTTCCCTAGACCTGGTTAGCAGTTAGCATGATAATTTCTTTTTTTATTCCAAATCATCAGTTATCATCCAATTTAATAGGAAAGCAGGTATTTAACATTCAAGATACGGATTTCTTATGTACTAGTCTCCCATTTAAAGTAAACTGCAAGATGATCAAGAAAATCATGGAGAAGAATTTTTGTCAGTACACTTGATATATATTTAAGAGTAAAATCATATCTATTATCTAATTTTTAACTTGGTTATTCTCTTAGATTTCATATTATAGTTTCTTGTTTAACAACCATACAAATTCTTGATTCTAAATGAAGAACATGCACCTTCAAGCCACTAAAATAAAAATAAAAAGTGGAAAAAAGATTAATTACTTAAAAGACTAAGAGAGATCAAACTTCCACCACAGGCAAAGCACTATAGAAAGACATGGTTTAGTATTGGGTTAAAGAAGTTGAAACTTCAAAAAATTTTGAAGGATTAGAGGAAAGCAAATAGTTCTTTTATACTTTTTTGAAGTATGGTCCTAAGGAAGAAGAAAAAATTACATTGTTAAAAATGGACAATTCACTATGATGAGAGGAATGCTCTTAAATATTCCACATTGTCACTTTAAATCTACTCAATGGACAGCATGAATATATTCTTAGGAAAGAATCAAGGAACTACTATGCCAATCCCAAAGAATTTTGCAATAATATGCAAAATGCCCTAGATATTTGCACTTCTAAACTGCAGCAAGTTATAGCCACATTGTTAAACGTCAAAGATGTGTCTCCTGAAGTTCCTTTCCTAAATTGCTAGCCATACTTCTGTGGTAGAAGTAACATGAGGATTCCTCCCTCATAATCCAGCAATTAGTAGCATAATTTCTTTTTTAATCAAAAGATCAGTTATCATCCAATTTAATAGGAAAGCAGGTATTTAACATTCTAATTATGGATTTCTTGCACATTAGTTTCCCATTTCAAGTAAACTGCAAGATCAAGAAAATTGTGGAGGGAAGATTTTTCTTCTACACACTTGATTATACATTTAAGAGTAAAATCATATCTATATGCTAGTTTTAAACTTTGTTACTCATCTTAGATTTCATCTTATAGTTTCTTTTTCTGCAACCATCCAAATTCTAGAGCTTTAAAATTTCTTCTAAATGAAGAACATCCCCCTTCAAGCCACTAAAAATTAAATAATAAAAGTTGGAAAAAGATTAATACTTAAAAGACTAAGAGGGATCGAATTTCCACCACAGGCAAAGCACTACAGAAAGACATGGTATGGTATTGGGTAAAAAGATTGCTAAATCTCCAAAAACAATTTAGGAAGATTAGAAGAAAGCAAATGGTTCTTTACTTCTTTTATGCTTTTGAGAAGTCTGGTTCTAAGGAAGAAGAAGGGTTAAATTCTTAAAAATGGATAATTCACTATGATGAGAGGAATGCTCTTAAATATTCCACATTATCACTTTAAATCAACTCAAGGGACAGCATGAATATGTTCTTAGGAAAGAATCGAGGAACTGCCATGCCAATCCTAAAGATTTTTTGGAATAATATGCAAAATGCCCATAGATATTTACACTTCTAAATTGCAGCAATTTATAACCACATTGTTAAATGTCAAAGAATTTTCTTGAAGTTCCTCTACTTAACTGCTAGCCATACTTCCATGGTAGCAGTAACATGAGGATACTTCCCTCGTGTATCTGAAAATGGAGCAGGAGTACAGAGAAAATCCAAGTCTTGGAGGCTTTCTATCAGTAAATAGAACAATGAGAACCAAATTAACCTTTTTGATTTCATTATTGAATTTCAGAAGGGATTGTTTAGCGCTGCGCCAACCAAAATATTGTTGATCAAACAGATTGTTTGCTTTCGCCTTTGAAACCTCATGAGCCAACAGCAGCTTGTCCTCTGGTACAGGCAGCTGCAAATTGGACATCTCTTTACTGTATAACTTCAAGCAGCGTTCAAGAATTTCCTTATTAAATACTTCCGCAATTGAACCTGTAGATGGAATTTCACCTTCATTCAAGGCATCAAGAGTCTGCGAAAACCCATGTATATAATGGTTAGAGCAATTAAAGCTTACAAGTAACTTCTCAACAATTATGTAACAGATTATGTCCAGTTTGAGCTTTGCAAGTAAAAAATGACATGCATCATGAGTAACAATGATATCGGATAGATAGTTGAGAAGAACACAAAGACATGCAAAAGCACCTGCTCCAGGAAGGCTATGAACTCCTTTCCATTTAGAGGATTCCCCTGCACAATCTTGGGACGTATAATGGACTCAACAAGTTGTTTAAACTGCTCCCTTTTTTGCACATACAATGGATCCAGTTCACTGTCCTTGATGTCACAAAGTCTTATCCTTTGAAGATGAGGCTGTCACAAATTTCAAGACTTCTTATATGCAAAATAGGACATTAAGTGCATGATGAAAATATAAGTTCAATAGTTGACTTGTATAAACAAATAACAGGTGACTTCTGAGTGCATTCTGCATAGCAAAAAAATGATGGCGGTTCCAACATTCTACTGATAGGATTATGAGCTTATACAATACCCAGCAGACAAAAGGACAACATGAGAAAAATAAAGAAAATTGAAGCATCAACCATTCAAAAATGCCGTCAACCATGAAACATGCTCCAAATCATGTCAAGACCATTAGAATACTTGTTTGAATACTGATGCTTGTCAGATATTTCCTGATATGAGTACTAGGTATCCTGCTAAGATGTTGTACAACAAAGAGGGAATTTTTTAATTATTTTGTTGCATCTCTAAGCAGAGTTGTCTAAAGTACACTCAATAATTTCTGGTGCTCTTGGAGCAGATATGATATTCTGCTGTTACAGAGGGCCAACACATGCATTAACTTACAGGCTTTCTTGAATCACTTAAAGCATAACACCTTATGTATCAGAGTGACAACTAAAGTAGTGTTAATAATATGTATAGTGTCAAATACCTCATGCTAATTTTTTGTTCTTTGCGACTTAGATCTTGTTGCTTGCTGAAAGATGGAAACCACAAACCATAAAGCATATTGGGACTTGGACAACATTCAGTAATTTGCATCCTGACAGGTATCACATAATCAGGATTACTATAAATGACTTTTTGTAGTGTACAACTAAAAATATGACAGCTCTCAACATTTTCCATGCCCAGCAGAGATAATGCATCTTAAAACTAGTTACAATGTCAATTCAATGAAAGATTAAAGGGGTTAAGAGGGGCAGATACCATTGCCTTTTAAACTATCTATCCATGTTAAATTTGGAGGGAGATGTTAGAGCTTATATATGATATATCTTGGCAAGCCTTTTTGTAACAAATGAAGCTTTTGGAAAGTGATATTCCAAATAATTGTTGTATCACTTGCAACATTGGAGTTGAGAAGGGGACAATTCTAGATGAACCAATAGTTCTGCTCTATTGTTTTTTCTCAGGAGTAGATGCCTATGAAAAAAGCTCAGACTGGGGTTGTTGCATTGTGGCATTAGAAAAAGAACATTATGCCTAATATTAGACATAATAAGTTTGATGATATTGTGTTCAAACTTAAATAAGACAAACCTGGAGTTAGCAAATCAGAAAACCCAAAATCTCAAATTAAACAACAGCCATAATTGGTTTCTCAGTATTGCCCTAGATAATGTTTGTTGAACACATTCCATCCTCCATCAACAATAATAAAATCAAGTTGATGAACACTGAATAAGCAAACTTCATTATGAGAGAAAAGCAACAAAGAATCTTGCAAAAACTTCGAATCTCAACTTACTGAATCATTGACATAGAATTAATGACATATACAGCCAAGGGAAGCTAACAAAGCAGTACCTGTGGCAAGCCAAAGGCAGAGATATCGTTGGCCATTATCGCCAAGGATTTGCGAATATTGTTGACCTGATTCACCACATGAACAAGAATAGCAAATTTCTCAAAGAAAAGATGGGCATGCCCATCAATGTATATGTTTGTAAGAATAAAATAGATTTTAGAAAATAGCCCTGGGGAAAGCAACTAAAGACATTGTTTTTTCATGTATTGACTTGTCACAGGGTGATTGAATACAATACCTTATCAATATTCTCATCTCCTGCAATAACAAAAATATTGAAAATAAATTCTTTGGTAACTTCGTAAGACATTATGAATGTCAAATGCACATGAAACGAGCACTGAATAAGACTGACCACTTTCATTTGGAACTGGCCGAAGTGCTTCATCCACCATTTCTTGAACAGAGCACCCTTCTATGTGATTGAAAAAAATAGTTTTGGTGAATAGACGAATTAAGAATATAGGAAATGTGTCATTGCATAATAATATAATTAAGAAAAAGGGAAAAAGTTCACAAAAGTATAGGATGGAAGGCATAAATAGATTTAAAATTTTTATCAATAATAGTTAATGGATGTGAAGCTGTTATTTTACTGAACAGAAGTGATATATAAGTGGCTTAACCTGTGTCTCTTTATGAAAAGAAACGGATAGAGGCGTTGAATATTAACACTGTAGGAATAACTATTCAAACACACCAGAGAAAAGAAAATGTGCATGAACCCAATAAACAGGGAATAATAAACTATTTCATTGATTCTGCAAACTTAATCTCTTTAAATTATTTCTTGATTTGTTGTTATACAATTTTTTCCACAGTCTTCTGTCATCACTCACACCCTACTTTTAGTAAAGTTGGTCTCTTGAAGTCATTAAGGATCACACTTCAAAACAAGTCCTCATTTCTTGGATCAGCATCAGTGTATTTAATTTGATTGGAAATTTATTCATGTTCTTTTTTTCATGCAACGAAGATCTGTGACTAAGAATTAGTAATTTTTAGGGACTTTATCTACCAAAAAAAGTTATGAAATTTAGGCATTGCTTTCTAGTATTATGATTGTACTATCTGTTAGGGTGATCAAATGACAATTTCTTAACCCTTTTTATATATTATTCTAATGACCCATATGTGGACCATTGGCATTATTTAAACTGCAAATATGGACTCAATAAAAAAAAATTTCCCAGCATCAGAGGAGGAAACCATCAACTTACGCAGAAAATCTCGTTGGATAAGCCACAAGAGCTTTGCAGGCTCGAATGCATCCTCATTTCCCTATATGAGTGGCAAATTAGCATGAATGACTGAGAAGACACTATCATTCTATAGCATAAGTGATATTAACACATTACCTTCATTCTGAGCTCCATAGAGTAACAGACGAGCAAACCCAAAGTGGTTAGAAATGAAAAACACCAACATAATTAGTTCCGGTTAAAGGTTCTGGCAATAACACAATTCTTTGAAAACGGACCTTGCATAGAATTCGTCTGCAATTTCAACAGAAAATGATAGTCGAGATATATCTGCCTCACGAACCTACAACATGATCCACCAAAACCAAGAAAAATAAGGCATCTGAAAATTATCTTATAATTCATAGAAATTATACAGGCTGATGAACTTTCCACCAGATAGAGAACAAACCGTCTCAGGTATATTATAAATAAGCACAGAACTGATTAGTGTCGCCAGAGCAAAGACCCTGCATTTGAATATCAACGGATTATAGAAAAAATAAAAGGAAGAAAACCTACTTTCGAAAGCAAAATCGGTGGGCCAAATTTCCAACGTTACCTGTCATCGTATACATTTGAATTCCCCACATTTTCAAATCCTTCAGTATCAATATGCAGGACAGATACTTTTGATCCATCAATGACCAACTCTACTGGTGTACCCCAAACCCACAAACCTACACCAAAACACGCCTGGTTAGCAAGGGACTGAATTCTTACCGAAGAAGAAGACGGCATACATCGATGGCTACAGAAAACCAAGCACAAAAGGGAATCACTGCATTTCAAACCTTTGGTTTTAGCATCACGCATGTGCCCAACTTCAAAGCCTGCACATGCGAATTGTTTGCGGGATGAGAAGAGGTGAGTGATTCGTCGAAGGGAGAGAGACGAGAATCGCACCTTCATCGCAAGAGAGGGAGAGGAGCTGGTTGAGAAGGAAGGATTTGCCAGAGCGGTATGGGCCGATCACCTGCGATTACAAATCATGGTTAGGGAAACGGCGCCCATTGCGAACTGAATCAGCGCAACCATGAGACTCGCCCTTCCTATTTATACCCGTCACTGACCCAGTAACAAACACCTTGGCGAAATCAGTATATATATATATATATATATATATATATATATATATATATATATATATATATATATTAGTATCAATTTACAAGAATAAGGGTGATATACCAAGTTGTTCAAATTATAAAAGAATTAAAATCATTAGTAACTTTAGCATAGAATTATCAAAAATAGAATAAGAATTGAAATAAATATATTTAAAAATTAATTTAACTTTATACCTAAAAGATTAACCATATAAGTTATTTATTTATTAAGATAATTAATAAAAATATCGTAAGAAAATAAAAGATTTGTATATGGTTTTTGTTGAATTATGATAGCTTTCTTAAATATTTATTGTGATGAACTTAAAAAAAATGTAAATCCACTAATTATATTGATATTATTAAAGATGTATGATAACATAGCTTCTAGTGTTATGACTATACAAAATATATCTACTGAGCTTTCTATTAGCATAGGATTACATTAAGGATCTATATTAAGTTTCTAGTTTTTCACTTATATAATAAATCTCCTTGATGTATATTATTTTGTTAATTACATTGTCTTAATTAATAAGAGTCTAAATAGAATTATTGGACACTTGAGCTATAGAGGTAACACTTAGAAACTAAAGATTTTAGATTAAATATGATTAAAACTAAATATATGAGATGTAATCTTGGTAATTCTATGAATAGACAAGAGAATATAATTAAGTTAGATAGACATGGACATGAAGTTCTTTTCAGGTAAATCTTTATGTATCTTAGATTAATTATTCAAAAATAATAATGAGATTAATAAAAATATTATTTATAGAGTAAAAATAGGATGGTTAAAATGATAAGAAACGTTTATGATGTGATCATTAGATATTTTTTAGATTAAAAAAATTATAAAATAGTTGTAAGACCAATAATTCTTTATAGATTTAAGTGTTTAGTTTTTTAAGAAATAATGTACATAAAAGGATTATGTTATCAAGATAAAAAATATTAAAATGAATATATGGAGTTACTAGGAAAGATAGAAAAAAAAAATGTTATTCATGAATAATTAAGTATCGCTTTGATAGAGGACAATATGAGAAAAAAATTATTTCAGATGATAAAAATATATGCTTATGTAGTATATTTAAAAGTAAAATGATTAATGTTATTAGTACGAGAAGAGAAGAGAAAGAGAAAGATCTAAAAATATTTAAATAGAAACTATCGATAAAAAATTAATTATTTTGAATTTAACTAAACATATAAGTTTTTACAAATTTCAATCATAACAAAATATATATGTAGCCAACCCTAAATAGTTATGATTTATGATATTATTATTATTAGCATTATATATATAAATTTTTTTTTGGGTTTAATGCACTTGGTATATATATATATATACTTGTGTAAACTACTTGAGAGGAAATGAAGACTTACTGCAACAACAGCTATAGGGGTTGTGATATTTTGAATTGCGTCGAGACCTTCTCTTGCGAGGCGGAGTCTGAGGTGATTTGGATCTGGCTTCACTATAGGAAACCTGCAACATATGCATCAAGTTATGCCACCAAGAGAGAGAGAGAGAGAGTGAGAGACCAAAACTTCCCTTGTCCAGTTCTTAATCACTCAAACTTTTCTGAGAGAGCAATTCAAAAGGCATAATTTTCCTTGCTGCAAAAGGAAAAAGATCTACAGGCTTATATATATATATATATATATATATATATATATATTCAGCAACTTTGTCAAGGGATTTTTTTTTCCTTTTCCTTTTGTTTTTGTTTTTTTGTCTTAATTAACGAAGAAGGCTCATGCATGAGTTGGTCAACATCCACCTTGAGGCACAGAAAAGCTCAACTCTGCATGGCCTTCATGTCCACGTGGAAGAAGAGAATGTGATGCTTCAAGAAAAAGAATGATCAGAAGGAGTTTTTTCGTATACTTGACCAAAGACTCATCGCTGAGTTGATCAGCATCCAACTTTGGGCACCGAAAAGCTCAGCTCAGCTCTGCATGGATTTCGTGTTCAGTTACATGCACAGCTGACAACGAAACCACATAGAAGAAGAGAATGTGACGGTTCAAGAGAAAGAAAGATTAGAGGAAGGCAGTGAGCTTGCACTCATTTCTTCGCTATGATTGATGTACGGCATCGATCAAAGGACGACGACGAGCTGAACAAGGTCCGACCTACGACGCATGTCATGGACGAAGGAGAAGATGCAACTTACGCTCGGTGGAAATCATTTGACTTGGAGGAGGAAGAAGAAGAAGAAGCAGTGGCTGTGAAGATCACCGCTAAGAAACACAACACTACTGTCGAAGAAACGTCCATCCTCTCTCTCTCTCTCTTCCGCAGCTCGCAGCTGATCAAAGTGGGGAACCTAACTCTACGACGAGCCGAAGAGAGAAGCTCATTTATTTAAACTGTTCTATCATCACATTTTTTGTGAGGCTTTAGATCGACCTGTCCAATCGATTGGGAAAGCAAAAAGGTGTCAGGGGGGAAAGTAAAAAAAATTCTCATTGCTCTTTCCTTTTTTCTAAAAAAAATTTCTGTTTTTTTTTTCACTTTCCTTTTTTGTTTTGACATAACATTTGTTTTTATTTAAAAACTTATTGCATTTCTTGATTGAATTATTTCTAGTAGAATTTTATGTCCCAACAATCTGATGAAAAATCTTGTATGCCATATTTTAATTAAGAATCTAATAAGGAGCTAACCCTCTCATAAAATTAGTCACAAATATTATCATTATGTTTGATTGATTGATTGACTAATCTATTGCCATTAAATACCAAAACAATTGGGTTAGCTCATGATGAAATTGTGCATCATTTTATGGATTTTTGTTGTTAATCCACGCTGCCATTTTATAAGTTATTTATTTGTTAACATTTTAGTAATTGTTGAATTTTTGTAGTTTGCTATTATATCTGTGCGACACATTTATATTACTGTTTGTGCATCTATTTAAACAAATTAAATTACACATACGAATAAAATAAGATTTGTTCCCACAGCTCCGGCGGTCAAAAAAGGACTTGAAAATTCAATTTTTTTTTTACTTTTTGGTAATAATCTGAATTTTACTACGTTTGATAATTTTGGTTTAGAAAATTTTTTAAAAGTCAAATCTAAGATACTTTTTTTTAAAATTTTTATGTACAGATTTAGATATTTAATTAATTTTAAATTTCTAATTTCTAATTTTCAAGATTTCTAAATTATAAGTTTAGAAATATTCAATTCTTGGATAACTTTAAATTCTGAAATTGCTTTAAAAATAACCTTCCTGCAATTTAATTCCTTAAAAAAAACTTACCATATAACAATTTTTATTAAAAACTAAACCTTTCTATTTCAGGAATAATCAATTTAAGTATATCTAAATTGGTAAGTTAAAATAGGAAAGTATGAAATCTGTTTTGACCTTTTATTCTAAAGAAAACTAAAACAAATTCAAGATTGATAAGACTAAAGTCAAAAACTAATAGAACAAGAGAATTAATAAGAGGTAAACGGTGAAAACGAGATTATTTCAATTAGATTGTAGCATGAGTGTAAAAGAATCAGCATTGGGTAACACTAATAATATTGTGATGTTTCTCAATAAAAGCTTTGATAGGAAATATATAATCAACCCGTCATCACTTATCATACAAATGTTAAGTAAGACCTTTGGGAAGAAAATACCCAGATGACTTGACACCCGCTTGCTTACGTGAGTAGAAGTCCAAGAGACAACTCGGATTGATTACCAACTACCTTTCATATGGAATATTTATAGAAGTATTTTTAGGAGTCCATGGGGCAGATCGGATCAATTATAAACCGCCTCCCTTACGAAATATTCATAAGAATATTATCGGGAGTCCAGGGATAGCTCAGATTAGTTACAAATCATCTTGGATCTCAATCAAATAACATATCCAAGCTCCATGCTCTATTGGGTCTCATATAATGGATCCATTAAAATAGGGGTAAAGGAGGCTTGTTGGATATCTTATATTCAATCTTCATCGAGTTGTCCATCATATGTGTGTGACTCCCTAGGCCCAATACCGAGTTGGCCATGAGTTGCACCAGTTAGAATACTTTTTAACTCAAAACTATTTCTGATTTAGTGAATTATTATTTCCATAATAATTCACTTAACTTATCAACTATGGACGTACCAAACCACTATGCAATAGTCTCTAGATGGTATAGGAGAATTTAATTTATTGGACCTATCTACCCTCAGTTATCATGTATCTATAGTTTCTCATTCATCTAATATCCCAAAGATCATATACTGGGTATGATGCTGTTATGCCCATACATAATCCATCAAAGTCTCACTCTTATCGGATTCTCCTAGAGAACTCCTTTTTTAATTCGAGTGACCCTGACATGAGATTTTCTTGAGTGAGAACGTACGAGATATTTCTATCATGATACCGAGAGTAGATGATCCTTTATTAACATCCAATTATCTTCGTAAGGTTAGCTGTCATTTGTAATGATCATTTGTACTAGATTTAGAATTTCCAAACTTATAAGTTCAAAGAACGAAATACTTAAACAATATATCCTTGGTATTTGAAGTCTAAGAACTAGATATACAATTGGGACTATGGAATCGTTATTTTATGATGATGTATCATTAACCATCCAATATTCTATAAACAAATCATTGAATAAAAACATTCTCCAATGAGCACTGCACTATATCTCTAATGCCCCCACACAAGTAGCTATAAGATTAATTGCCTCTATCATATAGATAAGTATATAGTACATCGGTATGTCCGGTTACCTCAATATCTTACTCGAGTAACCTATGACTAAGAATATTTAGGATGTGTTTAAAAGCAAATTTGTCTTATTATCATGATCTCATAATGATCCAATTCTCAATGGATTCAATGATATCATAATATATTCATCAAATAATATAAAGTGAGAAAATATCATTATTAATATTAATCAAAAGAAATTGTGCAACGGATTAGATGTGTCATCACTCAATGATGAGACCTGAGTTCCTTCGCTTGAGCTATCACTATGTTGTTGTCGCAATATAAAAGAATCAGCTCCTCGTTACTCTGCATAACTCCTATACGATGAACTTCTTTGACCAAACTATTTTCTTTATTATTTCTATCATCGCAATATATTCCACCTTAATAATCAAGTGAGTTACGATATTGTTTGAAACTCGTACAGCTTACTATTCCTCCATTTAGAGTGAATTCACGTCGAGCAATCACAATGCTTCAAGTCTACAATGTCAATAAATGAAGCCGTAGGAGCAGTTCGACCACCCCCACGAGGTAAAAATTGCTAGCATATATCACATCATCGCCAATATAACACTCAAATTAAGCACTCGATCAACATGATGTGTCCATAATGGGCCACCATCCGTACTGCCTAGCATTTCAGACGACTTCTCACGCTCAAGTAACACTTGACAACTTCACAAAACCTCTCCAACGAGTAACGTCTCACTAAATAGTAATAATTACCCGAACCATTATTTAAAGAGCATTAGGTTTCCCCTCTCTTTCGAAAATCATATTTTCTCTCCACTTCTAACTTAACTATTGAAGGGGTGTTCATTGGGTCTGCCTCTGAGCCAATTTTGCAGGTCATCAAATCGAGTCGAATCTAATCGCTTCCCGATACCAACCTTACGTTCAAATCAATATTGAACCAGGCCATCTCCCTAACGCACGTCAAACAATCAGCATATTGGACAACCAAAAACAACTTTTACAACCATCTTCATAAAAACAATGGTTTCAACTTCAAGTTTCTGTGAACATCATGTTCACCCAACCCTCAACACTGCTGCCCACCACAGAAGCAGGATGGACATTGCATTACGTCTCTAGGGAGACAACAAGAGCAGGCAGCATATACCAGCTTTCTCCTATTAATCAAAACCATATACCGGAGTTTTGAGGTTTATGTCTCAAAACTATCGTAGGCAGGTTTTTCTTAAAACTGTATCCATTTTGCCATTCAAAAACCTTATCCAATCATTAAAAAAATAATTAAAATGATCAGATTTGGGTAGGATCAGTCTGGGACTCATATCTGAATTCAATGGACCTCATCCATACCTACATTTGAAGCAACCTGCTCCAGCTAGGAAGGGGAAGTTGCACACCTAAAGGTGGCTTGCTCATTAGGTTTGTTGGGTTAAGAAAGATGCAAACAATATGGGTCTCAGGGTTCTTGTTTAATCTGATCTTTTCTACTCGAGCAGCATTTGGGAATCAAAACACCATCTTGACGACGTACAACTATGTCCACGTTGTAAAATAACCAGCAAAGGAGCATAATACACAGCAATATACCAACTGGAATTGCCCATCTGCAAGTAGCAAGAGCATAAAGAAAAGAACATTATTAAGGACAGTCATGACACTGGATTACGGAGGAGCTAAGTGCTGTGATGCTGCTTAATTTGATTAAATGAATAGGACTTGGAGAACTTGCCTGTTCAAGACAAGGATGTTGCCGACTATAATCTCCCATGCAGCCACAGCAATTTGAAAGGAAGGACTGTTATGCAGCAACTCTGATGACCCATATATTCTTGTATGCATCTCAAAGTATAGTGAGAAAATAAGCATGATGTAACCACCATATTTTAGTAAAGTAAACTTGAGAGTATGGCCGACTGCAGGAATAGTGATTGAAAGAACCAGCAAACTCAATGTTAGTCTTTGACAGTATTCCTTGAAGAAAAGGGATCGGGATTTTTCAAGTGTCTGAAGAAAAACAAAAGTCAAGATCAGACACAATTCACAGAAATGTCTCCATGCAGACAACGTAGAGAAAATTGAGATTAATAAATTACACATTAAAAACAGTTATCAAAGAAGACAAGAGACATGGAAAAAGACCTTTCAGTGGATCTAGATAATATAAACTTATGTAGATCAAGAATGCCAAATGTCACGAAATGACTAAGTCACACAGCACATGTGGCAAAATACACAGTTGCATCTTCTGCTTATCTACAAAATTCTCACAAGATTGCAGCACAAGGAATCATAAAGACTTTGCCACAGTGAAGCATAGAAACAACAAACTTGCAAACATAACAACGGCCTAGTCCAAGGCCATATCTGTAAAAGACCAGATGGCCAAGTTCAGAAACAAAACTATCACCAGCATTAGCGACTGATTAAGCAGCAGAAAGGAGTGAGTAGCATACAGGTCTCAACCTGCTCTGAAGGATCATGATCCATTAGCTGCTGCTGATTTGTAGATTCTAACAGAAATGTGTAACTTAGCTCATTTCTGAAATTTAGAAAACTCCTAACATACATGAGGAATAGTAGACTGACCAGCTGAAGTCAAAATCCAAAGAATTTAATAGTCAGTCAAAAAGTTTGGGGATCGCAACCAGTACAGGTTCTGTGATGTAAGAGAAACTTAGTTTACCTTTTGTTTAAATAAATTTAATTAGCTAGGGATATTTCACATATGTAATAAGTTGCCACATGTCAACATCCACTTAACGAGAGAAAAAGAAAGCAATTGCTATTAAAATGGAAGTAATCATATTCGATCTTGATTTAAGATGATAGATTTTGACTGAAGATTTTAAATATTCATCTCTATAAAGACGGAAGTCTATTATAAAAAATATCATCAAGAGAAGAAGATTATTTTTCAAATAAAATCAGAAATGTCACCTTCTTCAAGAGAAATAACATATCATATCTTTGATCTAATACAATTATAAGTTTACTTATTTCTATATTTCCTTTTTATCCTTGTACCTAGGCCTATAAAAAGAGGCTAGAACATTGTAATAAAGATCATATGGAACTGGTGCGATATCATAGTTATGTTTCCGATAGTATGATTCCATCGTCCACGTGCAAGATGTGCGAAGGTGCGAAGTTCTCATCCTAGAAGTTTACTCCTTGAGCTAGAGTGGATGTTATCCAATTTTATTGTTTTTTTTCTTTCAAATATCATCTTTTCCTTCTCTCTTTAGGTCCTCTATAAAAAAATCATGGCTACTAATCCCACATCATTCTGATATAAAAAAATACTGATTATTTATGCAAATCAATGGATTGGAACAGGCTATGCTCAGTTCACACCCTTTGAAAACCTAGGAGCCCAACTCATCAATAAATTCCTAATTGAGTTGAAAATTGTAATTACTCTACAACTTGATTGACCAAGGATTATCTAAGGATCCCCCTATATTCTTTAATGTCGTATCTCTTACAAGTCATTCCAATCAACAACAGCATGGATGCTATTGAGAGATTTATGCACTGACTGTATAATTTTTTCAGGACACAACAACATTAACATGTTCTAAGTATATACTATATATTATATATATAAACACACAAAGAAATACAACTCCCAACAATTTGAGATACGGTATATGGATCTTCCTGTACATTACATTATACTAAGGGCAATATCAATACTCAAAGAACTTGCTGATTTGTATAAAGACCACAAAAATCTGGTATTCATAAAAATGTCCGGAAAGTATGAAAACTTTTACCATCAGGCCTCATGAAAACCTAATATTTGTCGTGCAATAATGAGACAATCTATTGCTATCAAGCATCTGTTGGTTCTCTTACACTTCACAATCAATGAACATCAAGCAATAAACCATGAGAGCAACAAGTGAATCACAAAATGGTGATAATCAGACTCTTGCAAATACAATAATCTTGATGGTGTCACTCAATGATAGTTGCTCAACAAAACAAGGCTCAGTTAGTTTTCTTTCTATAAGAACATTGAAATGCCCATATCGTTCTTCAGTTAATTCTTCTTTTATGTACATTTTCTACAAGTTCTTTGAGAAGTAAAGGATTAAAAAAATCAGTATTGTCCAGACCATATAAGTCGGTTCTGGTCAATATTCATTTTTTTAAAATTTTTTGGTGATAGCAGGCAGTACAAGTTGGTGTATCAATACCATACTGGTTCAAAACTGGTTACAGGAACCAATATCAAACCAAGATCTAAATCCTTGTCCTATGTCATGTCTGTCATAGCCTTGAATTTAGAATTGCATTGGTTATGCCCCAAAAAGTACCTGTAAGATTGAAGGGATTATAACTAATAAACAAATTCAAAGCTTTTCCTGAACTGATGTGGGACTGATCATATCGGGTTATTACAATTGGGATCGCAAGTCAACATAGTTTGGTAGAGAGATTACCATAAGAAGGTAAGTCTATATGTAATTCAGTATATATTGCTTAGTATCAACTAAATTTATGCAACTGACATAAATTTGAGCATGCCTAAACCTATTCATTTGAAGTGCCAAGAAAAAAAAATCCTGTCATTTCCCTTTAGTTTACTAAAGGGAATGACAAGATTGCATGATTGCACAAGTTCTGATTGTACAAAAAAAGTCCTGTCACTATTTGTACAAAAATATTCAGCACAAGTTCTTCATTGTATCAGAAGATTGTATGATTGCATAGACATGAAATTGGTTATTTAGTGACAAACCTTCGCCATTTTTAGTGCATACATTTCCTTCGATACCCCAACACAGTCTCTTTCAAAATTCTGATTGCATCGATTAAAACTAGCATTGAACTTTGTCATCGAAGGAAGTCTCACTACTAGAAGGCGATCCATTCTATCCTCACAGTCACTCCAGCTGGCTTCACATTGTTTACTTGACTGATATTTGTTTGCTATGATGTGATTTTCATAAACCTGACAATGATAGACACACAAGTTAATAACAAACTAATATAAATAAGCAAGAAAAAATTGACACCCTGTAATTAATAAGTTGCTAATGGTATACATGACACTATGAGTAATAGCTTAATATGCATATCCAAAATGTGAGCACCAAAGACCACCATGCCAGTTGCCACATGTTGGCTCATGCTATCCTGTAAAGATAACGACAGTAAGTGCTGGAGATGCCAAAAGATGACAAAGCAAATTTTTTGCATATGTTAGTTGACATAGAAGCAAAACCTGCCAGAAGAACAGTATCAACATGCTCCCATACCAGAAAATGACAATTCTTGCTGAGAAGTAATGCTTACACTAAAAGAGAAGTATCATAACATCTCAGTTACTTCAACTTAAAGTAAAACGATATAAATGACAAGTCTTAAACATAACCAAATTTCTACAAAAGATATTAGATTTTTTTTCCAATTTAGTCATCACAACTAATTTCAGTCTGAAGATCCCTACACCTGGTTAGCAATTAGCATCATAATTTCTTTTTTATTCTAAAAGATCAGGTATCATCCAATTTGATAGGAAACCAGGTATTTAATATTCAAGTTATTTCTTATGTACTAGTCTCCCATTTAAAGAAAACTGCAAGATGCTCAAGAAAATCATGGGGAAGAATTTTATTCTGTACACTTGATTATATATTTAAAAGCAAAATCATATCTATAATCTAGTTTAAAACTTTGTCACTCGTCTTAGATTTCATCTTATAATTTCTTGTTCTACAACCATCCAAATTCTAAAGCTTTAAAATTGCTTCTAAATGAAGAACATGCCCCTTCAACCCACTAAAATAAAATAATAAAAAAGGAAAAATATTAATTACTTAAAGACTAAAAGGGATCAAACTTCCACCACAGGCAAAGCACAACAGAAAGACATGGTTTAGTATTGGGTTTAAAGACTCTGGAACTTAAAAAGGTTTAGGAGGATTAAAAGAAAGCAAATGGTTCTTTTATACTTTTGAGAAGTATGGTTCTAAGGAAGAAGAATAGGTTACACTTTTAAAAATGGATAATTCACTATGATAAGTGGAAAGCTCTTATATATTCCACATTGTCACTTTAAATCAACTCAAGGGACAGCATGAATATGTTCTTAGGAAAGAATCAAGGAACTACTATGCCAATCCTAAAGATTCTTGGAATAATATGCAAAATGCGCTAGATTTTTGCACTTCTAAACTGCAGCAATTTATAACCACATCGTTAAATGTCAAAATGTTTCCTGAAGTTCCTCTCCTAAATTGCTAGCGATACTTCCATGGTAGCAGTAACATAAGGATTCCTCCCTCCTGTATGAGGAAATGGAGCAGAGTACAAAGCAAATGCAATTCTTGGAGGGTTTCTACCAGTAAATTTAACAATGAGAACCAACTTAACCTTTTTGATTTCATCATTGAATTTCAGAAGAGATTCTTTAGCATTGCGCCTACCAAAAAGTTGTTGATCTAACAGCTTTTTTGCTTCGGCCTTTGACACCTCATGAGCCAACTGCAGCTTGTTCTCTGGTAGAGGTAGCTGCAACTTGGACATCCCTTGATTGTATAACTTCAAGCAGCGTTCAAGAATTGCCTTATTAAATACTTCCACAATTGAACCTGTAGATGGAATTTCACCTTTATTCAAGGCATCAAGAGTCTGCAAAAACCCAAAAACCCATGTATATAATGGTAAGAGCTATGGAAGCCTACAAGTATAAAAGACTGTGTCCAGTTTGAGTTTTGCAAGTAAAAACTGGCATACATCATAAGTAACAATAATACCAGATAGATAGTTGATTAGGAGCACAAAGACATGCAAAAGCACCTGCTTCAGGAAAGCTATGAACTCCTTTCCATTTAGAGTTTTCCCCTGCACAATCTTGGGACGTATAATGGATGCAACAAGTTGTTTAAACTGCTCCCTGTTTTGCACATACAATGGATCCAGTTCAGCGTCCTTCATGTCACAAAGTTTTGTCCTTTGGAGATGAGGCTGCCATAATTTTCAAGGATTCTGATAAGGAACATAGGAAATTAAGTGCATGATACAAATATTTCAATAATTAACTCATATATAAACAAATAACAGGTGACTTCTGAGTGCATTCTGCATAGCACACCAATGATGGGGGTTTTGACATTCTACTAATGGCATTATGAGCTTATATAATACCAACTTCAGATGTGTACCCAATTGAAAAAAGAAAACATAAAAAAATAAAGAACTTTCGAGTCCCAACCATTGAAAAGACACAATCAACCATGAAACTTGGATGCTCCAAATCATGTCAAGTGCACTAGAGTACTTGTTTGAATACTGATGCTTGTTAGATATTTCCTGATATAAGCACTAGATATCCTGCTAAGATGTATTTCAAAGAGGGAGTTTTTAACTATTTTGTTGCATCTCTATGCAGAATTTTTTAAAGAACACTCAATAATTTCTGGTGCTCTGAAAGCAGATATTATATTCCGCTGTTACTGAGGGCCATCACATCTATTAACTTACAACATTGCTTGAATCACTTTTTTTTTCCAAAAAGAAGAAGATTATATTATGATCTCAAAAGTCTGGAATGAAAAAACCCTCTGCATCAGAGGTAACAAAATTACACAATTCAGGATGAAGATTTCCCTGCCAGCAAAAGGTGGACTTGGATGTCCTAGCAAACTGCACAATCCAGTTTGCTGCACTGTTTGCTTCTCTGAAGATATTTTTGAAGGTGACTGCTTCAAACTTCTCAGGCAGAATCTGAATGTCTTTGCAGAAGTTGAAAAGCTTCCAGAGTGGAAAGTGATTTTCCAACAAGTGCTTATGTATCTTGGTGAGCCTTTTTGCATATAAGAATGAGGGCATTTATATGAAAATTAGGACATTTGTATCTGGAGATGAGGCTGCCATAAATTTCAAAGCTCAGCTACTGCTTGAATCACTTAAAGCATGATACCTTATGTATTAGAGTGACAACTAAAGTAGTGTTAGTTATATGCATAATTATAAAAAAATTCATGCTAAAATATTGTTTTCGTTTTGAACTTTAGATCTTGTTGCTTGTTGAAAGATGGAAACTACAAACCATAAAGCATATTGGGGCTTGGACAACATTCAGTGCATTTGCATCCTAACAGGTATCTCACAATCAGAATTACTATGAATGACTTCTGTACAACTGGAAACAATTTCCATGCCCGGCAGCACTTATGCATGTTAAGCCTAGTTAGAAGGTCAACTCAGCAATGAATGATGTGATAATTATGTAAATAAATTGGACAGTTTTTATGGGCTGTAGTCTTCCATAGCAAATCACATTTTTTGCATAATTTTATAGTTGTTAGAGATCTTATTTCCTAATAGCTTAAAAATGTTCCGAAAAGATGGCTATCCAAATAAAGCATAGAACCATATCTGGAAAAAATATTAGGTGAAAGATTAAAGGTGTTAAAAGGGGCAGAGAGACCAGATACCATTGCCTTTGCCTTGGATCCACTTGTCAACCCCATTAATCCTTTATTCATCTTAAACATGAAGGAACACGTTAGAGCTTATGTATCATGGTCAGCCCTTTTGTAACAAACAAAGCTTTTGGAAAGTGATTTTCCAACGAATTGTTGAATCAGTTGTAATGTTGGAGTTTAGAAGGTGGCACATATGGATGAACTGACAGTTCTACTCTATTCTTTTCTCAGGATTAGATGCCTATAAAAAAATTTCAGACTGGGGGTTGTTGCATTATTGAATTAGGAAAAGAACATTATGCCTAATATCAGACATAAATAAGTCTAACAATACTGCATAAATAAGTTTGATGATACCATATTCAAACTTAAATAAGACAAATCTGGACTTAAGCAGATCAGAGAAAGAAACCTCAAATTAAACAATCATAATTGGTTTCTTGATATTGTCCTAGATAATGTTTGTTGAACACAGTCCATCTCCAACAGCGATAATAAAATCAGGCCAGAACACTGAATTAGCAAACTTTGACTATGAGAAAAGGGAGATTTACAATCAAAGAATTATGCAAAGACTCTGAATCTCAACTCACATAATCATTGACATGGAATTAACAACATATATACTGCCAAGGGAAGCTAACAAAGCAATACCTGTGGCAAGCCAAAAGCAGAGATATTGTTGGCCATTCTTGCCAAAGACTTGCGAATTTTGTTGACCTGATTCACCAAACAAGAATAGTAATTTTTTTCAAAGCAAAGATGGGGGAACCCATCAATCTCTACTTAATTAAGAATGAAATTGAGTTTAGAAGGAAACCCCAGAGGCATTGAGAAGAAGCATAAGGACAGCAAATAAAGATATTGTTTGTTAATGTATTGATTTTCACATAGTGATTAAATACAATACCTGATCAATGTTCTTATCTCCTGCAATAACAAAAATATTCTTGGGTAAATTCATATGACATTAGAAACATCAAATGCACATGAAACTAGTACTAAATCAGACTGACCACTTTTATTTGGAACTGGCCTAAGTCCTTCGTTCACCATTTCTTGAACAGAACTCCCTTCTATTTGATTGAAATCAACAATTTTGGTGAATAGAAAAATTAAGAATATAGGTAATATTCCAATGCATAGTTATATAGTTAACAAAAAGAAAAAAGGTTTACAATATATAGAATGGAATGGATGTGGGACTGCTACTTTACTGAACAGAAGTGATATAGGTGGTTTGGCTTACATAGTAGAAGTGGTTTAAGCTGGGCATTATCTCTTTAGAAAAAGAAAAGGATAGAGACCTTGAATATTACCACCATACCAATAGCTATACAAACACATTTGAGAAAAGAAAATGTGTTTGAATCCCAATAAACAGGAATAATAAACTAATTTATTGATTCTGCAAACTTAATCTCTTTAAATTGTTTCTTGATTTGTTGTCATAGACAATTTTTTCTACAGTCCTGTCTTATCCTACCCCTAGCAAAGTTGCTCTCTGGGAGTCATCGAGGATCATGCTCAAACTTCAAATGTCTTTATTGCTTGGATCAGCATCAGTGATTTAATTTGATTGGAAATTATGCATATGTTTTTTTTCATATAATGAAATTTTGTGACCAAGAATTAGTGATTGTCTTTTAGGGACTTTATCCACCAAAAGATCTATGAAATTCAGACAGTCTTTTAGTATTATGATTTCCACTATCTGCTAGGGTGATTAGACAATTTGTTGACCCTTTGTAGATATTTTTCTAATTAACCAATCATGGACCATTGGCATCATTTATACTGCAAATATGTTATCAATGCACAATTTATTCCCAACATCTAAGGAGGAAAACATCAACTTACGCAGATAATCTCGTTGGATAAGCCACAAGAGCTTAGCAGGCTCAAACACAACCTCTTTCCCCTATACAAGTGGCAAAGACCATAAATGACACCAAGAAGATAAATATCATTGTATAGCAACAAGTGTTACCAATACATTACCTTCATTCTGAGCTCCATAAAGTAACATATGAGCAAACCCAAAGTGGTCAGATAGGAAAAAATAAACAAAATTAGTTCCAGTGAAGGGTTCTGACAAAAACATAATTCTTCAAAAACAGACCTCCCATAGAATTCTTCTGCAATTTCAACAGCAAATGATAGCCTAGATATATCTGCCTCACGAACCTACAACATGATCCACGAAAACCAAGAAAATTAGGCCATCTGAACATTATCTTATAAACTTAGTAGTTATATAGGCTGATGAACTTTACACCAGATAGAAAACAAACCGTCTCTGGTAGATTATAAATAAGCACAGAACTGATCAGTGTCGCCAGAGCAAAGATCCTGCAATTGAATATTAACGGATTAGAAAAAAAATAAAAGGAAACAAACCTGCTTTCGAAAGCAAAATTCGTAGGCCGAATTTCCAATATTACCTATCATCGTATACATTTGATTTCCTCACATTTTCAAATCCTTCAGTATCAAGGTACAGGACGGATACTTTTGATCCATCAATGACCACTTCTACTGGGATACCCCAAACCCACAAACCTACATCAAAACACGCCTGCTTAGCAAAGAAATGAATTCTAACTGAAGAAGAATACGGCATACATCGATGGCTACAGAAAAACAAGCACAAAAGGGAATCACTGCATCTCAAACCTTTGGTTTTAGCATGACGCATGTGCCCAACTTCAAAACCTGCACATGAGAAGTGGTCGCGTGATGAGAAGAGATGAGTGATTCGTCGGAGGGAGAGAGACGAGAATCGCACCTTCATTGCAAGGGAGGGAGAGGAGCTGGTTGAGAAGGAAGGATTTGCCTGAGCGGTATGGGCCGATCACCTGCGATTACAAATCATGGTTAGGGGAACCCAAAAAGATCTAAGACAAACGACGCCCATTGCGAACTGAATCAACGCAACCGTAAGAGTTGCTTTCCGATTTATACCCGTCACACACAAAGTAACAAACACGTTAAGTGAATCCGATGGGCCAAAAACTGGTAAGAACCGATACCAATCAAGAAAGCCAATATTATACTAAATTTTGAATTAGACCATGAATAATAAAACCAAACCGATAAGCGACCCGATCAAGTCTCGGATCCTTGGGGGCACTAATCGGATCTGTGGGCAACTGGTCTGACCACTTGTTTAGTTAGAAAATAATTTGGGATGTACAAAATAATTCAAAATTATATGTAATAAAAATATAAAATTAATAAAAGTAAACAATCATATACAAACGAAAATAAAATCTCAATAGTATTATTTAAGATAAAATTAATAAGTATGATTTTTCTAAAAAAATTCTCTTTTTAAACTTTTATGAAAGGTATTTAAATTTTTAGTTTTAACATTTGATACCCCTTATTTTATATAATACACATGATACTTGTCATCTTTTCGTGGTCACCTTTGTCTCGTTGCAAAGCCCCTCGATACACGGTTTCAACCTGGCTCTTGGGGATTTTCTTGATATTGACTAGTACTCTAATTTTGTAATTATTGTTCTCTTCAGCTTTCACTAATGGAGCTACCTTGATTGAAATACGGAGGGTGACGAGAAGTCATCGACATCCACAATGTTTGCGTCGATGAGATGCCAAGCGAGGATTTGGTTAATGTTAGTGAGAGGGAGATATTGATGGTAAAGTCACCATCATCTTTGTCAAAATAAATGGATAGGAGCTAATGGAAGTTGACAATAGAGGCATCAACAAGGGTGAGAGTAAGGGCCTTCTGATGGTGTCTTAGCAGCAACAAATAAGAGCGAGACCGAAGACAATGAATGGGGATGTGATAGTAATGACAAACGATAGTCTTAGTAGCGATAACATAGACAAAGGTAAAGGTAGAAACAATGGGTGACGGGAAAACGATGAGAGATATTTTGGATATTAGAGAAAAAGATTATCAAATAAAAAACTAAAAATTAAGAGTACCTTCCAGAACAATCCAAAAAAAGGTACCAACATCATAAAAATTATGAAAGTGAAATACAATTCAATTACTTAAATAAGAATATTATTATGAATGTAAGATATATAATTGTTAGGTATGTAACGAAAGTTAAGATAAAACTTATGTTAATAAAACAAAATATAACAAGAAGATGACCTTAAGAGGATTGATATGAATGTAAGACACATGTATAATGAAAGTTAAAGTGAAGCTTGTGCTAATAAAATAAAGTATAATAAGAAAAAAAATGAGATGACCTTAGGAAGAAGAGACTGAGAGAAGTGGAGCGGATCATAGATGGATGGACGATACCCTGAATAGAAGATGTGGAAAGCATAAGCGAGAGGAGGTGAAAGAAGAAACACAAGAGGGTAGAAACAAAGAACAGCAGTGGAGGAAGATAAATAGGCGGAGGGGAGAGGAAAGAAGAGAATCAATCAGATGAAATTACTTACCAAATTCAAAATTGATATAAATATCTTATAAAATAAATAACAGAAAAAATCAAGTTAAGAATAAAGTGACCAATTACCGAAATGGTACAGCTCTCAGCATGGATGTATAGAATTTTTCTGTTTAATGTATATACTTGTGTAAAGAGACCAAATGCAAGACTTACTGCAACAGCAGCTACTGGGGTTGTGATATCTTGAATTGCCTGGAGACCTTCTCTCGCAAGACGGAGTCTGATGTGATCTGGATCTGGCTGCAATATAGGAAACCTGCGACATATGCATCAAGTTAAGCCACCAAGAGAGAGAGGCCAAGAGAGCAATCGATCGAAGAGGCATCATTTTTCTTACTGCAAGGGAAAAAAGAATTTATAGACTTATGTATGCATGTTTTGTGTAGGATCAAAAGATTTGCAGATTAGTCAGCGAGGTGGAAGATGAGTTTTATGAAGAAGAAGAAGTCAGCAAGAACCAGCTTCTAGCAGTCAGGAAGAATCCAATGGGAAAACGATGCGTCATGGGACTATCAACTTTGTCAAGGGATTCTTTCCTTTTGTTTTTATTTGTATTTGAACTGAACGAAGACTCATCGAAGAGTTGGTCAACACCCAACTTGAGGCTTAGAAAAGCTGAGCTCTGCATGCGGCTGACAGGAAAACCGTATACAAGAGACTGTGATGCTTCAAGGAAAAGAAAGATCGGAAAGAGGCAATCATCATAATCATGAGCTTGCGCTCGTTTCTGCGCTATGACTAATGATGCGCAACTTCTACCATGGATCAAGGATCATCCTTTCATGGCACAGGGATGTGTCGATACCTTGTTGAAAAGACACAGGACGAAGGAGAAGATGGATCTTACGCTCGGCGGTAATACTTTGATCCAGAAGAAGAAGAAGAAGCAATAGATGCGAAGCAGCAGCCCAGAATCACCGCCCAGAACCCTGACACTGACGAAGAAGCACCCATTTCGTCTCTCTGCTGCAGCTCCCAAGGGATCAAACGGAGGAGCTACCTCTATGATGTGAGAGAGAGAGAGACAACGAAGGAAGGAGGAGAGAAACATCTCCCACTCCACTCACAGCCCAGCAACTGTGCAAAAACTAGTCAACGCTTGTTTTTTAGAACAAAACCTTGTCACATCTTATCGTCCAGAAAACAGAAGGTTGTTCATGGTCAAAGGAGCATTTAAATTGTCTTCTCCGTGTATTGTGGATCTTGTTTAGCAACTCTCAAATGGTATCATGATTTAAATTGTCTTTTCCATGGATTTTATTTACCATGCATGCGGATCTTGCATATATTCCAATGGCATCATGGTTGCTAGTAAGAAAGGGTGACTGCACATGAATACAATTAAGGCAAAAGGAAGGTTTACATATTTACCGTATTTCCCACTATATATATATATATATATATATATATATATATATATATATATATAATATCTCTCATTACCATTCATCCAAACTTTGATATCTAGTTTGAGCTAAAAATATTTAAAAAATTTAATATTCATATTAATTATTTAAATATTTATATTTAAAGAATTCAATATTCATCTTCATTAGCCCAAAGCCAACGGGGAGGGCCCAAGGAGGACTATACCTCCTTGGGCGACTGACCACTTGTAATCGATTGAGTTCAAGACGACTACTTATTGACATAGTATCTGAGCAAATTCATGACACTTGTGGCATTTTTAGGTATAGACCATCGTATCTTTACATAGTATGGGCCAGTAAAACTCCTGTCAAAGTAACTTAAAGGCAAACTGAGTTTGCTGGCTATGTACTTTCCACTAATACCTTCATGCACCTTGGCAAGCACCGCTCACCCTCTTGGGGAGTCAAGCATCTAAGGAGTTTTATGAAATACCATGCTTGGTGATGCTTGACTCCCAACTTGTGTTACAGGTGATCATTGATTATAAAATACCATGCTTAGCTAATCTTTGCACCTTTGTGATGTATTTTATCATGGTCATATCTCGGGCTTCGTAGTTCCCCTCCACTGGGCTCATGACTAGTCGTGAGTCACTAAACACTATCAAATCTTGAACTTGGAGTTCTTAAGTGCATTATAGTCTTAAGAGGAGTGTCTTATACTCGGCTTTATTGTTGAAAATTTTGAACTTGAATTAAAGTGCTTTCTCATACACTTATTGGTTCAAGCCTTCCAAAACAAGGTCGACACTACCTCTGGCTGAGGTGGATAAGCCATTAACAAATAATGTCTACGTCGTGGGGGTATGGTTGTCATCTTTAGGTAGGGGAGTTAGCTCCAAGATAAAATCTACTAATGCTTGGGCTTTTTTAAGTAGCCCTCGGCATATACGATATATTAAACTTGCTTGACTCTACAGATACTTTCAATAATCACCTTGAGACATTAAACCTAGACGGTACTTGTTTGAGTGGCTAGTTGATGATGACCTATATGACATGCACTTGAAAGTATGGGCGAAACTTTCTTATCGCGAGAACTAGTGCAAATGCTAATTGTTCAATAGCCAAGTATTGCTCCTTGGGCCCACTCAGGACGTAGCTGACATAGTAAGTATGCTTTTGAATTCTCGCATCATCTTGAACTAGCATAGAGCTAACGGCCAAGTCGATGATAGCAAGGTAGAGACCGAGGGGTTCTCGCAAGATGAAGAAGAGTTATGATAGTTGGGCGAGATAGTAATTTAGTCTTTCGAAAGCCTCCGGGCACTCTTGTGTCCATAAGAAACCCTTTATGTTATTTAGAGCATGAAAGAATGATCGGTACTTGTTATCTAATTAGGATAGGAACGACTCAGTATTGCTATTTGCCCCGTTAGCTATTGGACTTCTTTGGCCAATTGAGATGGATGCACTTTCAATATAGTTTATATCATTTTGGGGTTTGCATCTATTCCCCTGTAGTGCATGACAAACCTAAGGAACTTTCCCGAACTGACTCTGAAAGTATACTTGGTCATATTAAAGTGCATGTTGTGCCTTTTTAAAGACTTGGAATGTCTCATGTCTACCAAATGCGAGTCGATCAATTTGCCCTTAACTATCATATTGTCTATGTATACTTCGATATTCCTCCCGATTTAGTACTTGAATATTTTATTCACCAACTTTTGGTATGTTGCATCTAAGTTCTTTAACCCGAATGACATGATTCAATAGTAGTATATGCCTCGATTGGTGATGAAGGACATGTGTTCTCATTATCTAATTATACTCCAAGAATGTACCCATAAAGGTGAGAAGCTCATCGAGATGATATCGATTAGTTGATCAATACAAGGGAGTGGATAGTTATCTTTCGGATACACCTTATTAAGATTGATATATTCAACCCACGTTACAAGTACAAAATTTGTGAGCCTATGGATATAATGTTTGATTGATCGTACCTCTAGTTTATGTTAGGATCATAAGCAATGCTGAAAAAGAGTCCTATTGTTTCCTAATAAGTGACTAGAACATCGATTGAAATCTAAAAAAAAATATTTTTGATGTTTTACAGATATCAAGCTGGTCAGAAATTATTAGAACTCATTGAAAAGTGACTGATCCACAGGCAACATCCAAGGCAAGAAGTGCACAAGACCATTCTGGAAACATGAGGTATGGAAAGGCTTTAGGTATCTGATTGAATAATGTCGTAGGTCTTAAGAAGAAGAAGAAGAATAAGAAGAGGCAGAAGTAGATTAAATTTATTCTAGAATATCTTTAAACAATGATTGATAAAGATGAACGTCTATTTCCAATCATCTACCAGCAGCCTATGTGAGCATGAGATATGAGGAGAATAATGTTGTGTGAGTCTATATCTTAGGTGAATCTATATCCGAATAAAGATCATTATGTGAGCATCAGATATAAAAAGACTTTATCTGCTTGAACGATGTTGTAGGGGTGAAGAAGAAGAATAAGAAGAAAAGAGAAACTCATTCTGGAATATTTTTGGGCATTGACTGATGAAGATGGATATATATTTGTAATCCTCTACCAGTAGCTATATCAGTATGAGATATCAAAAGACTTAATCTCTTCAGTCTCACCAACACAAACCGCTTAGTATTTCGTTTAGATCCATTTGTGTTTTTTCTCCTTTTTTGTGTTAGTGAAAACTTACTCCGGTGTTGCTGTTCCGACACAGTAAAAGCACGGAGAGCAGCAGTAGATCGATGGACGAGTTTGACGAACACAAACTCCAAACTGGTGTTCGATTTCTGATCTCATGTATCTCCAGTAGACTTAGACGTGGCCTTGCTGGATGATTGGGGCCATGCCCCGTTCTTGAATCAAGGAAGGGGGAGCAACCACAAATCTTATAGACACCAATCAAAGTTGATCTGCTTTTGCAGATCACGACTTGGATGAGACAGCATGAGTCGATTCAGATCACATGAACAACATAACATGAGTTTGCCAACATGGCTGGAATCGAAGGCATAAAGCCAATCTTTTTTGCAGGCAAATATAAAGCTCCAAATAAGCTCCGAAACCCGTAAAGCCTACGCGTCCAATATACGAATCCATCATATAAATGCATGTCGGATCCGGGTTTCGGATCCGTGGAGCCCGTCTACACTCCGAACTCGTGTGAACTTTCTTCACAGGTGTGGCGTCGGGCGCGCGTGGCAAAGGAAGTCAATGCCGACGCGTCAAAGTTCGAGGAAAGCGCGTGTCACGTGCGGCGTGGCCTGTCCCTGTCAGCGGCGATCTCGTACCACGCACCCAAGTCAAAGCCGTGGATCTGCCCAGGGTAAAAGTAGTTGCAGCGAAATGACCATTCTGTCCCGTATCCACAGTGCCATATACACATTATACCCTTCTGGTAATACGGATAAATGGAAGGCTTTAATGATCTTTTTAAAGGAATTTACGTTGATTTTTTTTTAATGCTACGACAGAGGCGAATTAAGATACGAACAATTTAACAGCTTGCATAAATAAATCGCCTGATTCACATCCCCAAGAAACACAAATCGTATATCAATCGTGCTTTGAGATGCGTGCAAAAGATCTGATCTGACATTATTAACCCTGTATTAATAATCTTAGAAAGAAATAAAAATCCAAACTAATCCAAGATGTGGTTTCCATTTTCTCGGTCTGATCAACCGATTCGATTGGAATTGCAAAACTATGCTAAAGAATAGATGATGCACTCCAAAATTTTCATCATGCAGATTTGTAGGACAGCGATAGCCATATGGTTAGTCTAAACAAAATCAAACTTGGAGAGCATGGCGTTCAAAAGTCTGGCATTTATGTCAACACCTCGTCATCAAGGCTTGGACTTGTGCTGCTGCTTCTTCCCTTCACTTCCTGTCTTCTCAGTGTCCAACCTCCAGCTGTTCACAGCTGGACCGTAAGAAGGACAGCCTCTAAACAAAGAGAGAGATGTCTGAGGGGAAACAAGTGAGCATAGGATTTAAAACGATGAATGGATTCTTCTTGGAGGGGAAGAAGGGGACAGAGGGAAGCTGCCAAAGAGTGGCCACTGAACAAGACCCAGTGCTTAGCATTAGATATAATCCGTTGCTTGTCCTTTCTTAATCTTTTGGATTCAATCGTCAAAAAGATTATATCTCTGGCTTATTGATTGCTATTCAATTGCAGGGAAGTCAAAGCCACATTGAAGTTCTGAGCAGTGCCTCGCCATTGCCATCTGGCCTATAAAATGGTCAGCATACGCTGTCGGCTTTTTCCATCTCACTCCGCCAGCCAAAACCCAGCAGGACTTCTCCGCTCTTTCTCTTGTTGCTGTAGAGAGTTTTGACATGGATATCCTCACAGACGAGCAGATTATTGAGTTCCAAGAAGCTTTCTGCCTCTTTGACAAAGATGGAGATGGTTTGCTTCTCTCTCTCTCTCTCTCTCTCTCTCTCTCTCTCTCTTTTCTTTGATTGGGTTGGGAATAGTGTGTGTTATATGTGTATTGAGTTTGAAGTAAAGCGATTTTATTTATTGTTTGTGGTAATACTATAACTTTGTTTGGGTTCTTATTCTTGGGCTAAGCAGTTGGAATATATTGATTTATTGTGGTTCAGCATTTTTGTGTTTTATTAATTGATTCATCAGTCATCTTTTTTCTTCATCTCAACATATTAATTTGATTACTCATTCTCATAATCTTTCCTACATCCTAAATGGTTTGAGGTTGTGTCCGATTTTTGGATCCTCTTGTCCATGTCTTCTTTCTTGTCTCCTACTTGAATCAAACCAATTAAATTATGTATGATTTTTTTTTATTCTCCCCCATTGTAAAATAAATATTGAAAATATATAATATAATTTATTTTAAAATTTCACATAAATTCTTCTTCTTCTTCTTTTTATTTGCTTGGAGTCTTTTGCTTAGACAAGTGAAGAGATTATCTATCTTCATTTCTTTAGTTGTTGTGTTTAACCTGCCTCTAAATGTAAATGTTTTCTTTTACCTTTGATTGGTTTCACAGGATGCATCACACTGGAAGAGCTAGGCACAGTCATCAAATCACTGGGTCAGGACCCAAGTGAAGAAGAGCTGCAGGAAATGATCAGGGAAGTTGATTCGGATGGCAATGGAACCATAGAGTTTGGGGAGTTTTTGAATCTAATGGCCAGAAAAGTGAAGGTAAATGTCTGAGGTCAACCACCCACCAAGTCTCAGCCTATATGATCTCTCGATAATGTTCCACCCTCTGCAGGAGACTAATATAGAGGAAGAACTCAAAGAAGCTTTCAAGGTCTTTGACAAAGATCAAAATGGCTTTATCTCAGCTACTGAGGTGAACTTATTAAAGACACTTTTCTGTCCTCTCTTCTGCATGCTTTCCTTTAATTACTTATTCTTGTGCTCGAATGATCACCAAGAATTTACTTTTTGAATCTATCTTCTCCATTCTACTGATCATATACAGTTGTTGCAGCTGAGGAATGTGATGATAAACCTTGGGGAGAAGTTGACTGATGAAGAGGTGGATCAAATGATTAGAGAGGCTGATCTGGATGGAGATGGGCAGGTGAATTATGAGGAATTTGTGAGAATGATGATGGCTGTCTGATTCATCTGTTCAAATGGAACATTTTGGATGATGCACATCTGAATTCCCAGGCCCTGTTTCAAGAAACCACAGCTTGTTAATGTTCTTTTGTTCCAGTAGCAAATATAATCCTAAATGCTAATTTTTTCCTTCCAAATTGTGTCCAACAAAGTGAATCTACCTTCTGATCTGATTTAAGAATCTGATACATCTTTGATCAAGTGAGATTGTGCAAGACAAGCATGTCCAAGAGGAGAAGCTGACAGAATTACAAACAAAAGTTACCATCATTCATTCTCATATTGATCTACTTTTCCTGGTTTTATATTTATGATCAAAGCTTTTTTACATGATCCTGAGAAACAAATGAAAGAACATGGGGATGTTACCAGCATGTCTACTGTACACTTCAACAAATCTTTTAAACTGCATTGGAAGCTCAATCTACAGAGCAAATATCCTTGAAAGAGCATATCCATCACATCCACTGTATTGTAGCATAACATAAATGTATGAACTGTATGGAATGATTGAATCAACTAATGTAACATGTGGCACAATAGTTCATAGTGCAAATCTGTTCTAACAATAGGAGTACAAACTGGAGGAAATTGGAACATGAACAAATCTTTATCAGGATATCAGCAACTTTTTGCTGATAACAAACAACCCTTGACTTTTTCCCAAATACTATAAACCAGTCCACAGCAATCAAACTCAGATCAAAAGTGGGCAAGTTGAATTTTAGGAACATCCACATCTCCTAGTCCTTGCAACAGGAAACTGATATTTGTTTTTATGTACAAGGCTTGAGTTTATAGCCCATTAGGTTCTTGATTCCTGTACTTATATGAAGAACAAACGCAGTAAATCATTTTTTTTTTATTTTGACTATGCTGAAAGGAAACTATATTTCCTATTCCATGGAATAATAACTTCTATCCCAGACTATAAACAGAATCCACACCCAAATTGATTTATCATTTTCTGATGGATCATCCTATTAGTCCAAATGTTTCTTTTTTCCACTTCTTGAAAGAAATTTTTGTCATTGAATAGTACAGTACAGAACAAGGAAAAAAAAGGTCAACATGATACAGGGAATACAAGAAAGTCTTAGCAAAATACTAATGCTTAAAAGATGGTTAATGCTCTGCAAAACAAAAAAATGCAGAGATTACAGCACCATATTCTACATCTTTTTCCAAAAATTAACTAAACCTGTTGGCCAAAGTTGGACCATAATTACTTGATCCAATCTTTGGTGCAAAAGTTCAGTTCTGAACAAATCAATCGCAGTCATGATCAGAAACCAGCATAGTATCAGTTGAAGGTTCATATATGTCAACTATTAGCTGTAAGGAAAGTGATTCTTCATTCTGACTCCTAATGCTGAAGTGAATGGTCATGGCTGTGTGCTGCAACAAAACTTCAATTCTGCAGAAGAATGCACACATTGACTTTTGGTGTGATCTGGAGTAGGGTTTGGAAGAATTTCAGGTCATTTTCACTCGTTGAAACTTGGGTTACATGGAAACCTCTTTTGCAAAGGAGATTAAATGCTTTCTACCCCTTAATTTTCTTCAGTATTAACTTAAGATAGATTAACCTTAAGCTAATACTAATAGCACGGGTTTGGGACAATTAATGATAGGAAAAGAGATTCTCATGTTGGGGCTGAAACAAATTTAGGTACCTAAAGAAATAGTCAGTTCGAAAAAAGATTGGGTGATATTGATATCCATTGTTACTCCTAGGAAGAGGCAGATTGGTTTTTTTCTGAACTTGTGCCTATTTGATCCATTGATAAGGATGCTTGTTAATCAAATTTGGGCCAAATATCTATAAGAAAATAGATTATTACAGTAGTATCACATGTACAGTTTTGAGTGTCAGCATATTTTAAAAGACTATATATATAGGCCATGTTTTAATACAGACCATATCTTCAGTGGAGCAATTATCTGAAAACTATTGGAGTCATACAAGAGTACTGAGATGAGAAGCCAAACAGATGGTTTCCAAAAGACTAACAATATAGTTATGTTCCAGAGATCAAAACGGAACCAATCAAGTTTTCTACTCCTTTTACCAACTTGCTTTCAAAACATAAATTAAAACAACCTCTGCGACAAGAACTATGGCAGGGAAAACTTGAAACAAAAAATAAATAACTACCAGCAAAAGTTAGTGATGGTACATAAACAATGTCGAAGAATAAAATGAAGGCTCAATGAAGTCTAGACCCTGTTATATGCCACTGATCGATTGAAAAGGCGTCGGATGTAAACAACCTGAAGTCCACTAGCACAAGCCAGCACTAAGTACTCCATAACTGTATAGAATGTAAGGCGCTTTCTTGTGCTCTCATTTGCTGCATTGGAAGTGAAAATTAGAAAAAGTGAAATAAATATGCAGCACTTATTGCATTAAGGGATTAAAATCTCCAAGATTCCAGCTAAATACACAAGCAATTATGACTTTGGAAGATAGAAAATCTCTCCATCTAAGATCATAATTAACAACCTCTTAGATTAGTTCCAATTACATTATTACATGCATGATTTAGAAACTTAATAAAACCATGATTTGAGTTCCACATCTAAACATAATAAAATTATATAATGTTTAGTCTTGACTGCAATCTACTATATCCTTTAAGCCAATCAAAGGATCAAATGAAAATAAGTTTCTTTTTGGATTCCTTGATGGAATAAAATCCTAGTGAACTCAAAAAGTTATTGGACAAACCAGAGGTGGGAAAGGCTCGAGCCTGGTCAGGTTGGATTGAGATGGGACAGCAAGCACATATAGGTTCGAGCCAAACCCAGCCCGACCCACCAGTGAATAAACAGTATCTCTATATTTAGTCTCTCTAAATATATATTTAGAGTAAGGCTGCACAGTCTGAATTGTGCATTAGGGGGAGTACCACATATATAATTATGAAAATAATGATTAATGTCGATAATTTATAGTCAATGATTTAAAATATGCACCCAAAGGTGATTTTGAATGTTAAGAATAATCGAGTGAAAACAAATGGAAACAACAAAAAGAATTTTCTAGGTTTTTTTTTTTTAAGTTACACTTTAGTTGTTTTTCAAGGGTGAAAACTATTCTCCAGAAAATGAGAATGAAAACTAAGAAAACAAATCCAGACTTTTCTCATCTTGGTGTTTGAGAAATATTATTTTTTTCTTGGAGAACAAAACCAAATGGGCAGATTATTGCTATAATACCATTTGGATCATTATTTTGATGAAAGAATGGCTACAAACTTATAAAACATATTATAATGCATTAAATAATGCTCTCAAAACTAGAAACAACCAGTAGGCATTTCTTCTTTTGTTTTTGCAATAAATTTGTTTCTAAAGATTTCATAGGATTTTCCACTTTAAATTTTAATCTAAAATGATTAAGGTCTATAAAACATATTTTCTTTATACACTAACAAACAACTGAAAAGCCTGAATAATTAAGAACTAGAAAGAATTCATAGCATTATTTTTCAATGTAAAATAAAAATTAACATACATGTATAATCAATTTCTCCATGGTCTAGTCAATCAAGTACATAAGTTAGATAAATTAGCTTACTGTGGCGATGGCGAGCTTCACGTGCTTTTAAATAACGTTGTTCTGCTGTGACAGACTCTAATGCTTCCCTAAGCTGCGCAATTTTCACATTTATTGGATCCAGATGCTCTGCATGAGATTAGTTACAAGAACTTTTGTTAAATAATATAATAAATAAATAGAGTGCAGCATTTGTCACATACATGTGCGATGTCGCCCTTTCTCTATGACAATATTTTAGGTTTTGCAAAAATGATGGAACTAAAGCAAAACTTTACCAATTTTATTATATTTTTTAGTTAGGCTTCTTCCTTGTGAGCAACAATAAGATCGTTGGCATTCAACTATAGATTAAGCAAACGATGTGTTTTACCTTCATCATAATTAAAAGAAAGGTAAAACCTCTGAAATTCCCCAAGTAAATTAGGTTGTATCCTCAATATCACCATTAGGTTCATTGAGACTAACCGTCTTTGGCTAGGTCATGTTCATTTGGAATATGGCCTACATGAATGTAAAAGGAGACAGTCTCTGGAGCTCTGTTTGCATTATGAAAACAAAACTTGTACATTCCAGCTCTTGGAGCCTTGAACTCAAATTTGTCACCAGAAGTTCCCTTCATGGTATGCACAGTGTTACCAGCTGGAGACGTCACCTACATATTTCAATAATTAAAGACAGGTACCACAATGTTATCATAAAAAAAGTTAATAACAACAATGTCCGTATTAAGACGAAGGCATGAATGCCAATAAAAGAAGGGTTCAATTAGTTGTTACAAGAAGATGTGAATTAATTTTTAACAGACTCAGCAAAATAAGAAACAGTTTCATCATCTTTTTTGCATCTTAAAATTTGAAGATCTTGAAATAGTGCTTTTTAATGTTTCTTTCACTCATAAATACTATATAAAACATATCCAAGCATGGTGTATCATGCTCAAGAACAATTCAAGTTTCCCAGATATGCAGATCAGAAACTCATAACAACATAAGACAACTTCAAGAAAAAGCTTACTCTTCACTTTTTACATTAGAATATAGTTCCTTTCCCCAAGAGAGAAACTAAAAGTGAAAAAAAAAATTCCTTACTTTGTATTTATATTGCTCTTGTACTAATTTTACTCCATGATTGTTTTTTATTTGTTTATGTTCCTACATTGCTGCTCTTACCTTTTCTTTTCTTTTTTTCCTTGATATTTGTAGCAGCCTTCTTTCCTCTTCGAAGATGTAACCTCATCTTCATATTCATATATTTCGCAATGAACAGAGTGCTATACCATTTGAGCTAACATGTCCAAATTAACATTTTTGTTATATGGATAACAACAAATAGACAATTGTTGTGCTGTAATATGATTTAAGTATCTTTTAGCAACTGCCATCCTAAGTGTGCCATACTCGAACGAGGCAATGCTCCCTCTCAGTACTAGCACCTAGGCTCCAAGAGACCTTTACAATTTAGTACACAGAGACTTTGAAAACTTTAGCTGTTGCCAGAAGAAGCAGATGTGCCAAACAATGGAAGACTGAATTCCAATGTTTGTCACTCAGCCAAGACATAGGTATCGTGCACTCTTTTCAGGGGCTATTATTGATTGACCATGAGTCACTAGCTGATGCATCCCAATTTAGGGACAAGGTATCAACTTTTATTAGTTATTTATGTTGTTATCTGATTTGAGGCTTATATTCATCCATATTTGGGATGATTCTTATGTTCAATTTTTTTATTGTTACTTTAGGTTTTATCTCTTATTTATTTGAAAAGATGTTTAGCTAGGATTTCTATCATTATCCTTACAAAGTTCTAGTTAAGATCCAACTGCAACAAGAAGATTAAGCCCTTATCTTATCCAATTTCTTAGTGGCAAATAAATGTTTTAGCTCTCCTATAAACACAGTCTTGCATGGCTGAAATATATAAATGGAATAATGAAAATTCAGAAATGTTTCTTTAGGCTACATGGCCTTACTATCTTAGCTCCCAAATTCTAGACTTCTTTTTTTCATAATTTTTACCCCTCATCTTTCGACTCAATCTTATAAATTCACTTAACTTTAGTTAGTTGCCGCATCAACTTAATGCCCTATATTTGCTATATATTTTGTATATCAAATTAGAGCACAAAGATGGACTACCATGCATGATTACACCACGGTGGGCTCGAAAGCAATACACTGGGTGAGGTAAATTCAAAATCTACTTAACGAAATGGACACACTTATCCTACAGACAAATTTGTTTTTAGCTGACATAAGGAACTACATTTAATGACTAATTAAATTAGTTTATTTTGACGTATAAACCAAAAATGGCTATGTATAGAATGAGTACCAAGAACAGCCCCTGAATATAGATTATTGCAAGTTCGCTCTGAAATATATAATCTTTAAATGTACAAGATTGTCATACAAAAAAAATTTGCTACCAAAGCTATCAGCATTTTTCCGACTTTGAACAAAGCTACTGAACAAAGCAAACAAGAAAATAAATTTATTTTACCTCTAATTATAAGAAAGACAAGGTATACGTTCAGCATCGATGTCACATATTTAGCATACAATAAGAAAATAGCACATTTTCAGAATCAAAACAAAATCCAAATTATTGGGTCTGATTAACGAATTTCCAGCAGGAAAAGGAAAGATTTAGACTTTCTCTAGCGAGAGAAATCAGCTTAATGAAATACCCAAAGAATTTAACAGGAGAACAAAAACTGCAGCAGATTCCAGAAGTAGATCCAGATCCAGACCGCCTAATTCCGCCCTCCAACCAAAAAGAAAGAAATAAACCTTGGTCCGCAGACAAAGGGAATTGGCGTCACTTACGATGAGATCAATGCCGGGGTGATCAGAGCCCCAAAAGATATCATGATCCACGACGACGAAATTGCCGGACACGGTATCGCCCTCGTAGGGGACGAACTCGTAGACGCACTCCAAGTCGTTCACCGTCACGGACAGAGCGGAGAGACGGCGAGGGCAGCTGAGGAGAAGCCCCACGATCAGAAAGACCTCCGCGAGCCCGATCCATCTCTGCCTCTTCTCCATGAATCTCCAGACTCGATCGCCTGGGGTTCGAAGCACTCATGAACTTTGTAACAAGCTTTCCTACATATACAAGTTCATTATATATAAATCAAAACTTGAGGGCAAATATGTTATTTATGAAACTTTGCAAGGATTGGTATGTAAAAGTAAAATATTTTTTCCTCTTTTTTTGCGTATTAGCACTCTCAATTTTTTTTTTTTGAGATTTATATTAGGTAATTTACCGGAAAACCCTTGTAATATATTTTTACTACTTGTTTTTATCAGTGGTTTTTTAATCAAAATATCCTCAATAAAATCATAAAAAAGATAACAATTATCCTTCGATTACGTTTGACTTCATTTTTAAAATTGTTTTTTTTAAATATGAATAGAATGAAATCGGTTCATCTAAAATTTAACTATTTAATTTAATTTAATTTAATTTAATTGAGCCCTAAATTATTCTTGATTTTTTTAAATGGTCTCCTTTTTCTTCTTGCCGTTTTCTCTTCCTCCTCTCACTTCACCTCTACTATCTCATTTTCCTCCCACCACTACCTCCTCCTCCCTCTACTACCTCAGTGTCTCCTCTTCCTCCCTCTCCTTGTTAGCTTTCTCATCTAGTTTCCTCCTCTCTCTCTCTCTCTCTCCATCAGCCACTTCGCTCGTTCCCTCTTCTCTCTTTTTTTTTTTCTACTCCCCCTCTCCTCCGCCGCCTCCTCCTCCTCCTCACATTTTACTTACATTAGGTTATACTCATTTAGAACATATTAAAAATATATTAATTCTAATATAAAATATTTTTATTTTAAAAAATTTAATCATCCTAAATTTAAATAAAAATAAAAAGTTATATGAAACATATTAATTATCGAGTGTTTACTAAAATGTCTATTTGTGAAATCACGAGTTAAACATTTTCGCTAATTCGTATTTTCTTTCATAAGTCATGAATCATAAGAGGAGATTTTAAAAAGAGTGATCTTTTACAGATATAAAATCCAACTAAGTCTATAACTCGTATTCTCTTTTACAAGTGATATAAAATCCAACTAAATCTATAACACCCTAGTTAACTTTTTTTTTTTAATAAATTACCCATTTATACTTGTAACCTTTTTTGCTATTTACAATCATATTAAGAACTTTTAATATTACTAAGAGATCCTTTTAAATAAACATATATATCCTTATCATCTTTTTAATTTTCTTTATACCCTTGTCGTCTTTTCCTTTTTCCTCTCAATCTTTTTCATTGATACAACTAGAGTAAATAAGATGTTCTGATTATAAGAATATGATAGTAATTCAGGGACTATAAATAGTAAGATTATATTTGATTATTTTTATAAAGGGTTTACTAATAGCAAGCTTTTTTAAAAAAAAATTAAATATTAATTAGTTTATGTGCCTCATATGCCCTTTAAATCATGACCTGTGGTCAACTTAACATTGGCCTGAGCATAGAACTTAATTTTGACATTCTCTCTTAGCTGCTCATATTATATATATATATATATATATATATATATATATATATATATATATATATATATATATATATATATATATATATATATATATATATATCATCTTGGTCATTAATCCCATACATCTTCCACTAACCATCAATGACACCATTTTACTCCACAATTTCTACATTTTGACTAATTTTTTAGATTAAAGATCTTCTGTTATGTTTGTCTGAGAATTTTATGATCCTAAATATTTAATCTAAATTAATAATGGTAAATACATTTAGCCCAATAATTTAATAAATCTACTCCCACTTCCAATGTCTGTACTGCAATAAATAAGTGAAAGCTCTTTTATTCTCTATCTGCATGGATTCCATAGATCATGGTGGGCTGCAACTTCTTTGTTTCAGCAGCTTAGATGGACAAGAAGTTTTAAGCCAAATATTTAAACTTGGATTAATAATTATACACCTATTGAATTTTTATAAATGAATTTATTTTTTCTCTGACTTTCGATATCAGAGTAAATTAGGGTTCTATCATGCTAGTTATGGATTACTTGGCTATCACATCTTTTTGATAATTTAATTAGTTTATACATCCATAAAATCAGAAAAAGTTGAAAGGCTGATTAAGTGAAAAATCAAAACATAATTCTGCTCAGTACATCTCCATGTATATATATCCATATAAGCATTAGGCTAAACAAAAGAAACAAAATGAAAAGAATTCAGGGCTTTCCTCCACTTCTTTTTCTGTAGAAGTGGTCTTTCAGTATACAAAGAGGCAAATTTTTAGAAGAGTATACAGTCTCCTATCACTTCATCTCTGAGGACAAACTCATCTTACTCCATGCTGATGGTGATTCCTGTTTATACTTCATACTTCTGTGTTGTTTGCACCATCACCACACATATTGTGATAATGTACAGCCACAGGAACTTCCTTTGAGTGGGAGAAGCTGATACAATAGAAATAGCTATATTAGTTCATGACCTCATTATTTCATTTTATTTATTTTTGTAAAGAAGTTACTTTTTTTTCCCCTTTACCTAAATAATTGAAAGCCATTTTCTATGGTAAACATTTGAAGTTGCAAAGTTCATGGCCTCTCAAGTATTTGTTTTGCTATATACAAATCTAGGCACAAGTGATATCAGGTGTTTAGGTGACTAACTCCACCAAATGCAACTCACTGTTAAACTAATAAAACAATAGAATGAAAGGATTTGACTTTAGCATAAAGACAAAGCAAAGAGGAAATAATAATTTCAGTAACTGTAAGAAGGTTGGTCAAGGCAGACAATGAATCATTAATTGTATTACATTTAACATCAAAGCCAATAAATTTTGTTGTACCTGACTCTTTCAGGCCAAGTTGCAATTAGATAAGCTAGAGATTATTTGGAGATTATTTGGAGAACCACCCTTACCTCTATTGCTTGTCTCAGGAAAATTAGGTGAGGAAGATGGAGAGGAGCCATTTGATAATGTAAACCCCAGAGTTGGGCAATCTGCCATAACAACACCTGCAAAAATGACCTCATGTTTAAGCTTACAAGTCTAAACACTCCTATATGATTACAACACAAGCATATCTGCTATTTGTTGACACTGAATTCATGGTTCCCTAGCCTTACAATCTCTGAAACAAGGGAGGTTGGTGAGGTTTAGAAGGTTGCTGAAACCTTCTCTGCACTCGCAGTGATGTCGGAAACTAGATGTTCTTATGCATGTCCCACTTCCACAGAAAGACCACCTGCATGCTATCGACAAGACAAAAATAACAAATTACTACACTTCATTATGGTTAGTGAAGATCAAACCAAGAAGGAAGGTTTATGATAATTTACGATCAAGAAGGGACAGATCAGTAGCTTCAGGAAATGTAGTAGGTGCGTGAACCATGGAATCATTGTAACAAGCATAATCAAATGCACCTGTAAAAAAAGTATGCTTTGAGACTGTTTACATGACATGAGAATTGAGATGCCAAACAAATTAACCACAAGTCATGCACCAGCTATTTGCTATTTGATTCTGCTCATCTCTTCTTAGTTCATCATGCTCTTGCAGACATCTTTTGTTTTACAAACTAGTAATCGTTTAGCTTCTGAGAACCAACACTAACATATCCACTGAGTGCATCATCAGCACTACCACCATTTTCTTGGGTTCCATCAATGCAGAATTCTTTTGAGGGAACAATAGGGCCAAATTAAGATCACAGAGTGAAGACATTAGATAAGTTAAGAAGGTGGTATTATCTTCCACATTAGTTGCTGTCACTGATCAAGCTGTCAATCTATTAAGAAAAGAGTGCCAAGTCTGCACTACTTGCCGACTTCTGATAGATAAACCACAACAAGAACACAGCTGAGACTTACATTTTGGGATGACACAGGGAAGGAAGGGCACATGGTCAAGGAACTGAAGCTGAGTCCATCCATGATCACACTTGCACTCAAACCCAAATGTCGAGTTTGCCGATGTCTGGCAGAGTCCCCTTCCACAGTCCACATCATCACACATTCCACCTAAGAACAACAAGCCTATCAGTAAGCTTCGGAGATGAAAGTAATCATGACAATGCAAACACACCACAAAGTAGTCATTTATCATCAAAGGTAGTATCAAACTAGAACCTATTCAATCAAAGGCTATACAAGGTTACTTCAAAACAGGTCATATGGAGATGTTAAATGAGATCATGAAAGAAAATTTAGCATACCGAGGACAGGAGATGGCACATCTGCTGCAGCTGCTTCTGGGGTCAGTGAGGGAGAGAGAACTTGGATCATAGCCAACAAAATTGCAGCCACAGCCAAACACATATCTTTCTTTCTCTCTCTACACTTGTGTTGTTTCTCTCCTTCAAGTTTTTGATCAGGAAGAAGTGAGGGCTTGGTTGGAGGGTGGTGGATGATGGGAGGTTATAATGGACAGTGGGTAGTTGGACCAAGATTTATGGAAGAGTCAGATTGTGAGAGAAAGTCATATGGAATGAGAAACTTCTTAGAAGCCATCTCTGGTAATGCTCATGGAAGCAGTATTTTGCCATCTAAACTGAATGTCCTCCATATTTCCTTTACCTTAATGCATCATCTTGGACTAATTAATTAAGATAATTAATTGGGCCTCTCTGACATGCATCCTCAGAAACCAAAAACAAGAATATGTTATGTGAATTGAAATGGATTAATTATGATGATGAGCTTTAAATTGACATGCTTTCAAGTTTCAATTTTTTTCTTTGGACCTGACTTACAGTTAACAGTAACAGTCTAAATTTTCATCTTTGTTCTGTATATGCTCAATGGCAGTTTATGCTAGAAATAAGCTACTTTTCATGTATCTTTTTAGGCACAAGCACAGAAATAAACACAAATGTCTATCCTTCAAGGCAATTGACCAAAGCTTGAAATTGTGTTGCATCAAAGAAGTCATTTCATGGGCATCAGAAACTTCAGATATTATTTCCATGTTAAGTGCAGATTGGATAGATGACACCAAAAAGGTAACAGCATAATTTGGTTCAGTGATCAGAATAAGAGATTAACTTGCACATTTAGTACTTACAAATTCAAAACAAAGAAGATATACATAGACAATAAAGAAGGAATGAGGCCACAGTAACATAAAAAATCAACATAGCCTAGTAATAATATATGTCATACAGAGAAACCACATCTAATTTCAAGATACGTTGGCAGACTTTCAACCTACAGCAGGTTACATAGCTTTAAGATAACAAAGACAACCATCTATAATAAAGTGACAAGCTCACTTTGATTTCTATGAAGTAAGCAGCAACAAAAAAGACTTGAATACATCAACACACTGCAGTTTCTTTAAAGCTCTTTGTTAACCATATAGCTGTCTCTCTTGGGGAGACCTTCTCAGGGCCAAATGGCTTCAGCAAAATCCCCAATTCTTCAAACCTCTCCTGTTGTAGCAACTGTGCACTAAATTCAAGCAATCCCTCCAAAGCCTCTGCCCGCTGTTCATATGATGAGGTGTCAAACCTCCGCTGCATTGATTCAGATGAGCCTCGACTTGACACATCTGCGGCTACTGGACTTCGGTCTGAAGAATAGTTCCTATTGTCCCCTTTGGATCGAAAGATTTGAACAGTGCATTTATCTTTGGTGATTGAACAGTCTCCACAATGAGGAATGAGAGAAGAGTCATGATCTGAAGGGAGCTTTTGGATGGTGAACAGTGGGTCTTTAAATGAGGCTAATGGAAATTCTGCTATTCTGTCTATTCGAGGGGAATTCACTGAAATATCGGGGGATTCCATCGGGTTGATAATACCAACTTTGTGTCTATAAGGGGTCTCAGATTTCGATGAAGGAAGAGATGTTCTTCCAGTGTGTTGTCCACTTTTATCTGTTGTAATTCGTGATGGAAGCTGCAATGGGAGTACCAAAAATAGTTCTCAGCAAAAAAAATATATATATTTCTGATACAAATGACCAATTTTATGCATTCAAGTTACTGAGAAAGTCCTCTTTATCATCTCATTCAAAAATTTCAACTAGCAAATCATTAAACAGACAGATCATGTTAAATCAAACAAACACTCATACAAGTAGCAACCAGAAAAACAAAATCATGCCATATGCTCCCAATGAAATTGGAACCAATGATTCATTATTACCAAAAACATGCACTGAAGATCTTAAGGACCAAATGAAAGTCAAACAATAGTGAATATCATGTATAAGGATGCACCGTTGATGCCTGAGTGTTAGTGTCCGAAGTATGAAAACAAGCTGTCCGCTTGTGAGAGTAAGGCTGCATATAGACCCTTTCCAGACTGTGATTCGGAGGAGTCCATGCAGTAGGCCATGCTTTTTCTTGTGTGTGTTTATCATGGCACATAATAGTGAAAATATAACTGCTTTTATCTACATATTGAACCCATATTTTGTAGGTTTTGGAAAACAGTTTAACAATCATGGATGGGCAAATGTGAAACTAACTTTTAGAAGCTAATCCAGATATATGCACGTGAACTAAGAAAAAGGGAATATTCAGATATATTCATCACACTAACATATGGATATTCTAGCCTTACCAGTTCATGATCTCCTCCAGTATGCGATGATTTTGATGGCTCCACTACCTTCCTTGGAGTTGTGAAGGATTTAGGAGTATATCTGGGTGTCTTCACAGTAGGCGAGTGTTTCTCACTATTCGCTTTATACACATCTATATCCCCAACCTGACCTTTTAGTCTTTGGTTTGGATAATTTGGATAAACTTTAATTGTCTGAGTGGAATCAAAAGAGTCATGCTCAGCTACAGGCTTATTCAGTTTCAATATCTTCTCACTGCTGAAAGACCTCCTTTTCTCCATGTCATTGCACATGGAATCATTGCTGGCATCAAGGAATGTAATTTTCTTCAAATGATTGTTTTTAGTTTGCATAATAGGAAGCCTATTCCATGTAGGAGACTTTAAATTGACTTCAAGCACATAAGGCTGAAGGTGTGGGTGCTTGAGCAGTTCAGCAGCCTGTTGGAATATGAGAAATTTACAGACTTAGCAGAAAGAGGGAGTAAATCGGCACAAAAGTAAGCAGTTCTAAGCATATGTATCAAAGATTGGCCAAAATACATACACTTGGTCTATGTTCTGGGTTTTTTCTTAACATACTTTTTATGAGTCCTCGACTGCATGTGATGATAACAAAAATGTATCAGAAAATCAGTCTTCTGAAGCTCATTTGTTTAAATGTTAGGAGTGATGGAAAGTCGGATAATGTAATAAACAAAGCTTACAATGCACCAGAATACGTGCTTGGCAGAGGAGCCACTATGGACTTGTTAATTTTGTTTATCAAACCTTGCATGTCCTGCACAAATAACAAATACAAGTTAATCATCTTAGACAAATTATGAAAAGGACCTAATATCAGTTTCATTGTTGGAATAAAATTAAAGAAACATGTCACTTTCATAGCAAATTTTGAAGTCAATATGCATAGTTGAGGATGTATTGTGATCCTATCACAAAGCTTAATTAGAGATAGCATAGTACAGTTCAATAATGCACATTAATTGAACAGAACCAAAGAAAGAAATCTCAAACAAATACCTGATTTTGCTAAGCAAACATTTATGACAGATTAGCCAACTATTCTGCTCATTATTCATGTATCATTAAGAGTACAAGAGTTGACTATAGTACTAGACTTGGAGTTAATAATATTTCAAAAAATCTGGAGTGTAAGTTGGAACACAATTTTTCACCAATGGATACCTAAAATATATACCATGTTATTATCAGTAACCATGTAAGAAATTTCTATAAAATGGAAATAGATTAATAAAGAATATCTTGAGTCACCATATGTATCATACAGAAGAATTGTGGACCTAACTGCACATAAGCACACATGACACCCATGTAACCTAAAACCTCTGCAATACCAAGTGATGTGAGTTTGCTATACATAAGCAATGTGCATATGTCAAAATAGGCATAGCCTAGTTAGCATCAGAAATGCAACATTTGCAGGCCATTTTTTTGATATAATAATAATGAGAACCAGATATTTCCAAATAAAACAAAATTTGGTACAACTTACAAAGGCTTTGAATGCAGGCTTGAGGGCTGTCATCTCATATATACAGCAGCCTGGATAGTGAAGAAACCGTTAAAGAAATCTTAGATTCTCGAAAGCTGTTAAAAAATTAAAAAATGTCTAGCATAATGAAAAATGACTGTACCAAGGGACCAGATATCAGATTTAGAACCATAGGGTATATCAGCGAGAAGTTCAGGGCACATGTAACTAGGAGTGCCAACAACCTGCATCAAGGACCGATAGTTGTCAGTGAAAATGAAACTAATTGTATCATGAAGATGAAATCAGCTGGATTTGGAACTCACAGAACAAGCTAGATCATCAGAGGTCAAAATTTTAGCAAGACCAAAGTCACCTGCATCATATAAAAATTTCAGATTATTATGTCAGCTAAACAAGCCTTAAGTTTGATTCATTTTAAATTCAATTCAATGTAACAAAATGGTTTCTTTGTGATGAATATAAAAGAACTTACCAAGACGTATGTTTTTCTCTTTTGTAAGAAATATATTTGAACACTAAGAAAGAAAAGTTGAGCACAGTCAGTAGTCAGAAATTTTGAAAATTTTATCCAAAGGGAATATGTGTTAGCAAAATAATTTCACTCACCTTAACATCACGGTGCAGAATATGGTTCATGTGCAAGTAATCAAGTGCCATAAGTAGTTGAACAAGCCACTTACAAAGTTTCTGTTTAAAGATAAATAAAAGAACTTTAGAATATAGATATATATTTTAGAACACACGAGAAGAAATCAACCATTTGTCATTTATGATAAGAAAAGCAAATTCCATTTCTGAAGCAAACAACCTCCTCTGGGAAAAGAGCTCCATTGACCTTCTTTATGACTTCAGCCCTGTAATAGAAAATAAATTAATACAAACGCTGAGAAGAACTATTGTTAGGAAAGGAAAAAAAAAAATCTGGTTCCATGTGAAATGCACAACATACATATCTCCGCCCTCACAATAACCTATCACAATACACACATAGCAACCCTGCAAAAATCACATGAATAACATCATAAGTTGATATATTGCATGGAAATAAATTGATCTCATGCATATGAAATAAAAGTGAAAAGCCAAGCCAAAATAAGCTAGAAAACAGAAACAGAAATAACAAATATTTTGAAGATTCAAGTGCATATTAATTATATAATTATATAATTAATATAATTAGGAATTGGAATGATTTTGCTTTCAAGTCTACAAATCCAAGTTAAAAAGTTTTACTGCTTTGGTTGCCAGCAAAAATAGGCTGATTTGCTCAATAAAGTGCAAATCTAGTAGGAATGGCATAATTGTAGCACGAATACATATGCTTTTAGAATAGTCAGCATTTATTTGGGATGCAATTGCAGTATTAAAACCATGTGTAATGTACATGGATTATGAATCTATACTACAACAGCTGTTTCACAGTTCAGTCGGAAAAGGTCAAGGCAAATTATAGTCTTACCATCATCGATGTCCGATACTAATGATCATCAACCGAGTATGAAAAGGACATCTAGAAAAAACATGTGTACTATTCTCATAATTGTACATATACATCAGATATAGTTGTAGATATAGCAACAAACACTAGTTCATAACAACTGATCTCACACAAAGGCTTTTCCTAACCTTTTCAACCCAGGAATCTTTGTATTCCACAATGAACGGGTTGTTCACCTTAGAAATAAGCTCCATCTGAGACAAGTATGAATTGTAAACACACCATTAGCTTGGCTTGAAGCAGTAGTAACAAATGGTGGGCAATACAAAGGCATCACCGAAATTGGCAGATAATTAGCAGATGTAATATTTCAGTAAGCAAGGACAAACACTTACTTCCTGGTGGGCAGACCTGCGGCTCCTGTCAGTCTGCCGAGCAAGACGAATCTTCTTCAAGACATACCTGCAACAAACATTGGAGAAGATGAAGCTTAGTATTACTTCTAATAGAGAGAAACACAGAAAAAGGAAAGCAAAAAACATAAAAACTGTGCTTTGCTTACTTCTTCTTCTCAATTTTATGCCTCACAAGAAGAGCTGAACCGAATGATCCTTTACCGATCTGCTCTAGCACCTCGTACTGATCCATGCTTTTATATTGATGCTTCTTCAACTGACCTTCAGCTTATGATTCTGAGTTACTAGAGTACACCGACAACGGAAAAACACAAAAAGGATGAGCGCTGCTCTCAAGAAAAGGAATTGAACATTCATAGCTCTATTACAAAAATGTTCTTCGATGACATGTAACTGCCAAAAAATAAGTTCCTTTTTTTCAGGCCAAAATTTGATGCAAAGTCAGTGTAATAAAAGCAGAAACCAAAAGAAGGAAAACTTTGGATGGGTGAAAGGAAGAGGCAAAATTCTCTGATATGAACAAAGTGCAGCCCGAGATTAAGGTCCAAACTCCAGGTGCAGCTAAACAAGTTAAGCTTTCTAGGCATAAAAACTGGAAATTGCAGAAAAATTCGAAAATCAAGACACAATTTTGTAGCACAGAAGAAAAGGAATGGCAGAAAAGAGAGAACATTCTCCGATACGAATGGAATGCAGCCGGAGATTAAGGTCCATAATCCAAGTACATCAAAAGAAATGGAATATTTTTAGACAATAATTTGATAAGTTTCCTCTTGCAGGGCAAAGAACGGGCGAAAAATAAGAAGCAAAATCCACCGACACGAACGCAATGCAGCCACAGACGAAGGTCTGAGTTCCAAGTGCCTCAAAAAGACAAGATCTTTAGACAAGAAAACGTGAAATTTTCGGAAAAAATCGAGAATCCAGGTGAATTTTGGCAGCGCAAAACGCGGACGAGGTTTGGAGATGATTACCCGTGCAATTGGTGGCTCCAAGGTACGAGTAGGACGCGGACATGGATGGACGCATCCACGAGGCCGCATTTATAGCCTTCTTCTCCGTTCGTGGGGAGATGCTCGAGTACGAAAGGGACGGATTTGGAGAGAAGAAAAAGAAGCTAAACTTCTCGTCAGGTTCCTCCGTCGCTGTCGCAGGGGACGGGAAGGGAGGGAGGCGGCAAAGAGGTTAAAACAAGATAAAGAGCGCATTTGTATTGTTTTGGGTATTCGATGAAAAATATTAATTAATATCTTTTTTTAAATGGTAAAAAATTCTCTCTCTCTCTCTCTCTCTCTCTCTCTCTCTCTCTCTCTCTCTCTCTCTCTCTTTGGCCTTTTTTTTTTAATTCTCTTTTTGAGATTTTTTTTTTAAGTAACCTCATTTTCAAAATTTTCAAAATTGAAAGTAATATTCACAATCATCTTTTTTTTTTCACTCTCTTATAGACTGATCCATGTGGTGAACTGATCTATAACATAGGGTAAAAATATTATAAGCATATCAAAAATATATTATAATAAGTATTTTTAATAATATAAAAAAATATTATAATATAGTAAAAAAATAATATGTTATAGTGCCTCCTTGGTATTACTTATATAAAAATAAGTATTTTTATATAATATTTTAAAGATGTTTTTACATATATATCCTTGCAAATTTGTAAATGACATTTTTTCATTTAAATTTTGATCTAACCTATTTGCTTATGTCATTGAAATATGACTGATATTAGTTTGTGTGCTAATTATATACATATAATAACCAAAATATCTCTTTAAAATGCCTAAAACAGTTTTAGCATCTTTATTAATTAAGACTAGAATTTTGACTAATAATCAACTTGTTATGATAGAGGTTAACTACAATGACATATTTTTATAATTAATACTTGATTTACTTGAGCTCACATCACCGTGGATTAAGACAAAGCGTTTATCATATTAGAATGGTCTAATATGGCATCTTGAAATATTCAATATGAATAATTTTAGTTCTAATTATCGGATCACAAAGAAGCAACATTACCCAAATCTTTACAATTTGATATGAGGAAATCTCTATAATGTAAACAGTCATAAAGCATATCATAGATCCACAATTTATTTCACGTCCTATTAAAAGATCAATGTCATTTAGGTAGTTGGATGTGTATTTATTGGATGCATCTCATAATTTTGGAATTTGAACTTGCACCAACCAGATTTGGGGCCCCTCTTGGTAGGATTCTTGAATTTGAATTTGTAGCGAACTAGATTTAGACCCAATCCAAGTAATTGATGCGCAATTACTATGCAATTCGCCAATGGAATAAACAGATCATTTTGCTTGTATTAAAAGAATTGGCAATTAGGTGATTTTCTTCATACATATATTAAAAATATAAATGATTTTTTTCACAACATTTAATGGTCAAACATATATATATATATATATATATATATATATATATATATATATATATATTGGAACAAAATTCGACTCTCGAGGACAAATATATGACGGTGTTGAACTATCATAAGATTATTAGAAATCTTGATGAATTGATGATGGGGACAAGGAAAAGATTTTGACTGATATGAGGACCACATCATGTAATTAATGGACCGACACCACAAAATTACCGGCAACACCAATTTAGATCAGGAAAATGGCGTCAAATCATTAGCATCAACTGTCTTATCCATGTCGTGATCAACATGTTATTCCGTATCCAACGATGTCTTTCGATGATTGATTCGTTGATCTGAACGGTTGTGCCAATTATTAGTATTTACTCGTCTGATCGAGGAATAATATGAACAAAAATAAGTTGATCTGTCAATCGTTAATGTATGGAAAAATAATGTTTAGGTGGACCCCCACACTTATGGGCCCCTCTCATTAGGTAGGTTGTGAGACACGAACTAACTTGCTAACAATAATAATTATTATTATTATTATTGGCAATAATAATAATAATATAGTCATTGTGATTTGTGTCGAGCACGGATCTTGACGCAATGGTAAGATTGCTCCGTGAGATCTTGGTAAGTAAATTATTGCTGGTGGGGAACACGCAGGATCATAATTTCATCAGACACTTTTATCTGCATTGCATTCATTCCTCATGTTCTTCTAGAAATCTTAAGAGTTTGAGTTGCTGCCGACATCTTTGCGTTACAAAAAAAGTAGGAAAAGAAGAAAAAAGTAAATGTACGATTTCCGATGTCCAACCAGATCTTGAAGGTACAGACACTGCTGCATGGTTCTTGTGTTCTTAGGTGCTGTGCTACCCTTTGAATCGACTGTTTGGGTTGCAGCAAAAAAGCAACCTTCCCATCTGCCATTCACTATCTTTCAGGATATGCTCCATTAAATCTCAACCTCCGCTGGAGTCGGTGCCATAGATTCATTCATCGCACAGAGCTGCATATTTCTCATCTAGTCAAAGATCCATCCAACCCTATTCCTTTATATAATATTATCGCTGGATGTATTACTATTAACTTGTATTATTACATTAGATATATCGAGGGATATCGCTGAAACTTTGAACCATAATATTATCATTAACAGATACAACTAAATATAGTTCAATACAGTCGGTCATTTTCAAGGTCATTGTCTGTGCATCACTGGTGGTTTGGGATAGAACACCCTCGATGATGTTTCCCTGAAGCTACTCGGAAAGAGTGTGGCTTCCCCCACAATAAAGAGGACTTGGAAAAAACTCTTCAGGTGATTGATGGATCCGAAGCCATCGTATCATACGTAACTGTTCATGGACTGATGTTGTGTTGCTCATCTTAGTGGTGACTGTTTAGTATTTTTCTAGTTTCTTCTTCCGTGCTCATTATCTACACAAGAAAGTGAGTGATCGCATGGGATCATTCACATGCAATCTGTGTGTTTTCTGAGTGATGATGAAGCTTGGAAGGATCTGAAGCTACGAACGCAATGATCGAAAGATGCTACCTTGGATCAGTGTCATTGTAACAAAATACAAGGCAGGGAGCGTTAAAACGAGGACCGTCTTGTTCATCGCATGTCACTACAAAGTTGGTGTGCAGTCAGGATCAAGGTTGCAGTTGTTGGCCATCTTCTCACAGTCGTTCGATGTGGATCAGACGGATAAAACAAGCCATGATACCAGTCCAAGGCTGGTAAACGGAGTTTCCAAGCTGGGGCTTCCCGTACTAGCTCTCCTTGCTGCAGCTGCAGCAGCAGGAGTGTCCTTCTCAGTGTCATCGAGTCCGGATCAGCTGGTTAGTGGTCGATTCTTGTTGTCTCTCTGAAAGTGGGATCTGAGATTGGATTCACCATATCTAGTTTGCTATTGGAGTGTCATATCCAATCTATTGGATCAGATATGTCAAAACCGAATCACTAGGCGTAGTTCTTGTAGAAGTAATTCTAGTTTCATGATTGATGAGTAAATATTGAGCTTCACTATTTTAGGTGGCTCTATACTTTTTAGTATATAACATACTGAGGTGGATGCAAAGGGATCCCATCCGATGCTAAGTTAGATTTATTCGAACCTAAAGAGAGAAATGAAGTTTTCTATTGAGAACCTAATGATCAAGTTATTAGGAAAAATTTTAAATCCGAACTATTATTGATGATAAGAGAGTAGCTATATGGAGACAGTCCATCAGTTTATTTTTATTTAAATAAATATAATATAATATAATATAATATAATATAATATAATATAATATAATATAATATATATGTAATCTTTAAAAAAAAATTATATGATCAAAGGTACAATAAATTAAAATATGTAATCATATAAATGAATTAAAATAATCTTTAAAAATAAATAAATAAAAATTTATAATTAAATAAAATCATATAAGAGAATGAGTGAAGAACTAAGAATTAGAGTTTCTATTGTATAATACCAAATAGGATATGAAAAAGAATTACCAAACATCAGTCTCACTGACATAGTTTAGAAACTATCCAATAAAATCTCACGCTTGCAAAACTTGTAATGGATTTATAGTTTTGTTCTTTCCCACTGTAAAGGAGAGATGCATAACCAAGACACTTGTTCTTGGGAAAGTGGAGGTGGGGTAGTAAGGAGTGTGAGAGACAACCACAAAACTATATCATGATCATGATTTGCTGCTGCTGCTTGTTGTCTCAAATCCATTCCTCCACCTGACAAGCCTTTCACTTCACAAGATAATTAACCTTTGACAAGCTGAGACGGGGAAATGGAACAGGAAAAAGAGGACTCCAACTTTACAAACCTAACAGTGATTTCCAACTCATTCTTTGCATTAGCTTCGTTGTCTCCAAACTTAGACCAGTTAGCTGAGCTTAAACCTTTGAGCTACTGCTTTAACCTGAGAGTTTTCTCTTGACTGTTGCTATGATTCTCATATTTGACATGTAGCAGGTCAGATTAAATATATTATCTTACTGATGACCTATATAAACCAGGCAATCATTTGATTAATCGACTAATTAAATAACATAACATAATCCTTAATAAACTAGCAAAGAGTTTCAAGATGCTTCCATGACTAAAATTGATTTTGATTATCTAAATTGGAAATTGACTCGAATCCAATCTAATCCTTCTTCGAGCTTATCTCACAGTGAAACTTATAGATGTTCGACACCTACAAAATTAAGTCAAGAGCTTTTTGATATGATCGGATAGGTCAAACTTATATTATTTAATGTGTTACCTTTTATAGTGGACATTTAAGGGAGGATATTACACAATCTTATCAATAATAGAGGCATGAAAATATATCATAATATAAATCATTATATTATTTGTTATATTAGTTGAAACTATCAGATATCAAATCATTATGCTTGTTTATCATATTATTCATGTGATATTAGATCGATCACATATCGACCACTCATGGAGGGGGAGAGTCTTGCTAAGCACAAATGACACACAATTGTAACGGGTCAACCGCTTAGAGTGTTGATGTGTCTTTGTCACTTTTACTATAAGAAATATAGATAGTCAAATATATCATACTGCAATATGCACCAATCAAACTATATTCTAAAATCTGTCAATCTAATTTGATCAACCTTAGTGCCAACTGAAATTATCATCAAACATTGAAATTATGAGTTTAATGTGAGTGCTTCAATTTTGTTTTCTTTCACGTATATGATTCTCCGGACCTTTTTTCTGGACATCCTTCGTGGCATTATTTTTCTGATGACATGGCAGACGAAGGTTGGCTTGTGCATTGGGACCCATCGTGACGCGAGCCCAAGTGTGTGCGCACTAAGTTGGTCAACGCTGACACATCGCTTCGTCAGACTCGTGTCACAGTTCTTGAGCTGATCTCTTCCGAGTCCAACCGAGTCTATCCACACTGGCTCTTGCCCCGTGACGTGTCTTGTTTCTGTCACTTATCCTCGCTGTTACCTGTCCTAAGGGATCAGCTCATCCTCCTTTTTTGTAGGATGGCCAACTCTCCTTCCTTGATGAGTGACAACACTTTTCCTACCCATTTATGCGGTACTCGGAAGCCTTACTGGCCTAGTTGTCTGATCCAAACTTCGTGCCCCACTAAAGTCTGGTTGTAGATCCCACCGGTCTTTCGGAACCATAAGGCAGGTATGCCAGTGGGTAGACCGGAAAAAAGATCAATCGTCCGGTATCGTGTCGACACAGAACCTGGCGAGCCTTATCTGAGAGATCGCCGTGGGGGCCGTATCGTCAAAAGATCTTGTCCGTCCATCATGAATCAACGGTTTGGATCTCCTTTACGCTTCCCCTTGGCCGTCCCTTTTACTCTCGCCGCGGCCGCTCGCTCGAGCGAGCGATCACAAGTAGAAAACAAGGATGGCGTTAATGTCGCTCATAATTCGTCGCAAATTCCCAGTCCGAACCCCGATTGGTAACGCTAACCCCAATTTCTCCATTCTTAGGCTCTTCTCTTCTTCGCCGCCGGCATCGGCGGCGGCGGGGGATGACCGGGGCATCGAGAAGATCCTGGTGGCGAACCGGGGCGAGATCGCCTGCCGTGTCATGCGCACCGCGCGGCGGCTTGGGATCGGCACCGTCGCCGTCTACAGCGACGCCGACAGTGCCGCCCTGCACGTGAAGTCCGCTGACGAGGCCGTCCGTATCGGGCCGCCGCCCGCCCGGGCCAGCTACCTCAACGCCTCCGCCATCATCGAGGCCGCCCTCCGGACTGGCGCACAGGTTGGGCCGTAAAAGGTTATGGATTTCTTGATCCGGCAGTCACTTGTTCTTATTTGTTTGTGTTTCATCTTCTTAATGTTATGTGTTGCTTGTAGTTATGTATTGAGGTGGATAGGATTGATGATGGAAAAACGTTCGACTTCTTTACATTCGTTGCATATGGTTTGCGGACCTAATAGGAAGAGTAAATGTTTTTGAATGTTTTAACTAATTTGTCGATTGAATTCCGAAATATACAACTCAAAATGAGGAATGCTACTGCAGAGTGCAGAATGGAGATAGTGACGATGAGAAATTTCTGTATGCTTCTTCTTATGAAATATTGGAACAGGTTGGCCTTCCCTATAAATAGGGCCGAGGCCTCAATTCAGTTTAAGGGGGTAAAAAAATGTTTTTGTTTTCAGAGATTCAAAGAGTAATCTATTTCTGTTTGTTTGAGATTCACTAATAAAAAAAATCAACATATAGTTAGTATGAAAAATCAAGCGTTAATTTAATATCGGCTGGTTATATTTCTATAATATTTATGTTCTCTTCCTGTAGTGCTGCAAGGAGTTGTTACTGTGGATTTAACTAAATTATTATAACTTTTTTCTAGGCTCATAGTATGCATTTAAGATGTCAATGATGCTGTAGGTATGCAAACTATATAAACTGAGATGTTTTGTTAATTATTTCAAATGCCTGATTTTACCCTTTTATTAGGCTATACACCCAGGCTATGGTTTCCTCTCAGAGAGTGCTGATTTTGCTCAACTTTGCGAGACTGAAGGGCTCATATTTATTGGTCCGCCAGCATCAGCCATCAGAGACATGGGTGACAAAAGGTATTGTTGTCCAACATTTTAATTACTGTAATTTACTTTTATATTGTTAGGCTATCATGATATCGCATACACAACTTTACTCTTGATATCGAGATCATAAGCAGTGCATCAAAGAGGATCATGGGTGCGGCAGGTGTACCTCTCGTGCCTGGTTATCATGGTGACAACCAAGACATCAACTTCTTAAAATTAGAAGCTGAAAAGATTGGATATCCTATTTTGATAAAACCCACACATGGGGGTGGGGGGAAGGTCTGCTCTTTGACAATTTTTTACATGCAGCCATGTTTGCATTGCATATAATGTTAACTATTTATGTATGCTATCTAACGAACACTATTATTAGACATATGTGCTGCATTTGGTGAAGTCGCATTATAAACATTCATGATGGAAGCTAGTAAGTTGCATGATGGTCTCAAGTTTGTGCCTTATGTTACTGTCCTTTTAGGGCTTTTTTTTTGGGTGGCTACATAGATCTCCACAATTGAACTTTATATGAAGCAATATCCTTAGTTAAATCAAGAGTTTTTAAATCTTTATTATAGTTTCTAACTTTCTAGCAAGGTTCACTATACTGCGGCATACCGCTTGGTATAGATGGTACGTACAGGTCTAATAGAGGTTTGATATGGGCGATATATGCTAGTATGTCGATACACCCCACTGTGTCATATGTTAATACATCGGTACCTATCGTGCCGACAGCCGATCGGTATACCGGTATGGATCGGTAGAGGGAACCATGGTTTCTAGGAAGGCCTCTTTAAAATATTTTCATACAATTTTAAATGATTACCTATCATTTTATCCTCTATCAGACTATGTCCATTTGTTTCAAGCAAGGATTGCTATATTGTCCGAAACGGTAGAAAAAATTAGTGGTACATAGTGAACCGCTATGCGGATCAGCTCATTCTGAATCGTACGCGTGGAACATTTTAGGTATCGGTATGGGGTGATGTATCAGCCAATACGGTCAAAACTCATGCTGTATCAATATGGGTACAGGTGATGTATTGATCAAAATTTGATCGATACCGACCCAAATCGGGACAACTTTGAACCCAACAGTCAAATTGACTGTTGGGCCTCTTTTGGGCTTCAAATTCCCCCCCCTACCCCTTCTTATATTCACTCTTCATTCTCACTCTCTTTCTCACTTCTGATCAAAGTTCCTAATCAGCGATTAGTGATAATCAAGCTATTGATTTGGAGAAAGAAGGAATTGAAAAGTCTAATTAGAGTTAATTAGTATCATTTTGATTGGTTTAGGCCTAATTAGGGATCATTAGGTATAATATAAGCCCAATTAGGGGTTATTAGAAAGATAAATTCATTTGCTCATCCTTGTAACCTAGTATTTCTATTTATTTGTGTCTCATATGCACTCTATTCTTATTTAAATAGAATAAAAAAAACATTAAATTAGGATAGAAAATCCTAAAAGTTTTTTTTTGTGGTCCTTTTCTAGCCTTTTTTTTCTAAAACCAGTATGTACTGGCATAACCACATATGGTACACTGGCTGATACCAACCGATACATATTGGCCTGCGTAGGATTGATACCACCAGTCAGCACGAGATGTGGTCCTTGATCTCGAGAAGCACAACAAACAAAAATTTCATTGCATAGAAAAAGACATATATGTATGCTTTTTCCATAAGTTTGAGAAAAAAATAGAACTTGTTGTCCATCAAGTTTATTCTTATAACACTGCTTCTCAATGCAGCCAGAGTATGGGTTAGACCTGAGTTTGAGAAATTCGTTGAAAATTCAGTTGAAACTACACACACACACACACACACACACATACATATACATGTACATATATATACTCTGATTGCTTTCTTTTACAGGGTATGAGAATAGTCCAAAGTCCAGATGAATTTGTTGAATCTATTTTGGGAGCACAACGTGAAGCTGCTGCTTCATTTGGCATTAACACTATCTTATTAGAGAAATACATAACTCATCCCAGGCATGTCGAAGTCCAGGTACAATGTTCAGGAAATAAACTATGCTCTATCTCTAATGTTTTATTGATGGTGTCTTTAAAATATCATCTTCTCTGCAATTAGTTCGTGCCTTTTCTTTTGCACTACCTACTAATGTGTTTTCGCAAAAAAAAAAGGACATGAAATGATTTTCTAGTTTATCAAAATTCACTCAACAATCTGTATAAGCGAAAGTGGTTGTTTGGTAAGAAATTTATATTGGAGCTGTTTATTTGTATAGGTTAGTGAAGGTTTTCATAAGATTTCTAGTTGCCGCACATTCAAACACATGTTAGACGTTCATTATGTGCACACAAGCATTCATAACACATGGATATATATATATATATATATATATATATATATAGTATCTGTCCTATGCTCCTGTTCTCACATCTGTACTGCCGTACATCTGTATGTGAGGCTTCTGGTTTATTTGACTTGTTATGCCACTCAGGCACTGGCTTGATTTCAAGCTTTTACAACAAAACCTTCCTTAATGGAGTATCATTGGCTACTTCCACATGCATCTAACTTATGTGTCTGCCATCTCACAATTCTTTTGCAGTTTTATTACATGAAACTGGTTTTCAATTTGGTCATTTGTATCCGATGTCCTTGTGGTATGTCTCATTAGCAATCTAGCATTGTTTATTAAGCAAACATCGTTTTGTTAGTTTTTGTTAACCTTCCAATGTAAGGGGAAAATAAGGACAAATGAACAGAGAGACAGACATCAAATGAAGCAGGATTCAGTTTGTCGTTGGTCCAATGCTCGCCTTTTTTATTGTGATATCTTATTGGGTGGCATCACAATTAATGTTGCAAATGCAAGGAATGTTTTTGAATATCTTACTGAATCTATGCTATCCCAGAAAATATTTTGAAATTGCATCTTTAAAAATAATAGATATTTTTTACTACTTTGTAGTTTGTACTGCTAAGTTAAAAGAAAATACTTTATATGCCTTTTTTTTTTAATTGGAAGATTGGAGTTCGCTGTGATGCATTGGGAAAGCGCTTGCTTTGATCATAAATAAAGAATGAATTTGATACTTGAGGTCCATGTATTTGCTTCTAATATTTATTTGTTGAATGATCATAAATCATGCAATGAATGTCTGAATTTCACTGTTTGCAGATACTATGAGATCATTAGGGATAAAATGACTTATTGATCTGAAAATTCTAAGTGTTCTTGCTTATTAAAACCTGATCCAAGTTATTTAATGAGCTTATGAAGATCTCAAAATGTATCTACACGATACGTCATAGCTCATAATAGATCATAAGTGTTTAATGGCTTACTCACCTTTTAGTTGACTTTTTTTTATTGGTTTGCTGAACATGAAGGTTTTTGGAGATAAACATGGAAATGTAATACATTTAAATGAAAGAGACTGCAGTGTCCAAAGAAGGCATCAGAAGATAATTGAAGAAGCTCCGGCGGTAAAGTTCTCGTGTCTAGTTACTTCTTCAAATGTTTATTATGAGGATTATCAGAGTTGTTGATAATTGAATTGGTGCAGCCAAACATCACCAATGAGTTCCGTTCCCACTTGGGTAAAGCTGCTGTTTCTGCTGCCAAGGTACTTGTATCTACATGATTTTGTTTTGTGTTAGCATCAATATTTGGTCATATTAAAATTAAGTTACTTCTAGGTATTCCATTTTTATCAACAAAATCACTTTTGGACGTGATCTCTTATCAATATTGGCTATACTTCATATTTGATGTAATTGCATTGTTAGGATGATTGTTAAATAGAGAAGTACTTAGACATCAGAGTTTCTGGTCTTATGTTGAATAGATTGATAGAACTTGTATACGACTTGGAAACATTATTTCTTAGTAAGAAGAATAGGAGATCATATTCACAACTAAACTAAATAATAAGATATGTGCTTTAAATTAAGGTCTTCAATTTCGAATAATACCGCCTGTACCGAGCAGTACATATTGGTCTGACAGTAGATCGGTACATGGACTGACCGCTACCGAGCGATATATATATATATATATATATATATATATATATATATATATATATATATATATAGCAGTATCATATCGTACCGAGTGAATCTCGAAACTTCGGTACGATACGATATTTCAATCATTGCTTTAAATAGCAATAGTGAGAAGTTAATGTCCCTGAGATGAGAATGTTAATATGGATGTGTGAGTTTACTATATAAGATAAAAAACAAAAGAAGCTACGGCATTCATGAACAATTAGCTGTAGCTCTGAAAAAACAAAAAGATGTGAAAGACCATTTAAAATGGTATAAACATGTTTAAAGAAAATCCATAATTGCTCAGTTAAAAAGATAAGATGATTAAGTTAGTGGTATGGAATAAAGGAGTGAGAGATCTAAGAAATTTTTTTGAAAATAATAAAATGGAGATTTGACTGCTCTTGACTAGTAATATTGTCCTAAGTTGAGCTCAATACGGGAGAAATTCATGTAGCTGCTTCCAAATTGTTGGGACATTGCAAATTCCTTCTTGTTCTGCCCTCTCTCTAAACTTGTAGGCTTTTGTTCTCATTATTCTATTAATTCAAGATATACTTCTATCCAGGTCTGTCAATTCAATATTTACTTTTTTGCATACTTGCATCGGTGGAAGGTGTTCTACTACCAAGTAGATTGTCATTAAAAATTCTCTTGCTGTTTGGAAAATCTTCTTTTGCTTTCTGCTTATGGTTCTCTCTCATCCTAAGAGCTTTTATCATCTGAAGGACACTTTGCCATTTCATTTTCTGATTTTTTTCATTCTCCTATTCACTAATGTGTTATTTTCAGAAGTTTGGTTTGGCATTCTGTCATAATCTTGATATTTTGACTTTGTGGTAGTCAAATACTCTTTGATGCTTGTTTTGCCTTTGTTGAAGAATTAGTATATCAGTTGCGATATTCTCCAACTTTTAGTATTGTTTATTGTGGGGTCCAATTTTTCCTGGTTCTGTTAATAAACCAGATAAGATCCTATTAAATTGAGATCCTACATAGGACTCTAGGAGGTAAACTTATTTAAGCAAGATTGACATTATTGTCTATTGTCTTATTTGACATTTTGAAACCTTTAGTTCAACCAGTCATTTCCTTTTTGCTTCATTATGTACAATTTTGTGCAGAAAACTCCACTTCAGAAACAACTAATATATTTTAATGAAAAGAATTATATTTAACTTACTTTTAAATTCTACTTTACTAATATATTTATCTTTCATCTTGAAGAATGCTGTGACTCTTGTTGATTTTCACACTGGAAGTTTCTATTATCTTCGGCAACCAATTGATATTCTCAAACTAGTTGAACTTCCTGAAATTGGATGAGCTTCAAGTTCATTAAAGCAATTTTCTTATTAGAGAATAACATGAATTATCATACCAACAGTGTGTCTCCATCTCAGCCAATGACTGGAATTATTCATTAATGCTGCCATAAGTAAACGAAGGCCCTGAACTGTTTCTGCCATAAAGAAGTTTTTAGCTTTTGTGTGGCCAAAAGCTAACTGGACCATTTGTAATTTGGGACAGGTTGTTGGATAACTAGATCAGTCAGACTAATTAACAATATAGCAATAATTGTTTTTACAAGAATGGAGGGGTTTTTACATGTAATTTATTTTTGGATATTATTTTTGGAGAGAGTCTACAATTTTAGTGGGTCCAAGATAATAATATCCTCATTTTCCCACTGTTTTCCTAAGTCTTAGTCCCCCTTTACTCTATATCCGTTCTGAATTTTGCACATGTTTCTATTTGTTAGTATTCTTTTTCTAACTTATGCAATCCTTGTGGCATTAATTATCTGTGAAGGCAGTTGGTTATTACAGTGCTGGAACTGTGGAATTTATAATGGACACTATCTCGGGTGAATTTTATTTCATGGAGATGAATACCCGTCTTCAGGTATCTATATTTTTTTTGTTACTGATTATTTGAATGTATAATGCATTGATTACATCCTTGCCATTGCTATAAGCGAATAATTAATACACCTTATCTCATCAAGTTATCATGTTGCATAAACTCCCTTTTATGGATCAATTTTTGTGAAGGTTGAACACCCTGTCACTGAGATGATTGTTGGTCAAGATCTTGTAGAGTGGCAGATTCGTGTTGCGAATGGTGAACATCTACTGTTGGTCCAAGAACAAGTTCCCCTAAATGGTACATTGTTGAGCAAGATAAGCCGACTTCACATGCGATTTTTTACAATTTTGCTACCTTTATACATCTTTACATTCTTTTCATGTTATTTATTTTCTTATTTCGTATTTTTGACCTTTTAATGATTGTCTTTTTGAAGTTTCAGAACCCAACAAGAAATTTTAGGTTCTTAGATTAGATGTGCTCATGCATAAAAGAATGCACATAGTGAAAACTTGGCTTTGTACTGATTATTCTTGAAGGTCTAGACTCTACATCACAATTCAAAGGTTCACCAACCAATTGGTGTAATTTGACCAAAATTACAGATCTCTTTTAATAAAGAAAAATCAAAGAAAATTCCTTTGCAGGGAAACCCTAGAAGATATCTACATTGTTTTGATGCTTAGTTCAACTGTTCAATGATCATCAAAGCAGTCGTTACTTTATCATATTTATTAGCATATTGCATGAGATCTGTTTGGTCTCTAATGATAACAAGTGAGAGTTTCTGAAATAAAATAATGTTTGTCAGTTCTAACCACTAAAATTCTGCTAATGCGTCATGGTTTTTTAAATCTTAATTTGTATTAAATTGAACCCATACTCCTTTTAGTCAATTGCTACAATAATCTACTTGTTTATTTTACTATGGAGATTGTGCTACCTGATCTTACAATCTACATTTCTGTAATTGCTGGTATTGAATATGAAATTCAATGTCATTTATTATGTTTTTGGATATTAGGGCACTCCTTTGAAGCTCGAATATATGCTGAGAATGTACCAAAAGGATTTCTTCCTGCAACTGGAACACTACACCACTATCGGCCAGTTCCAGTCTCACCTACTGGTATTGCACATAAGTAATTAAGCATATATCATTTTATGTATTAATTCTTAGTTTGTTAATAAAACAGTGCGAGTTGAAACTGGAGTCGAGGAAGGGAATACTGTCAGCATGCACTATGATCCTATGATAGCTAAGCTCATAGTATGGGGCGAAAATCGACATGCAGCATTAGGCAAACTTAAGGATTGTTTGACAAACTTCCAGGTGCACCTCACATACTAGATTTGTATGTTTTTCATTCTACTCATTGTTATTTTTCTTCTTTGGTTTGTCGTTGTGACACCTATGAGCACTGTAGATGTCCTGCACAGGATTGCTGTATCTAAATAAGAATATTTCATTTGTTTATTTCAGTATCCATTCGTCTTGTAATAAGTGAGATATATGTCACACAAAATTGTTTCAAGACCACTGCATTATATGAAAAGAATAAATGATTCTTGTATGCACAGACCATGACTCTGCAATCCTCACCTGTTTCTGTATTTTCTCACTTGGATGAACTTGTTCTTGGATAGCCAGTCTATAAAACATGAAGAGTCTTATTCATGTTATGTAAATACATCACTTAAAGTATATTCAAAAGTGAAAAAAATAAAGTATATTCAAAGAGAAAAGATCTTGTCTGGAAGAACTTTTGTTTTCCATAGTGTATGTATCATGTAAAGATCGGTGGATGTTAAGTAGTTCTGCCCTTGTAAAGTGATCTTTTCTGTGGATATTGGATCTCTAGAGCCATTAGAATAGATTTGTCTCTTCTTTAAAACTTTGTACAACCCGTGAAACCAGTAACCATATAATGGAAGATTTCTGAGTACCATTGGCTGAAAAACATTCCTAAAGTTTTGTATTGTACAGAGAAAGATCAGTCTTTTCACTGTAGAAATATATGCTTGTTTGGTAATAGCAATGACACAAAGAAATACATAAATTTATGTTAGGTGCCCATTACATTCCCGAATTTATAGTTATCTTCTAAATTTACAGCATAAGCATGCATGAACAAAATGGTTTCAGATTCCAACTCTTTGTTGATGTGCTTTTTCAGGTTGCAGGGTTACCTACCAACATCGCATTCCTCCACATGCTTTCAAATCATTGGGCCTTTGATAAGGGCCTAGTTGAAACACATTTTATAGAGCATTTTAAAGCTGATTTTTTCCCTGATGAGGTACCGGTGGAAACAGATGTTGCTGCTAAACTTAGTGCAACAATTGTTGCTGCCTGCATATGTGAAATGGATTATACAACATTGAGAAAAACGATTCCAAGTATGCTGACTCTTTCATCTTTGATGTGCCGATTTGCAGTGTTGTGGTTCTTCAATCTAATCTAAGCAGTTGGTGGTTACAGGCGGGAACAGCTTACTTCCACTGTGGTATAGTCAGCCTCCTTTCAGAATGCATCATGCTGCAAAGCGCATGATTGAACTAGAGTGGGATAAAGAATTAACTGGAAGCTTCCCAATGACTCTGAAGCTTGTGATTACTTACCAACCTGATGGGAGTTATTTCATTGAGGTAAGAAATACATGTAACACCATGTGGACTGGTGAAGCAGTTGTCACTAGCATAATGTATCATTACTTACTAAATACATGGAGACTTTTCCCAACAGTTCAATGAGATATAAAACATGCTAATAAGGAAAGATTTATCATGGAATCTAGGCATATTATCAACATGTCTTGAGGAACCATGCTTGTCATTAGATGTCATATCTTCAACAACATGATGATATTAAAGGATTTATCCAAATTCTTCAAACATTCGTAATTGTATGGTATGATTCTAAGACAATAAGGCTTCTTTGGAGATTTGACAATAAGTTTATGACTAGATAATAATTTATATACAACCATTTAAGAGCTTGCGTGGAGGTGTATGCAATGCCCAATTATACTATAAAGAGGTCTGATGTCAAACTTAGAAAGTCACTTGGTAGGTAAGTAGTCTCTGTGTAAAAAGTTGGCATCTCTCTTACCTCTTTGCTGAGTGAGAGTAGGTTATGCATCAGACACCAGTAGTCATCTAGAATTGTACATTTTGACATTGTTGATCATGCTTGCAATATCACTTGTATGGTTCTCCTAGCAGCTTGCTTTGGATTCAAATCAATTATCTTCGATATCTGTGAATGTATCCCTGTAGTTTGTTGCTTTTCTACTTTCATTAGAACTATTATTGTAGCACTATAGTATATATGCTCAAAGTTTTGCTTTGAATATATATCTCATGTTTACCTACTTTTTATTTCAAATGGTATTTACTCTATTGTAGATTGGTGACAGTGACTCCCCTGGTTTGGAAGTCAAGATCATGCATGCAAGAGATCGAGACTACAAAGTTGATGTTAATGGACTGCAGAGCAATGTCACTTTAGCAATTTATTCTAAGGTAGACTTCTTATATTCAAATGCGTATTTTGATTAATGAGGTAGATAATTTTATCTTCCATTTTGGGAATGGCATACTTCTTGCTAGAAAAGGGTAGCACAGTACAGAAGGCTCCCCCGCCATTACAGAGTCTAGGGATGACTCTAGACCCCACATTTACTCTTTTTTTTTCCTTGGAGAGGTAAATTTAATCTCTAAAGCTATTTCTGAAGTTGCATTCTCCAATTCAATGCTACCAGGAAAGAAGCAAGCACATACAGGTTTGGCATGGCAAGCATCATTACCATTTCAGGCAAACTGTGAGGCTTGAGCAATACAATGATGATGGGTTAGAGCACAAGAAGGATTTTCAGGCAAGTTCTCATCCCAAAGGGAGTGTGTTGGCTCCTATGGCTGGTTTAGTGGTTAAAGTTGTGCTTGAAAATGGTTCATTCGTGGATGAAGGCCAGCCTGTTTTGGTCCTAGAAGCAATGAAAATGGAGGTAAACACAACTTTCCACGTCATTTCATCTATTCATTCTCCTTTTGGAGCATATTATCTTATTTATTTACTGTAATATCTTTCAGCATGTTGTCAAGTCTCCTCGTGCTGGCTATGTGAATGGGCTTCAAGTTGCTGCTGGCCAACAAGTCTTTGACACTACTGTTCTCTTTAATATAAAGGTATAAACTATAAAGTCTTGATCAGTATGTTGTTGCATAAAACACTACTGAAATTGCTTTCCTGCAGATATTATGCATCTTGCACTTCTATACCTCTGACATTTTTCTTGTTTTGACAAACAGACCCCAAAAATATCAAGATATCTGGATGGCTAATATTATTGTTTCTCGGAGCACAATTCTGGACTATTTTCTGGTTAATCCAACTTTGGATTGGTCAGAAGTTAATTTATGTGGATTTTAAGGAAAAACATTTATTTTTTCCTGACCTAAGTTGGATTAACCCATATGAATAGAAAACTAATGCAACACAACAAAGATAAAAAATTGATCTAATGAAGTTCTTTTGTTTGATACCATTACATAAAGGAAGAAAAAGGAAAACAGCAGGGAAAAAAATTGATCTAATGAAGTCCACGTCCACTTACAACAGAGTGGTTGTAAGTGGACGTGGACTGCATGACAACAGCAGGAAACCTGACATAGTTGATGGGGTGTCACATGTCCGTGTCAAGAGCAATTTTAAGAGGAAAAAAATGTTAATATATTTGTAGATTAGTCATAGGTGCATCTTGAACTGCATACAGCATTGGGCAAGGTGCATGGTTGATATGGTCACAAAAATGTCCATACTGAAGAATTTGTTTTTGGAGGAAAGAAAAGGTCAATTTATTGTTCTGGCTCAAATTATAGTTAATTTGTGCCAGCATGACTGAAACTATATGATTTTGGATGATAACTGAAACTATTTGATTTTGGATGATAAGTGTGCACATTGTATAGTGTGGGTCTCCATGACCAATTAGCTTGCAGAAACAGTTTCTATTGTCAAGCACACACCAACATAAGTGGAACATACCTCTCTTGTTCTCATAAATTAAATGAAAAATCCTGAATAGGACTGGTAACTGAACAAGCCTTTCATAAACAGCTCAGGCTTGGTTCAGTTCTAAGCTCAACTAACATCGGCTTGAATTTAAAGGATAGAGCTTTGAGTAGTAGGATAGGCTTGAGACTAATTTCAAGCCAAGCTTGAACTTAGCTAGATTTTATCAGGCTAGGACAATTTGCTTGATTCTGTATAATTCTCATGAAATAAATTAGTGTTTATTCGTGCTATATGTTAAAGAGTCATGATGGCATAGACCTCCAGTCTTTAGCTTATATCTTGCTCTTGCCATAATAGCAATAGACTTAGATTCTATTGATTTGATAAGGCCATTTGTAATGTTTTCCCAAGCAACAAATGTTGCTTAACAATTTTCTTTGTGTTATTTAATCATGGCCTTGATTAATGTACTTATTGGAGATTGCCTTGTCTTGAAATAGGTTCTAGCTCTTGGCTGGATATTAGGCTTAATCGAGTCTTTAACTAGTCAAACTGGTTAGATTAGACCTCCATTCTTAATTCACTTCTAAAAGAAGTTACAAAATTATAAATAGAATTCTTATTAAAGTTAGAACTAATCAATCTTACCTGGAACTTGTCCAATCTCAGAGAGCATCAAATATAGTCAAATCTAAACCTTGGTTGTATCAGATCACTTACGTGCAGCTTATATTGATAAGTTGGCATTCAGCTCAAGCTACCTCCAAGATTTATAGATGCTAGAGACTACCGCTAGACTTGAACATTCAATTGTTGCTTCAGACTACCTGGATGTCAATAGTACCACAAGTAATTGTTGGATTTGCCAGACTTTGTCAAAGAATATTCATGAACTGTGTTGTCTTTATTAAGATTCATAATGTAATAAATGGAACTATGATAATGATATCTGTATATGGAGATTTCAACTCATCTTCCATATTCTAAACTTCAGTTACTTCTTCAATAGCTCTTATGCAGATCTTCGATGATTGCTTGTGTTATTGGATACTTTGGGGGAATCTTCAGCTTTGCCATAACTTGGATCTTTGAATCTTATCGAGTGTTGTAGCTCTTAATTTTATTTTAAATGTGGCATCACAATGTTGAGGATTAATGGATTGGGAGGATCTGTTATGAACAGATCAGATCCAGGCTGCTAGAGGATGAGTTTGCAGCCTATGCAGACTCCTCACTCTTATTTTCACCTATTGAATTCCAAATAAAAAAATTCCTTAAGCATGGTGAAAATTCCTTGAAGAAGGTATCTGGGAAATTGAAAATACTTGACAAGACTCACCTGGAAAACCAAACTTAAGTAGGAACCAGGATAGCTTAATCTAAGCCCTAGTCGGCTTCTAATATTGCATACATGGTGGAAAGTGGAAACATTCTCTCATCTCATTTTCTAAGACGTGGTGTAGGTTATTTTATTGCAGTTCAGAGCTGCTTATTGGCCTTTGTGTTACTTATTTGTAGTTCTGCTGTTTCTATATGGTTGTGCTAACACATTCAGTTTCTTATATTTCCAGGATAAATAACAAGGCTGACTTCCGGAAAGTAATTCTAATGTCAGGGGCAGTCATAGTCAACACTTAATGTACATATGAGCATATACTTCAAAGTTCAAACAATGAACAGATCTGATTGCTATGGGGAAGGTTCCCACAAATGTGGATCTGTGGAGTCATAAACTGAAATGTTTCAATTACAAAAACAGGCTTCATGTCCCATGATCTAAATAATGCCTTGCATTGTGCTATTATGAGATGTAGGGATATTCATTGGAGTCAGTGAATTTGCTACGTCAGCAATTTTACTGCATTTCATCTGACTCCTTTCATTTGTTCCATCTTTATCATTATAAACTTTTGCCATTTTCCCCTTGTTCCATCCAGTATCATATGCTGTTTTCTTATTACAAATTTGTTGAATGGTTTTTAGTTTCTTATTACTGTGATCTTCTTGATGCCAAAGTGTCACGAGGGGCTATTAAGATGTCTACTTTACAAGATGAGCATTTTTTGGACCATGAACAGATCTAATTGCCGAGAATAGTCCCCACAAGCATCATGGTATGGTGAACCATATAAAGTGATTGTTCCAGTTTCCAACAGCAGAGTATATTCCTCATACTGATTCTTTCACTGATCAAGAGATTTGTATAGGTAGTGGTGAACATCAATTTCATCGTTTCTTTCCCCTCCTTTGTTCCATCTTTTTGTCAGTTTTAAGTTTTGCTTGAATCTCATGCATAATCTATATATGTTGTCGAAAGCCACAACCTTGATGAATACCTCACTTGTTGAAAGACATGGTAAATCTGCATGTGTGCACACCTTTTGATGAGTCTGTGATCTCTTCTTATCCTGTGTATGCAAGTATTTCGATAAGGCCACTTTATGCTTGTGAGTCGAGTTCCAACTGCTTCATCATGTCATGCTTATGTGAATCTTTCATTATTGATTTGATCCTTGATTGAATTGGTAGGTCAACTAATCGAACCTTAAATTTAATAATTTTATAAATCATAAATTTAATTATATATCATGTTAAAATTTATAAGCACATTATAAAATTAAATTTAAGAGGGAAGCCCGTATTTGAGTTTTGTTTTAATTTATCTTTATAAATTAAAAAGATTCGAATGCTCTTGAAAATTTTAAATATATTTTATAATAAATTAATAATTGAGGCAAATTTGTAAATCACATCTATTAATTGAGATATTTTTTGATTGGCCGTATTGGTCCTGTCCAAGTTTTGTGTGTCCAACATACGGCCCAACAATTCTCTTTATGGTGAATATATGGTTATTTTTTGAATCTCTATTTATTTATTTTATGAATTAAACAGGGCCAACACCGCTCTCTCAAGTCCGTGTGCCGACTTACCTTTGCCGCCTCCTTGCCCTCGAAAACCCCTCCTCTCTCGCCCTTCCTCTCCAGTGGCGAACGATCTGTCGGAAGCCCTGATTTCGCTCCTCTCTTCGCCCAAGATTGAATCTAGAAACGAAATGCTAGATTACCATCTTCTCCGTTTCTCCCTGTCAATTGCAGCTTTGTGGCTTCTTCCGATGGCCGGAGTTGAGCGAGCGGTCGCAGTGTGAGCTGCGGCCTGGACCCGGTGAGGGCTCATCCCTTCTGTGACTCCTGAAGAAAGAGAGAATCGTTTTTAAGTAAGGCATGCGTGCTTGCCTGATTATCTGTACCATCTGATGTGTCTGCTAGAATGGGAGTGGGTGAATTAGGGCTCGGGATGAGTGATACTGTCCTCTCACGAACCTGATTAGCTTTCTGTAACCGTGTTCTGACTCCATTTCATTAGTTGTTAATGTTGATTGTATATATACGACTTCATTTGTTTCTCGTCTTGAAACTGTTGGGATATTAGTATTTGCCTTAAAATAAGACGACAATAAATGGAAATGTCAGAGTCATCGTCGTTGTTGTGGTTAATGTGAAGCTCTCCTGCAGGTTCAGAACTTCATGAGGTCACAAGAGGCACTACTCGTCGATTATGCAGTGAGGTCGGCCCAAAAGGATTGGAAGTGATGTGTTTAAAGAAATATCTTACTGCAGAAGCGATGTTTGCAGGAAGACCCTAATCACTTGTTTTGTCTTCTTACTTTTTTTGTCTGCAGTATTAGTTGCAGAAAAGTGTATGGTGAGAGATGTCTTCTGCAATTAGCTCATTAAGCACTTGTTTTGTTCAGTCTCTACTTGTTCTTCATTAATCTGCTGTCCTACCTTAATTTTCTTTTGTGGATAGACACGTTATGCTTGAACTCGTAAGTTCGATTTATAGTCACTTGTTTTCCCTGCCATCTGTATGAAAACTGAAGATATACCATCTAAAGTTATTAATAGAGATGTGGAATTGATGCTTTGCCTTCTAGATGTGGCTCTTGTTTCTGTTGATTTTTCAAGCATTTTTCTGCTATATGCTCCTGCATTTAAGTTGAAAGCTTAAGGTACATGTTATTGACAATCACTGTTGTTTGGAACACGTATATAGGTCTATAGGCTTGTATACTCATATATATTTTACAATTCTTTTATTACATGCAGAATTATTGGTTTTCAGTCCACTTGGTTTTGTGAGCGGATTCTCATATGACGGAAGGATCCTTGAATATCACATGAATTCAAATTCATTTGCTAAGGTAAAACATTATATTTTGTAAAGAGAAATTTTCAAATGACATCTTACTGTGGTAGCATATGTAAAATGCATTTTTTTTCACCTTTGTGGTTTCCTGGGTGATTTGACTGAAGTTTCTCCAGATGAGGCTCTTTTAATGTTGCTATTTTATGGAAAACAAACACAAAAGCTTTTGCATTTATGAGGAGGCAAATAATCTTTTCTGTCATAGCTGATTACTTGGATTCTGTCTTTAGTTGGTTTGTTTTTCTTTTTTTTTAATTTAGTCCTTCTGACCACTACTAGTTGCCATTCTAATGATTCACACCGCTCATTCTTGTGGTAGGTCAGAAACGGGAAGGGGATTCCATTTAGAACAAGTTTCAAGAGTTCAATGTTGTGGATGTTCTAGACTTGTCGCCTAACTTGCAGATCATTTGTCTTCCAACTAAGGTACTTTATGCCCACTTTGAGATCAATACTTTATTATGAATAACCAGATGAAACTGTCTACAATGGATCTCTTTCCTCATTGTAAATTAAACACTGAAGAATATATCACAAGCTATGAAGATTCTCAATGCACTTAAGAATCTTTCCGCTTTTCTTTATTCTAGTGATGATGATTCTTATTGTCTATCAAAGCAATTTATTTATCTGCTTTTAGTGGAGTTGAATCCTCTTTCAATCTCTAGAAGCAAGAAAGTAGCTATACTTCTTATGAACTTACATGAGAAACTTTATTTGGAAAGGATCTTGTTAGCTATGTTCCTCCTCTTAAAAGGGATCACTAGAAACCTACATAATTGATTTAGCCATATATGAAACCAGCAGTATAATGCCTGTAGATATAAGGAGTTTGTTTGAAAAGCTTTGTAATCATCCAGTATCTTTAGTACAAATTTCTATCCTCTGGCAATCACTCGGTGAAAATTCTAGGCATCTTAAGCCTATCCTCATGATATATGCAGTAGGTATGTTATTAGGGTACAATTTTGGCAGCCTTTACATAAACATGAAAGGATCTATTGGTTAGAATGAAAAAAACTTTATACTTACCAACGAGCTGGAATAGCTCAGTTGGTTAGAGCGTGTGGCTGTTAACCACAAGGTCGGAGGTTCAAGCCCTCCTTCTAGCGACTTTTAATATTTTTGGTTTTAGATTAAAAGTTTTTTGACTTATTTCTGATAATTTTGATTATTTTTTATATTCTATTAACATTTGATATAGTGATGTTCTGAATATGGAAGTTATCAATGTTGTAGTCCCCTTTTAGTGAATTATTTTTCCTTGGTTTAAAAGTTATTTGGCTTATTTATGATAATTTTAATTATTTTTTATATTCTGTTGACATTTTTTGTTTTGGTTTAAAGGTTTTTTGACTTATTTCTCATAATTTTGATTATTTTTTATATTTTGTTAACATTTGATATAGTGATGTTCTGAATATGAAAGTTATTCAGTGTTGTAGTCCCCTTACGCTCCTTCAAGCCCTCTTTCTGGTAATTTTTAATATTTTTTGTTTTAAATTAAAAGTTTTTTTACTTATTTTTTATAATTTTTATTATTTTTTATATTTTGTTAACATTTGATATAGTGACGTTTTGAATATGAAAGTTATCAGTGTCGTAGTCCGCTTTTAGTGAATTACTTTTTTTTTGTTTAAAAGTTATTTGACTTATTTATGATAATTTAATTATTTTTTATATTCTGTTGATATTTTTTGTTTTGGTTTAAAGGTTTTCTGACTTATTTCTGATCATTTTGATTCTTTTTGGTATCCTGTTAACATTTGATATAGTGATATTCTAAATATGGAAGCTATCAGTGTTGTAGTCCCCTTACGCTCCTTCAAGCGCTCTTAGGGAAATATTTTTTCTTGATTCGAAACTTACTTGACTTATTTGTAATCATTTTACTATATCCGATAGTTTGTTAATGTCTAAGCACTATCTTTCTTCTTGTTGATATTTGATATGGTCATATTCAAAATATCTAAGCCTTCCTTTTAGTGAATTACATTTTTTTGGTTTAAAAGTTATTTGACTTATTTATGATAATTTTAATCATATTTGATATTCTGTTGATATTTGATATAGTTTAACTATGTTTTTTTTCTCTTGATGCCTAAACATGGTTTTTTTTCTCATTTTAAATAATTTTAATGTTTTGAATATGGAAGTTATCAGTGTCATAGTCTCTTTATATTCTCTCCTTCAAGCCCTCTTAGCGAAATATTTTTTTCTCAATTCAAAACTTATTTGACTTATTTCTAATCATTTTGACTATTTTTCATATTCTGTTAGTGTCTAAGCACTATGTTTCTTCTTGTTGATGTTTGATTTGGTCATTTTACCTATTTGATATTTGATATGGTCATATTCAAAAAGTCTTCTTCTAGTGTTTTACTTTTTTCTGGTTTAAAAGTTACGTGACTTATTTATTATATCTGTTGATATTTGATGTAGTTTGACAATGTTTTTATACTCATCATGTCTAAACATGGTGGTTCTTTCTCTCATTTTATTAATTTTGATGTTTTGAATAGGGGAGTTATCATTTTTGTAGTTCTCTTATATGCTCCTTCAAGCCCTCTTAGCGAAATATCTTTCTCAATTCGAAACTTGTTTGGCTTATTTCTAATAATTTTGAGTTTTTTTTATATACTGTTAATGTCCAAGCACTATGTATTTTCTTGTTGATATTTGATTTGGTCATTTTACTTATTTCTAATCATTTTGACTTTTTGTTATTCTAGTTGTGGCATTTATTTCTCTCGGCATTCTGTTGCTATATGCTCCTGCATTTAAATAAAAAAGCTTAAGGTAATTGTTATCAAACAATCACTGTTGCTTGGAACATGTTCTTAGTTTTGTTGTCTTGTATATTCATATATGTTTCGTGATTCTTTTTTAGATATTTATTGGTTGTCAGCCCACTTGGTTTTGTGAGAGGACTCTACATAGAGGATCCTTAAATATCACATGAATTCGACTCCATATGCCAAGGTAAACCATTACTTATTTTAAGGAGAAATTTTCAAGTGCCATCTTATCATGGTGGTATATGAAAAATGCCTTTGCTATTCATCTTTCTGGTTCTATGGGTGATCTTACTGAAGCTTCTCCAGATGAGACTCTTTTTGATGTTGATATTCTCTGGAAAGCAAAAACGAAAGCTTTTGCATTCAAGATGAAGCAAATAATCTTGTCTATCATAGCTGAATACTTGGATTCTGTCTTTCGTCATTCTGTTTTTTCTAATTTAGTTCCTTCTGACCATTACGAGTTGCCATTATAATGATGCATAGCACTCATTGTTGTGGCAGGTTGAAACCTGAAGGAGATTCCATTTAGAACAAGTTTCGAGAGTTCAATGTTGTGTATCTTCTAGACTCGGTCACCTCACTTTCAGATCATTTGTCTTCCAAGGTACTCTTATGTCCTCTTTGAGAACGTTATGTTATTATGAATCGCTAGACCAAATTGTGTACAAATGACCTGCACTGATGGAAACATGATTATTTAAGTACAAATTTATCCTAATCAACAAGCTGGAATAGCTCAGTTGGTTAGAGCGTGTGGCTGTTAACCACAAGGTCGGAGGTTCAAGCCCTCCTTCTAGCGAAATTATTTTAACTCTTTTTTATATTCCCTTGTTTCCTAAGCATTGTATTTTTTTCTTTTTTTCTGTGTGCATGCTCGATTTTAATAATTTTGATATTTTTCGATATGGTTGTGACATATTGATAATCATTTGTCTAATTTTGATATTCTCTTGACGTCTAAGCATGGTGTTTTTTTTTGCTGCTCATTTTTAATCATTTTGATATTTTAATATGGTCATTTGACTTATTTTTATTTATTGAGTATTTTTGTATTTTCTTGATGTTTAAGGTTGGTGTTTTTATTTTTTGTTCATTTTAATAATTTTGATATTTTGTATATGGGAGTTATCAGCATGGTGATATTTGCTCATTTCTAATCTTTTTGATATTTTCAAGCATTTTTCTCATTTCTAGTAATTTTGATATTTTTCATATGGGAGTTATCAGCATGGTAGTATTTTTTTCCTTTATTTTAAAGAAAATTAAATCACACTCCTTTTATAAGCACAATAATATATTTATTTTTCTCCTTTTTAAAATTTATTTTCTCATTTTTTATATTTTGATATTTTTAATATGGTTACATGACTTATTTCTAATCATTTTGGCATTTTTTATATTCTCTTAATGTCCTAAGTATGGTGTTTTTTTTTGTGGCTCATTGTTAAATCATTTTGTTATGGTCATTTGATTTAATTTCGAATCAATTTGAGTATTTGTTGTATTCTCCTAATGTCTAAGCATGGTGTTTTTATTTTTTGCACATTTTAATAATTTTGATATTTTGTATATGAGTGTTATCATCATGGTGATCTTTTGATATGGTCATTTCTATTCTTTTTGATATTTTCTTGATGTCTAAGATTTTTTTTTTCTTTTGTTAGATAATTTTGATATTTTCATGTTGGATTTATCAGCATGTCTTCTGATGTGGCCATTTCTATTAATTTTGAGATTTTGGCATGGGAGTATTGTTACCTTTATTTTGATGGAAACAAAATCAGACTCCATTTATAAGCATGAAAATATATTTGTTTTGTTCATGTTAATCATTTTGGTACCTTGACTTGGAGTATTTTAAATTATTTTGAATTGACTTGAAGCCTATCGACATGGTAGTCTTCTAACATACTCATTTATTGTTTTTTTTTTCTTGAGATTTTGACTCGTTTGTATTTTTCTTACCTATATTTTATTAACTCAAAACCAGATCATGTGGGTTCTCATATTTTCATGAAGTGTCTGAAAGTAATGCCTTTCTTTCTTGCGCATTAGGTGTGACTATGTGTCGAACAGTTCTTGATAAAGACAATTTAGTCTGGAGATTTCAAACAATTGTTCCTTTGATTTGGTGACTTGCTTGAACTTGTTTATAACTTCTGGTTTTGATTGCATCAAACTCCAAAATATTCTTGATATTGTAGAATTTTTAGCTCAATAGCTTGTACTTCTGTTCATCAAAGTTTTTGCATTATTAGTAAAGAAGATTTTTTCAGTTATCTTATTGAAATAAAGACAAATTACAATTTGTTCACATATTGTTTGGTACTATTTCCAATTATGCATCGACAGTTTAAAGTAAATGGCTTCAAAATATTCCTGACATTCAATAGTCTTGATCTCAATAGCTTTACTTCTGTTCTTTTAAGTGCTTCCATTACAATAAGGATGACTGAATTAATTGTCTTTTTAACAATTAACACTCCTATGACTAATTTTGTCACATATTCCTCAATGTTAAGGGTGTTTTTAAGACAGTCACCACAGCTGCAGATCATCTGAGTCTCCTCCAAATAAGGTACTTCATTTGTCTACTTCGAGACTCCTATTGTGCACCGCTAGATCAAACTCTCTCTTCAAGTGATCTGCATCCTCATAAGAAATTGAACACATAAAAATCTGGAGCAAGCTATCCAGATTCTCAACGCATTAAATGATGTTCCTTGATGAATCATACACCAGCCTGTTGATATTCACTAGGTTCATTGTTGTGGTAGGTCGAAAACTGAAGGAGATTCCATTTTGAGCAAGTTTCAAGGGTTCAACGTTGTCTGCTCTACAGTTATAGTCTGATCACCTCACTTGCAGATCATTTGTCTTCCAAGTAAGGTACTTCATGTTCACTTTGAGAACATTACATGATTATGCATCACTAGATCAAACTGTTTACAAGTAATCTGCATCCTCATAATAAATTAAACTCTGAAGAATCTAGAGCAAGCTATGAAAATTCTCAAAACACTGAAGAATATTTTCCGCATTTTCCTTGTTTTGCTGATGATGATTTTTAATGTCCAGCATGCCAACTTATTGATCTCCTTTCAGTGAAGATGAATTCTCTTTCAATCTTGACAAGTGAGAAAATAGTTATACTTGTGCTGAATTTACATGCAAAACTTTATTTGTGAACGATTTTGATAGCTCGATTCCTCTTCTCTTAAATGGGATAATCAGAAACCTACATAATTTATTTAGCCATATATGAATCTAGCAGCATAATGCCTTGCTCTTTTTGATAGGCATATGTAAGGAGCTTTATTTGGAAAGCTATGTCAATTATCTCAATATCTGTAATACAAAATTCTATGTGTTGGCAGTCATTTGGTGGAAACTCTTGGCATCTTAAACCTATCCTCATGCTATTTGTAATATCCTTATAGGTTTATTAAATATGTAATATATATTAATGTACTAATTTACTGTGAAGCTGGAATAGCTCAGTTGGTTAGAGCGTGTGGCTGTTAACCACAAGGTCGGAGGTTCAAGCCCTCCTTCTAGCGAAACTTTGTTTTGGTTTAAAAATCATTTGATTAGACTGTTTTTAATATTCTCTTGATGTCCAAGCATGGTGTACCTCTTTGTTGCTGACTTTTAGTAGTGTTGATGTGGCTATTTTATTCGTTTCTAATCTTTTTTTACTACTTTTGGTACTGTTGATGTCTTAGTGCTTTTTGCTCCTTTTTAATAATTTTGATGTTTTTAGTATGGGAGTTATTAGCATGTTAACTTTCTTATATGTTTCTTCTTGTGAAAAATTATTTTTCAGTTACAAAATTATTATTTTTTTGAATCATATCGTCTATCTTATATATACTCTTGATAGCCCTCCTTCTAGCGAAACTTTGTTTTGGTTTAAAAATCATTTGATTAGACTGTTTTTAATATTCTCTTGATGTCCAAGCATGGTGTACCTCTTTGTTGCTGACTTTTAGTAGTGTTGATGTGGCTATTTTATTCGTTTCTAATCTTTTTTTACTACTTTTGGTACTGTTGATGTCTTAGTGCTTTTTGCTCCTTTTTAATAATTTTGATGTTTTTAGTATGGGAGTTATTAGCATGTTAACTTTCTTATATGTTTCTTCTTGTGAAAAATTATTTTTCAGTTACAAAATTATTATTTTTTTGAATCATATCGTCTATCTTATATATACTCTTGATATCAAAACATGAGTTTTTCTTTTTCTGCTCATTTTTAATAATTTTGATATGGTTATTTGACTTATTTCTGATCATTTTAAAGTTTGTTATTCTTCTAAGCATGTTTTTTTGTCATTTTTAATAATTTTGATATGGTTATTTGGCTTATTTCTAATCATTTTGAGTATCTCTTGATGTTTAAGCATAGTTTTTGGTTTAAAATCATTTGATTAGACAGTTTTTTTATATTATCTTGATGTCTAAGCATTTTTTACAGTTTAAAAATTATTTGATTAGACTGTTTTTTTATATTCTCTTGATGTCTAAGCATGGTGTACTTTTTTGTTGCTGACTTTTAATAGTGTTGATGTGGCTATTTTATTCGTTTCTAATCATTTTGACTACTTTTGATACTATTGATGTGGTGCCTTTTTACTCATTTTTAATAATTTTAATATTTTTAGTATGGGAATCATTAGCATGTTAACTTTCTTATATGCATCTTCACCGAAAAAATATTTTTCAGTACAAATTATTTTCCGAATCATATTGACTATCTTATATATACTCTTTATATCACAACATGGTTTTTTTTTTTTTTTTGCTCAATTTTAATAATTTTGATATGGTTATTTGACTTATTTCTAATCATTTAAATTTGTATTCTCTTGATGTCGAAGCTTTTTTTTTTTTTTGCTCAGTTTTAATCATTTTGATATTTTGATATAGCTATTTGGCTTATTTCTAATCATTTTGAATATCTCTTGATGTCTAAGCATGCTTTTTATTTTGTTCTTTTTTTAACATTTTTTTATATTTTGAATGTGGGAGTTATCAACATGGTGACCTTCTGATATGGTAATTTTAATTTTTTTATATTATCTTGATGCTTAATCATTTCTTCTCGTTTTTACTAGTTTTGATATGGGAATTATCAGCATGATATAAAACTTTTGAGATTTTAGCAACGGAGTGCTTTTTACCTCAAAATTTGATGGAGTTCAAACCAGACTTCTTTTAATGAATATCAAATTGACATCTAATTCACCTATTTCAATTCATTTTAAATATTTTTTTTTACATTCTATCGATGTTTATAACCATGATGATATTTTTGTTTATCTTGGAGTAATTTTCCTTTTTGATATTGCCATGCTCATTTTTAGTTTTTCTTTAGAGATTTTGTTTTCTCTGTGTTTTGATACCATATTTGATTGACGGGATATCAGATCCTTCATATCTCATATTTTCTTTTTTGTGCATCAGATCCTACGATTTGGTTTTGGGGTGTCTCAGACAATTGTTCTTTTGATTTGGTCATGTGCGTGTACATTATAACTTCTGGTCCTGATTGCAGCTATATCATTTCACTCACTCCAAAATATTCTTGACACTGCAGAATTCTTAACTTGATAGCTTGTACTTGTGTTCATCAAAGTAATGCATTATTAGTAAAGACTATTTCACTTATCTTATTGATAGAAAGGACAAATTACAATTTGTTTCGCATGTTGTTTGGTTCTATTTTCATTTATACATCATAGGAAATTGAACACTCAAGAATCTAGAGCAAGCCATCAAGATTCTAAATGCATTCCTTGATAAATCATGTACCTGCTTATTGAGATTCTCCTTCAGTGGAGATATAACTCCGCTTTCATTCTCTACAAGTGAGAAGTATTGATGATGAATGATGCATTACTCTTGTTGGTCTAGCAGATAGAGCTACTAGCCATGCTATTTTGATGGGCACATACTGGGAAAGTTTGTTTGGAATAGCTAACTTCCAAAGCAATTTATTGTTCTACATTCCAATCAATACCAGTAAGCTGAAATAGCTTATCTGGTTCGAACAATATAAACTACAGAGAATGAATGCCAAAACCAGAACTGATCATGTAGAATTTAGCATGTCCAAATACAAAAAGTTTTATATGGCAAGGAACACATCTAGTGGATAAGAACTGATGATGCATGAATCAATATTACCTCAGAGGTATTGGGTCCCCCAATAATGAGGAAAGAGAGCCTGTGAGCAAGATTTGTCTGTATTTTATACCTTAAGGCTCAATGCAATTGAGGAATGTCTAATAATTTTCTGCAAGTCTTTGTCTGATGCATGTAGCTAATGTACAAAGAACTGACTTTTCTGCGCCCATTTAGAATGAGCTCTTAAACATGACAAACAAGGTTTATAATGTAGTAAGCTCTGTTATTATCTGGTGCAGTTGATATGTAGGAAACTTTAACATGACAAAACCCTAGAAGCCCTAGAAGAACCACAAAGAAAACAGAAAGAGTAAGTTAAAGAGTAACTAGACCTAAATATATGAGGTAAAAGGGGTTGCATAAATCCACCAGGTCTTCTGAGTGTAAAATAGCATGATGATAGTAGTTGACAGATGACCTTAACATGTGGCTCTCTTAGCCAAGAAAAACTTTGGTACCAAAACCTAGCATGACAACAGATGGCAGTAACACATTTGTCATCTCTCTCTCTCTCTCTCTCTCTCTCTCTCTCTCTCTCTCTCTGAGCCAAAAAACTGTGGTACCAAACCCAACATTAGTCTGAGCAGAACCATCTCTGAAAGCTCACCTGCATCCTTCCCTGGAAGCAAAAATCATCAGAAACATCCACAGAGGCACATGAACGATGTTGTTTTATCTTCCGAATCATTTCACTCACTATTGGATCAGAATCCATCACCACCAAAAGGAACTGCAAAATTCCAATCTGGACTGTCTGCAAATCTTGCAGTGATAGTTGGAGCTTGGAATCCAGGACTACATTGTGAGTGATGACTCCTCCGAGCACTTCTCCATGCCACCATCATTGAGCATCTCTTTGTTGCGGCACTCGCTGCTGCAGAATGCTTTCTCGCCTCTGAAACACATGACACCAACCACAAGAATTACTGTAGTGAGCAATGTAATTGTCAATACAGTTTACTGCAATTTCAACCATGTTGGATGCGATAGTCTGCAACAGGAGGGGACGCATGATCGGTCACTTTCTGTAGCTTATCCAAGTGTAGTGACCCAAACTTGAGGGCATGATGCCACTATGTTACTTCCACTTTTCATTGATCATGAAGGCAGCTCCTACCAAAGACTGGGGACCCCAACAGTGACCACTCCAGACATGAGGCCCCAAGAACAGTGGCATGCTCACTACCAAATGCATGGAATCCTGCACATGGTTCCTTTTTTAACATGATCATGGTGTGTGATCAAATCTCAGCATTATGTGCATACAGCGAAAGCTAACCGAGACCGAGAAATCCGCTTTTGATCAAGTTGTAGTTGTAAGATTTCTTACACAAAAGCTTATCAAAGGCAAATAATTGGCTGGATTAAAGTTGACCAGTATATACTTGTAGGGTTGTTTGTTCCAAGGATTCTACTGTTATTTGGCAAGATTAGCAGCAAGTTGTCGGTTCAAATCTAAACGAGGTATGTTGTTTGACAAAAATAAGGATTGATTGGATTTTGATGCAGAGAAAGCTGTCATGAAACTGACCTGTACATGAAGGTGTCTTTCCCTTGGCCCAGATTCTTCTTGCATGCATGGCAGTAGCTCAAGAAATCATCAAGCAGGTAGCCTCCTCTATCGGCTGCAGAGCTCCCATCTCCACATCTCTCCACCACGCAGTTGTCGAATATGTGGGTGGTCCTCGGATTTGGACCATGAGAGATCACACAGGTGTAGTCCTCGGAGAGCTCCATCTCGCTCATGGGGATGCTCCCGGTGAACACCCGAGGGGAAGAAGCAGGGGCAGGGGAGAGCAACGCCAACTGGGAGTCTCTGTTCTTGAGGCCGAACTCTATCGGCGACCCCACCGGTGACATGGAGCCGGAGCAGAGGGAAGGGATCTGGATCTTGAGCTGCGATCCAAGCAGCAGCATTCGGCTCTGCGCTTTGGGAGAGATGGCGACGGATTTCTCGCCATTGAGAGCGTCGATGATGCCGAGCCCGATGGCACTGCTGGTGGCGGTGGTGGTGGTGGTGGTGGTCACAGCATCAAAAGGAGGCTTATTTGGCTGCCTATCAGAGAAGAAATGGTTACCGGTGGAAGACAAGTTCTTGGTTTCGAGGATGGAGGTCGGGCTCATGGCAGCCTCAGAGTCTGAGGAGCCATGGTAGGACAAGCACAAGGGGAAGATCGAGGAAGGTCGGGGCTTGGCATCAGGCATGAGAACCTGCTTGCCATCGGTTGCTCTTGATCTCTTCCTCAGCATCATGCTTTGGTTTTGAGGCCTGCCTCTGCAGATGTAAGGAGTCAAATAAGAGCGAAAGGAAAAAAAAGGAGAAGATGGTCTCTTCCACCTTCCCTTTCCTTCCAAAAGAAAATAAAAGAAAGCAAGTCCAACAGAGATAGGACTGACCTGGGTTTGGTACTGCAACCCTGGAATCCCTTTGAATGAAACAAAGATTGGAACTTTGAAGAACGGGGAGGAGATGGAAAGGTAAAGATTCCTCCACCCACTGGAACTCTTCGAGAAGAACAAAAGACTTTGAACAGAAGGCTAATATCAATCGGTCTCAGTCATTCCAATTAAAGGTTCTCGTTTTTTGATGCATCGGTTTGAAGGCTTCTCTGCCAGCCAGCCAAGTACTTCCTCAGTTCTCCGTCAATGAAGGCTAGAGATGATCCCTAAAACCTCCTTCAATCTTAAAAATCCGATTTTGACGGCAAAAACCACATCAAGATGGCGCCTTTCCCCTCCCTTCCTCAATTTCTCTGCGACACACGCATCAAAAAGGACGAATCAGACATGCAGAGCCCAGTGCCGACGAGAGGAGGCTGCGGTGGTCTGCCCAGGGGAAACGTATCTGGAAATGGGAGCTCATTTATAGAGGAAGCCGGTGTTGGTTTCGTGCGTGGGAATCACATCAGAGAGAGAGAGAGAGAGAGAGAGAGTCTCCACCAAAAGCGCCATTAAATCCTCCGCGTTACCTCATTGACTGTTTCGGAAGAGGAAAGAAATAGAAAAAAAAGGGGGGGGTTTTTTCACCCTTCTTCTTCTCTTCTTTGTCACGCTTCCACCTCTTCTTCTCTCTGCTTCTATCTTCCTATGAGCGAAAGAAAGAACCTTTTTTTTTCTCTTCCTTATCAAGCAATAAGAAATCAGTATATAACCAAAAATTAGCAACTCGTTGCGCCTTCTCTTCCTTCCATCTCTCTTCTCCCTGCCACCTTCCTCTCAGCTCAAGAAGTCGCGTCACCTCAGGTGATCTTCCTTGCCCTCAATAGGAACCAATTCCGCCATTAATCCCCTGTCGGTGACCACAAATCAAGTGCCGCGCTCGGGGGAAGAGAGGAGAGAGAGATGGGAGAACAGCACACTGAGACAGGGAGAGAGAAGGGAGGGAGAAACGACATGATGTGTTTACTCTCCGGTGACAATGTAGGACTTGAATCCCTACTGCCGTCTGTACGGCGCGGTCAGCTTGGTTTCAGGAGCGGAGGCAGGGCATCGGCTCGGCTCGGCTAGGGATTTAGCTTGGAAGATCGAGTAGGAAATGGCTTGGGCCTTTGAATTGGATCGAGTGGAGTTTGGAATCTTGAAGAGGAGGACAAGGGTGACATCTTAGATTTGATCCAGATGCAATAATTGAGTGTTTTGATTACTCATCAATGATAATGAAGATTAAAATATATATATATATATTTAATGAATATTCTCTAGTAATTAGTTTTACAAACGGGGCATATTAATAAAACAATAATCATATATTTATTTATAGAATTAAGTTATGTGAGACCAAGAAACCTTTGAAGTGGATAAGAACATGTACGAGTGTAGCATGTGATGGTAACCAAAATGATTCGAGGTAAATAGAAGAAACATGTGGATGATGCCTAAATCCAATTTGTGTGTGTAGAAAAGATGATGAGTCGAAAAAGAGGAACATTGACTCGATGATTGAGAGGATGCTCGAACATAATATGAATACTGAGATTAGATAAGATTTTCGATGTGATCCGTCTACTATTATAATTGATCCTGCAATGAAAAGTAAGAGTTTCGAGTAAGTCATTGACCTTAATTATTTATTATTATAATTAGTCACCATTAAATTCTCATAGGCATAATAATACTGTGTTGCATGCAAAATTTAGGTATATGAAACTGATTATATCTTGTACATGATTGTGATAATTAAAACTTCACTAATCAGGAATTGATCTGATTTCTTTCATCATTTTAATATAGATCGGATGACATAATCCATTGATTTCCCAATTATAAATGCTCAAATAAAAATGTGAATTACAATATTTTTTTGTTAGATAGATAGATAGATAGATACTATAATTAAAAATAATTAGTTGATTAATATTAGTAGTACTTTAAAGAGGTAAAGAGATCCAAGAAGCTTTCATTAGAAAGTATAAATAAGAATTGAAATATCTTCAATGTAATAAAAATAATATTTTTTAGTAGCTCAACAGTGATAAAAAAAAGTTCAAAACTAAATAATCTAAATATTACAGCTGATTGTGGGGGTTTGCTGTTGTTGTTGGATCTCACAACACCCAACATCATTCTATATTCTATTTTCTGACAATGGTCCATGCACAAGAGAGAGAGAGAGAGAGAGAGAAAGAGAGAGAGAGAGAGCTGTGCTGCAAATAACTCATTGGGTGCAGAAGCACGAAGAATAAGCAACAAAGTAATGGCTGCATTCAAAAGTGGGGAAATGTCACCTGTACCTGAGACAGCAATTAAAAGAGATTTAATACAAGGGGAGAACAGTGTTCTATTGCAAGAAACATGGAGTGCTCCTGATGCCATTGATGCCAGCACAGGAGAATGAATGAGAGAGAGAGAGAGAGAGAGAGAGAGAAAGAGATCAGCTTCTATTAATTAACTATCTTTCTTGGATTTGGGGCAGGATTAATTGTTTGTCCAGCCACAGTCATTACTGCCTGTGTAGACTCCATGAGTACAACTGTAGAAGGATGATGATACCACATCTACCTTGTAGGGGAGCACAGCACTAATGGAGGAGGGAACATTAATATCGTGCATTAAAAGAAGCAAGTCCAAGTTGTGGATGAGGAGTTTGATCTTGAAGAAAGATTTTCCAGCCTGTAACTCTGGTTCATGGCTCATAACTCGTTTCTCCGCAGGGGAACACTCAGCTTTTCTTTCCTATTACTTCCCTCTTTTCCATGCTGCTGATCGAGTTCTTGTTCATCCAGTAAGCTTGACATTCCTTGGTCTGAGCTTTCAGCTTTCATGAGCTCGTTGTAGTCCAAATATTTTGTAGAAAGGTAGCAGCTTCTCCATTACTGTGGCCAATTTCATATGAACCTACTTTAGGAGGCATTTGTAAGTTTGATGCAGTGGTTCAATCTTCTTCCATCGGTACTCCCTGACATTGGCATACAAGTGTGACTTCCATCATGCTGCAGTGATTGTTATTCAGTACAAATTAGAGGAAGGATGCATATGGCTTGCTTCTTGCAATCATCAGTTAATACTCTTTAAGAATAAAACTCATTGGTTCTGTAGTTCGACTTTATATTCTGAAAGAAAATTTAGAACCTCAAGCCATTCCCTTCTTATTTGCCAAAGCTTTATCTTCTTAACATGTCAAGTATGGAAGGCTGCATATAGAAGGAATAGTTAGGCAAAAACGCCAAATCAGCCAGAAAATTAAACTTCTAATGGAATCGGTCTGAAGGTTTCCATACAGATAGATAGATAGATAGATAGATACAAAAGGAGGTATGGAAATTTGTAGCCTATCTCTTAGAACAAATATATTAAGCCAATTTAAATTTAAAAGTTAGAGATTTATTTCAGGTAAAATTGGAAGAACTTGTGGCCATTAAAGTTCAACTTGGCATCTTAATGATCTCATGTTTAGCAAGAATGCTCTGTTTGACATCCCTAGTAAGTGCAGAGTTACGGTTGAAGCAAAGGATAGACCCCCTCGAACAACATGGTTGAGGAACACAGGTTGGCCTATGCATGAGGCTTACATCCACATCTCATAGACTGCGAAAGGTGGTGGACATCCACATCCCAACATTAATCTTTTCCGGATTTACATTAATTCGCCCTATGTGGATCATAAATCTCTGAGATTTACATTAATTATTGTCATGATTTTCTCAAGATTTGCTACATAAGTATCAATTACTTGGGCTTTTGCTAACATATTATATGTCACTCATTGTTCTATCTTTATTTGAGTATATCTAAAAAAGATATGAGAGTTAATAATGAGAATATATATATATATATATATATATATATGAAAGTTTATATGATTGTACTTAGGACAATCTTTATTCAAATCAATATAGTCAACACATTAGCGAGTAAACTTAAGTACCGAGCCTCGTGAATAAAATTAACATTCAATAGCTTATCAATTTCCTCGTTAATAATAAATTATTGATCTTGGTGCAAATCAATATAGTTCTTATCGAACTGGTTAATAAGCGAAATCGATATCGATACAGATTTGAACTATACATGAGTTTTCCTTAGGCAAAGATTTATGAATGAAATCGATTTCCTTAGGCAAAGATTTACCAAAAATAATTTGTTAGATTATTGTCGGTAGATATAATCTCAAGTCAAACTACGTTGGTCAAAAGCATGCCAAGTAGTAGTGCCTCGAAACAGTGGGTATAATTGTTGCGTACACTCATAATACAATCAAACGTGCAAGCGACTCCAACATCTGAGCCGTGCCATACTAAACAAGCTCAACATTTAGATGTTACGATATATCAATTAATCTTGCTTATCACACTTTACGATCCGTGCTCGATTCGATTAATAAATATCATTAATGGGTCGGGCACATTATGGGTGTAAGGAAAAATTCGATCCGCAACGTGAGACAAATCAGGAAATGAGGGAGGTTAGTATCCACCGTTAATTATGAGATCAGTGACGGTCAGGATCGACTGGGTAGTTGATTGGGTTATCTTCTGTGGGTGCTAATAGAACACTAATACATCGTGTGTTTTCGATTAGGTTTAGAAGAACCGGGCGGTTGGGAAACGTGCGTGGGTGGGCGATGGGGAGGACGTGTTACTGGACTCCGACAACTATTACCCAACGAAGAGGTGGCTTTTAAGGTGGGACCGGAACAAAGGAACGTGCGTGTGAGATATCGGGAGGAGGGGTCGGTTACTGGGTTCCGCTATTCTCGGCACTTTTACGAAGCCGAAACACTCCCTTTCGATTTACACGACAACGTAGTGGTTATTAGAGTGGGACCCTCAAGAGGAAGACCTGGTCACTCAGCGGGTAGGTGAGCGGGAAAGGCAAGTGTCGCTTAGTTTTAGTTCCGTAGAAGAAATCGGAACCGTGATGCTGACCTGTCACCAGTCCGACGTCACTTGGCCCTGTCATCCGCTGCTAACCGTCTCCAAGGGCCGACTCAACTTGTCCTGGGTGACGTGGTTTCACACAGCTCGCGGATGGGGTTCCAGTATATCAGCTATGGAGAAGCCACGTCATCCGAGTAATTCTTCCAGGTGATTCGGTCGCGCAAACCACTGTCTCGAAAAGCAAAATGCCTCGGAGCAGGTTTCGGGCGCGCCACAAGGATGAAAGCGGAGAGAGGACGGAAGAGAAGGCAGAGTGAATGGAGTGAAAGAAGAAGGCGAGAAGGAAGAAGAAGAGAGAGAGGTGACATGGAGAAGGGAATGGTGAGCAGCCTTGCTGATGTCCCCATCGGAGACTCGGGTTCCGTGGAGGACGGTGGGTGTACTACCGCCGCACGGAACATCCCGATATCGCCGGCGCAGGTGACTAACCAAGATCTCTCTCTCTCTCTCTCTCTCTCTCTCTCATCGCTTCCCCGCTTCGACCTCGTTGGCTTGGTTTTACTGCACAGCTTTCTTTTTTCGCAGGTTGATGCAACCGAAGTGGTCTACCGAAGACCCACTGCCAACTTCGCCGCCAGGTTCGCCAAGATCCTCTTCTTTGCGCACCTCGTCGCCGTCGCCATCCTCATCATTTTCCTCTCCCTCCGTGGCTTCCTCGGCCGAAACCCAGCATTCCGCCCTGCCCACTGGTTCGCGCCCCTCCTGACCGCCGCCGTGTCCTCCGCCCTCGTGGCCATCCTTTGGCTGCTTTTCGTCCTCCGCCACCCCGCCAAAGTCATCAAGGCCTCCCTCTGGCTCGCCCCGTCGCTCGTTTGCGCCGTTGCCGTGCTCCTCCTGACCGATGGCGGCAGCTCCAGCCTGGCCTTCGCGGTGCTGGGCTTGCTCCTCGCTCTGGTGCAGTCGCTGTACGGCTGCTGGATCGTTCGTCGCCTTCACCATGCCTACGAGATCCTCTCCATCTCCATCGCCGCCGTCCAGCCGACCACCACGCTGGCGAAGTACGTTGCGCTCGCACTCCTCGCCGGCCTCGTGTTCTCCTCCATCTGGACACTCGGCGCCGGCGGTGTCGCAGCCGGCGGTGGCTCGCGGTTCGCACCTCTCTACGTGCTGCTGTTGCTGCTCAGCCTCGGGTGGACCATGCAAGCGATCAGATACATGGTTCTCGTGGCGGTGGCGCAGCTGGCCTACCTTAGTCTGGCATTCGGGACGGAGACGGCCGTGCCGGTGGCCTTCGAGGCTGCCGCCAATGGAGCACTCGGCGACGTGTGCTACGGCTCCGCCGTGATCCCGCTGGTAGTGGCGATCCGGGGGACAGCTCGCGCGATGGGTCTGATCGCTGGCGGCTCGGACGAGTTCCTGTTCTCCTGCGCCAGTTGCTACGTGGGCATCGCAGACCAGCTGGTGGTGCGGGGTAACCGATGGGGGTTCGTCTACGCCAGAGTGCGCGGCAAGGGGCTGGGGAACGCGTCGGCGGAGGTGTGGGAGATGTTCATCAAACAGGGCATGGGGCAGCTGATCGACACGGACATCACAAGCTCACTCTGCTTCCTTTCCGGGGTGACCGGCGGTGGGGTTGCGGCCTTGGTCGCAGGATCCTGGGCGACGGCAGCCGACAAGGGCCATGTAACAGAAGCCACAGTCTACGCCTTCATCATCGGCTACTTCATGGTAAGTTCATACCATCTGCCATTGTCTCCGAAGTGTAAGCTCACAAACTGTCACATCAAACAGACTCGGATTGCAATGGCTTGGCCGCAGGCGTGCGTGGCGGCTTACCATGTGGTCTTCGCCGAGAACCCGCAGAGCCGCCGCATGGGCCCCTGCATTCCTACTCGGTTGAGGGAGCTGCGATCATCTCCACATTGACCTCTCCACGCATCAGATCGGTTTCAAGAGGTTCATACATTACATAAAACCTTGTCTGCTTTTGTCGCATTTCACAAACAACTGCAGATCACACAATTTATAACTCTAATCTGAAAGCACCGAACGAAGAAAAGAAAAAGAAACTGGAAATACACTATTGGGAGCACGGAGAAAAGGTTGATAGCTAACCCGAATCACCAATCTTCCAACTAACGGGATAACTTTGGAAGGGAAAACAAAAGCTCAAATCGATATTTAACTGGGAAAAGGAAAACTACAGATTTGCTACGGCTGAGATAGACGTTAAGCGTACATGTCAACAGTTGGCAACACCATTGGCAGCTACCAGCTTCTCAGTCGAGGAGTTAGCATTCTTTGGAGCAACACCAGCCACGCCATTCGTTTCAAGTGTGAGCCCGTCCCTTGCAGTTTCTTTCTTCAGAAGTGTAATCGCTTCCAAGGGCTTGCCATTTACTTCATTGTTATCTTTGCGGTCAAAATCCACTGGTTTTCCATCCACAACCTGAGATTGACAACCATATATATGATCATGCAAAGCAATGTAGAATTTCCAAGCTGTCTAAAAGTGCAAAGTTGATGTAGTTCTAGCATTGTTGACAAATAAAATGGAGCATGACGAGAGAAAAAAAAGATGAGGTGAAATTTCTGTTGTTAATAGTTCTGCAACAACAAGCTATAATGTCATAACTTTTTAAGCTCGGTCAACAAACTCTAACACAATATATCTACTTAAACCAAGAGAATCCCCTTCTTTGACCTGTATTCTCTCCTTGTGTCATCAAATATTAGTTGACTCATCTCATCTTACCACAACATCTATAGATCCTATTTAAGCATGTCTGCACCATTTTATGCAATTTTTCTTCATTTTATCCTGTGACGGAGCAATATACTTAATTGTTCAGAAATAGAGATTTACTTCTCTATCTTTCATGATATCTGTGAAGATCCACTTCAACATTCTTATGTTGGTTACACCAGAACCATTGTCCATGTAATTCCTTAACAGCCCAGCAACTCCATCAATAAGCATGGTCGACCAATCAACTTCCTCATAATATTTTTTAATTTGAGAAGGCACCTGATGATCACACAAATCTGTCTTTACCTCTCACTTATTAAACCAACCAACGTTTGTTCTATAAATAATATCTTCAGCAGTCTCTCCATCTTCATTTTGTTGAATAATAGATCAAAAAGATATTGCTTATTTCTTCTTGTTGCTCCACCTTAACTAGTGATACTAAAAGAATCTAATCATAAGTCAAAACATCTAAACCAATCTTAGCATACAACAGTCTAAAGAAATAGATCAAATCATGCCTTTTTCTGAAGCTGGTGTTGCTTCGTTCTCTTCTCTTGCATCACCTTCTGGCGGGTTTCGTAGAAACTAAAATCATCCAAAATGGATGTCTTGCCCGCATGCTCCTTGAAAAGCTTAAGGAGTTGGAGACCTTGCTCAAGCTTCACCTGAAGTGTAAATTAACAGGAATCATTAAATTGAAGTACCAAGTGGTTAACAGTAGAAGACTTCCTCACCTCCTGGGTGTCTCTACTGTTTGTCACAGGTTTGTTTTCGTTGTTCTCCAATGTGATGTGCTTTAGGATGTTATTGGGAACATCCTTTACAATATGCCACTTGACAGGAAAACAGCCAATCCACTTGTCCTGCTGCCAGTAATCCAATGTTTTGTTAAAATCAACTCGACCTACCATTTCAGCAACACCAACGAACTGCCCACTTGTGTTGACCTATATGTCGACAGCAAAAGAATAAGCTATCTAATGAAATAGCATTGAGAGAAGGGAAATAGATTCCTACAATTGTATAGTGATGCTTACAGAGAAGAACAAGAAGACAGGGCATCCATTAGTCTTCTCCTTAGATTCCTGATAAGCAGCATCAAGCTTCTTGTTCCCATGGGGAGTGCTGGCCCAAACATTGTACTTGATACTCTTGTGGATATCATCTTCACTGTATGATTTAATGATGAAAAACTTAGCATCTGAATATGTTTCAGGAAAGTCTGACTTGTTGTACTGTTCCTTTTCAGGTATGACAGTAGAATCCTGAACATTTAGGTTTGCAGGAAGGCTCTGTCCTCTTACAGCAAGAGTAATATTAGGTCCAAAGACCTGATTTCTAAAGCGACCAGCCCTAGGTCCTTTATTAAGCTCGCTCAACCCATCCAAGTTCTCATTACCATAACCATAGAATCCATTGCCACGGCCTCTTGGCTTATACTTGCTATCCATAGGCATTCCCCATCTTCCATTCATTCGGGAGTTGTACATATTTGAACAAAAATTCTGACCAACAATAAATCCATTAATATTTTGGCCATACATTCTGCTGTTAGGATACATCTTGTTCACAATTCCAGGAGCTGCTGGCCTTGGAGCATGCATTCCCTGGGAAAAAAATGTTCCATAAAATTGTAAGACAATTTGTCATAATAGAAAACCAGAACAAACAAAGGAAAACAATTAAGCTGCAACTGTTGCACCAAAAGCATGCCAGCGACGGATCAACTCGGAAAATATTTGCAAGTAAGATTTTACATAGAGACAAAGCATATATAGATTCAAGAGTAGCTCTTGGCTTGCTGCAAGCAAGTGTATAATTTCTACAAGCAAGATTTTGTAAAGGCATGCATAACAATTGTTACCATATTTCCTCAAAAGTACGGCAGCACTTCAGCAAGACATATAAACATTTTTAGCTAACAGATATAATAGTATTATGCTGCATACCGCAAGATGAGGAACAGGATGGAGATTCTGATTTCTTGTGGATGTAGTGTTGCTAATATGTGAAGTCATTGAAGAAACAGCATTTGCTGTAGGTGACCTCTGTTGTCCATCAGGAACAATAGGACCATCAGACCACGGAACAGACGACCACATACCACCAAAACCAAATCTTGGATCCTGGTATCCTGAAGAAGGAAGACTACCAGGTAAAGCACCCTTACCAAATGAGCCACCAGGATTTGATAAATTATGCTGGCTGGGTTTTGGTTTCCCTGATTCATTGTTGTCATTTGTGCTTCCTTTAGCCACTCCATTTGAATTATGTTTTGCTGTATCTGATTGAATAGGAGTGAGGTTGGCGGCAGCAGATGTAGAAACATCTCCTTCAGAAATAGGAGCTTGGCTTGTGGTGTATGGTGCACTGGTGGGTGCAGGTGAATGGTAATATGTAGTTGGAAACTGGTACTGTTGGGGTCCATATAGCTGACTGTTGTGCCCCAAAGTTGGAACAGGAGAACCAGGAGCAGAATATGGAGTATAAGGAGCATAACCATATCCATGCTGATACATATCCCCATAAACTCCCTGCCAACAATCAAGAAATGCTGTCAAAACTTGCTATTACAACAAGACAACTCAGAACAGAGAGATCAGACTAGCAAAATCACTTTTCGGGTTCAAGTTTGTAAATTAACCTAACCTATTGAGTTCAAGTTTGCAAATTAACCAACCAAATGACCAGAGTCTATCATCAAAGTAAAAGAAAAAACACACACAATCAAAACTGACAACACAGCATGGAGTGTTTGAGACAATTTACAAGTGGGGGCACCTCCATTCCATCAGGACTAACATATCTTGGGTAATCCTCCCATTCGGTTATTGAAGCATCATAACCTGAAAATTTCCAGAAGCTATTAGGTGATTCGTTCATAGTAAAAAAACCAAGGCAGCTAAACTGTCTTTTGTGAACAGAACAAACATCCAGAAACTACAACATCATATCACATAAACATTCAGAGTTAAAATTGATTTAACCTCCATAATAGAAAGGTGAAGTGTATCCATTGGGAAAGTAGCACATGCTAGCATCCATATGCTCCTGAAGTAGAGGAGTCAGAGACCGCTTGCATGTTGGGATTGGAGCTATTGGCAATTCCCGACCATTTGCTGGACCATACTGAACTCCAGAAGGCTGTTAGAAGAAATCAAATGGCATCAGTACCAACCTATAGCAATTCATAACCTACAAACCTGCAACAACTAGTTGGCAGAACTAATAAAGCTACCTTCTTTGAAACATCTGAAGAATCGTCACTCTTGTTCTTGGAATCCAGTGATAGCTTTTGCATCAGATCTGTAGCTTCTGTGACAAATTAATTAAGGGATAGAAGTATTTAATGAAGCTTTGAGATAAACATACATACATACGACGCAACGAAGAAGCAACTACAACAACATCAGAAAACATGTACTAAATCTACAGATCGTGAACAAAATGACGAATAGTATAATAAACGAACTGAAATCACGAATCAATCAACCAAGCTGATCGCTTCATCTCCACAAAATGAAAAACAACAACAACACAATCCAAAATCCCAGTTTGGCCAGCTTAAACGCTCAATTCGAAACAAAGACTCACGGAAACACCGTCCATCACGCTTGAGCCGCACGATCGACGCATAAACCCTAAAAACCAAATCGACGGTGCAAAATCAAGTCTTTACGCAGCCAAACGAATCGAAAACATATACAGAACGAGCGGATCGCGTCAAACAGAGCCTAAAGCGAAGCGGGAACAGATCCAGCACGAGGCGCCCCAAACCTAATCCCCAGCCGACGAAAGGATACGGTCAGCAGGAGGAGCGGGGGAGACAGCTGCCATGGCCGAATCTGGAGGTCGCTAGAGACGAGCGCGCGATTCCGGGAGGACGCTTGTATCCCAAACCCTGGAGAGGGTGCCGGGGGATAACCCTAGAAGAAAAAAGAGTGGGAAGGGAAGGCGCCGCCACGGGAGAGAAAGAACGGCTTGCAGTCGGCACTAAGAAAAGTTATAGACGCGGAGCCACGTGTTTCTTTGAGCACCAATTTTGGGCGGTACTTTTCTCGTTAATCCAAACCACTTGGACTTGGAACGACATTACTATACCTAATTTTACAATACTGTTATTTATCTGCGAAATATATTCATATACATTTTATATTGCACTATCAGATCCCCTCTCTCTCTCTCTCTCTCACTCACTCACAAATATTTATATCTTTATTTTTAATTTATACATAATATATCTTTATTTTTAATTTCATACTATATCGGTAAAACATGTTTATAATTAAATTATAATAGTCAAACATGTTTGGTTCGGGTCCACTATGGCGTTGAGGTTGCACCAATCGTCTGCTTGGTAGGTCGTGGGTGATTAACGGATCACTTGTATTTTTCTTTTGTATTCAACACTAACTTTGGTGTATATACCCCTTTAATACTGAATGACTTGCTTGTATACCCATTCTAATTAACATTCATCCATTTACTGATGGCATAATAACAATTGAAGTTCAAAAAAAAAAGTATTTTCTTTAAAATATAATAATATGTAATCTTACAAATTCGTAATTCTTATGTAATCACAAATAAAAATGATTAACACAAACATTATTGAACAGACACTAACGAAATAGAATATGTGAAAGATCTAAATTTTTAAGCATATTAAATGTTAGAGCAGACAATATATCATTTTCAAGCATTAAATGGGTAGATATGTAAAAGCATTTTTTTACTTGACTAGTCCTTGATTTCTTTAAGAATGGATCCTTGATTTTGATTATTTTTTTTTTGTTTCTGATAGCCATTATTTTGATTATTAATATGATTTAATTTTCTAAATATTAAATCAACATCGTTCAATAATCTTAATTTCTTTTTTTAACCAATTACTAAACATGATTAATAATGGTTAATCTAAGTTCTAAGTTTATTTGACAGATGCTAATGGGAGAAATACATGCTTTGAAGAGATATAAGCTAAATACTTGGAGGAATGCACGTGCTACAATAAATTTTGGAGGGGTAAATATGATTTTTTTTCCAACTTTAAAAGAATGTATATGTAGTAGACAGAGGCCATCTTATTATCCATGCAGCAGTATGCAAAATGATAATTATCATAAATCATTGTATAATTATATGTTTATTGTATGACATGGAATTTCATCATATTAGTTTAGAATCAAAATAAAGTCTCTCTCGTACAGTCTAAAAATATATATAAATTAAAAGATCTTAATTAAGTCCCACAGACAGAGATAATGTAAGTTAATCAGATCATTTGTCAGCATGACATGCATATTAGGAGGGAGGAGAACAAAAGCTATGCATTTTTTAGCTCACAAAGCTAGGAAATCGAGTGAAGATAAGGTGTGGTATTGAGGGATTGCCAATGAAGACAATTCATCAAAAGCTATTTGTTTGATGACCTTGTAAACACCCAAAATACTTCCAACGTATACATGAGAAGAATAAGGATACAAATAAGGTGATGTTTGAACAATGAGTTCGGTTGTTAGGGTTATTATTTAGCAACACAAAATTTTCTAATCTCTAGCATAATGAGACACTTCCATTCTGTTTTTAGACTATGAACAACTTGTAGAGAATCAATGCTTGCCACCTTGATGATTGCAGATAAATGAACCCAATCAACAAATCATGTTATTATTATCAGCTGATATTGATATTAATTAGTCAAAAAAAAAGGTACCGTGCAAGAAAAATGATATCAATTTTTGTCACCATACAGCCGTCAGGTTGGAGAACCTATTGGTCCGAGGTTGAACTGGAATATCCGAGTTCTGACCTACAAAGACAGAAAGGAAAAGAAATATTGAGAATGTATTCAATGGGATCTAGAAAAATATAACAAAAATAATGCAAGACTTTTAACTGTCAATTTGGACAATATGGCGAGATTGATGGACCACCGGGGCCATGCTTAGTGCCGATCAGAAGCATGCCAGAGATCTTATTGATGCAAAAGAATACCTTTATCTGAACATAAAGATGCAAAAGTACAGACATGGCATGTAAATTAACATCTTGCTTTTCTAGGAGACAGACTTCTATCTATAGTTCAAAACTAGAAGTTTTCTGCAGTGTGGCACGGGAAGGGTTTAAGAAATCTTAGCTGGCAGGTAAGATGGAAGTTTAGGTTAGATGAACCCGTATCCATTAAGGAAAAAGGACCCAAATCCAACAAAATGTGGTGCATGTTTTTGAAGAAACAACCACATTCCTCTGATAAACCAGAAACCAAGGCTTTATGCTCTTGTCAAGAACTTCTCACATCCCAAAAGCCTTTGAAGTATAGCAAATCTGCAGATTGTGTTGTGTGCCAGTGTACCAGGAAGTTCTTCACTGAGAGCACCTTAAATTCCATTCAATATCCACAAGATAACAACTGCCATCATTTGTTTGATGAAATTGACAGTCTCATGGATATATTACAATTGCTATTTGTTTAGAGCAGCATGAGATCTCAACAATTTCAAGTCAAAATTTGTTGATTCTATCAAGAGAACTGTTTCAAACTCTTCTGTATCTGCACAATTGATACAACAAATTGAAGCAGCATCATCACCAGTAATCTCCACAGGAGCACACCCCGCCCCTGAAATTGTGGAACCCTGATGCATCTCTCACTGAGATCTCCCTACCGGTAACAGATGATACATACTTCATAAATGCATGACAGTCACCACACAGAAGAATGTTCTTCACCACCCTCACAGGTCGATCAGGTCCCGAAATTAGAAGCCCATATACAACTGCTAGTTTCGCACTGTGATAGAAGAGGAAGTTCTTTTTCTGGTATTCCTCCACTTCATGAAGCACAAAGCATGTATCTGGCTCGTACCCGGCCTTCATGCACTCCAATATCAGTATGTCCAGTGCACTATAGATGTCCTTGGATTGTGGATGTGATCTATCTCTTGCATAGAATGAATGCATTGTGTTATGATGAGTGATCCAGCTCCGTACAGGATGTTTCTGCAGGCCCTTTTCTCGCATGTCCTGCCTTACCTTTTCTGAGCAATGCCATCTCCCTGAAGCAGAATAAAGATTTGAGACAAGAACATAGGTAGATGGGTCTTGTGGTTCTAATTCTAGAAGGGATTGTGCCGCTTGCCTTCCCAAAGTCATGTTTGATCTCAATCTACAACTGTCAAGCAAAGCTCGCCATACTGATGCATTAGGCTTCGAAGGCATGTTCTTTATCAGCTGCTCTGCCTCATCAAAGGAACCCCAATAGCCTAAAACATCAACCATGGCAGAGTAGTGCTCTGAAGTCGGAATTATGTTGTAAGAGCTCTCCATTGAATGAAACAGTCCATGACAAACATCCACAGAGTTCAAGCTTGTATATCTGCAAGCTGAAATGACCAAAAGAAAGGTGATGAAATCAGGCTTGACACCTACCATGTTCATGCTATCCCATACATCCAAAGCCTTGTCTCCCTGTCTATGAATAAGATAAGCCGTGATCAATGCATTCCACGACACTGTATCATGCTGAGGCATTTGACTGAAGAGACTAATTGCGTCCTCCAACCTTCCACACTTGGCATACATACTAAACAGAGCATTCCCTACTTCCACATCAGACAATAGACCAGACTTAGTGACAACACAATGAAGTTGCTGCCCCAGCTCAACAAAACCTAAGGTACCACATAATCCAAGTATCATAGCTAATGCAAATGCATCCATAACCACTGGATCATCTCTGCTTAACCCTGTTTGGAAAAGATGTAAGGCCTCAAAATGCAGCCCACATCTAGAATGGGCACATATCAGAGAAGTCCATGCCACTGGAAAGCTCTCCTCATGGGCCCAGCTGGTGAACATCTTCTGGGCATCGTCAAGCCTGCCACATTTGGCATACATGTCTAACAAAGCAGCCTCAACCCAAGAACTCGATTTGCAGCCGGACTTGATCATGAATGCATGAACCTGCTCGCTCATCTTCAAGTCAGAGACCATCCCACAAGCGTTAATAGCACTTGTCAGTGTAAAATCTGAAATCTCCAAGTCATTCTCCAGAATATGCTGAAATAAATCCAGGCCTCGAGCACCTTCTCCGTTGTGACAAAACCCAGCTAAAAGAGCATTATATGTGACACAATTCCTCTCAGGCATCTGATCAAAGATATCAACAGCAGATTCCACCATGCCGAATTCCATATATCCAGTAAGCATCCCAGTCCAGGAGGTCACATCCTTTATTGGCATTGTCCAAAACACATCAGCCACATCTTCTACAGAGCCGAACTGAGTGTAGAATCCAACTAGAGCATTTCCAACACTCAAGTCCAACTCTAATCCAATTTTAAGAGCATAAGCATGAACAGCCTCCCCTCCTGCACCACCAAAACCATGTGCAGCAGCTGTCAAGAGGGTCGACAGGGAGAAGCCATCCCCATGATATCCTTCCATCTGCATAAGATTAAAGAGCCTAAATGCTTCATCATACCTACATTCCTCAACCACGCCTAGCATAACTGCATTCCACGACGAAACATCTCTCTCGACCATTTTACCAAACAATTGATCAGCAGCGCTGGCGCATCCACACTTCACATACACCCCAAGAAGCGCATTGTTGACATGAACACAGGAACAATGATCGGTTTTGACGGCAAAGGCATGCACTTGGGAGCCGAGTCTGTCGTCCAACTGCCGGATGCAACTCGTCAAGATAGCCACGAAGCTGAACTCATTCGGTTCCACGCCGAGAAATCTCATCCGGCAGAAGAGCCCAGCCGCCTCGACCGGTCGACCGCACTTGGCGTACGCAGAGATCAACGACGAGAACGAGGCGACGTCGGGAGACGGCAACGCGTCGAACGCTTTGCGGGCGTCGGAGAGACGGCCAAGCTTGAGGTACATGGAGATGAGGGCGTTGCCAAGGCCGGTGTCCTCATTGTCCAGAGCCTTGACGGCGGCGGCGTGGGCGGCTCGGCCGAGGTCGAGGTCCAGGCGGTCGACGGCGAGGCGGAGGAGGCGGCGAGGAGCGAAGGGAGATGGGGAGTGGTGGCAGTGGGTGGGATTGGGTTGTGTTAGAGGGGATGAGGAGACGTTGGGGGGTTTGGGTTTGAATGGCGGGAGAGAGAGAGGAGAGAGAGGGGAAAGGGAGAGGAGCGGCTTCATGTGGGTGAATGGGGAGGGAGGAGGGGGGATGGTGGTGGCCATGGAAGCATTTGGGAGGGCTTTGCTAGTTCTGTTGTGCGCTTTGGTGAGGACGCCAAGGATGATGGGGGGATTCGGGATGATGTGAGGAAGGGAGAGACGATGACCCCAATAAGCTCTTTTGGACAACAAAAATGATAACTTCAGCAATAATTGTGTCATTGGAATATCAAATTTAAAAGCTATATATGTATTATATATATATATATAAGCATTTATTTATTTATTTGCGGTTGGTATTTTTGAGATTTATCCTTGTAAACTTAAATTTAATGCGTATGTCATCTAACTTGTATACAAACCCTTACAGCCAATATGGATGATTTGGTCGTTGTTTGAGAGCTCAACAAAATTTTAATTAATATTAATATCGGCCAACATAGTACTACTTGAAAAAATATATTAAGAATATTTTAAATATTCTTTACTTCAATATTTTTTTACTCAAATTAATTGATCATAACAATAGTCGAAACTTGAAAGTGATTAACTCGGTTTTTTTTTATGATATTATCGAAGGTTACATATGAAGAATCTTAACATTTAGAGGGATATATATATATATATATATATATATATATATATATATATATATATATATATATATATATATATATATATATATATATATATATGCAACAAAAAAACATGTTTGTATTTAATGCTTCTAAAATTGTCAAAAAATTTATCCTGCACTTCAGAATCCAAACTGATGCTGAAAAGTATGCATAGAAGGCATGTAAATTTCAGTTAATTGAAAGAATCAATGAAAGAATCTTATTTATTTTCCACAGAAGATATTTTTTTAATGCCAATATGAGAAGCAATTGATAAGTTGCACAAGACTTCTTTAAATTTATTTTGCAATCAGCTGAAGGCTGATAAGTAATCTGGACAAAATGGAGAGGTAGATCGGATGACATGGATAAATATTTCATCTAGAATTCAAAAGGTCGAGAGTGAAACAGCAAGCATCATCTTCATGAAGAAAAGAAAAATTAAAACCAATATCAACTGATCAACAAGTACAAAGTGAAAAAGAATAACAAAAAAAATGAACAATCACTTCAGCTAGAATCCAACATATGAAATGCACCAAAAGTACATCTGCATTTCGGTTGGACGTCAGAGACATCAATGGCTTCCAACTGCATCCAATGTATGAACTGCTGCATCTACTGCATCCAACTCCAGAGCTGGATGCCAATGAGACCAATAGCATCTGCTTGATTTGGATAAATTTCTTCCAACCTTGAAAGGACTTTTTAAAGAGCAGGAAAGCTGGATGGTTGATGGCTTAATCGATTCTCGACAAAAATGAACTCGCAGAATCAGAACATCGAGCAGATCTTAATGGCAGCTGGATGATTGATGCTCGCTAGTTCTTTTCCGGGAAGACTCTCAGAGAAGTAAATTATTGTCATTGAATAACACAAATGCAAGCTGTGCTGTCATCAGCATAATCCTCTGATTCTTCAGACTCACTGTAAGAAATACAAAACTATGTTATAGAATTCATAGGACAACCACTTCATCTGTTCAGTCATCATAAGCATTAAAAATCCTCTTTAAACAGAATAATCATATAAAGGCTCTATGGAATGTTCTATAAATTCTCTCCTGAAGGTAAGGAAATAGCAGTCAATCAGTATTTGGGCTCAACTGATTAAACACAAACCATAGCAGATAACAAACATTTAATTCATTAGATAACATCACCATTTTTGGCAACATGAAATAAGTCATTCCCCCTCGCATGCATCTCAATGAATAAGGACAATCAAATTTTTTCTACACAATTTGAAGGCTTTACTTACAAGATGAACAACAAAAGCAGATGGACCAATTTAATGAAAGTCCATAAACACAGACTATCTCTCTTAATAGGTGGAGCAGACCTCAAAGTCATCTCATCAAGAGCATGTTAGTAAAGCTTTATATGGGCTTTTCGTTCCACTGAATAGGAATCGCCAGATTGACACCAATTTATCTACATTCCAATTGTATCCGTCGCAAAATCTGAAATACTACATGAGTAACAGTTGGGATCTCAAAAACTGGGTCTGGGTCTATTTATAATTTCTCTATTTGCACAACAAGTGCAATTTTAATTGACACCCAATTGCACGAACCATATTAGTTATAGTTGAAGTTTAAACTTAAGTCATGCATGGTGGGCTTCAGGCAAATCGATTGCTTTAGTAAATATACATTTAATTGGAGCAATGTTCAACACAGATACCTAGATCAGGCCAGTTGCTCAAGACAAATCTCCTCATCAAGCCAATTGCAAGTTCAAGATATAAAATGCAGTTTCCATATCAGTGACATTGAAGGAGAAAAACAAGACTCGCTGATCTGATTCTTTATCTGCAAATAGCTACTTTGTTGTCACCTATGGAGTTACAATATTTGCAAGCCCAATGACCAACAAATCATAATCAAACAGTAAGCAACAACTACAGTGAAGTCCTTACCATTAAGGCAACATAACAACGTCAGCTATTAATATCTAGAATGCATGGTCATTCTTCTATGCAGCAGTGTAAAACAAATTGGCATTGACGTTAGTAAGTGGCTTTTTCAGTGTTGCTTTCGTTCTTTCATTCTCAGTGTTGCTTTCCTCTTCTTTAATCATCACAATTATTGTCCTTTCAAGAATCCTCAAAAACTTAGGAGACAGATACCCAACCCGTCAATTCCAAAGTCTGTCAAAACCATGGATATATGGCTTCTATAAAGCATCATTTATACATCTTTTAAGTAAAGAAATAAATTCAAACCACATCTAAACCAATGTTTGAATTTCCAAAGTATATCAATTTAAAGCAATGAAACTCAAGAAATAATATATAAAGAAAATAGTGACATGAGTGGAAGATGCTGAGATGGACTGTAGGGACATTAGGAAAAACAGAATAAGAAATATTTATGTCTGTGAACAACACAAAATATTACTGACAATGGCTAACATGGAGTGAAGAACATTCAAAGATTAAGAAGAACAACCAGTATATTGCTCAAAACAAACTACTAACTTGCATTGTTTTAATTGGGAAACCAGCTATCTCGGTGTAAAGCCCACATTTTATGCCAACTCAAGTTTCTTAAAAAGGAGTACCATAAATACATCAAAAGGCTTCTTCTCCAAGAACAAGACATATGAATTATAAATAAGCTTTTTATGGGTAATGTTACTATGAGATAAAGGACAGTGTCAAAGATGTGATGATCTAAAAAAACTGCAGATAGTGTGCTGCAGGATAGTGCATAAGATTTAGTTCACTGTAATGTCCAATAGTGCAGTATAAACTTAAGGAATTAAGCTTCTAACTTAACCAAAATAAATCAAGAACTACATGGGTTCTGTAAAGTTGATTATGGTTAAATCCATCTCAATGTAGGCATGCCAATCTAATTAAGCAAGCCATGTCCAATAATGCCAAATTTTGCTGACCGTAGAACAAAAAACACTGCAGTAACCTCAAAATCTGCTGTAAATTATAAATAGGACAGTGATAAGAACCACTTCAGGAAGCATCATACTATTATAGCATATAACAAGAAGACAACTCACATTGCTTCAAATTCCTTGATCTCAACAAGCTCCTTCCCCAGTAAGTCCAACCATTTGACATTTCCCTTTCCGAACGGTTCTAAATCCGATGATCTTGGCTTCTTTAGGCTGCTCTTCAGCGAGATCTCATCTTTCCCGCCCTCGGGACTGGTCTGCTCAACCACAACCTTTTCTTCAGAAGGCTTCTTCGCCAAAATGGTCGAAGCTGGAGCAGGGCTCGAGGAAACGTTTTCGGCATCTCCCCATTGCGACTTCGGAGGGCAAGGCGGGTAATAGCGGGAGGATGACTTGCAGCAGCAGATTAGGGGATAGTGGCAATTGCAGGATGAAAGCCTCATGTCAGATCAACCATCGAAGGCTCATTTTACGACCTCAAAAAGGGGGATTTTGAAGAAGAAATGCCCTCAAACCACAAACTTCTGATCAAGACCAAGAACAATTTCATCGACGGAAACCTCCAATGTCTCAGAACGGCCTAAAAAGATCAGAAAAGGATTGAAAACCAATGCAAGCACCGAAACAAGGAGCAACCTCACCTCTCCCAGAGTCAAAAGAACCAGCTTTCAGCGCGAAGATTAGACTATGCGGCCACTTTGGGATCGCCTCAAGCAACGAAAGGAGAACCCCCAGGAAAAGCAGAAGAAAGATACCTAGGTGAGGCTACATCAGAAGAAAATAGAGAGGGAAAAATATGGAGCAAAGAAATGGAATCCCAGCAACCAAGACTGCAACTTTTTGTCACGGCTCCCACAATTCCTCTAGATATCGAAATTTTGCGAGATTGGGTTGAAAAAACGACTGCGTTAAACGACTACGTTCAGAGGGAAGAGGATAAACTACGAGTGGGAAGTTCTCTATCAACGACTCGGTGCGTAGAACACCACACTTTAAAGAATCCGACATCGACGGAAGCGTCCTCTTCGCCCATTGGCGCTGGCTTTATCGTATACCGACAGCATTCTCTGGTGTTCGATAGGATGGCCTTTGGCGGAAAAGCCCCGCGTGCTGTGTATTCATGTCGGCTTGCGTGCTCGCGTACATGTCGGCTAACACACAATCAAGTCCCATTCATCGACATGAAAAACATGAAATATTAGCTTATAATATGAGTAAAATGGATTTTACTTGTACTTCGTATCAAAATTATGCTCCAGAATTTTAAATGGCCATTTTTTTTTTTGATATAACATAGTTTCTCACGTACTTCATATATATATATATATATATATATATATATATATATATATATATATATATATATGATTCTAATGTGATCCGGTCAACCTCCATGGTTGTCTTGATATCACCAGTAGCATGATTTGTAGTTGTCTTGATAGCACTAGTAGCAGGATTTGTAGTCTCCTTGGGAATGAAAATTCTATGACCATTCAATTCGCAAAACTATCATTTTATACAGATTATATTTAATTTCCGATACTTGATACAATGCAAGTTAGACATGGAGGAATTGCACATTTGGTTATTCATTCATTCACATATATGCATATAAAGTGACCTACAGGAAAGGACCGTCTCAAACTCCAGAAGGCACCGGAGGATTGATCAGGTGAAAGGGAGAATGCCAATATTAACAGAGGCGTCAAGTTAACAAAAAGAACTGTCACCAAACTCAGCCAAATGAATAAACCGATAGTCTTGTCTGACATAAAGAATAAAAACTCTAAGCAGAGTCATCAAGTTCCCAAAAAATAGAAGAATTAAGGAGGCATAATTAGATGGTTAAGTTCATCGCTTCTTTGAGACACCAACACGGTGGTTCCTGCAGCAGACAAACTGATGCTTAACTCCAACCTACAGTGTAAGATGATAATTCAGTAGTGTTAGACATAAGAAAAGGTGTACAAAGCAGTCAGTCCAACATGTGAAAATGCGTGATCGACTCCCTTTTATCGACGTATATTTCAGAATAAATATAAAAATCAGATCGCGAATCAGTCAGCCATAACATGGCATGCCTTGCTGTGAGACCATCTGGCCAAATCGGTCACCATGATTTTCGATTTCACCATCACCACTATCCAAGAATTTCAAGATGCATCGCATTGTTAAGCACATTATACCGATAACTATATCAACACATCCCAATCACTTGTCAAAATGCAATATTAACTTGAGTTACTCAACAACCTCACAAGTCACAAATCATTTAATTTAGGGCACCAATAATAAGCCTTTTTAGTGAACCACAAGCATCACCACACATCACTATGAAAGTGTAAAGCCAAAGATTGCTGAACTGTTGAAGGATAACAGCGAGAGTAATAAACATTACACAAGACAATATCAATTGCAGGTAAAGTTACACAATGAATATTCAACATCAAGAATGTCCTTGAGGACAGCATTAGCACTATAAATCCATTCAACCAAAACCACCTCAAATAGCAAAAGATGATGTATAAAAACACCTGACATGACAATTTAAATTAACTACCAAGCAGCAGAACATTTAAGCTCATTAGATTCATTTATAAAGTTGGTATCCTTTTACTAGACCATTAAAACTCAACAAGGGGGTTTACTCACAATGCACCCCCAATCTTGTGAGTAGAATGATCAGTATCGCGACTATCTAATAATTTGAAAATGTAGATTACAAAAGAACAAAATCAAAATGAAACAATAACATAAAAATTATATATCCACTATAACTTTTAGGACAACTAATCAATCATTCATACAGAGCAAGCCTCGTAGGAAACATAGAAACTCTGTCCAAATGACAGAGAAATAATGGGTGAGTGAAAAGGTAAATTTAGATAACTATTGTTCTAGATATTACACCCCTGTCTCAGAGCCAAAAACCATATATAGATAAGTAAGAAAACTATGTCACTCTACTAAAAGAACATTGAGACCCATATGAAAATATATATTTTGTATTTTAAGATGAACCGACAACAGGTGAATGACATAAAATAAAAGCTACAAGGTCAAATTAAAAATGGAATGTGACAAATGATAGATAGAATATGAATCTAATGCAACATAACTTTTTATGATATATTAATGAATGGAGCATAAATAGAATTAAAATTTACATATTTCATGATGGAAAATTACCAGCATGCTTACAAAGGAAAAACTCTTTCAACCATTTCTCAAGCATAAAAACAGAATTCATCATAAAAAAATTTGTAAAGTATGGAGTACCCAACCTTATCTTCTTCAGTCTCTCAAGGTCATCCCTGAGCTTCATCTCCAATGCGTTTGAAACAATCTGAGAGTACCGGTCATCCTTATAGTCCTTCTTTCTGTTCAAGAACCAATCTGGGATCTTGAACTGGCGTGGATTGAAAACCACTGACATCAAGTAGCCGACAGCTCACCAGCCCTAGTAAAAGAAGAAGAACATTTCAACGCAAGGAGACATCAAAGAATATTCCGCCAGAAGATACCAAAATTTCAAATCCCGGTGATCATTAACCATATGTTTAGAACTATTTGCAACGATATCTCACAAATATTGTGCTCTAAAAAATCCTCTCTAACCAATGCATGAGTTTTCAATGTAAGAAGCATAATCGACATCCTACAATCAGGAAGCGAGGTGTAAATAAAACTTCCACAATACCAACACGCGCAGACGCTAAATATTAGCCCTTAAATAGACACTAAGATCAAGATATATCCAAGGAGGAGGAAGGATTAAAGAATAACAACCTTTTGCTCATGTCCACGTCGGCCTTTTAGCAGATGATGTTGGCGAAGCGGCGACCGATACCCTTGATGGAGGTAAGCGCGAACATGATCTTCTGCTTTCCATCGACGTTCGTGTTCAGAACACGAAGAATGTGCTGAAAGTCCTCGTTCGCGACCAGATACTACAGATCGAAACCAGCCACCAGAAACAAACAGAAAAGGATCAAAGAACAAAACCTCAATCGATCACCGGGAACACAACACGAGACAATCGCAATATCACAAACAACCGGGCTTCCACGAATCGCTCACCTTGGTGACGGCGTCTAGGGTTTCGCTCTTCGCACTTCCGCTGCTCTCTCTCTCTCTGTCTCTCTCTCTTTCTCGGTATCAACGGCGGAAAAGCAGGGGTCTAAACCATACCAGGAAACTCATTATATATACGTAGGTAAACAAAACTTAGTTGCACTTCTCTTAGGTACGCTCTCGCCTACCTTCTTCGTTATTGGCTGTAATGGCTCCTATATGATTGAACTGTGGATATTAGACGTCGACCAAGATGGAAATGGGTCCAACCGCACCGGTGAATCGATAGTCTTATAAACGATAATAACTTTATTATTTAATTTCTATATTATTTTTTTCGAGACATCTTTTAATTTCTTCCCTACAATACATTTTTTTTCATCTTTCGATCATATGATTAAAATATTTATTTATTTTATATATGAGCTATACGAATATCTTTATAAGATTATATACATTCATCTATTAATTTTTATTTTTTTATTTAAAATAATATATATATATATATATATTCACTTTTGAATAAATATTAAAAATATTATAATGATAAATTTATCACAATAACACTTTCATCTCTAATTTACTAGATAGTCAAAGTATTTCACAACTACATATTCACTCAATTCTCTTTCTCTAAATACATAATAAAAATATAAAATACATTCTCAAAACACCATTAGTTTTGACTAAAAATGAATAACATTAGTCAAAATTAGGAGCCATCCATCTGAATTTTCTGAATGGATGCTAATAACAAATGTTTACTACTCTAAATCGTTGCCCCACTTGTTAAATATGACATACGATGAATCTACGGGATATATGGAACTTTTAAGTACACTAGCAAGAGTTTCTCGATTTAAAGTAAATGGATATAAGTTTGTAATTAGGGTAATAGAATTATCAATCCTAGAATTATCAATCCAAACAATTCTAACTCAAATAACTAAGGGAGATTGCAGTTCTAAAATCATCGTTTTTGATGAAATTAAGATCAAAATGAATTTAGATATTAATAAATTTGTATTATTATTAGAAAAAAATATCGTTGATGTCTTTGGTTAGTCCGACATGATCCGAACCCATATGTGAATGATTATTTGAAGTATTTATAAGATATAAACACTGTGCTCCCAACATGTTAGATGTATAAATATCGAGGTCAAAATAATTTACATTAGTAATCTTCGAGACATATAAGTATGAAAGTAAATGATCAAGAGATGTCATCTTTTTTTCTCTGTTTTAAATGTAAGATTTTATACTTATCGTAAAGAGCACAAATAAATTTTATAATTATCTTTCGAGAAGAATGTTTATAGTTATCTTTCTTGTTATTAATAATGATATTTTTTTTTTATCATGAATATTTTTTTATTTTATCTATTTTCATTTAGTGTCATGTGACAATGACATGTCAGATAATTAACCATCAATATATCTCCTATCAACTATATAAGAGAAAAAGAATTGTAACGAACCCACCTATTTTAATTGAAAAAAAATAAAGTACTATATCAAAATACTAATTTAGATTAATAAACTATAAATCAAAAGTTTTAATTTAATGAACTCTATTTATATTTTATTTTATTTTATCGTTATTTGGTTTGAAACCGGAGCTCAATTCAAGATTCAATTTCTAGAAATCGAAACCTAATCGTATAATTTCGGTTCTTCACAGCTATCGAAAAGGTCATCATCCCAAGGGTCAAATTGATGAGAATATAATGTCATAATAAATTATTGTGTAAGAGAAAAAGAATAGTGATAGCCCGATGTCCACGTCGATTCCCTCTGCGCTCACCGACATTACAATCGTTGTGTGTTGGCATGGAGCAATCGATTGGATTGGATCGGATTGGCTGCCACGATGAATTATTGGCTGCGAAAAGGAAATCGGGATGAGCAAAAGTCCTCACCCATTCCCCGTCGTCTTAAACCCATCAAAATCCCCAACTTGCGTTGCCGACAGGCAAGAGATGACCTTTTCTTACCCGGTACCGATCACCGCTTTCATACACCTGTTCGCCTCGCAGACGGAATCAACAGCGGGGCCCGCGGATGAACCCATCATCATCCAATAAAGGAGCAATTAAAGGATGCGGGTAGCTACGTTCATGGAGAAGAAAGAGTTTTTAATAAATGAAATAGTTGACTGAGCCTGGTTACTTTCGTCGTGTACCAGGGTTAGGAAACGGACAGATCGGCAGATTACTGTGGGCTCCACGCATGTTTAATTAATATTCGCACGGGGAAGCGAACGGGTCGATGGGCCCAAACCTCTCTGGTATCTTCGATGAAAGCGTTCCACCGACGTGCGGCCATCCCGATGTCCAGGACACGTGGCACCAAGGTCGGTCGATTTCACGTGAACCCGACGCCAGGAACTCCGCGTCGACTCCGAGGGGATGAAAACACGATCGAAGGGACACAGACCAACAGGAGAAAGCCGCGTGGGCTGCCTTTCAACTAGATCGTTATTACGTGGCAACTATTTTCAGTGATTATTACGTGTCTGCTGTTTGAAAAGGTACACCAGATTTACATTTCTTCGTATCTAGGCAATTCGGTCACTGTAAGCCTCGGTGGAGGATCCCTGTCTTTGCGTCGATAAATAGGGACTCGTCACGGTTTCCATTCTCCATCGGTAGGAAGTAGCATCAGAGCAAGCAAAGAGACGAAAAAGGAATGGCAGGAATCATTCACAAGATCGAGGAGAAGCTCCATATCGGAGGAGAGCACAAGCAGGAGGAGCATAAGGAGGAAGGGCACCACAAGGAGGAGAAGCACCACACGGAGGAAGGACACCACAAGGAGGAGGAGAAGCACCACAAGGAGGAAGAACATCACAAGGAGGGAGGAGGAGGAGGAATAGTGGAGAAGATCAAGGAAAAGATCCATGGCGGAGAGGAACACGGGGAGAAGAAGAAGGAGAAGAAGAAGAAGAAAGAGAAGAAGCACGGTGAGGAGCACCATGGCGACAGCAGCAGCAGCAGCGACAGCGACTAGATCAGACTTTTGACACCTCTTGCTATGGTAAGTAAGATAGTTGTGAGCTCTTGCGATTCACGATGTTATGATGATCCTTTGTGAGATGATCATTTCCTCATCACCATGTTTTATCCTCCACTTCTCTGCAGGATATATAAGATGGAAGTGGGTTTGGGAGTGGAACTACTTTGCTTTGCTGCTTGATCCTTTCTTGTAATAATAATGAATGTAATATGAAATAAAGCATCTAATTGCTTACTATTTTTCTTGATGTGTTTCTGCTGGGACACTTGGAATCAATTTACTATTGAACACATCTAATCAGGAAGAAAAGTTGTCGCCAATGGTCTGATGGACACCACTCCATCGGTTGTTTCTTCAAACAAAAGAATATATCATGGAGATTGCTACCTGTCATTTACATCGACGACAATCTAAGAAAGAAGCTGATGTGTCTTGCTTGTGAAGAAGACAATTTTGGGTCATGATGTAAGCATGTTATAGCCAATCTCCAGCAACACCACCCTGAAAGCAGGCACTCGAAACGAAAATTAGCTTTCATGGGCGGTGTCAGCTTCTGCAAGAGGAATCCTCTCTTGGATCTTTAGCAGAGCCGGAAAAATCATATCTTTACCCACTTGTTGAACAGTAACATCATACAACATTTGGTTGATAAAAAAACTGGCTTTTTTCCGGGCCAGATTCAGTGAACAATTGTGGCCAGCAGATGTTTCCTATTAGCTTGTGTAATAAGATTCCCGTAAGATTTTGTTTTTGAATTACTCTATTGTTTATGCAAGTCTTAGATCTGCCCTTCAATATGTACCTACTTTCTTCCCCACATTCTTAGAACACTACTGGTTGCCGCAAAATAACCTGCTGCATCAGCTTGTGTTCAGTTTTCAGCTGCTTACCATAAACCAACAACAATGTGGAAAAGCTTGCTTGGGTGTTTTGTGTTCATGCCAAATGATCTCGGACTACCATAAGTCTGAAAACTTCAGACGAGTCTGCTCCCAGCATTTGTAATGCGAAATCTCAACTTAAAGTTGTCGTTTATCAGTTTTATTTATTTCATATTATTAATTTTATATTTTATGTTTCTTTTAATAGTCTAGTATTATTAGTTAGTAAATAAATACATTTTAAGTATATGAAATTATCAACCATCCAGACTGGTGGTATCATCGCCTAACCCCTGTTAGGGGCGGTACAATTGCTCAGACTCATAGTATGATTGCCTGACATAGTCTCGAATATTATACCACGATGATGAAACTCCTTGGGGTGACCTAGTTGGCCCATAATTGGATTGGATTGGTACTAACTACGATTCCTAAAATATATTCTAAGTTAAATTAAGTTCGTAAGTCTATTCTTTCGACAAGCTTTTCTTTAAATAATGAAGTTGTAGGGTTTGAATGCCTAAAAGACATATACGTTGAAGATGAGGATTTAAAATATGCTTGCGAGAAGCATTTGATGAATTTGATTTTCGATGATTACTTATTTATATGTAATAAGTTATGCATGGTAGTATCCTTATAAGAAAAAAATATTCGAAAAGCAATTGATGAGTTTGATTTTCATATCCATGAAGGTTACTTATTTATAGGTAATAAGTTATGCATTCCAAGCATATCCTAACGAGAAAAAATTATTTGAGATCTACATAGAAGAGGTTTCGGACAAAACAAAACAATAGCTAGTATGGAGAAAATATACTTTTGACCATAACTAAAATGGGATATTGGTTATTTTGTAATAGAATATTTGACTTATCAAATGAGTCAATCACAAAACACTGGTTTCTATATGTCATTACTAGTTCTAGAAGACATTTAGGAGAATTTATCGTTGACTTTTGTATTAGGATTACAAAAAATTGAGAGGAGAGTTGATTTTGTATTTGGATTTTGTATTTGTGGTTATTGAAAGACTTCATAATACATATTGTTAGGCTATTCTTTTAAGAAGTTACGTGACTACATAAGGTACCAAAATCAATCACTTTTTGATAGAGATTCTAAATTTCTATCCCATTTTTGGTTGATCTTGTGGAAAAGATTTGATACCAGTTTAAAGTTTGTAGTGATTCGATACATTTGTAGTGATAAATCAAGATAATAAGATTTCACACTCTTTCAAGCTGAATTTACTTATAACAAAGCATCATCATTCTATATATTGTTTAAAAGAAAGTATCAAAGCTAGATTTAGTTTACCTACCAAAAGCTCTTAGAATGAGTGTAGCAGACAACAACATAACTAAGCAAATACAATCAACCCAAGCTGAAGTGAAAAGGAAATTGGAAACTATTAATGCTAGGTACAAGGAAACAGTTGATAAGAACAGAAGAGATAAAGTATTCAATGAAAGAGATATAGTTATGGTATATTTGCAAAAAGAGATATTTCTCATAGATACTTACAATAAATTAAAGCCGAAGAAATATGACCCCATAAGGTCTCAAAGAAAATCAATAATGATATCTATGTAATTGATTTACCAAATGATTAAGAAATCTCAAATGACTTCAATGTTATAGACTTGTATAACAACTTTCCCAAGTGAGAATATATTATATCTAGATATAAACTCGAGTAAGTTATCGAATGAATTACTATATAGTGGAATGAATTAATACGAAATAAGCAGAAGAAAACTATTCTTTAAGGAGCCTAAAATTATCACTTATCAATTTTATGTTTTATATTTTTTTCAATAGTCCCACGTTATTAATTTTATATTTTATATTTCTTTAAATGGTCCCACATTATTAATTAACTAATTTTCAAGACCTAAAACTAATATAAATAAAGATATCCTCTAAACGTGTCAAATCTTTAAAAAAAAAATCTTTAAATATTATTAAAATTTCTCCTTCATAAAGAGTTAGATTTTACTCGGCAGGTCAGTTGCTATATATATTTTTTCTTATTTTCATTGCCGCATCGTTACAGTTTCTGATTTGATAAGCATTTACTTATTCCCTAAACCAATAATGCTAGAAGTCATAGTAGAAGGTCCATTCACGATAAGCTCAGCTGCTTGCACTTGATCAGATGGTTCATTTCTGCATCCAATAAACATACACAAAGCTTATTTCTTTACCTCATGTACAACTCACAACCAAAAGCTTCCAAGCTATAATGCCTTGTTCTTTATGCTCCCTTGCACCTAATTTATTGTCGTTTGGAAGATGAGTAGAGGTTTTCTTCTCATGGACATCAAATTTGGTCCCATGAAGAAATTAAGGGTGCAACCATTGAGTGCTCAGATCGTCAAAGCACCCATCTAACTTGATCGAGATGTTCCTAATAGTTCACCATGGATTACAGGTATTGTTTGACGATTTGTGATCCAAAGTCATATTGCTTTTGACACTCTTAAATCTTCCCTTACAGTGACTCAAAAAATGACTCTGATTAAGTATCTTCAAGGATCCCTGGAAATCTACCCGTGTTCTTTTGATGTGATAGAGTTAAGAGGAAGTAGTAACTACATGTAGCAATCATAGTTGGTATACCTAAGCTAATTGAGATTGCCAATCTAAATGCAGTGACTAAGTCCATACTCCTCCGGATGAGTGGCCAGGAACTTTCATACTTTCTGCTCACCAACTCAGCAGCTTTGGATCATCCAAAAAAACTTCTTTTTTTGATGGATAAAAATTTCTACTTTGTGTAGGCTTCCCCAAGTAAAGGTTTTAATTTTTCAAAAAGAAGGTGGCGTAGTAATATTAGAAAAAATAAATTAAGTCGATTAATATATTTGACATTATGGGTCTAATTGATCCAAGATGTTGCTCATTCCCTTCCTCTATCATTGTCTTACTTTTATATAGTCACTCCTTTTCATAATAATATATTTTCTTTTTTGATATTTTTTGGTCAGATAACCCAATAAATTTCAAATTATATATTTTGGTCATCAAATGTTATGATTTCTTTTTGCAATCAAATAATATTTCACAACTGTATTTTTGTTGAATGATTTAATCGATTTCTATAGAATTTTTATATTTATATTTTTTATAAAAGATAAATATAAGCTCAAATTATGTTTGAAATCTGAGTGGGAGTGACCCAAACACATGATCCAATTCATCATAGGAAATATAGAGAATAAAACTAAACGAATCATAATAAAAAAAATTGAGAACCGATGGAATAAAAAAAATCATATTTTTTTCATAAAAAAATTTCTAATTTTCTCCGCTTTCATTTTGTATTTTGAAAACTATTATAATTTATGATGTCATGCTGATGTCACTCGGTCGAATTAACCATCGAGCCGGGCAAATCGGTTCACCATCCGGTCCAGTTTCAGAAACGTGACCGTGAGAGTTACTGAGTATTGCATTAATTCTTCCACACCTAATTATAATCATTAACGCTCGATCTAAAGAGCCATTATGGTCACAAGCACTCCATCTAAAATAAACCTTCCACACCCAATCTAAAAGCATTAACATGGAATGCACCATCAGAAAAGAAAAGAAGAAAGAGAGCTTTGACATGCTTGTCCACCACCTACAACACTCCACCCATTAGTCATTGATAGGGCACTGTCGCACCAACCGCTTCACCTACTATAACCAACCATCTCATTAGTCAATAATATTTTATTGTTTATATGAAAGCCTCTATAATTCATATGAATCTTAGCACCGTATGGTTATGTATATGACTTCTTTCCTCTGTTTTCTTCAATTATAGTCCATTTTGCTCCACCAAACCCATAAACCAAAAGAAAAATAAGAGTATGTGATTGCCTTTTATGAATAAAAGGAAGAAAATAAATGAGTATGAGTAGAATATATAATAAACAGATTTACTATCAGCATTAATAATATATACCTATAATACTTCATCAATCAAATCTAAGCATATTTAGGACTCAGTGCATAAAAATAACAAATCGAGGGGCTTACGTGAAAAATTAAAAGCGTGGAAAACGTTTTTTTGTTTACTTTTTTAATCATCACACATAAACACGAAACATATAAAGTGTTTTTTTGTTTTTGTTTTTTTGGTCTTTTTGTTATCGGTGCCTCCCTCCATAAATACCGCTGCAGATCTCCACTCACCCTCGCGCTTCCCTTCCATCCATTCTCTCGCTTGCTGTTCTCTGGGACCGCTTCCTCCGCCGCTCGCCAGGGTGAGCTCTCCTCTCCCGCGACTCTCTCTTCTCCACTGGGGCTCTGTTAAGTCCCTTGTACTCCTTGCCCGTCCGCACGGGTTTCTTCTCGCGCGTCATTCGTCTTTCTTAACTCATAGAGAGCTCCTTTCTGGGTTAGATCCGATCTAGAGCTGTGGCTTCGTCTTCCTTTTCTCGAGTTTATATATCGGTCAGTGTGCCTCTCTGTTGCTTGATGCTGGATTTATGGCGTCATTATTTGGATTCTTGACTTTTTTTTTTGCTTAGTGGACTGCTTTTATCGAAACCTGTCCTGGATCCTCGATGCGCTTTGGATCTGTTTTGTTTGGTTGTGAATCTTGATTATAATGATGTACTTTTTGTTAGATCTGGGTTTGCCCGTGTGATGCTTGTCGTTTTGGTTCCGAGCCGATTCGGAAAGCTCTTGATCTTACTTTTTAGTGAATGTTAGATGTCAGATCCGCAGCTTTTATATTCAATTGGCTTTCTGATGAGTAAGATGAGTAGATCTGGTGCTTTTGGCGTAAAATATGGAACTTTTTCGCCCAATTCATGTCCCATTACTTCAGAGTGGTGATTTCCTATAGATCTGAAGTTGCTTTAGTTTTGTTTCTGATATCTAGATCTGCATTCACGGTTTATTGTTCTCATTATCTGACTGGCCTATCTGTTTTGCACTGTTTTCACTGAGTACATTGCTTGCTTACGACTATCTACTGACAAATTTTGTTTCTTTTCCATCTTTAATTTACTTGCTTGAAGAAATTGTTAAGAGTTTAAAATATAAGTTGGGTTCTGTCCTTAATCTTTTAGGATAAGTGGTAATGAACTCATCATCTTATCATAGTATCAGAGAAGGTCTTGAGTTTGAACTCCGTTATCTGCGCAAAGATCATTAGTGTTCCACGAGCAATAAAGGGGGATGCTAAGAGTTCGAACCTAAGCTGGGCTCTTTGGCTTAACCAGTATCTTGCACTTGGGTTCATATGTCAAGCTCATTGATCTTTCATTGGGCATGCATGTGTGGACTGATGTTAGAGTTTAAATATAAGTTGGGCCATTGCTTGCACCGTTAGCTCCCACTTTCATCCAAGCCTGTTAACTTTTCAGTCGTCTGCATGTTAGTGGCTGTTAGAGTTTATTACAACTTCATCTCTTTCCACTCAGATTAAGATTTTAGGATAAGTGGCAACTTGACTCATCATTTTATAACTCTTATTATGAGGAGTAAAATGGCCTATCATTACCTTTTTGTAGCTTTTTTCTTTGTGGTTTTCATGTCTCTGTTACTTTCAGAGCTTGAATGTCTAAATGGCCTACCACTATTCTCCTGTAGCATTTTTCCTTGTGGTTTTGTCTCTCTATTACTTTTGAGTTTCAATTTTTGTGACTCATTGTTCTAAATGTTCTGATCATTTTTCGATCTCTAAAATTTATTTATATTTTTATGTTATATATGACTGCAAATAACCTTTCTTTTGAATTTTCTACCAAGCAATGAATTCTTTAATTATTTATTTTTGCCAACTTTTTGCATGAGAAAATGACTCCCTATGTAATAGGGTATCCAATCCTATGATTTGGACAATTTTGTATGGTTTACAATCCTAGAAATTTGCACCATTTGCATATATTGGTACTTAGTGGTCCATTAGTCAAAGATGGTGCCTTTACCCTTCTTTCTGAAGGACAATTTTTATGCAGATTTAAGTAATTTTCTTTGAGTTTTCACTTATTTCCTGCACATGAAGTCACAACAGGTTCTCTTGCCTAATATGTAGAGAGTTTCATTCATAAATATTTACATGTACAGAAATTTGGTTATCCAGCTGTCATCCATGGAAAATGAGATGTAGCTAAACATTTATTTAGGTTTTTTTGGGAATATAGATCAAGAAAAAAAATGCTACTATGTTTTTCCTTGAATTTAATTGATCCAATATTGCTGTTGTACTCTTTGTTGTTGTTATTTGCCTTAAATGAATGAATTTGATTCTTTATCATTAATTATATTTTCTTCTCTGTGTGTATTTAGAAAGATGGCTTCTCACATTGTTGGATATCCTCGCATGGGGCCTAAGAGAGAACTCAAATTTGCATTGGAGTCCTTTTGGGATGGAAAGAGCACCGCTGATGATTTGCAAAAGGTTGCAACTGATCTCAGGCATTCGATATGGAAGCAGATGGCTGATGCTGGGATTAAATATATTCCTAGCAATACTTTCTCTTACTATGATCAAGTGCTTGATACCACCGCAATGCTCGGTGCTGTTCCAGAGAGGTACAACTTCACTGGTGGAGAGATTGGGTTTGATATCTATTTCTCTATGGCCAGGGGAAATGCCTCTGTCCCTGCTATGGAGATGACCAAGTGGTTTGACACTAACTAGTAAGCATCTCAAGCTTCCCAGCATCTAAAATTTATAGTAATTTGATTTTTTTTTTTTTTTTTGCTGACAATCTAACATATTCTCTTAATTTAGTCACTTCATTGTTCCTGAGTTGGGTCCAAACACAAAGTTCTCCTACTCTTCTCACAAGCCAGTGTCTGAGTACAAGGAAGCAAAAGCTGTATGTAACTGGATTCTTTTTCTTTCTTTACTTATTTTGTCAATTTCTATGCTTGTGTTTGTGGATTTTATCTATTTTGGCATTGCATATTTCTACTGAAATTAACAAGGTTTGCCATGTTTCACCTTCGTTTTAGTTGTTAGGTGAAATTGAAATTGACATTTTGGTTCTTATCAGATCCAATTTCTGGAGTGTTTAATCCAGAAATTATGTGAGGATGTGAGACTTTCCATGATTCTCTATTGCCGCTTACTCATTGCTATCATTATTTATCATATCATTGGAAAAACACACAAACATATGTAAAAAAGGATGGTGGTGTTATGCCTTCCAATAGCCCGGCGTACCTTGCTGAATCAATTAACATAAAGTGATTCATTAATGTGGATGTGTAATTTATCACACTGTTTTGTGGTTATATTAATTTCTCAGTATTGACTTATGCGCTTATATGCATAAAAGGCTTTTAGTCTTTCTTCTATGTTGCATGAACTAGTTCAAATGTCAAGGTGCAAATGTTTCCATGTTCATCCAACAACTCCTAGTCCCTGTGATTATAGTAGTTGGGTGATTGGAGATAGTTATTTGTAGCTTCAAAATTTTAGTGTCTAGTTGTATACTCTGGATGCAGTTTAAGCGGTAGCTAAGCTTGTTATATATCCCATTCATGCAGCTTGGAATTGAGACAGTTCCGGTGCTTATTGGTCCTGTGACTTATCTGTTGCTCTCAAAGCCTGCTAAAGGTGTTGAGAAATCATTTTCTCCTCTTTCACTTCTTGGAAGTATTCTGCCGATTTACAAGTATGGATCCATAATATGCTTCTAAGCCACTTGTTTGATTTTTTTCCTTATTTATTCTTTAGTTGTATATTTATAACATCACCATAAACAGGGAAGTTATTGCTGAGCTGAAGGCAGCTGGTGCTTCATGGATTCAGTTTGATGAACCAACCCTTGTAATGGATCTCGAGTCTCACCAATTGGAAGCATTTACAAAGGCCTATACAGAACTGGAATCTTCATTGTCTGGCTTGAATGTGCTTGCAGAGACTTATTTCGCAGATGTCCCTCCAGAAGCATACAAGTTAGTTTGTTCTTTTTTTTTGTTAATTTACCATATTGCATAATTATTGCAGTTCATCATTCTTTGCTTTTTCAGGACCATCACTGCCTTGAAGAGCATCTCAGGCTTTGGATTTGATCTCGTACGTGGCACCAAGACACTTGACTTGGTCAAAAGTGCAGGCTTCCCTGCTGGCAAGTATCTTTTTGCTGGAGTTGTGGATGGAAGAAACATCTGGGCAAATGATCTTGCATCCTCTATCAGTACACTTGAGACTCTTGAGGCCATTGTTGGAAAAGGTATATATTATTTATTTCTTCTATTTCTTTCCAGCTAGAGTTATTCTGAGTTGCTCCTGATGGCATATGCTGGTGTCTGTAGACAAGCTTGTTGTCTCGACGTCATGCTCACTCATGCACACTGCTGTTGACCTTGTCAATGAAACAAAGTTGGATAGTGAGATTAAGTCATGGCTCGCTTTTGCCGCACAGAAAGTGGTTGAAGTTAATGCGCTGGCTAAAGCATTGGCTGGCCAGAAAGATGAGGTACTTATAAATGCCAATTGTTCCAACTGTCTTCTTTTCACAGCTTATAGAGCCATAACAATTTCCTGACTTGCATAATCAACTCCTTCGCTAAATCCCTTGTCACAACTTTGGATGTTAGATGAGACATTAGTTGAAGCCTTTGTGCATGACAGAGCCATTTAGGTTTTTACATGGTCTGGCTGTTGGTTTGTGTATGCAGGCTTTCTTCTCAGCAAATGCTGCCGCTCAAGCTTCAAGAAAGTCATCTCCTAGGGTGACCAATGAAGAAGTTCAAAAGGCTGTGAGTATTATATATTTTAGGTTATTTATGGTTTCTTAGAATGGTTTAACATTTTAATGGTGGCATTGCCTTGCAGGCTGCTGCTTTGAAGGGTTCCGACCATCGCAGAGCTACAAATGTTAGTGCCAGACTGGATGCACAACAGAAGAAGTTGAACCTACCAATTCTTCCTACGACCACAATTGGTTCATTCCCACAGACAATGGATCTTCGAAGAGTCCGACGTGAATACAAGGCAAATAAGTAGGTGTTCTCTGATATATTTCCAGTTTTGTTGCAATCTCTGGCTCCTGTATTATTCTTGTATTCATCATCATGTATATTTGCAGAATTTCTGAGGAGGAGTATGTGAAGGCCATCAAAGAGGAAATCAGCAAAGTTGTCAAGCTCCAAGAAGAACTTGACATCGATGTCCTGGTCCATGGAGAGCCCGAGGTGAGCTTGTAGGGAACATTAGCTAGTTAAGAAGATATGAAGATGTCCTAGAGCAGCATTTAAAGATGACTGAAATTACTGCACAATATAGACTTGTAGTATCAGTTCTCTTAATCAAGAACACAATTTTCTAGTTTTTAAGATCTGGTTCATTGCTAAGCAAAATCTTGCTTCTTTTTACTACCAGAGAAACGACATGGTTGAATACTTTGGGGAGCAGTTATCCGGCTTTGCTTTCACCGTCAATGGTTGGGTGCAATCTTATGGGTCTCGTTGTGTTAAGCCTCCCATCATTTATGGTGATGTCAGTCGTCCCAAGGCCATGACTGTTTTCTGGTCTAAGATGGCTCAGAGTATGACTGCTCGACCAATGAAGGGAATGTTGACCGGCCCTGTAACAATTCTTAATTGGTCATTTGTCAGGAATGACCAACCAAGGTGAGCAGGATTGTTTGCTAGAGATATGCTTGAAATTTTGGAGAAGATTGCCTATGTTCTGTTAATCAAAATCTCATAATATTTTGTGCTTGCCACCAGGTTTGAGACATGCTATCAGATTGCCCTTGCTATCAAGAAAGAAGTCGAGGATTTGGAAGCTGCTGGTATTCAGGTAAGTATTTAATTTCTTGACAGATTTTCTTGAAATTATGGTTTTGAACTTTTGCATTAAGGGGTTTTAATAGAGAAAAGATTGGAAGATAGATGTTTCTGGGCCAAAACTTGAATTTGACTGGACTAGGTAAAACACAATAATTATTTTGTCCGGTTTTAGTCGTTTTATGAAATTATCAAGTCAATTTGTTTGATCATAGCCATCCGAGACAAGTTTTAATAGTTGATAATCTGTGTAAACAACTCCATCTCTCTTCAGCATTTCCATGCCTCGAGTGACAATCGATATAAATTCTCTCTAGTCCTGCATGGTTATTTACCATCCATGTGTAACACATGCACACAAAAATCAAGTACTAATGTAAGGCGTTGATGAGTAAGAGACCCTTTCTTGGAGTTTAGGTGAAGATAAATTGGGCTTTGCTAACATTACTTGTTTCTGTCCTAAAAAAATATAGCTTCTATGTGCTTCATGATTCCTTTTTGTACCATATTTAATTTGCAAAAGAGAACACATAGCAGCAACTAATATTTACTCCCCATGACCTGTAATTCACAAACAATTACCTCACTTTTCCGGCTACCACAAAACTGTTGGTTCTTCCGTTGCTAATCTGCAGGTTATCCAGATAGATGAAGCAGCTTTACGAGAAGGCCTTCCCCTTCGCAAGTCGGAGCAGGCTTTCTATTTGGATTGGGCTGTCCACTCCTTCAGGATCACCAACTGTGGTGTCCAAGACACAACTCAAGTATGCTTAGAGATTTGTTTTAATCTGAGATATCTTCATTTGCATGACTGGACCATCTTGTCTAACAACACTTTCTCGTACAGATTCACACCCACATGTGTTACTCCAACTTCAACGACATCATCCACTCCATCATCAACATGGATGCTGATGTCATTACGATTGAGAACTCGCGTTCTGATGAGAAGCTCCTCTCTGTATTCCGTGAGGGAGTGAAGTATGGTGCTGGCATTGGTCCGGGTGTGTATGACATCCACTCTCCAAGAATACCATCGACAGAAGAGATCGCTGACCGCATCAACAAGATGCTTGCTGTTCTTGAGACCAACATTCTCTGGGTTAACCCTGACTGTGGGCTCAAAACCCGCAAATACGCCGAAGTCAAGCCTGCTCTTACCAACATGGTTGCTGCAGCCAAGCTTCTTCGCACTCAACTCGCCAGCACCAAGTGAGACAACCAATGTTCCTAATCCAAAGAAGAATTTCTCTAATTTTTTTCTCAATAATTTTCGTCTACGGCGCCTGCGTTGAACCTGTTGTTGTCGAAATCAGGTTTATGTTCTATTAGTATTTCCATTTCTTGTCTATTTTTTTGAGAAATTTTGACGTTGTTGTCTTGTGGACTTCCCCGTGTTTGAAAGCCAGCAGGTATGTTAAGATTTACAACGAAATGAGATGGTGGCAGTTGTTATTCTTGTTTTTAATCTTAAGCTCAAGAACCTTTTGATTAATATGTCCCTGATTTCTTTTTCTTTTCTTTGATTACCTCAAGCAAAGCAAGCACAATTGAGTTGAACTTGCAATGATTGCTTAAATAGCTTAAAATTTTAGTATATTGGTTTATAAATAGTATCAATTATTTGGATCATTATTTGTCTACATATTTTTGTCTGTTAATAATTTATTCTTGTTGGTATTGCCACAAAAATGCTATTAGAAAAAATGAGAAAGTAAACTTCAATCTGACAACATATTTCACATGTATTTTCAATAATACTATTCAAAGTTTGGTTTGCCTATTAATCATCATGTGCATTTATTTATTTATTTCACTTTTCATTTCAATATAAAAAATATGATTAACAAAAAAATTGTGTAAAACAATTAGAAAATATTTTAATGTCAAATCACTTACAGATTCAAATGCAAGTATCTTACTCACATCCAGTACCTAAGTTTATCAATATGGACAGATCATTTTGACTGCATGATATCTGAGACTCATGCCAAGTGTTAGTAGAATGCAACAAATATGTCCTCGTGCCATCTTAACACATCTATTCGAACATATTTCCATAAAATTTTAACTTGTGTCAGAAAACACATTTTGATTTACGTTTATTTTTCTTTCATCTTAGTCACCCCAATAATTACTTGTGAGTCAATAAAGAAAATGTGAAGATGCATTTAAAATAAAAGCATAACAATAATAATAATGAGATAGTGTTGGCATAAATCTATAGTTATGATATTATTATACGAAAAATTTTAATGTCATAAGCTAAAATCAAATAACGATAGATAAAATTTATGATACGTATCTTTCGATATTATTCAGAAAACTTTTATCTGATCTACAAACATATCATTGTCGAATCCAAAACTTACATCAATATCGATTTATAAGAAGAATTTTTTATTTTTTTTCTTCCTTTTTTTTTTCCTTCACATGATTCCACTGTTAGTGATGAAATAAGTATTAAGGGAAATTAAGAATAGATCTATAATCTTGATACATGATATTTTATTCCTATGATTCTTGTTATTTTATAGATGAGGACAAATGATTTATGATGATAATTAGAGCTAATTATATATTATCTCATTTAGTTATTTACCTTTAGCAACCCGATCTCTATGCTTTAAAAGTTATATTGACATTCCTATTATTATAAAAGTAAACATGTAGATTTACTTATCATAATATCATCGATTTTATCGACGAAAATATGAAAATAAAGAGTAAAAAAGTAATTTTAACATTCTAGTTGGTTGTGATGGTGAATGACGATATTGTTGGGGGCCATGGATGAGTGTTATAGATGAAAAGAGTGATGGGGAGAGGTGAGGGCAACTCTGCATCTACGTCAACATCAACATAGTTATTGAGCAATGACAGGATCGCTCGATATCTGCATCAACACCAATAACAATGTAGAGTGATGAAATAGTCGTCAATGTAGATGTCGAGCGACGCTGCTTTGCATGTATAAACATCGACGTAGTTACCAAGCAAAAAAAGAGCCACTCAGCATCTACATCAATGTCGATGTAGATGTAGAGCGACGAAAGGTCCATCGATACAAATGCATAACCTCGCATCCTTTCTATATACTATAATACTATTAGTCTTTTCTAATATAATCTATAATAATTTTTATAATTTATTTTTGTTAAGATAATAATATTATTATATTTAACTATAATATATATAAACATAAATATAATTAGGCCAATAGATACAAATAATTTTAATTAAGTAAAATAATATTAATAAATATTAATCTAAATATGCATCATATCTTTTATAAGTTACTCCAAAATGTATTAGACTTATTTGCCACATAAATCTAACATTAAAGCTTTAAATTATTAGAGAAAGATTTAATAAAGCTATCTAGATACCAACAAAAATTATTTGGTAGGAATACAATTAAAAATTAATGATTTAAGATTTTTTTCATAAAAAATAATATAAATAAAAAATTAATTAATATTAAAATATCTCAAATCAAAGGAAGCTTCTAAGAGGACAAATAAATTGACCTTATAAATATGAAAGCTTTAAATTGTTAGAAAAAAAGTGGATAAAGTTATCTTTCTAAAGACAAAAGAAGGTTTGTTTAGCATGCATATAATTGAAAATTAATGATTTAAGAATTTTTCATTAAAAAAGGAGAAGTAAAAAAATAATTAAATATTATCAAAACACCACAAATAAAACAAAGCTTTTAAGGAACATTAGATAGATTGTCCATGTAAGTCTCAAAGTCTTAATTTGCTAGAATAAAATGGATAAAGTTATCATTTGTAGAGACCAAAAAAGATTGTTTAGCCTGCATAAAATTAAAACTTAATGATTTAAGAGTTTTTTCATCCAAAAATCAGGAGAAGCAAAAAAAAAAAGATTATTATTAAATTATCTCAAACAAAAAGAGCTTTTAAGGGGACATTAAACATATTGTCCATGTAAATATAAAAACATCAAGTTGTTAGAAAAAGATTGGATAAAATTCCCTTTTTGGAGGTCAAAAAAGTTTAATTAGCATTCAAACGATTGAAAATTAATTATTTTAATTTTTTTTCTTCAAAAAATAGCAAAAAATAATTAATTGTTATTAAAATACCTTCAAATCAAATGGAGCTTTTAAGAGACATCAAACAGATTGTCTACGTAAATTTCAATGCATTAAGTTGTTATAAAAATATTGGATAAAGCAAATGGAGCTTTTAGGGATATCAGATAAATTGTCCATGTAAATCTAAAAGCTTTAAGTTGTTGGAAAAAGATTGGATAAAGTTATCTTTCGAGGGACCAATATTTTTTTTAGCATGCATACAATTGAAAATGTATGATTTAGAGGGTTTTTAATAAAAAAAGAGAGAAACAAAAAAAAAATTAATTAATTTTAAAATAACTTAAATCAGAAGGAGCTTTTAAGGGGATATTAGATGGATTGCCTATGTCAATCTTAAAGCTTTAAGTTGTTAGAAAAATATTTTATAATGTTATCTTTCTAGAAACAAAAAAAAAAAGATTTTGTTTAGCATTCATACAATTAAAAAGTAATAATTTAAGAGTTTATTATCAAAACAATAAAGAAATAAAAAAATAATGATTAAAATATCTCAAATCAAAAGGAGCTTTTAAGAGTACATTAGACAAATTATCCATGTAAATATCAAAACTTTAAGTTGTTAGAAAAAGATTAGATAAATTTATCTTTCTAGAGACTAAAAAAATTTGTTTAACATGCATACAATTTAAAATTAATAATTAAATTTTTTTTATAAAGAATCATAAGGAGTAAATGTTAATTAATGATTATTAAAACACCTCAAATCAAAAGAATTTGTAAGGAGCCATTAGATGGATTTCGAAACCTCCCCGATTGTTGACACAACTCATACCGACGGTGGGCCCCACAGAAGATAGAGGGCCCCACGACCTCAGCCAGCGAAAACTGCCGGGTCTGTGTTCATCGCGTCGCGCCGCGCGCTGAAGCTTTCCATTCTGAAGCGTTTTCGCGCACCGCCTGTTTCACCCAAACGCGCACCTTGACCTTTGTTGGCCAGAAATCGGGGGCTCCACATGGAACTCCTTTGTTATCCTCCACGAGAAATAAAACCCGTCGGCCGTCACCTGTACCTACTCCCTCCTCTCTCTCTCTCTATTCCCTCGTAATTCCATCGTTTCGCCGGCGATCTTCCGCCCCGGATCGAGCCTCCGCCGCCGCTTGCCGCTGCCGCCACCACCACCCACCCATGACTATGATGACTCCGCCCCCTCTCGACGTACGTCTTCTCCCCCAATCTCCACCTCTCTCCTCATTCGTCGCCGTAGTTATCGATTGGTTATCTCGAGGAGGCGCTTCGCTCTCGCCCCTAGATCCCGTTTGCCCTAGTGCCGTTCATGTCGGTTTTAGGGTTCGGAGTGGAGCCGGAGCCCCACGAATCGGTGGTCGAATTGGGACATCCATTGACCCTCACTGTTGCTTCTAGGGTGTTCTGTCGATCGCAGCGGTGTGGTTTTTGCTGGATCTGAGCGCTGATCTTTGTGCCTCTATTTTTGCAGCAGGAGGACGAGGAGATGCTGGTCCCGCACCAAGAGTTCCCCGAGGGACCCCAGCCCATGGAAGGTATTCGCTCTTCGTGATTCTCGATTGATTGGAAAGTGTAGCCCTTGATTTGTGATCTTGTGCGCTCGATGGTTTATTTAGGGTTTTGATTATACTTTGTTCTTCTGCTTTGCATTCCTTTTTCCCGCTAGTTATACCGAATGAGATGGGCACCGCGCCGGAGAGTCAGCAAGTGGAGGATCCACCTTCGTTCAAATTTAGATGGACCATCGAGAACTTCTCCAGGTTGAACATTAAGAAGCTTTACTCTGACATTTTCTACGTCGGAGGATACAAGTGGTAAGTGGATATCTTTAGTTACTCTTCTTTCTCAGTTTTTAGAGGTGCATGATTCTTTTCATTTAGTCGGTGCATGGATTCAAATGATGTTAAGTGCAAATGCTCGCTTATATTCTTACAGGCGGGTGCTAATTTTCCCCAAGGGAAATAATGTAGACCACTTGTCCATATACCTGGATGTTGCTGATTCAGCCACTTTGCCATATGGTTGGAGTAGATATGCACAGTTTGCACTCGCCGTCGTTAATCAAATTCACAGCAAGTACACAATAAGAAAAGGTTTCACACTTCTTCTGTCAATACAGTTTTTTATTACTTCGTTACAGCATGTAGTTTAACATGGGGATGGACACAACAATTGGAAATGGAATGCATCCAAGTGGGTACCCCAGAGAGGAAACAAAATGGAGATATGAGGACATGTAAGAGAAGAATATTTAGTAACTCATTATGTTGCTTATGTTGTGATGTTTGAGAACGTAAAACATTAGAAGTTAATTTCATAAGAAGTTTTAAATGTCTTATGTGGATATATTGTTGTATAAATGAGCAAGGCCATGTAATGGTGAATAGTCACTATATCTGTGACATGAATTTGGCACCAGTGCAATGTTGGAAAATTTCTTTTCTTTACTAAATGATAATACCCTATCCCAATTAAAACTGGAACTTCTTATACCATTTGAATTCAAAATTTCCTTGTCTCAACCTTAACATTTCCATTCCTCATTCCTCTTTGCACAACATGAAGCAAAGCTAAAACACTATTAGGGATGTAGTTTTAATAAAATGATATCCAGAATGGCAATTTAAGAAAAGGTCAACAGATATTGTAATTAGCATTTTAGCCTCTGAAAAGGTTGACATCGACTTTGACCAACATTGATCCCCTGTTGAGACATCCAATTTGTAAGTGTGAACTTTGAGTATGAGATAAACTTTTCCCCTTGTAGGTTAAGGAAACCTTTCGTTTGATGTTTGTGAATTGTACATGCTGTATGTCACATGGGGCTGTCATGGTCTTTCTCTTTTTGTATAGCCATGACTAATATGATCAACATATCTGTGGTGAATTTTAGATTTGTGCTCAATGGAAATGCTGCCTGTGATATTCATTAGATAGATTATTAAATTTCTGATGACAACATTTGTTATCTGGTTTTGTGCATGAGAAACATTCTGAAGCAGAATTCTTTGTTGCTTTTGTGCTAATATGTGTGTGTGAATGACTGTTGAAGTTTTGGCTCTATTCTTTACATTTGTCCTTTCTCTTTGCAGATACGCAACACCAATTTAATTCACGTGAAAGTGACTGGGGATTCACTTCATTTATGTCTCTGAGTGAACTCTATGATCCGAGTAGAGGATATCTTGTCAATGATACATGTGTAATTGAAGCTGAAGTTGTTGTCCGTAGGGTGGTAGACTACTGGAGTTATGACTCGAAAAAGGAAACGGGCTTTGTTGGTCTTAAGAACCAAGGAGCTACTTGTTACATGAACTCTCTTCTTCAGACTTTGTATCATATTCCATATTTCAGAAAGGTAGAACTAATATCTTTTTAGCTGTTTGATAAAATTGTTCAGTGAACAATTGTTTGAAACTGACTCGCATATTTCAGGCTGTTTATCATATGCCAACAACAGAGAATGATATGCCATCTGGAAGCATTCCGTTGGCTCTGCAGAGCCTGTTCTATAAGCTTCAGTACAGTGACAACAGTGTTGCTACAAAAGAGCTGACAAAGTCGTTTGGCTGGGACACATATGATTCTTTTATGCAACATGACGTCCAGGAACTCAACAGGGTTCTTTGTGAAAAATTGGAAGACAAGATGAAGGTTTGAAAGTTCCCCTAAAAGTTCTTGCATTGATATTGGCCTATCCCATTTATCAAATTATCATGTTTCCAACACCGTCTCAGGGTACTGTTGTTGAGGGCACAATCCAGCATTTATTTGAGGGACATCATATGAACTATATTGAATGCATTAATGTTGACTACAAATCCACGAGAAAGGAGTCGTTCTATGGTGTGTAGCATACCATTAATATGCAAGTTCTGGACAAGCTATTTCTTTTATTACGTTTAATTCCATCTTTGCTGCATTTTTTTTATAGACCTACAGTTAGATGTAAAGGGTTGTCGAGATGTTTATGCATCATTTGATAAGTATGTAGAAGTCGAGCGGCTGGAGGGTGATAACAAATATCATGCTGAAAATCATGGCTTACAGGTATGTTGAACCAAAATGCAATTCTTCTGGTGAATTCATAAACCAGCCTTTATATTTTAGGTGTAAATGCATGAGTTATACGATCTTTCTTTAGTTTAACCTTTGTCTATCATTTTTGTTGCCTCACCTTGTATTCATCTATAAATATTAAGTTCAAATCATTCTTAAACATAATCTTATATTTCTTCTGCTTTTTCAATAGGTGAAGTGTAGTCCAACCTTTATATTTTAGGTGTAAATGCATGAGTTATACGATCTTTCTTTAGTTTAACCTTTGTCTATCATTTTTGTTGCCTCACCTTGTATTCATCTATAAATATTAAGTTCAAATCATTCTTAAACATAATATTATATTTCTCCTGCTTTTTTAATAGGTGAAGTGTAGTTTTGAGTCTTTTGACCATATAATCTGTTGCAAACACTTAATGTGATTATGTCATTGTGATTCTTTCAGGATGCTAAGAAAGGTGTTCTATTTATTGATTTCCCCCCTGTTTTGCAACTCCAGCTCAAGCGTTTTGAATATGATTTCATGCGGGATACAATGGTGAAGGTCAGTGACACTCTAATGCTGCAGAAGTTCTTCTCACAGAGCAGCCATTGCAGTTTGTTTTAGATAATGTTTTCTTGGAACCAAATATTTAAATGCTGATCTGATACTGGTTTCAGTAACCTACAGCACCAAAATGGTTGTGGTAGGCCACCTATATTGCCCAATACAATTGAATAAAATATTTAAAAAGTTAAAATGAATGATATTGCACCGGTTTGAGCTATACATTTCGACATCAGTACTTGTTCCCTTGACCCTTTTCTTGTCTTGTTTCCTTGATGTTTAATGACGCCTTTTTATTGGTTAAAAGCGACTTTAATTTGCTAAGCAAAGTCAACTTCTGACTTGTTACCTTTAGCTAAATTTGGGTTAGAATTCTTTTGTTGGTTACATGAAAGCAAGGATGAAAAACTGGTCGAACTAGATCAACATCGAGTGGTGGTCTAACCATGTTCTGGCACGTAGATAAGGAAGTTTCATTCGGTCAGGTTCAAAAGAGGGCTTATTGCTTGATACGATTACTATATCAAGCATACCATCTGGTTTTTATGGTCAAAACCAAGGATTGCAATTTCCATCTGACTAACCGATTGATATTTACTGGTCTGGGCATGAACCAGTGTGCGGATTGCTTCTATTTCGGATGGTTCGATTTGATCAAATTATAAGAAAAAATTGCAGGGTTCAAATAGGGCTCGTGATAAGCCCTCTTCTCCCATCACCCACCATGTGATTTTGTAAGTCCACTGCTGCTTGCCTCTGCCACCCGCCATGTTGCCAATCTCTTTTCGTCTTTTCATGTATGCTTCCTCTTCCACCTCCTCTTCCTCCACCGCCTTCTCTTCTTCTTCCTTCCTCTTTTTCTTTTTCTTTCTTCTGCTTCCTCTTCCACTTTCTTTGTCCTCTTCCTTCTTCCTCCATCACCTCCTATTCTTCCTTCCTCTTCCTCCTCCTTCCTCCTTTTCTCTCTGGTATCTAGGCCTTGTTTATCTCTGATATCATTGGGACTTTTCATCTTGTTGTTTGTTGTTGTTAATGTTGTTGTTGCTGTTTATCTCTAATATCTTCCATCTTCTTTTGTTTTTCTACATTTGTGTAAATACTGTCATGAGTCCATGAGTATCTGAACCTACTAAAAGATTTGTTCCCAGTGGCTACACATAACAATGTTTGATCAGCTGTGCTTTTGGAACAATTATAATAAATGCTTTGAGCATTGTCTTTGGTTAAGAGAAAAGGTGGCTCAATGTATGAGGTTTCTGCCAATTTGGGATCTGGAGATGATAAATATATATCTTTCATGGTGGCCCAACTTTGTCTTTGCTGCTGTGTTATAAACTTATCTATTATTGTTCATGGATCTGGACTTTCATATCTTAACCGGTCATTCCTTGGAACACAGATAAATGACCGTTATGAGTTCCCACTTCAGCTAGACCTCGATAGTGACAATGGCAAATATCTTTCTCCAGAAGCAGACAGGAGGGTTCGTAATCTCTATACTCTTCACAGGTAACATTTCGTTTTTTTTCTAAATTGTGCTGGGGATGGCTATCTATTTATTCGATACTTAGGGGCTTATTTTGAACTGTGAATCAAATGATTATTTATTGTATTCTGGTCTTTTACCCTTTATTTGTTCATTTGCTTGGTGTTTTGAAATAGTGGTGAGATTTCAATTGCTGTCCGTAATTTTTCATGGCATACTTGGTTATATTGAATGCAGATTCACTCCTACATTGAACCTTATGCATGAAATCTAGACTGCTTTCTTTGTTATGCTTGCTCTTAGTGGCATAATGACTTTAGATAGTTTGTGCCTCTAATTTGACTATGAAACTATGCTTGTACTCAGCAAAATTCACTACCGGGGTTTTGCAAGGTTTTCCTACTACTTTTAGAAGCATTCATCAATATATGATCATAGTTTCTTTCAGGTATAATATATTAAAGACCGTCTGATATGTAAATAATTTGTTAGGAAATGAAAAACTAAGAGAAGGGAAAGTTAGCAGGCCCTCCCAACTATCCATTTGAATGCTGGTTCATTGATCATGCTGACTAGTCTGTATTAGATTTATACTGATCATGTTCCATTAGTGCAACGAAAATCCTAACTTATTCTGACACTTTAAACACTTTTTATATCCTTTTCCTAGTGATATACAATGGTGTCTACTGTCTAGTATCTTACCAACTGAATGGGTCCAACACTTTGCTGGTTTCTATATGGATTGGTATTTAAGTTTTACTCCAATAAGTTAACGTTTTAAGATTTTTCATGAAAGAAAATTCTGAGTAGTTGATTAAGGTGCTGTACAGGGTTTAATCTTATACTATTTGTCTACAAGGTATAGAATCGGTCCTTGGATATCTTTGTAATGAATGCATCAACCAATGCCATCATCAGTAACACTTGGCTCTTATGCTGCTCTATTACAAGTTCTTTTGGTGAGATAAGACCACTAATATGGCTTGGCTCATTCTATTGCCTTGATTCTTGGGTATCATTATAGTCGTATTGAAGAAATTTATTTGATTGCAAAAAAATTGGGTAAATTTATGGACTCGTATAGATGAATAGTCCACTCAATGGTGTGAAAAGATCCATGTAGTCAACCTCAAATAGTTGGTGCATTACGACTTCTTGTTGTTGTACAAATGAAAGTGGAAAAAAGAGAGGAAAAGCTAACCTGTGGGACTGACATCGAGTACTACCTGATGCAACCATGATTTTGAAAATTTTGTTAGTTGAAAAGCTTATGGATCAGGTGAAGAACGGCTTCACTGTCTTGGTGCTATTCTTCTTTCTGTTCTATAATGATTTTTTGGTAAGTTGGTGGCAAGATTTTAAAAATCAGGTGCACTGATTGGTATGGGTTTGTACTTATTGGTCCAACCATGATAATTGGATCGTCGGTTTTGGGGATGGCCACTACATACAGAATAGTCACTAGAATAAAGCTTTTGTGGATGACAACTATTGTGCCACTGTTTGGCACAAGTATTCCATTCTGTTGACTACATCAAGTATAGATTATGTACACATGAGTGATTGATGATTAAACCATGTTATGTTCCCAAACTGCAAAAGATGTCTACACAACTTGCTACTCAAAGCAAATTTTGATGTTTACAGAATTCTGTGTCAATGAATATCAACCGTCTCAAGACATATAGGCTAAATAGAAGCTATGTACATTTCAAGTCTGAGCCATGGCTAATTTTTCTATTCCTTCGGAGTTTTTCTTTGAAATTATGTTGGTCTATCTTATAAAATAAATTTTCTTATACCAAGATTTCATAGTCATGCTATTTGTAATCTGATGGTATTTACATGCAATTTGAGACAATATTTTATTTGATTATTAGTTAATCACATTATTCAATACTCTTTGCAAGCATCAGATACAAAATTATTGGCAACAACTTCTGCTACTTTTCTTGGTTATTCTTGTCACAGAATGTCAACATACCTTCAGAATTTGGTTCATTTTGAAATTATCTGGTGATGTATTTGTTCTTGCTTGCAGTGTTCTTGTTCACAGTGGTGGGGTGCACGGAGGACATTACTATGCTTTCATCCGACCAACTCTATCGGATCAGTGGTACTTAGTTTCCACATATAGTTTCTCACATGAGCACTGTTGTTATGTGATGTAAGAATTTAAAAGAAAATCCTCTAGCGGCCACACATTTCCAGATATATTTCTTTTAAAAACAATTACCAATTTTTAAGCTTGTTGGGCTCTAATTGCAGCACCTATTATGGTCTCTATTATGGCTCCAGATATTTTAGTTGAGGCCTGAAGTTAATTGCATATCATTTGTACAAATCCACCTACAGGGACCATACCATGGCCATATAATTTTGGCCAATTATATTGCCATTTGGGAAAAACACACTGCTTACTGTCCAAGCCAAATTTGCTAGCCATCCAATTTGCTGCTTAGTTTACCTGTTTGAGATTGTTTATTAAGCTGCTTGGGCAAATACTGTAGTAGTGCCTTAGCTTCCAACAATGGCCTGTTTCTTTTATTTCTTCAGAATCCTAACAAAAGATGTTGATTTGTTGTGTAAGATTCTTTTAGTTGTATCTTCAGTAAGTAGATTCTTTCAATTCTCTGTTAGTTCTGTCTTGACAATTAGAAGCCTCCATTGGCATGATTTACATCTTACTGTTAAAGGATCCATTTGACACTATTATTTTCATAACTATTAGTAGGCTTATCAGTAACTGGTTTTGTTTGTGCTGGTTTAGTGGCACTGCCAAAGTTCATAGAGTATCTTCTTTTCTAAGACAAGTGTACTTGACATTTTTTGCTGCTTAGTTTTATTTATGAGTTTAATCATTCTCTAACTTGAACAAGAGTTGCATTTTGTGCTCATTGTCTACTGATTACCAGTGGCTTTCACATGTTCTTGCCCTTATTTTGATCGGGAAACTACATTATAGCAGGGAGTTACTTGATACATACACGGTTTTGAATTATTCTTTTCTCAGGTTTAAGTTCGATGATGAGCGAGTGACAAAGGAAGACGCTAAAAGGGCACTAGAGGAGCAGTATGGTGGTGAAGAAGAGGTTTGAATAGTATCTGTGTTCCTGTTTGATTCTAATTTCTTTCTTACAGGATCTTCTATATGCTATTTTCATCTTTTACTACTTGTCTCCCACAGTTGCCTCAGACAAATCCCGGCTTCAATAACACTCCATTTAAATTTACCAAATATTCAAATGCTTACATGCTTGTGTACATTCGTGAGAGCGACAAGGAGAAAATTATGTGTGATGTGGATGAGAAAGACATAGCAGAGCACCTAAGAGTGAGTTTCTGAAAATTCATTAGATTTTTGGTGTCTATCTTTGAGAGATTTACAATTTAATATATTTCTACAGATAAGATTGAAGAAAGAACAAGAAGAGAAGGAGAACAAAAAGAAGGAGAAGGCTGAGGCTCATCTTTATACCATCATAAAGGTCTTCCATGGGGTTCCCATGTATTGAGTCTCTGTGTTGATTACTATGAAGATTGTGATCCCTCTCTTGCAATTTAATGAAATAAATTTTCTGATCCATCCAGGTTGCTCGGAATGAGGATTTGGCAGAACAGATTGGAAAGGAAATATTTTTCGATCTAGTAGACCATGACAAAGTTCGGAACTTTCGTGTCCAGAAACAACTGCCATTCAGCCATTTTAAGGTAGAAGTGAACAAGCTAGTTGAACAAAAATGGAAGCAACTAATAAGATTCTTAAGAGTTTCATTTTGATATATGCAGTAAATGATTCTAGGTGTCTCTTTCTAATCTCTCAAGAAACTTCTATTTTATTTGTTAAGTTGTTGCATTTGATTTTGTATCTATTTTTTGGGGTGTGAAACTGTATAATATAGTGAAGTACATCAGAGGTTTAATGTACTTCTCACTGGTTCTTTCAATAACAGTCCAAAGCCATAAAAGGTTATGGAGTGGAAAGCCTTAATGTAAAATATGTTGATGTTTATGGAGTGGAAAGCATGTAAGGTAGAAGTGAACAAGCTAGTTGAACAAAAATGGAAGCAACTAATAAGATTCTTAAGAGTTAAATCATTTTGATATATGCAGTAAATGATTCTAGGTGTCTCTTTCTAATCTCTCAAGAAACTTCTATTTTATTTGTTAAGTTGTTGCATTTGATTTTGTATCTATTTTTTGGGGTGTGAAACTGTATAATATAGTGAAGTACATCAGAGGTTTAATGTACTTCTCACTGGTTCTTTCAATAACAGTCCAAAGCCATAAAAGGTTATGGAGTGGAAAGCCTTAATGTAAAATATGTTGATGTTTGAAAGAGCTAAAAGGTTACAGAACATACCATGTAGAACTGAGTATTGATTCCAGCGAGTACCATCGAGTAAATCCTGATATAAATTGTTGATTTAAGTTTCATTGTGGGCATTGGTATTTTTCATATTTTGCAATCTGTCCTTTAGGGTTGTGGCTTCTGGACTTACTTGCTAAATTGTCTTACCTGATGAGCCTCGTTTCTTCCAAACAAGGATGTCAGAAGAAGGTTTTAGTTGGTTGCCCAAAAAAGCTGAACATACTGACCATGGGCATATTAGAATCCTTATTCTTGACATCCTGTAGCACTTTGGACCCCAGCTACTTCTCCTTAAAAGCTGGCATTCCTTCCACCTTGCACAAGTCCCTCAGTATTGAAATAAATAGAGTCCCGAGGTCTGTAATAGTCAAGACAATCTATCATTGAAGATTTATATCCTTAATTACAATGTTGCTTTGTTGCCCTTTTGAAAATTTTGTTGGCAGCATCACTGGTTCAAAAATAATGCACTTGGCAGGAGGAAGTGGCCAAAGAATTTGGTATACCGGTGCAGTTTCATCGCTTTTGGCTGTGGGCCAAGCGGCAAAACCACACATACCGCCCCAATCGGCCTTTAACACCTCAGGAGGAAGCACAGCCTGTGAGTATTCATTTGTTTTTTTTATTTTCACATGACTATTTTTTCTTAATTATTCTGGATTTGTGAATTTGAGCTAATTTATAATCTGCATTCTTTACCTTTCTCTATTTAGTTTTCGTCGTATTGAATTGCTAGCAAAAACATCTTTGTTTTGGGTCAACAATTTTCAGTGCGTGTCCATTGGGTATCAAGATGTTGCACTAGTTATACATGTGCATAATGGATTCATGGTAAAATTTAAAAAAGCAACGAGTTCTGTATCTTTCTTGTGACTTCTTCAGTTTGACCTGATGTGTATAACAACTGGAATTATAAGTCAACACCGGAGACTGTTTATTGCATGATGAATTCTGTCTTAAGTTTGAATCTTCAACTATTGCTTGAAGATAAGAACACATCCATCTAGCAGGATTGTTTGCTAGAGATATGCTTGAAATTTTGGAGAAGATTGCCTATGTTCTGTTAATCAAAATCTCATAATATTTTGTGCTTGCCACCAGGTTTGAGACATGCTATCAGATTGCCCTTGCTATCAAGAAAGAAGTCGAGGATTTGGAAGCTGCTGGTATTCAGGTAAGTATTTAATTTCTTGACAGATTTTCTTGAAATTATGGTTTTGAACTTTTGCATTAAGGGGTTTTAATAGAGAAAAGATTGGAAGATAGATGTTTCTGGGCCAAAACTTGAATTTGACTGGACTAGGTAAAACACAATAATTATTTTGTCCGGTTTTAGTCGTTTTATGAAATTATCAAGTCAATTTGTTTGATCATAGCCATCCGAGACAAGTTTTAATAGTTGATAATCTGTGTAAACAACTCCATCTCTCTTCAGCATTTCCATGCCTCGAGTGACAATCGATATAAATTCTCTCTAGTCCTGCATGGTTATTTACCATCCATGTGTAACACATGCACACAAAAATCAAGTACTAATGTAAGGCGTTGATGAGTAAGAGACCCTTTCTTGGAGTTTAGGTGAAGATAAATTGGGCTTTGCTAACATTACTTGTTTCTGTCCTAAAAAAATATAGCTTCTATGTGCTTCATGATTCCTTTTTGTACCATATTTAATTTGCAAAAGAGAACACATAGCAGCAACTAATATTTACTCCCCATGACCTGTAATTCACAAACAATTACCTCACTTTTCCGGCTACCACAAAACTGTTGGTTCTTCCGTTGCTAATCTGCAGGTTATCCAGATAGATGAAGCAGCTTTACGAGAAGGCCTTCCCCTTCGCAAGTCGGAGCAGGCTTTCTATTTGGATTGGGCTGTCCACTCCTTCAGGATCACCAACTGTGGTGTCCAAGACACAACTCAAGTATGCTTAGAGATTTGTTTTAATCTGAGATATCTTCATTTGCATGACTGGACCATCTTGTCTAACAACACTTTCTCGTACAGATTCACACCCACATGTGTTACTCCAACTTCAACGACATCATCCACTCCATCATCAACATGGATGCTGATGTCATTACGATTGAGAACTCGCGTTCTGATGAGAAGCTCCTCTCTGTATTCCGTGAGGGAGTGAAGTATGGTGCTGGCATTGGTCCGGGTGTGTATGACATCCACTCTCCAAGAATACCATCGACAGAAGAGATCGCTGACCGCATCAACAAGATGCTTGCTGTTCTTGAGACCAACATTCTCTGGGTTAACCCTGACTGTGGGCTCAAAACCCGCAAATACGCCGAAGTCAAGCCTGCTCTTACCAACATGGTTGCTGCAGCCAAGCTTCTTCGCACTCAACTCGCCAGCACCAAGTGAGACAACCAATGTTCCTAATCCAAAGAAGAATTTCTCTAATTTTTTTCTCAATAATTTTCGTCTACGGCGCCTGCGTTGAACCTGTTGTTGTCGAAATCAGGTTTATGTTCTATTAGTATTTCCATTTCTTGTCTATTTTTTTGAGAAATTTTGACGTTGTTGTCTTGTGGACTTCCCCGTGTTTGAAAGCCAGCAGGTATGTTAAGATTTACAACGAAATGAGATGGTGGCAGTTGTTATTCTTGTTTTTAATCTTAAGCTCAAGAACCTTTTGATTAATATGTCCCTGATTTCTTTTTCTTTTCTTTGATTACCTCAAGCAAAGCAAGCACAATTGAGTTGAACTTGCAATGATTGCTTAAATAGCTTAAAATTTTAGTATATTGGTTTATAAATAGTATCAATTATTTGGATCATTATTTGTCTACATATTTTTGTCTGTTAATAATTTATTCTTGTTGGTATTGCCACAAAAATGCTATTAGAAAAAATGAGAAAGTAAACTTCAATCTGACAACATATTTCACATGTATTTTCAATAATACTATTCAAAGTTTGGTTTGCCTATTAATCATCATGTGCATTTATTTATTTATTTCACTTTTCATTTCAATATAAAAAATATGATTAACAAAAAAATTGTGTAAAACAATTAGAAAATATTTTAATGTCAAATCACTTACAGATTCAAATGCAAGTATCTTACTCACATCCAGTACCTAAGTTTATCAATATGGACAGATCATTTTGACTGCATGATATCTGAGACTCATGCCAAGTGTTAGTAGAATGCAACAAATATGTCCTCGTGCCATCTTAACACATCTATTCGAACATATTTCCATAAAATTTTAACTTGTGTCAGAAAACACATTTTGATTTACGTTTATTTTTCTTTCATCTTAGTCACCCCAATAATTACTTGTGAGTCAATAAAGAAAATGTGAAGATGCATTTAAAATAAAAGCATAACAATAATAATAATGAGATAGTGTTGGCATAAATCTATAGTTATGATATTATTATACGAAAAATTTTAATGTCATAAGCTAAAATCAAATAACGATAGATAAAATTTATGATACGTATCTTTCGATATTATTCAGAAAACTTTTATCTGATCTACAAACATATCATTGTCGAATCCAAAACTTACATCAATATCGATTTATAAGAAGAATTTTTTATTTTTTTTCTTCCTTTTTTTTTTCCTTCACATGATTCCACTGTTAGTGATGAAATAAGTATTAAGGGAAATTAAGAATAGATCTATAATCTTGATACATGATATTTTATTCCTATGATTCTTGTTATTTTATAGATGAGGACAAATGATTTATGATGATAATTAGAGCTAATTATATATTATCTCATTTAGTTATTTACCTTTAGCAACCCGATCTCTATGCTTTAAAAGTTATATTGACATTCCTATTATTATAAAAGTAAACATGTAGATTTACTTATCATAATATCATCGATTTTATCGACGAAAATATGAAAATAAAGAGTAAAAAAGTAATTTTAACATTCTAGTTGGTTGTGATGGTGAATGACGATATTGTTGGGGGCCATGGATGAGTGTTATAGATGAAAAGAGTGATGGGGAGAGGTGAGGGCAACTCTGCATCTACGTCAACATCAACATAGTTATTGAGCAATGACAGGATCGCTCGATATCTGCATCAACACCAATAACAATGTAGAGTGATGAAATAGTCGTCAATGTAGATGTCGAGCGACGCTGCTTTGCATGTATAAACATCGACGTAGTTACCAAGCAAAAAAAGAGCCACTCAGCATCTACATCAATGTCGATGTAGATGTAGAGCGACGAAAGGTCCATCGATACAAATGCATAACCTCGCATCCTTTCTATATACTATAATACTATTAGTCTTTTCTAATATAATCTATAATAATTTTTATAATTTATTTTTGTTAAGATAATAATATTATTATATTTAACTATAATATATATAAACATAAATATAATTAGGCCAATAGATACAAATAATTTTAATTAAGTAAAATAATATTAATAAATATTAATCTAAATATGCATCATATCTTTTATAAGTTACTCCAAAATGTATTAGACTTATTTGCCACATAAATCTAACATTAAAGCTTTAAATTATTAGAGAAAGATTTAATAAAGCTATCTAGATACCAACAAAAATTATTTGGTAGGAATACAATTAAAAATTAATGATTTAAGATTTTTTTCATAAAAAATAATATAAATAAAAATTAATTAATATTAAAATATCTCAAATCAAAGGAAGCTTCTAAGAGGACAAATAAATTGACCTTATAAATATGAAAGCTTTAAATTGTTAGAAAAAAAGTGGATAAAGTTATCTTTCTAAAGACAAAAGAAGGTTTGTTTAGCATGCATATAATTGAAAATTAATGATTTAAGAATTTTTCATTAAAAAAGGAGAAGTAAAAAAATAATTAAATATTATCAAAACACCACAAATAAAACAAAGCTTTTAAGGAACATTAGATAGATTGTCCATGTAAGTCTCAAAGTCTTAATTTGCTAGAATAAAATGGATAAAGTTATCATTTGTAGAGACCAAAAAAGATTGTTTAGCCTGCATAAAATTAAAACTTAATGATTTAAGAGTTTTTTCATCCAAAAATCAGGAGAAGCAAAAAAAAAAAGATTATTATTAAATTATCTCAAACAAAAAGAGCTTTTAAGGGGACATTAAACATATTGTCCATGTAAATATAAAAACATCAAGTTGTTAGAAAAAGATTGGATAAAATTCCCTTTTTGGAGGTCAAAAAAGTTTAATTAGCATTCAAACGATTGAAAATTAATTATTTTAATTTTTTTTCTTCAAAAAATAGCAAAAAATAATTAATTGTTATTAAAATACCTTCAAATCAAATGGAGCTTTTAAGAGACATCAAACAGATTGTCTACGTAAATTTCAATGCATTAAGTTGTTATAAAAATATTGGATAAAGCAAATGGAGCTTTTAGGGATATCAGATAAATTGTCCATGTAAATCTAAAAGCTTTAAGTTGTTGGAAAAAGATTGGATAAAGTTATCTTTCGAGGGACCAATATTTTTTTTAGCATGCATACAATTGAAAATGTATGATTTAGAGGGTTTTTAATAAAAAAAGAGAGAAACAAAAAAAAAATTAATTAATTTTAAAATAACTTAAATCAGAAGGAGCTTTTAAGGGGATATTAGATGGATTGCCTATGTCAATCTTAAAGCTTTAAGTTGTTAGAAAAATATTTTATAATGTTATCTTTCTAGAAACAAAAAAAAAAAGATTTTGTTTAGCATTCATACAATTAAAAAGTAATAATTTAAGAGTTTATTATCAAAACAATAAAGAAATAAAAAAATAATGATTAAAATATCTCAAATCAAAAGGAGCTTTTAAGAGTACATTAGACAAATTATCCATGTAAATATCAAAACTTTAAGTTGTTAGAAAAAGATTAGATAAATTTATCTTTCTAGAGACTAAAAAAATTTGTTTAACATGCATACAATTTAAAATTAATAATTAAATTTTTTTTATAAAGAATCATAAGGAGTAAATGTTAATTAATGATTATTAAAACACCTCAAATCAAAAGAATTTGTAAGGAGCCATTAGATGGATTTCGAAACCTCCCCGATTGTTGACACAACTCATACCGACGGTGGGCCCCACAGAAGATAGAGGGCCCCACGACCTCAGCCAGCGAAAACTGCCGGGTCTGTGTTCATCGCGTCGCGCCGCGCGCTGAAGCTTTCCATTCTGAAGCGTTTTCGCGCACCGCCTGTTTCACCCAAACGCGCACCTTGACCTTTGTTGGCCAGAAATCGGGGGCTCCACATGGAACTCCTTTGTTATCCTCCACGAGAAATAAAACCCGTCGGCCGTCACCTGTACCTACTCCCTCCTCTCTCTCTCTCTATTCCCTCGTAATTCCATCGTTTCGCCGGCGATCTTCCGCCCCGGATCGAGCCTCCGCCGCCGCTTGCCGCTGCCGCCACCACCACCCACCCATGACTATGATGACTCCGCCCCCTCTCGACGTACGTCTTCTCCCCCAATCTCCACCTCTCTCCTCATTCGTCGCCGTAGTTATCGATTGGTTATCTCGAGGAGGCGCTTCGCTCTCGCCCCTAGATCCCGTTTGCCCTAGTGCCGTTCATGTCGGTTTTAGGGTTCGGAGTGGAGCCGGAGCCCCACGAATCGGTGGTCGAATTGGGACATCCATTGACCCTCACTGTTGCTTCTAGGGTGTTCTGTCGATCGCAGCGGTGTGGTTTTTGCTGGATCTGAGCGCTGATCTTTGTGCCTCTATTTTTGCAGCAGGAGGACGAGGAGATGCTGGTCCCGCACCAAGAGTTCCCCGAGGGACCCCAGCCCATGGAAGGTATTCGCTCTTCGTGATTCTCGATTGATTGGAAAGTGTAGCCCTTGATTTGTGATCTTGTGCGCTCGATGGTTTATTTAGGGTTTTGATTATACTTTGTTCTTCTGCTTTGCATTCCTTTTTCCCGCTAGTTATACCGAATGAGATGGGCACCGCGCCGGAGAGTCAGCAAGTGGAGGATCCACCTTCGTTCAAATTTAGATGGACCATCGAGAACTTCTCCAGGTTGAACATTAAGAAGCTTTACTCTGACATTTTCTACGTCGGAGGATACAAGTGGTAAGTGGATATCTTTAGTTACTCTTCTTTCTCAGTTTTTAGAGGTGCATGATTCTTTTCATTTAGTCGGTGCATGGATTCAAATGATGTTAAGTGCAAATGCTCGCTTATATTCTTACAGGCGGGTGCTAATTTTCCCCAAGGGAAATAATGTAGACCACTTGTCCATATACCTGGATGTTGCTGATTCAGCCACTTTGCCATATGGTTGGAGTAGATATGCACAGTTTGCACTCGCCGTCGTTAATCAAATTCACAGCAAGTACACAATAAGAAAAGGTTTCACACTTCTTCTGTCAATACAGTTTTTTATTACTTCGTTACAGCATGTAGTTTAACATGGGGATGGACACAACAATTGGAAATGGAATGCATCCAAGTGGGTACCCCAGAGAGGAAACAAAATGGAGATATGAGGACATGTAAGAGAAGAATATTTAGTAACTCATTATGTTGCTTATGTTGTGATGTTTGAGAACGTAAAACATTAGAAGTTAATTTCATAAGAAGTTTTAAATGTCTTATGTGGATATATTGTTGTATAAATGAGCAAGGCCATGTAATGGTGAATAGTCACTATATCTGTGACATGAATTTGGCACCAGTGCAATGTTGGAAAATTTCTTTTCTTTACTAAATGATAATACCCTATCCCAATTAAAACTGGAACTTCTTATACCATTTGAATTCAAAATTTCCTTGTCTCAACCTTAACATTTCCATTCCTCATTCCTCTTTGCACAACATGAAGCAAAGCTAAAACACTATTAGGGATGTAGTTTTAATAAAATGATATCCAGAATGGCAATTTAAGAAAAGGTCAACAGATATTGTAATTAGCATTTTAGCCTCTGAAAAGGTTGACATCGACTTTGACCAACATTGATCCCCTGTTGAGACATCCAATTTGTAAGTGTGAACTTTGAGTATGAGATAAACTTTTCCCCTTGTAGGTTAAGGAAACCTTTCGTTTGATGTTTGTGAATTGTACATGCTGTATGTCACATGGGGCTGTCATGGTCTTTCTCTTTTTGTATAGCCATGACTAATATGATCAACATATCTGTGGTGAATTTTAGATTTGTGCTCAATGGAAATGCTGCCTGTGATATTCATTAGATAGATTATTAAATTTCTGATGACAACATTTGTTATCTGGTTTTGTGCATGAGAAACATTCTGAAGCAGAATTCTTTGTTGCTTTTGTGCTAATATGTGTGTGTGAATGACTGTTGAAGTTTTGGCTCTATTCTTTACATTTGTCCTTTCTCTTTGCAGATACGCAACACCAATTTAATTCACGTGAAAGTGACTGGGGATTCACTTCATTTATGTCTCTGAGTGAACTCTATGATCCGAGTAGAGGATATCTTGTCAATGATACATGTGTAATTGAAGCTGAAGTTGTTGTCCGTAGGGTGGTAGACTACTGGAGTTATGACTCGAAAAAGGAAACGGGCTTTGTTGGTCTTAAGAACCAAGGAGCTACTTGTTACATGAACTCTCTTCTTCAGACTTTGTATCATATTCCATATTTCAGAAAGGTAGAACTAATATCTTTTTAGCTGTTTGATAAAATTGTTCAGTGAACAATTGTTTGAAACTGACTCGCATATTTCAGGCTGTTTATCATATGCCAACAACAGAGAATGATATGCCATCTGGAAGCATTCCGTTGGCTCTGCAGAGCCTGTTCTATAAGCTTCAGTACAGTGACAACAGTGTTGCTACAAAAGAGCTGACAAAGTCGTTTGGCTGGGACACATATGATTCTTTTATGCAACATGACGTCCAGGAACTCAACAGGGTTCTTTGTGAAAAATTGGAAGACAAGATGAAGGTTTGAAAGTTCCCCTAAAAGTTCTTGCATTGATATTGGCCTATCCCATTTATCAAATTATCATGTTTCCAACACCGTCTCAGGGTACTGTTGTTGAGGGCACAATCCAGCATTTATTTGAGGGACATCATATGAACTATATTGAATGCATTAATGTTGACTACAAATCCACGAGAAAGGAGTCGTTCTATGGTGTGTAGCATACCATTAATATGCAAGTTCTGGACAAGCTATTTCTTTTATTACGTTTAATTCCATCTTTGCTGCATTTTTTTTATAGACCTACAGTTAGATGTAAAGGGTTGTCGAGATGTTTATGCATCATTTGATAAGTATGTAGAAGTCGAGCGGCTGGAGGGTGATAACAAATATCATGCTGAAAATCATGGCTTACAGGTATGTTGAACCAAAATGCAATTCTTCTGGTGAATTCATAAACCAGCCTTTATATTTTAGGTGTAAATGCATGAGTTATACGATCTTTCTTTAGTTTAACCTTTGTCTATCATTTTTGTTGCCTCACCTTGTATTCATCTATAAATATTAAGTTCAAATCATTCTTAAACATAATCTTATATTTCTTCTGCTTTTTCAATAGGTGAAGTGTAGTCCAACCTTTATATTTTAGGTGTAAATGCATGAGTTATACGATCTTTCTTTAGTTTAACCTTTGTCTATCATTTTTGTTGCCTCACCTTGTATTCATCTATAAATATTAAGTTCAAATCATTCTTAAACATAATATTATATTTCTCCTGCTTTTTTAATAGGTGAAGTGTAGTTTTGAGTCTTTTGACCATATAATCTGTTGCAAACACTTAATGTGATTATGTCATTGTGATTCTTTCAGGATGCTAAGAAAGGTGTTCTATTTATTGATTTCCCCCCTGTTTTGCAACTCCAGCTCAAGCGTTTTGAATATGATTTCATGCGGGATACAATGGTGAAGGTCAGTGACACTCTAATGCTGCAGAAGTTCTTCTCACAGAGCAGCCATTGCAGTTTGTTTTAGATAATGTTTTCTTGGAACCAAATATTTAAATGCTGATCTGATACTGGTTTCAGTAACCTACAGCACCAAAATGGTTGTGGTAGGCCACCTATATTGCCCAATACAATTGAATAAAATATTTAAAAAGTTAAAATGAATGATATTGCACCGGTTTGAGCTATACATTTCGACATCAGTACTTGTTCCCTTGACCCTTTTCTTGTCTTGTTTCCTTGATGTTTAATGACGCCTTTTTATTGGTTAAAAGCGACTTTAATTTGCTAAGCAAAGTCAACTTCTGACTTGTTACCTTTAGCTAAATTTGGGTTAGAATTCTTTTGTTGGTTACATGAAAGCAAGGATGAAAAACTGGTCGAACTAGATCAACATCGAGTGGTGGTCTAACCATGTTCTGGCACGTAGATAAGGAAGTTTCATTCGGTCAGGTTCAAAAGAGGGCTTATTGCTTGATACGATTACTATATCAAGCATACCATCTGGTTTTTATGGTCAAAACCAAGGATTGCAATTTCCATCTGACTAACCGATTGATATTTACTGGTCTGGGCATGAACCAGTGTGCGGATTGCTTCTATTTCGGATGGTTCGATTTGATCAAATTATAAGAAAAAATTGCAGGGTTCAAATAGGGCTCGTGATAAGCCCTCTTCTCCCATCACCCACCATGTGATTTTGTAAGTCCACTGCTGCTTGCCTCTGCCACCCGCCATGTTGCCAATCTCTTTTCGTCTTTTCATGTATGCTTCCTCTTCCACCTCCTCTTCCTCCACCGCCTTCTCTTCTTCTTCCTTCCTCTTTTTCTTTTTCTTTCTTCTGCTTCCTCTTCCACTTTCTTTGTCCTCTTCCTTCTTCCTCCATCACCTCCTATTCTTCCTTCCTCTTCCTCCTCCTTCCTCCTTTTCTCTCTGGTATCTAGGCCTTGTTTATCTCTGATATCATTGGGACTTTTCATCTTGTTGTTTGTTGTTGTTAATGTTGTTGTTGCTGTTTATCTCTAATATCTTCCATCTTCTTTTGTTTTTCTACATTTGTGTAAATACTGTCATGAGTCCATGAGTATCTGAACCTACTAAAAGATTTGTTCCCAGTGGCTACACATAACAATGTTTGATCAGCTGTGCTTTTGGAACAATTATAATAAATGCTTTGAGCATTGTCTTTGGTTAAGAGAAAAGGTGGCTCAATGTATGAGGTTTCTGCCAATTTGGGATCTGGAGATGATAAATATATATCTTTCATGGTGGCCCAACTTTGTCTTTGCTGCTGTGTTATAAACTTATCTATTATTGTTCATGGATCTGGACTTTCATATCTTAACCGGTCATTCCTTGGAACACAGATAAATGACCGTTATGAGTTCCCACTTCAGCTAGACCTCGATAGTGACAATGGCAAATATCTTTCTCCAGAAGCAGACAGGAGGGTTCGTAATCTCTATACTCTTCACAGGTAACATTTCGTTTTTTTTCTAAATTGTGCTGGGGATGGCTATCTATTTATTCGATACTTAGGGGCTTATTTTGAACTGTGAATCAAATGATTATTTATTGTATTCTGGTCTTTTACCCTTTATTTGTTCATTTGCTTGGTGTTTTGAAATAGTGGTGAGATTTCAATTGCTGTCCGTAATTTTTCATGGCATACTTGGTTATATTGAATGCAGATTCACTCCTACATTGAACCTTATGCATGAAATCTAGACTGCTTTCTTTGTTATGCTTGCTCTTAGTGGCATAATGACTTTAGATAGTTTGTGCCTCTAATTTGACTATGAAACTATGCTTGTACTCAGCAAAATTCACTACCGGGGTTTTGCAAGGTTTTCCTACTACTTTTAGAAGCATTCATCAATATATGATCATAGTTTCTTTCAGGTATAATATATTAAAGACCGTCTGATATGTAAATAATTTGTTAGGAAATGAAAAACTAAGAGAAGGGAAAGTTAGCAGGCCCTCCCAACTATCCATTTGAATGCTGGTTCATTGATCATGCTGACTAGTCTGTATTAGATTTATACTGATCATGTTCCATTAGTGCAACGAAAATCCTAACTTATTCTGACACTTTAAACACTTTTTATATCCTTTTCCTAGTGATATACAATGGTGTCTACTGTCTAGTATCTTACCAACTGAATGGGTCCAACACTTTGCTGGTTTCTATATGGATTGGTATTTAAGTTTTACTCCAATAAGTTAACGTTTTAAGATTTTTCATGAAAGAAAATTCTGAGTAGTTGATTAAGGTGCTGTACAGGGTTTAATCTTATACTATTTGTCTACAAGGTATAGAATCGGTCCTTGGATATCTTTGTAATGAATGCATCAACCAATGCCATCATCAGTAACACTTGGCTCTTATGCTGCTCTATTACAAGTTCTTTTGGTGAGATAAGACCACTAATATGGCTTGGCTCATTCTATTGCCTTGATTCTTGGGTATCATTATAGTCGTATTGAAGAAATTTATTTGATTGCAAAAAAATTGGGTAAATTTATGGACTCGTATAGATGAATAGTCCACTCAATGGTGTGAAAAGATCCATGTAGTCAACCTCAAATAGTTGGTGCATTACGACTTCTTGTTGTTGTACAAATGAAAGTGGAAAAAAGAGAGGAAAAGCTAACCTGTGGGACTGACATCGAGTACTACCTGATGCAACCATGATTTTGAAAATTTTGTTAGTTGAAAAGCTTATGGATCAGGTGAAGAACGGCTTCACTGTCTTGGTGCTATTCTTCTTTCTGTTCTATAATGATTTTTTGGTAAGTTGGTGGCAAGATTTTAAAAATCAGGTGCACTGATTGGTATGGGTTTGTACTTATTGGTCCAACCATGATAATTGGATCGTCGGTTTTGGGGATGGCCACTACATACAGAATAGTCACTAGAATAAAGCTTTTGTGGATGACAACTATTGTGCCACTGTTTGGCACAAGTATTCCATTCTGTTGACTACATCAAGTATAGATTATGTACACATGAGTGATTGATGATTAAACCATGTTATGTTCCCAAACTGCAAAAGATGTCTACACAACTTGCTACTCAAAGCAAATTTTGATGTTTACAGAATTCTGTGTCAATGAATATCAACCGTCTCAAGACATATAGGCTAAATAGAAGCTATGTACATTTCAAGTCTGAGCCATGGCTAATTTTTCTATTCCTTCGGAGTTTTTCTTTGAAATTATGTTGGTCTATCTTATAAAATAAATTTTCTTATACCAAGATTTCATAGTCATGCTATTTGTAATCTGATGGTATTTACATGCAATTTGAGACAATATTTTATTTGATTATTAGTTAATCACATTATTCAATACTCTTTGCAAGCATCAGATACAAAATTATTGGCAACAACTTCTGCTACTTTTCTTGGTTATTCTTGTCACAGAATGTCAACATACCTTCAGAATTTGGTTCATTTTGAAATTATCTGGTGATGTATTTGTTCTTGCTTGCAGTGTTCTTGTTCACAGTGGTGGGGTGCACGGAGGACATTACTATGCTTTCATCCGACCAACTCTATCGGATCAGTGGTACTTAGTTTCCACATATAGTTTCTCACATGAGCACTGTTGTTATGTGATGTAAGAATTTAAAAGAAAATCCTCTAGCGGCCACACATTTCCAGATATATTTCTTTTAAAAACAATTACCAATTTTTAAGCTTGTTGGGCTCTAATTGCAGCACCTATTATGGTCTCTATTATGGCTCCAGATATTTTAGTTGAGGCCTGAAGTTAATTGCATATCATTTGTACAAATCCACCTACAGGGACCATACCATGGCCATATAATTTTGGCCAATTATATTGCCATTTGGGAAAAACACACTGCTTACTGTCCAAGCCAAATTTGCTAGCCATCCAATTTGCTGCTTAGTTTACCTGTTTGAGATTGTTTATTAAGCTGCTTGGGCAAATACTGTAGTAGTGCCTTAGCTTCCAACAATGGCCTGTTTCTTTTATTTCTTCAGAATCCTAACAAAAGATGTTGATTTGTTGTGTAAGATTCTTTTAGTTGTATCTTCAGTAAGTAGATTCTTTCAATTCTCTGTTAGTTCTGTCTTGACAATTAGAAGCCTCCATTGGCATGATTTACATCTTACTGTTAAAGGATCCATTTGACACTATTATTTTCATAACTATTAGTAGGCTTATCAGTAACTGGTTTTGTTTGTGCTGGTTTAGTGGCACTGCCAAAGTTCATAGAGTATCTTCTTTTCTAAGACAAGTGTACTTGACATTTTTTGCTGCTTAGTTTTATTTATGAGTTTAATCATTCTCTAACTTGAACAAGAGTTGCATTTTGTGCTCATTGTCTACTGATTACCAGTGGCTTTCACATGTTCTTGCCCTTATTTTGATCGGGAAACTACATTATAGCAGGGAGTTACTTGATACATACACGGTTTTGAATTATTCTTTTCTCAGGTTTAAGTTCGATGATGAGCGAGTGACAAAGGAAGACGCTAAAAGGGCACTAGAGGAGCAGTATGGTGGTGAAGAAGAGGTTTGAATAGTATCTGTGTTCCTGTTTGATTCTAATTTCTTTCTTACAGGATCTTCTATATGCTATTTTCATCTTTTACTACTTGTCTCCCACAGTTGCCTCAGACAAATCCCGGCTTCAATAACACTCCATTTAAATTTACCAAATATTCAAATGCTTACATGCTTGTGTACATTCGTGAGAGCGACAAGGAGAAAATTATGTGTGATGTGGATGAGAAAGACATAGCAGAGCACCTAAGAGTGAGTTTCTGAAAATTCATTAGATTTTTGGTGTCTATCTTTGAGAGATTTACAATTTAATATATTTCTACAGATAAGATTGAAGAAAGAACAAGAAGAGAAGGAGAACAAAAAGAAGGAGAAGGCTGAGGCTCATCTTTATACCATCATAAAGGTCTTCCATGGGGTTCCCATGTATTGAGTCTCTGTGTTGATTACTATGAAGATTGTGATCCCTCTCTTGCAATTTAATGAAATAAATTTTCTGATCCATCCAGGTTGCTCGGAATGAGGATTTGGCAGAACAGATTGGAAAGGAAATATTTTTCGATCTAGTAGACCATGACAAAGTTCGGAACTTTCGTGTCCAGAAACAACTGCCATTCAGCCATTTTAAGGTAGAAGTGAACAAGCTAGTTGAACAAAAATGGAAGCAACTAATAAGATTCTTAAGAGTTTCATTTTGATATATGCAGTAAATGATTCTAGGTGTCTCTTTCTAATCTCTCAAGAAACTTCTATTTTATTTGTTAAGTTGTTGCATTTGATTTTGTATCTATTTTTTGGGGTGTGAAACTGTATAATATAGTGAAGTACATCAGAGGTTTAATGTACTTCTCACTGGTTCTTTCAATAACAGTCCAAAGCCATAAAAGGTTATGGAGTGGAAAGCCTTAATGTAAAATATGTTGATGTTTATGGAGTGGAAAGCATGTAAGGTAGAAGTGAACAAGCTAGTTGAACAAAAATGGAAGCAACTAATAAGATTCTTAAGAGTTAAATCATTTTGATATATGCAGTAAATGATTCTAGGTGTCTCTTTCTAATCTCTCAAGAAACTTCTATTTTATTTGTTAAGTTGTTGCATTTGATTTTGTATCTATTTTTTGGGGTGTGAAACTGTATAATATAGTGAAGTACATCAGAGGTTTAATGTACTTCTCACTGGTTCTTTCAATAACAGTCCAAAGCCATAAAAGGTTATGGAGTGGAAAGCCTTAATGTAAAATATGTTGATGTTTGAAAGAGCTAAAAGGTTACAGAACATACCATGTAGAACTGAGTATTGATTCCAGCGAGTACCATCGAGTAAATCCTGATATAAATTGTTGATTTAAGTTTCATTGTGGGCATTGGTATTTTTCATATTTTGCAATCTGTCCTTTAGGGTTGTGGCTTCTGGACTTACTTGCTAAATTGTCTTACCTGATGAGCCTCGTTTCTTCCAAACAAGGATGTCAGAAGAAGGTTTTAGTTGGTTGCCCAAAAAAGCTGAACATACTGACCATGGGCATATTAGAATCCTTATTCTTGACATCCTGTAGCACTTTGGACCCCAGCTACTTCTCCTTAAAAGCTGGCATTCCTTCCACCTTGCACAAGTCCCTCAGTATTGAAATAAATAGAGTCCCGAGGTCTGTAATAGTCAAGACAATCTATCATTGAAGATTTATATCCTTAATTACAATGTTGCTTTGTTGCCCTTTTGAAAATTTTGTTGGCAGCATCACTGGTTCAAAAATAATGCACTTGGCAGGAGGAAGTGGCCAAAGAATTTGGTATACCGGTGCAGTTTCATCGCTTTTGGCTGTGGGCCAAGCGGCAAAACCACACATACCGCCCCAATCGGCCTTTAACACCTCAGGAGGAAGCACAGCCTGTGAGTATTCATTTGTTTTTTTTATTTTCACATGACTATTTTTTCTTAATTATTCTGGATTTGTGAATTTGAGCTAATTTATAATCTGCATTCTTTACCTTTCTCTATTTAGTTTTCGTCGTATTGAATTGCTAGCAAAAACATCTTTGTTTTGGGTCAACAATTTTCAGTGCGTGTCCATTGGGTATCAAGATGTTGCACTAGTTATACATGTGCATAATGGATTCATGGTAAAATTTAAAAAAGCAACGAGTTCTGTATCTTTCTTGTGACTTCTTCAGTTTGACCTGATGTGTATAACAACTGGAATTATAAGTCAACACCGGAGACTGTTTATTGCATGATGAATTCTGTCTTAAGTTTGAATCTTCAACTATTGCTTGAAGATAAGAACACATCCATCTAGCAGGATTGTTTGCTAGAGATATGCTTGAAATTTTGGAGAAGATTGCCTATGTTCTGTTAATCAAAATCTCATAATATTTTGTGCTTGCCACCAGGTTTGAGACATGCTATCAGATTGCCCTTGCTATCAAGAAAGAAGTCGAGGATTTGGAAGCTGCTGGTATTCAGGTAAGTATTTAATTTCTTGACAGATTTTCTTGAAATTATGGTTTTGAACTTTTGCATTAAGGGGTTTTAATAGAGAAAAGATTGGAAGATAGATGTTTCTGGGCCAAAACTTGAATTTGACTGGACTAGGTAAAACACAATAATTATTTTGTCCGGTTTTAGTCGTTTTATGAAATTATCAAGTCAATTTGTTTGATCATAGCCATCCGAGACAAGTTTTAATAGTTGATAATCTGTGTAAACAACTCCATCTCTCTTCAGCATTTCCATGCCTCGAGTGACAATCGATATAAATTCTCTCTAGTCCTGCATGGTTATTTACCATCCATGTGTAACACATGCACACAAAAATCAAGTACTAATGTAAGGCGTTGATGAGTAAGAGACCCTTTCTTGGAGTTTAGGTGAAGATAAATTGGGCTTTGCTAACATTACTTGTTTCTGTCCTAAAAAAATATAGCTTCTATGTGCTTCATGATTCCTTTTTGTACCATATTTAATTTGCAAAAGAGAACACATAGCAGCAACTAATATTTACTCCCCATGACCTGTAATTCACAAACAATTACCTCACTTTTCCGGCTACCACAAAACTGTTGGTTCTTCCGTTGCTAATCTGCAGGTTATCCAGATAGATGAAGCAGCTTTACGAGAAGGCCTTCCCCTTCGCAAGTCGGAGCAGGCTTTCTATTTGGATTGGGCTGTCCACTCCTTCAGGATCACCAACTGTGGTGTCCAAGACACAACTCAAGTATGCTTAGAGATTTGTTTTAATCTGAGATATCTTCATTTGCATGACTGGACCATCTTGTCTAACAACACTTTCTCGTACAGATTCACACCCACATGTGTTACTCCAACTTCAACGACATCATCCACTCCATCATCAACATGGATGCTGATGTCATTACGATTGAGAACTCGCGTTCTGATGAGAAGCTCCTCTCTGTATTCCGTGAGGGAGTGAAGTATGGTGCTGGCATTGGTCCGGGTGTGTATGACATCCACTCTCCAAGAATACCATCGACAGAAGAGATCGCTGACCGCATCAACAAGATGCTTGCTGTTCTTGAGACCAACATTCTCTGGGTTAACCCTGACTGTGGGCTCAAAACCCGCAAATACGCCGAAGTCAAGCCTGCTCTTACCAACATGGTTGCTGCAGCCAAGCTTCTTCGCACTCAACTCGCCAGCACCAAGTGAGACAACCAATGTTCCTAATCCAAAGAAGAATTTCTCTAATTTTTTTCTCAATAATTTTCGTCTACGGCGCCTGCGTTGAACCTGTTGTTGTCGAAATCAGGTTTATGTTCTATTAGTATTTCCATTTCTTGTCTATTTTTTTGAGAAATTTTGACGTTGTTGTCTTGTGGACTTCCCCGTGTTTGAAAGCCAGCAGGTATGTTAAGATTTACAACGAAATGAGATGGTGGCAGTTGTTATTCTTGTTTTTAATCTTAAGCTCAAGAACCTTTTGATTAATATGTCCCTGATTTCTTTTTCTTTTCTTTGATTACCTCAAGCAAAGCAAGCACAATTGAGTTGAACTTGCAATGATTGCTTAAATAGCTTAAAATTTTAGTATATTGGTTTATAAATAGTATCAATTATTTGGATCATTATTTGTCTACATATTTTTGTCTGTTAATAATTTATTCTTGTTGGTATTGCCACAAAAATGCTATTAGAAAAAATGAGAAAGTAAACTTCAATCTGACAACATATTTCACATGTATTTTCAATAATACTATTCAAAGTTTGGTTTGCCTATTAATCATCATGTGCATTTATTTATTTATTTCACTTTTCATTTCAATATAAAAAATATGATTAACAAAAAAATTGTGTAAAACAATTAGAAAATATTTTAATGTCAAATCACTTACAGATTCAAATGCAAGTATCTTACTCACATCCAGTACCTAAGTTTATCAATATGGACAGATCATTTTGACTGCATGATATCTGAGACTCATGCCAAGTGTTAGTAGAATGCAACAAATATGTCCTCGTGCCATCTTAACACATCTATTCGAACATATTTCCATAAAATTTTAACTTGTGTCAGAAAACACATTTTGATTTACGTTTATTTTTCTTTCATCTTAGTCACCCCAATAATTACTTGTGAGTCAATAAAGAAAATGTGAAGATGCATTTAAAATAAAAGCATAACAATAATAATAATGAGATAGTGTTGGCATAAATCTATAGTTATGATATTATTATACGAAAAATTTTAATGTCATAAGCTAAAATCAAATAACGATAGATAAAATTTATGATACGTATCTTTCGATATTATTCAGAAAACTTTTATCTGATCTACAAACATATCATTGTCGAATCCAAAACTTACATCAATATCGATTTATAAGAAGAATTTTTTATTTTTTTTCTTCCTTTTTTTTTTCCTTCACATGATTCCACTGTTAGTGATGAAATAAGTATTAAGGGAAATTAAGAATAGATCTATAATCTTGATACATGATATTTTATTCCTATGATTCTTGTTATTTTATAGATGAGGACAAATGATTTATGATGATAATTAGAGCTAATTATATATTATCTCATTTAGTTATTTACCTTTAGCAACCCGATCTCTATGCTTTAAAAGTTATATTGACATTCCTATTATTATAAAAGTAAACATGTAGATTTACTTATCATAATATCATCGATTTTATCGACGAAAATATGAAAATAAAGAGTAAAAAAGTAATTTTAACATTCTAGTTGGTTGTGATGGTGAATGACGATATTGTTGGGGGCCATGGATGAGTGTTATAGATGAAAAGAGTGATGGGGAGAGGTGAGGGCAACTCTGCATCTACGTCAACATCAACATAGTTATTGAGCAATGACAGGATCGCTCGATATCTGCATCAACACCAATAACAATGTAGAGTGATGAAATAGTCGTCAATGTAGATGTCGAGCGACGCTGCTTTGCATGTATAAACATCGACGTAGTTACCAAGCAAAAAAAGAGCCACTCAGCATCTACATCAATGTCGATGTAGATGTAGAGCGACGAAAGGTCCATCGATACAAATGCATAACCTCGCATCCTTTCTATATACTATAATACTATTAGTCTTTTCTAATATAATCTATAATAATTTTTATAATTTATTTTTGTTAAGATAATAATATTATTATATTTAACTATAATATATATAAACATAAATATAATTAGGCCAATAGATACAAATAATTTTAATTAAGTAAAATAATATTAATAAATATTAATCTAAATATGCATCATATCTTTTATAAGTTACTCCAAAATGTATTAGACTTATTTGCCACATAAATCTAACATTAAAGCTTTAAATTATTAGAGAAAGATTTAATAAAGCTATCTAGATACCAACAAAAATTATTTGGTAGGAATACAATTAAAAATTAATGATTTAAGATTTTTTTCATAAAAAATAATATAAATAAAAATTAATTAATATTAAAATATCTCAAATCAAAGGAAGCTTCTAAGAGGACAAATAAATTGACCTTATAAATATGAAAGCTTTAAATTGTTAGAAAAAAAGTGGATAAAGTTATCTTTCTAAAGACAAAAGAAGGTTTGTTTAGCATGCATATAATTGAAAATTAATGATTTAAGAATTTTTCATTAAAAAAGGAGAAGTAAAAAAATAATTAAATATTATCAAAACACCACAAATAAAACAAAGCTTTTAAGGAACATTAGATAGATTGTCCATGTAAGTCTCAAAGTCTTAATTTGCTAGAATAAAATGGATAAAGTTATCATTTGTAGAGACCAAAAAAGATTGTTTAGCCTGCATAAAATTAAAACTTAATGATTTAAGAGTTTTTTCATCCAAAAATCAGGAGAAGCAAAAAAAAAAAGATTATTATTAAATTATCTCAAACAAAAAGAGCTTTTAAGGGGACATTAAACATATTGTCCATGTAAATATAAAAACATCAAGTTGTTAGAAAAAGATTGGATAAAATTCCCTTTTTGGAGGTCAAAAAAGTTTAATTAGCATTCAAACGATTGAAAATTAATTATTTTAATTTTTTTTCTTCAAAAAATAGCAAAAAATAATTAATTGTTATTAAAATACCTTCAAATCAAATGGAGCTTTTAAGAGACATCAAACAGATTGTCTACGTAAATTTCAATGCATTAAGTTGTTATAAAAATATTGGATAAAGCAAATGGAGCTTTTAGGGATATCAGATAAATTGTCCATGTAAATCTAAAAGCTTTAAGTTGTTGGAAAAAGATTGGATAAAGTTATCTTTCGAGGGACCAATATTTTTTTTAGCATGCATACAATTGAAAATGTATGATTTAGAGGGTTTTTAATAAAAAAAGAGAGAAACAAAAAAAAAATTAATTAATTTTAAAATAACTTAAATCAGAAGGAGCTTTTAAGGGGATATTAGATGGATTGCCTATGTCAATCTTAAAGCTTTAAGTTGTTAGAAAAATATTTTATAATGTTATCTTTCTAGAAACAAAAAAAAAAAGATTTTGTTTAGCATTCATACAATTAAAAAGTAATAATTTAAGAGTTTATTATCAAAACAATAAAGAAATAAAAAAATAATGATTAAAATATCTCAAATCAAAAGGAGCTTTTAAGAGTACATTAGACAAATTATCCATGTAAATATCAAAACTTTAAGTTGTTAGAAAAAGATTAGATAAATTTATCTTTCTAGAGACTAAAAAAATTTGTTTAACATGCATACAATTTAAAATTAATAATTAAATTTTTTTTATAAAGAATCATAAGGAGTAAATGTTAATTAATGATTATTAAAACACCTCAAATCAAAAGAATTTGTAAGGAGCCATTAGATGGATTTCGAAACCTCCCCGATTGTTGACACAACTCATACCGACGGTGGGCCCCACAGAAGATAGAGGGCCCCACGACCTCAGCCAGCGAAAACTGCCGGGTCTGTGTTCATCGCGTCGCGCCGCGCGCTGAAGCTTTCCATTCTGAAGCGTTTTCGCGCACCGCCTGTTTCACCCAAACGCGCACCTTGACCTTTGTTGGCCAGAAATCGGGGGCTCCACATGGAACTCCTTTGTTATCCTCCACGAGAAATAAAACCCGTCGGCCGTCACCTGTACCTACTCCCTCCTCTCTCTCTCTCTATTCCCTCGTAATTCCATCGTTTCGCCGGCGATCTTCCGCCCCGGATCGAGCCTCCGCCGCCGCTTGCCGCTGCCGCCACCACCACCCACCCATGACTATGATGACTCCGCCCCCTCTCGACGTACGTCTTCTCCCCCAATCTCCACCTCTCTCCTCATTCGTCGCCGTAGTTATCGATTGGTTATCTCGAGGAGGCGCTTCGCTCTCGCCCCTAGATCCCGTTTGCCCTAGTGCCGTTCATGTCGGTTTTAGGGTTCGGAGTGGAGCCGGAGCCCCACGAATCGGTGGTCGAATTGGGACATCCATTGACCCTCACTGTTGCTTCTAGGGTGTTCTGTCGATCGCAGCGGTGTGGTTTTTGCTGGATCTGAGCGCTGATCTTTGTGCCTCTATTTTTGCAGCAGGAGGACGAGGAGATGCTGGTCCCGCACCAAGAGTTCCCCGAGGGACCCCAGCCCATGGAAGGTATTCGCTCTTCGTGATTCTCGATTGATTGGAAAGTGTAGCCCTTGATTTGTGATCTTGTGCGCTCGATGGTTTATTTAGGGTTTTGATTATACTTTGTTCTTCTGCTTTGCATTCCTTTTTCCCGCTAGTTATACCGAATGAGATGGGCACCGCGCCGGAGAGTCAGCAAGTGGAGGATCCACCTTCGTTCAAATTTAGATGGACCATCGAGAACTTCTCCAGGTTGAACATTAAGAAGCTTTACTCTGACATTTTCTACGTCGGAGGATACAAGTGGTAAGTGGATATCTTTAGTTACTCTTCTTTCTCAGTTTTTAGAGGTGCATGATTCTTTTCATTTAGTCGGTGCATGGATTCAAATGATGTTAAGTGCAAATGCTCGCTTATATTCTTACAGGCGGGTGCTAATTTTCCCCAAGGGAAATAATGTAGACCACTTGTCCATATACCTGGATGTTGCTGATTCAGCCACTTTGCCATATGGTTGGAGTAGATATGCACAGTTTGCACTCGCCGTCGTTAATCAAATTCACAGCAAGTACACAATAAGAAAAGGTTTCACACTTCTTCTGTCAATACAGTTTTTTATTACTTCGTTACAGCATGTAGTTTAACATGGGGATGGACACAACAATTGGAAATGGAATGCATCCAAGTGGGTACCCCAGAGAGGAAACAAAATGGAGATATGAGGACATGTAAGAGAAGAATATTTAGTAACTCATTATGTTGCTTATGTTGTGATGTTTGAGAACGTAAAACATTAGAAGTTAATTTCATAAGAAGTTTTAAATGTCTTATGTGGATATATTGTTGTATAAATGAGCAAGGCCATGTAATGGTGAATAGTCACTATATCTGTGACATGAATTTGGCACCAGTGCAATGTTGGAAAATTTCTTTTCTTTACTAAATGATAATACCCTATCCCAATTAAAACTGGAACTTCTTATACCATTTGAATTCAAAATTTCCTTGTCTCAACCTTAACATTTCCATTCCTCATTCCTCTTTGCACAACATGAAGCAAAGCTAAAACACTATTAGGGATGTAGTTTTAATAAAATGATATCCAGAATGGCAATTTAAGAAAAGGTCAACAGATATTGTAATTAGCATTTTAGCCTCTGAAAAGGTTGACATCGACTTTGACCAACATTGATCCCCTGTTGAGACATCCAATTTGTAAGTGTGAACTTTGAGTATGAGATAAACTTTTCCCCTTGTAGGTTAAGGAAACCTTTCGTTTGATGTTTGTGAATTGTACATGCTGTATGTCACATGGGGCTGTCATGGTCTTTCTCTTTTTGTATAGCCATGACTAATATGATCAACATATCTGTGGTGAATTTTAGATTTGTGCTCAATGGAAATGCTGCCTGTGATATTCATTAGATAGATTATTAAATTTCTGATGACAACATTTGTTATCTGGTTTTGTGCATGAGAAACATTCTGAAGCAGAATTCTTTGTTGCTTTTGTGCTAATATGTGTGTGTGAATGACTGTTGAAGTTTTGGCTCTATTCTTTACATTTGTCCTTTCTCTTTGCAGATACGCAACACCAATTTAATTCACGTGAAAGTGACTGGGGATTCACTTCATTTATGTCTCTGAGTGAACTCTATGATCCGAGTAGAGGATATCTTGTCAATGATACATGTGTAATTGAAGCTGAAGTTGTTGTCCGTAGGGTGGTAGACTACTGGAGTTATGACTCGAAAAAGGAAACGGGCTTTGTTGGTCTTAAGAACCAAGGAGCTACTTGTTACATGAACTCTCTTCTTCAGACTTTGTATCATATTCCATATTTCAGAAAGGTAGAACTAATATCTTTTTAGCTGTTTGATAAAATTGTTCAGTGAACAATTGTTTGAAACTGACTCGCATATTTCAGGCTGTTTATCATATGCCAACAACAGAGAATGATATGCCATCTGGAAGCATTCCGTTGGCTCTGCAGAGCCTGTTCTATAAGCTTCAGTACAGTGACAACAGTGTTGCTACAAAAGAGCTGACAAAGTCGTTTGGCTGGGACACATATGATTCTTTTATGCAACATGACGTCCAGGAACTCAACAGGGTTCTTTGTGAAAAATTGGAAGACAAGATGAAGGTTTGAAAGTTCCCCTAAAAGTTCTTGCATTGATATTGGCCTATCCCATTTATCAAATTATCATGTTTCCAACACCGTCTCAGGGTACTGTTGTTGAGGGCACAATCCAGCATTTATTTGAGGGACATCATATGAACTATATTGAATGCATTAATGTTGACTACAAATCCACGAGAAAGGAGTCGTTCTATGGTGTGTAGCATACCATTAATATGCAAGTTCTGGACAAGCTATTTCTTTTATTACGTTTAATTCCATCTTTGCTGCATTTTTTTTATAGACCTACAGTTAGATGTAAAGGGTTGTCGAGATGTTTATGCATCATTTGATAAGTATGTAGAAGTCGAGCGGCTGGAGGGTGATAACAAATATCATGCTGAAAATCATGGCTTACAGGTATGTTGAACCAAAATGCAATTCTTCTGGTGAATTCATAAACCAGCCTTTATATTTTAGGTGTAAATGCATGAGTTATACGATCTTTCTTTAGTTTAACCTTTGTCTATCATTTTTGTTGCCTCACCTTGTATTCATCTATAAATATTAAGTTCAAATCATTCTTAAACATAATCTTATATTTCTTCTGCTTTTTCAATAGGTGAAGTGTAGTCCAACCTTTATATTTTAGGTGTAAATGCATGAGTTATACGATCTTTCTTTAGTTTAACCTTTGTCTATCATTTTTGTTGCCTCACCTTGTATTCATCTATAAATATTAAGTTCAAATCATTCTTAAACATAATATTATATTTCTCCTGCTTTTTTAATAGGTGAAGTGTAGTTTTGAGTCTTTTGACCATATAATCTGTTGCAAACACTTAATGTGATTATGTCATTGTGATTCTTTCAGGATGCTAAGAAAGGTGTTCTATTTATTGATTTCCCCCCTGTTTTGCAACTCCAGCTCAAGCGTTTTGAATATGATTTCATGCGGGATACAATGGTGAAGGTCAGTGACACTCTAATGCTGCAGAAGTTCTTCTCACAGAGCAGCCATTGCAGTTTGTTTTAGATAATGTTTTCTTGGAACCAAATATTTAAATGCTGATCTGATACTGGTTTCAGTAACCTACAGCACCAAAATGGTTGTGGTAGGCCACCTATATTGCCCAATACAATTGAATAAAATATTTAAAAAGTTAAAATGAATGATATTGCACCGGTTTGAGCTATACATTTCGACATCAGTACTTGTTCCCTTGACCCTTTTCTTGTCTTGTTTCCTTGATGTTTAATGACGCCTTTTTATTGGTTAAAAGCGACTTTAATTTGCTAAGCAAAGTCAACTTCTGACTTGTTACCTTTAGCTAAATTTGGGTTAGAATTCTTTTGTTGGTTACATGAAAGCAAGGATGAAAAACTGGTCGAACTAGATCAACATCGAGTGGTGGTCTAACCATGTTCTGGCACGTAGATAAGGAAGTTTCATTCGGTCAGGTTCAAAAGAGGGCTTATTGCTTGATACGATTACTATATCAAGCATACCATCTGGTTTTTATGGTCAAAACCAAGGATTGCAATTTCCATCTGACTAACCGATTGATATTTACTGGTCTGGGCATGAACCAGTGTGCGGATTGCTTCTATTTCGGATGGTTCGATTTGATCAAATTATAAGAAAAAATTGCAGGGTTCAAATAGGGCTCGTGATAAGCCCTCTTCTCCCATCACCCACCATGTGATTTTGTAAGTCCACTGCTGCTTGCCTCTGCCACCCGCCATGTTGCCAATCTCTTTTCGTCTTTTCATGTATGCTTCCTCTTCCACCTCCTCTTCCTCCACCGCCTTCTCTTCTTCTTCCTTCCTCTTTTTCTTTTTCTTTCTTCTGCTTCCTCTTCCACTTTCTTTGTCCTCTTCCTTCTTCCTCCATCACCTCCTATTCTTCCTTCCTCTTCCTCCTCCTTCCTCCTTTTCTCTCTGGTATCTAGGCCTTGTTTATCTCTGATATCATTGGGACTTTTCATCTTGTTGTTTGTTGTTGTTAATGTTGTTGTTGCTGTTTATCTCTAATATCTTCCATCTTCTTTTGTTTTTCTACATTTGTGTAAATACTGTCATGAGTCCATGAGTATCTGAACCTACTAAAAGATTTGTTCCCAGTGGCTACACATAACAATGTTTGATCAGCTGTGCTTTTGGAACAATTATAATAAATGCTTTGAGCATTGTCTTTGGTTAAGAGAAAAGGTGGCTCAATGTATGAGGTTTCTGCCAATTTGGGATCTGGAGATGATAAATATATATCTTTCATGGTGGCCCAACTTTGTCTTTGCTGCTGTGTTATAAACTTATCTATTATTGTTCATGGATCTGGACTTTCATATCTTAACCGGTCATTCCTTGGAACACAGATAAATGACCGTTATGAGTTCCCACTTCAGCTAGACCTCGATAGTGACAATGGCAAATATCTTTCTCCAGAAGCAGACAGGGGGGTTCGTAATCTCTATACTCTTCACAGGTAACATTTCGTTTTTTTTCTAAATTGTGCTGGGGATGGCTATCTATTTATTCGATACTTAGGGGCTTATTTTGAACTGTGAATCAAATGATTATTTATTGTATTCTGGTCTTTTACCCTTTATTTGTTCATTTGCTTGGTGTTTTGAAATAGTGGTGAGATTTCAATTGCTGTCCGTAATTTTTCATGGCATACTTGGTTATATTGAATGCAGATTCACTCCTACATTGAACCTTATGCATGAAATCTAGACTGCTTTCTTTGTTATGCTTGCTCTTAGTGGCATAATGACTTTAGATAGTTTGTGCCTCTAATTTGACTATGAAACTATGCTTGTACTCAGCAAAATTCACTACCGGGGTTTTGCAAGGTTTTCCTACTACTTTTAGAAGCATTCATCAATATATGATCATAGTTTCTTTCAGGTATAATATATTAAAGACCGTCTGATATGTAAATAATTTGTTAGGAAATGAAAAACTAAGAGAAGGGAAAGTTAGCAGGCCCTCCCAACTATCCATTTGAATGCTGGTTCATTGATCATGCTGACTAGTCTGTATTAGATTTATACTGATCATGTTCCATTAGTGCAACGAAAATCCTAACTTATTCTGACACTTTAAACACTTTTTATATCCTTTTCCTAGTGATATACAATGGTGTCTACTGTCTAGTATCTTACCAACTGAATGGGTCCAACACTTTGCTGGTTTCTATATGGATTGGTATTTAAGTTTTACTCCAATAAGTTAACGTTTTAAGATTTTTCATGAAAGAAAATTCTGAGTAGTTGATTAAGGTGCTGTACAGGGTTTAATCTTATACTATTTGTCTACAAGGTATAGAATCGGTCCTTGGATATCTTTGTAATGAATGCATCAACCAATGCCATCATCAGTAACACTTGGCTCTTATGCTGCTCTATTACAAGTTCTTTTGGTGAGATAAGACCACTAATATGGCTTGGCTCATTCTATTGCCTTGATTCTTGGGTATCATTATAGTCGTATTGAAGAAATTTATTTGATTGCAAAAAAATTGGGTAAATTTATGGACTCGTATAGATGAATAGTCCACTCAATGGTGTGAAAAGATCCATGTAGTCAACCTCAAATAGTTGGTGCATTACGACTTCTTGTTGTTGTACAAATGAAAGTGGAAAAAAGAGAGGAAAAGCTAACCTGTGGGACTGACATCGAGTACTACCTGATGCAACCATGATTTTGAAAATTTTGTTAGTTGAAAAGCTTATGGATCAGGTGAAGAACGGCTTCACTGTCTTGGTGCTATTCTTCTTTCTGTTCTATAATGATTTTTTGGTAAGTTGGTGGCAAGATTTTAAAAATCAGGTGCACTGATTGGTATGGGTTTGTACTTATTGGTCCAACCATGATAATTGGATCGTCGGTTTTGGGGATGGCCACTACATACAGAATAGTCACTAGAATAAAGCTTTTGTGGATGACAACTATTGTGCCACTGTTTGGCACAAGTATTCCATTCTGTTGACTACATCAAGTATAGATTATGTACACATGAGTGATTGATGATTAAACCATGTTATGTTCCCAAACTGCAAAAGATGTCTACACAACTTGCTACTCAAAGCAAATTTTGATGTTTACAGAATTCTGTGTCAATGAATATCAACCGTCTCAAGACATATAGGCTAAATAGAAGCTATGTACATTTCAAGTCTGAGCCATGGCTAATTTTTCTATTCCTTCGGAGTTTTTCTTTGAAATTATGTTGGTCTATCTTATAAAATAAATTTTCTTATACCAAGATTTCATAGTCATGCTATTTGTAATCTGATGGTATTTACATGCAATTTGAGACAATATTTTATTTGATTATTAGTTAATCACATTATTCAATACTCTTTGCAAGCATCAGATACAAAATTATTGGCAACAACTTCTGCTACTTTTCTTGGTTATTCTTGTCACAGAATGTCAACATACCTTCAGAATTTGGTTCATTTTGAAATTATCTGGTGATGTATTTGTTCTTGCTTGCAGTGTTCTTGTTCACAGTGGTGGGGTGCACGGAGGACATTACTATGCTTTCATCCGACCAACTCTATCGGATCAGTGGTACTTAGTTTCCACATATAGTTTCTCACATGAGCACTGTTGTTATGTGATGTAAGAATTTAAAAGAAAATCCTCTAGCGGCCACACATTTCCAGATATATTTCTTTTAAAAACAATTACCAATTTTTAAGCTTGTTGGGCTCTAATTGCAGCACCTATTATGGTCTCTATTATGGCTCCAGATATTTTAGTTGAGGCCTGAAGTTAATTGCATATCATTTGTACAAATCCACCTACAGGGACCATACCATGGCCATATAATTTTGGCCAATTATATTGCCATTTGGGAAAAACACACTGCTTACTGTCCAAGCCAAATTTGCTAGCCATCCAATTTGCTGCTTAGTTTACCTGTTTGAGATTGTTTATTAAGCTGCTTGGGCAAATACTGTAGTAGTGCCTTAGCTTCCAACAATGGCCTGTTTCTTTTATTTCTTCAGAATCCTAACAAAAGATGTTGATTTGTTGTGTAAGATTCTTTTAGTTGTATCTTCAGTAAGTAGATTCTTTCAATTCTCTGTTAGTTCTGTCTTGACAATTAGAAGCCTCCATTGGCATGATTTACATCTTACTGTTAAAGGATCCATTTGACACTATTATTTTCATAACTATTAGTAGGCTTATCAGTAACTGGTTTTGTTTGTGCTGGTTTAGTGGCACTGCCAAAGTTCATAGAGTATCTTCTTTTCTAAGACAAGTGTACTTGACATTTTTTGCTGCTTAGTTTTATTTATGAGTTTAATCATTCTCTAACTTGAACAAGAGTTGCATTTTGTGCTCATTGTCTACTGATTACCAGTGGCTTTCACATGTTCTTGCCCTTATTTTGATCGGGAAACTACATTATAGCAGGGAGTTACTTGATACATACACGGTTTTGAATTATTCTTTTCTCAGGTTTAAGTTCGATGATGAGCGAGTGACAAAGGAAGACGCTAAAAGGGCACTAGAGGAGCAGTATGGTGGTGAAGAAGAGGTTTGAATAGTATCTGTGTTCCTGTTTGATTCTAATTTCTTTCTTACAGGATCTTCTATATGCTATTTTCATCTTTTACTACTTGTCTCCCACAGTTGCCTCAGACAAATCCCGGCTTCAATAACACTCCATTTAAATTTACCAAATATTCAAATGCTTACATGCTTGTGTACATTCGTGAGAGCGACAAGGAGAAAATTATGTGTGATGTGGATGAGAAAGACATAGCAGAGCACCTAAGAGTGAGTTTCTGAAAATTCATTAGATTTTTGGTGTCTATCTTTGAGAGATTTACAATTTAATATATTTCTACAGATAAGATTGAAGAAAGAACAAGAAGAGAAGGAGAACAAAAAGAAGGAGAAGGCTGAGGCTCATCTTTATACCATCATAAAGGTCTTCCATGGGGTTCCCATGTATTGAGTCTCTGTGTTGATTACTATGAAGATTGTGATCCCTCTCTTGCAATTTAATGAAATAAATTTTCTGATCCATCCAGGTTGCTCGGAATGAGGATTTGGCAGAACAGATTGGAAAGGAAATATTTTTCGATCTAGTAGACCATGACAAAGTTCGGAACTTTCGTGTCCAGAAACAACTGCCATTCAGCCATTTTAAGGTAGAAGTGAACAAGCTAGTTGAACAAAAATGGAAGCAACTAATAAGATTCTTAAGAGTTTCATTTTGATATATGCAGTAAATGATTCTAGGTGTCTCTTTCTAATCTCTCAAGAAACTTCTATTTTATTTGTTAAGTTGTTGCATTTGATTTTGTATCTATTTTTTGGGGTGTGAAACTGTATAATATAGTGAAGTACATCAGAGGTTTAATGTACTTCTCACTGGTTCTTTCAATAACAGTCCAAAGCCATAAAAGGTTATGGAGTGGAAAGCCTTAATGTAAAATATGTTGATGTTTATGGAGTGGAAAGCATGTAAGGTAGAAGTGAACAAGCTAGTTGAACAAAAATGGAAGCAACTAATAAGATTCTTAAGAGTTAAATCATTTTGATATATGCAGTAAATGATTCTAGGTGTCTCTTTCTAATCTCTCAAGAAACTTCTATTTTATTTGTTAAGTTGTTGCATTTGATTTTGTATCTATTTTTTGGGGTGTGAAACTGTATAATATAGTGAAGTACATCAGAGGTTTAATGTACTTCTCACTGGTTCTTTCAATAACAGTCCAAAGCCATAAAAGGTTATGGAGTGGAAAGCCTTAATGTAAAATATGTTGATGTTTGAAAGAGCTAAAAGGTTACAGAACATACCATGTAGAACTGAGTATTGATTCCAGCGAGTACCATCGAGTAAATCCTGATATAAATTGTTGATTTAAGTTTCATTGTGGGCATTGGTATTTTTCATATTTTGCAATCTGTCCTTTAGGGTTGTGGCTTCTGGACTTACTTGCTAAATTGTCTTACCTGATGAGCCTCGTTTCTTCCAAACAAGGATGTCAGAAGAAGGTTTTAGTTGGTTGCCCAAAAAAGCTGAACATACTGACCATGGGCATATTAGAATCCTTATTCTTGACATCCTGTAGCACTTTGGACCCCAGCTACTTCTCCTTAAAAGCTGGCATTCCTTCCACCTTGCACAAGTCCCTCAGTATTGAAATAAATAGAGTCCCGAGGTCTGTAATAGTCAAGACAATCTATCATTGAAGATTTATATCCTTAATTACAATGTTGCTTTGTTGCCCTTTTGAAAATTTTGTTGGCAGCATCACTGGTTCAAAAATAATGCACTTGGCAGGAGGAAGTGGCCAAAGAATTTGGTATACCGGTGCAGTTTCATCGCTTTTGGCTGTGGGCCAAGCGGCAAAACCACACATACCGCCCCAATCGGCCTTTAACACCTCAGGAGGAAGCACAGCCTGTGAGTATTCATTTGTTTTTTTTATTTTCACATGACTATTTTTTCTTAATTATTCTGGATTTGTGAATTTGAGCTAATTTATAATCTGCATTCTTTACCTTTCTCTATTTAGTTTTCGTCGTATTGAATTGCTAGCAAAAACATCTTTGTTTTGGGTCAACAATTTTCAGTGCGTGTCCATTGGGTATCAAGATGTTGCACTAGTTATACATGTGCATAATGGATTCATGGTAAAATTTAAAAAAGCAACGAGTTCTGTATCTTTCTTGTGACTTCTTCAGTTTGACCTGATGTGTATAACAACTGGAATTATAAGTCAACACCGGAGACTGTTTATTGCATGATGAATTCTGTCTTAAGTTTGAATCTTCAACTATTGCTTGAAGATAAGAACACATCCATTTAGGTTGGCCAAATCACCCCTGAACTCTTTTTCAAGGTGGTATGGCCTCCCAAAGGCTTTTTTTAAGGTGGGGAGCCTATATGAGTGGATCTCATATAGGCTCCCCTAAAAACACTTTCTGGGGTGATAAGATCCGCCTAAAAACACTTTTTTGTAAACAAATTTGTGATTATTTGCATCAAAAAGGTTTTATGGCCAATGCTTAGGATTAAGAGGAAAGAAGTTCTGGATCATAGCTTGTCTGTTTTTTCATTTTTGTTTCTTGTATGTTCATTTTATCAAAAGCCTATGACATTACGAGCTTTCGTGGTATCCATTGTTTGGCAATGACATTTGGTAATGATTTTTCTTTGTTAAAGTATAAACAGGTTTACTGCTTTAAGTTCTATTGTCTATTTTCTTTTTTGTTCTTATGGGCAGTATTTGCAATTCTTCTTGAAGCATATATTGTTTTAATCTTGCAGTATCTTTACCTCCTTAAGTTAGGTAATTGTAGATGCACAGTTACAAATTGGTTCAAGATTATTTCTGTTTCAGATAAGAAGTTTCCTTAATGGGATGAAAATTGCTGCATGAAATTTCCTTTTACATTGTTTTCTGTTCCCATTTCCGGTTTGTAGATTCCAAGTTATGTGATGGAATTCATGAAAACTCATTTGTTTAATTTTTATATAATATTTCATTCACTTCTTTTTTATTTAATGTATATGACTGTCTTCATGTGTTTCCTACAAATAAGAATTGTTTTCTGGTATCCAAATTAATATTGTAATTTAGAGTCCTTTGTTGATTGCATGGCACTGATGATTGTACTTATGCAGCCATTGCAAAGCTGTTCTAAATCTAAAAGTTCTGTTTGGTTCATTTATGAACATGTATAGGTTGGACAGCTTAGAGAGGTATCAAATAAGGCACATAATGCTGAACTGAAGCTATTCTTGGAAGTAGAGCTGGGGCCGGTAATATATATCACAATTTTGTTCAGTCCATATATTGTTGTTGTTCTAAAAGCATTCTGCATTCATACTTGATAATCTATATAAAGGTGAAAAGATTCTAAGGTTTAAGTGCTTATTTTATAGTCTGATGCAATTTTTAAACATCAATTGCGACAAAACAGGATCTTTGCCCTGTTCCTCCACCATCAAAGACCAAGGAAGAGATACTTCTTTTTTTCAAGCTCTATGACCCTGAAAAAGAAGAGCTGAGGTACCATGTATTTCTTGATTCGCTATTTTGCTTGCACTATAATGTTACTTAACTCCAAAAGAGCAGCCTAGTGTTTGGGGTTTCCACCAATGTGATTTCTGTGAAGTGTTAATACTTAATACTATGCAGCTCTGGCCTTCCAACTAGAGAGCCTATTTTCATGACTTGAACCCTTAACAGTCCAATTCTCAGGGGAGCAGCCTTATTGTGGGGCCAAGGGTTACACACACATATTATGCTTGAACTCTCATATATTTTCTTTTCTTCTGTGATCAAATGTAGATTTGTAGGAAGGCTGTTCCTGAAGTCTTTAGGAAAGCCAATTGAAGTACTGACAAAATTGAATGAAATGGCTGGTTTCCCTCCAAATGAAGAAATTGAACTTTATGAGGTTGGTTTTTCATTTGAAGTACTGATATTGTTTCTAGCAAATCTTTATATGTGTTTAAGCATTACCACCATTTTTTTAGGGTTGTGAAGCAAACAGATATAAGATTGGAGAAATGAATAACCGTACATTTGTTAAATATTTTTTCTGAGATACAAGAGCTGTTGAATTGGAAGTTTGTAACATTTGGAAATCCCATTTATGTAATAAGCTGATGTTTGCATTAACCATATTTGTTATTTAGAAACACAGTAAGTTTGAATGCATGCAATAATGATATTTGATTACAAGTAAGAACAAGGAAAAAAAGGTCTCACAAGTTGTCAACTTATACAGTACAGAGTGCCATGTAGCATGGACTAAAATAGAACGTGCACCCATTGGTATGGGTCAATATTTGCCGGTCTGAGGGCCATGTAGCATGAAATAGACCATGTAATTTTAGTCTGGTTTTGTCTAATATATATTGTATTGTCCAGTAAGGTCACCATACCAGGCTTATCAAACAGCAGATTGGTACTGAACTATACCTGGGGAAACATTTACTCCCTGTTGCCAATACCTTATTTTTAAAAATTTTTGTTAAGTGTCACAACTATCTTTTTTCTTCTTCTCCTTTCTCTTTCAAAGGTTGTCTCTCTCCTCCACTGTCCTTCCCTGCCGCACCGCTGCCTCTCTCCTCCCCCTCGTCTCTCTTCTCTCTCTCTCTCTCTCTCTCTCTCCCCTTGTGATGGTACAAGTGGCATCAACTGAGACCAACAAATACCCATGCTACCCCAAACTGGTCCAGTCACCAGTGGTATTGGTACCCAATCAAGATTTTAATCCATGCCATGTACACTGGTCAGCATCCCATGCATCTAAATCCGTATCCAAGACTGCATTTCGTAACTGACTCAGACATTGACTGTAGCTGCGTTCAAACTAATCTTTTCATTTGTGTTAGATTTTGATACAGAGATCCTATCGGATCTGTATTATATTTAAATTTAATAAATTATTTTCTCATAGAAGATATTAACCCTATTGATAGTTTTAATATATGACTTATCCAAGGGCTCTAATCTTATTCTGCTACAATCTTTAGGAAATAAAGTTTGAGCCAAATGTAATGTGTGAACACATCGACAAGCGGATCTCTTTTCGATCTAGCCAGGTCTATCCAATGCTTTAATTTTATTGAAATGTCATTTCTTTTTCAACTCTACTTGGCTCATTTGGACCTCTGACTCCAGATTGAAGATGGAGACATCATTTGCTATCAAAGAGCTTCAGCATTAGGAAATGAAGACCAATATCGGTACCCTGATGTTCCTTCTTTCTTGGAGTACGTTCATAATCGCCAGGTGTGTCTTCCTGGCCATGCATGAATGACTTTTCTAGCTTCTTTCCAGATGTGATTCCATTGAAGAGTTCTATAGTTCATGTTTCTATAGAAGTTGAATACTTTCAGTAATCTTTTTTACAGAATCATCCCTAGCATGGCTGGTGCTAGTTAGCATATTTTAAAGTTCATATGATTTAGGAATTTTTGTATAATTATTTGGAGGATGTTCTTTCATCAATATGCAGTGTGTTTATGCTTTTCATCATATTTTTGGGGGAAGTTTCTATAAAGAAAGCAAAGTATCAAATTGAGAAAAGGTAAATAGTTCAGTGAGTATTGGAAGGAGAAAAAGTTATGTATAGATTTTTCTGATTTGATAGAACTCTGAATACTTAACTGCTGAAAGCTGAAGGGAAACGAAGGGATTTCCAAAGGAAAATTTTTTATGGGAAGAATCAAATTTGAAAAGTATATACAGGAACAATCATAGATGAAATACAATCCCATAATCTTCCAACATTTACCAGATACTATTACAATAAGGTGCTTCTGATTTCTATAGGATGTGGAGTTAAAATGTGTTGCTTATCTTTTTGTACTTTTTAAATTGAGGAAAAAAATTAGTCAAGTTTAACTATAAAGAGCTAAAATCAATGTTTGAATATGGATCACAGTGATTTAAAAAGCGCTAAACACCAATGTCCTAAAACGCCTGAGCGAAGCGAGGCGCTCTAAAATATAAAAATATAAAAATATATATAATATAATTAATAAATATGATTATTTAAATAAAAATATGATATTAAATAAAAAAGATCTAAAGTACCAAGTCACATTATCCATCTCCTAATAGCAAAAATGTCAAAAGACTCAAAATTCAAAACAATAAAGTTTTACATTAAAGTCATTTTCAAACAATTTATCTTCATTGTGTTCATTCTCTTCCTCTGATCCTTCTTCATCATCAAAATATGTTTTATTCTCTTCAACAATAATAGGACCCGAGCTTGATGCTATTGTACTCATTTTTCTCTTCGTCATCTGTGTTGTTTATATTTGTAATTCTCTAGCACCTGAAGCTCTTGTCACATCTCGTCATGTCAAGCTATCATCTTCGAATACAAACTTGTCTTCAATATCTTGCAAGTTCGCACCCATTCTCCTATCAACCACTCATTTGAATCTTCAATTTCTTGTAATAAGATTGGATCAATTCTTTTTCGTAAATTATGACGAGCTTTCAAAGCTTGATTATACTTTATATAAACAAGATCGTATAATCGTTGATGCTCCAACCGATTTCTTCTCTTTGAGTGAATCTGTTATGTCATATAATTTAAAAATATATTAATATATATAAAAATGAATTAAAATATCTTGTCATCTTTACATGCTCAAAGATACTCCAGTTTTACTCATAACTCGCAACACTACATATTAAACTAAGTATTTTGATAGCAAATTGCTATAAGTTCGGGGTGGAATTTCCAAATAGACTCCATCATTCAGTTGCAAAATTTATTTTATTATTAGCATTAACATAGTAACATACAATAGATGAAATTAATTATATCAAATTATTAATACTTCGGGATGTAGTTGTTTTGGATCGAACTACCATTGGAATTCCAAAAAGGCCATCGAAATTCTTATAAAAAGATAATTCATTAGTAATCTTTTCTTGCATCTCAAGGTTTGGAATCAATCTTGCAATGCACCGATATAATCCATTCAGAACTTCTCCATCAAACCCAACGGACGTGATCTTATAAAAGAATTCTGGGTTCAAATAATATCCTATTGCATGTAAGGGACAATGAAGTTGACAATTCCATCTTTTGTCAATGATTGTAAACATTTTCTTATATTTTTTTCATTTCCATTAAAAGACTTCTGAATCGCCGCCTTTGCACTATCCATAGCCTTATAAATATATCCTATTGCATGCCTATTTTCATTATCCGTCAATCGAAGAACTCGAACAAGAGGGCACATTACCTTTAATAAATAAATTACAAGATTCCTAAAGGATGACAATAAGATGATATCGCTGGCCTTCCTGCGTTTCGCTTTTTTTGTCCATTTGCTTGTCACTAATTTTCCGAGGTAAATGTGTTTCTCAGGATATATTTTTGATGATGCACACTCTGTAATGTTAAAAAAGTAGTAGCAAATCGATTGACACCATATCTCACCAAGCCCTTGTTGCCTGTAAATCCTCTCATCATATTCAAAGCCCTAGAATGATTATAAAGAAATCCAACAATAAAGATTGCCCTTTCTAAAGTTTTCTTGATTTCGGGGATCTTTTCAATATTCTCCAATATTAAATCAATACAATGTGTCGCCTATGGAGTCCAATATAAGTGTTTTATTTTTGTTTCAAGTAATTGACCTGAGACAAAGGATAACAAAAATGATAAGACTAAGGAGTTTAATACACCTTCCATTTAATTGAAGACAAAGTAATTAAAAAATTAAAAAAATTAAAAGATGAATTTTACCAGCTAATACATAGTTGTTTCCATTATTGGTTATAACTTGGTCGACATTTTGTTCACCAATTTCTTCCGCGAATTTGTCAAGTAAATCATATATCTTTTCTCCAGATTTCATAAAAGATGATGCATCTATTGACTACACAAATGACATAATAGAGCAACCATGTTTTTACCTATGATTCTTTGTGGCTCATTAGTAAGTCATTTATATAATCCAACTCTTTTTTCAACAATGGAACTCGCATCTTATAATAATTTGGAGGTTTTAATCCTGCACCATATCTTTCAATAGCTTCAATCATCTCCTACTGTCTAAATAGTTTGTACTAAGGGGAAGGCCAGCCTAATAGAAGAAGCGAGCAATGTGCTGAATTATTCTTCCCCTTATTTCTTTATCACAAGCATCACTTATATTTATTTGTCTTAATTTTGAGTCTCTTGTTTGCTCTTGTTGCTTTTGTGATCCTTGATACATATATAGGTCCATCGGTCCCATTTTACCCTTCTGAATAACCATAGCTTCTTTTCCTTTTCTATCGTGTACTTTTTTCCCACTTGGATTGACACTCAGAATAATCTTCTTCTTCATCACCCCTGATATGTTCAACATTATCCTCTAGTAAAATCTCATAAGATTCATTCTTTTGCATCTTTTTTTTATTCATATATTCCAGTAGCTCTTCTTTTACCTCAACTAGATACTTCTTACAGGCTGTTGCATTCTTGAAATTTCCTACTAGATGCTGCTTTGCACGAAAAATACCACCTATAATAGTCTTATCACAAAAGATGCAAGTAACTGCATTAGGATCTTTAGGATCCTTTAGATAATTATATTTCTATACAGGATCCTTTTTTGAATTCATTGAAGAATCTATTGAATTGTTTTGTACACTTTCCAGTTATCCTGAAAATCTAATAATAATTTCAAATAAACAAAGATTAGCAGTGTTAAAATCTAAATATATATTATTAATCTAATAAATAAAGATTATTTTGATAGTAATTAATAATCTACTGTTAACATACTGTTAATAGTAGTAGGAAGAGTAGAGATCGACAGTGAGAAGTTGTAGTGAGAAGTTGAGTCGTGGATAGCAGGAGGCAACAGAGTCGCGGACAGACAGCAGGAGGTAGCAGACAGCAGCGGAACCTGCGGAGTTGCGGACAACAATAGTTGCAGCGGGGTCATATCGTGGACAGCAACAGGTAGTGGGCAGCAACAACGACAGACAATGGAAGCTAAGGAGACTCGATCGGCGACAGAGGAAGACTCGAAGGCAGCAGGAGAAACCATCGGCGAAAGAGGCAGAGGGAGAAATCATTGGCGTCGAACATAGAGAGAGAAATCTTCGGCGGCGAAAACTGTGAGAGAAGCGTGCGTAGGGTTTGGAGTCAAGGTCGCGCGCTAGTATAACTGCGTGTGTTAGCTGGTTCAATCGTACCAACTAACACAAATTTAACCGAACCAGACTTAAAAGTCTGATTTGGTCGCCTTATATCACCCGGGTGCTCGCCCGAAGCGCCTGACGCTTGGGCTTGGGCGAGCGCCTAGGCGGTGCCTCTTTGAAGCATTCCACGTGGCCCTTAAACAAGGTGCTCAGGCCTCGCCTCACCTCGCCTCGTCTGAGCACTTAGGCGAGCGCCTAAGCGCCTTTTTAAATCACTGATGGATCATGTTATATAGTTGACTGAAACATTTTTTGTTTCACTTAATATTCCAATTCAAGACAAGGCTAAAAAAAATTAAGTTTAGGTTGTTAAATTGTCACCTATATCAATAAAAAGGATGATATGTTGGTAAAAGAGTGCAGATAGAACATCTGTGTTTGTAACAACATATAGCAATACAACCACCTGATTCTAGAGATAGGCACTAAATTAGCCGCTCGAAGATTTACAAAAGGCACAACTTTTGTATGTACATAAATTATGAGATAATATATGTAAGATAATTTGGGATCTTTTTATATTCAGAGTAAAACTACTTATATTGCAGTTTCTTATTCCTTATTTCTAATATTTCCCATCAGATTCTTCTTCTTGACAGTTCAATTCTATATATTTGGGTTTCAGTCATAGTATATCATTTTGTGATGCCTCGACACTGCCACACTTCAAAGTATTGCAACATGCAGCATTTTATATGCCTTTCCAATTGTTCTACATTGTGATTTGCTTTTATTATCTGTAAAGTTCCCATTGATGTTCTATCCTAAATTGATTTTAAATCCTTGTGCTTAAGCATTGGTTGATGTGCACAGGTTGTTCACTTCCGGTCATTGGAGAAGCCAAAGGAGGATGATTTTTCTTTAGAATTGTATGTGTTAGGAACCAATAACCTTTTATAATTCTAGGAGGGTAACTTGTCTTTTCTAACCTTTTCTTCTGATATGTTAACTTTTGCCACATTTTAAGGTCAAAAATGTTTACTTACGATGATGTTGTTGAAAGAGTTGCTCATCAACTTGGAGTGGATGATCCATCAAAAATTCGTCTTACATCACACAACTGCTATTCTCAGCAGCCCAAACCCCAACCCATCAAGTACCGAGGTGTGGATCATCTTTCGGACATGCTGGTTCACTATAACCAGGTTGTTAAACTTTGGCTAAAAGTTAACCTCAGAAACAAATATTTTGAATAGAAAAGGTTCTTAAGAACTAATAAAATTTGATTTTTATTTGCGTAGACTTCTGATATATTATATTATGAGGTATTGGATATTCCTCTGCCCGAATTGCAAGGTTTAAAAACTCTAAAGGTTGCATTCCACCATGCCACAAAGGATGAGGTTGGTTTTCACCTTTTCTGCTTATTGGTTGTGCTTCTTTTTGAAGTTTAGTTGCCACTTATATATATTTTTTTTCTCTTAGGTTGCAGTTCACAGCATCAGACTTCCAAAAAATAGTACTGTAGCTGATGTAATTAATGACCTGAGGACAAAGGTATATCTTGTCTATGATGCAATTTGCTGTCAATATTTTTAAATATCTAGGATAATGAGCACATAAATATTTATATTCTTCTTAGTTCTTGGTATATATTTGTTTTTGATTGATAAAAGAAACATGCACCAAATGTTTCGATGATCATTTTGCTTCACTTGAGTGCTCTTGTCTGATCCAGTGTTATTCATTATCTAATGTTATTATTCCTCGTTAGGTTGAGCTTTCTCATCCTGATGCTGAACTCAGGTTGCTTGAGGTCTTCTATCACAAGATCTATAAGGTACCTTTTCTGGTCATTTTTTCCTTTTTAAAAAAGTATTATATTGTAAACTCAGATGAGACTAGCAAATTAAGGAGTTTAATAGGCTCTACATAAACATGATTTTCTTCAATTTTAGTTCCTGTTCTCTTGTTTTGATGCCCAAAACATACCCTCTTTGGAGATGACCCCCTCTCAGCTACAACTGGAGGCTAAATTGAATTGTGCATGATTATAGGCTTGTTCAATGAAGATAGAGTTGCCCATGAACAGTTAATATATGACTTGATCTGAGAGATGTGCTTACACTGAATGCACCTTTGACTGGCACGCGGTAGTTAATGTTGGATATTTCAAAGTTAAACTCTACCCCAAAGTTAAACTCTATCCCATTCAACTGAAACAGAAAACATCTTTGCTCATATAATCTTTTCAGCTAGTATTTTTCCAGCAAATCTAAACTTAGAAACCCTCTATAGTTATTATGAGGCTTCAAGCCTTCTGACTTGAGAATATTTTGGTCTTATAATGACTTCCTTCTGTGTTAACTTAATCAAATTACTTATTTTCCTGTGTTAGCTTAATCATTTACACTTATGATCCACACAGATCTTTCCACCTGGTGAAAAGATAGAGAATATTAATGACCAATATTGGACTTTACGTGCAGAGGAGGTAAGTTGCTGGTTTTCTTGGATGCTATTTTGGTGGAACTTTGTCGTTAAAAAGTTTTTGTTATTGTAGCCTGTTGAGTTTTTTCTTTCATTCTGGGAGATCCATTCTGCCGAAGGCAAACTTGGGTGGTTTTTCTTATTGAAGATTTAAATTACACTATTTAAACTATTTTTGTTGTATGCCATTGCAGATTCCAGAAGAGGAGAAAAACCTTAGTCCTCATGATCGTTTGATTCATGTTTACCACTTCACTAAAGATCCTAATCAGAATCAAACGGTAAATGCTTATTGTGCTTGAGGTGACATTTTGTTGCTTTTTTACAAATGGAAAACAAAATTTTAGATGTATCTTTTGTGAAAATGTTAAAGCATTGGACTTTTGCTGAGCCATATGCTAAACAAATGCAATGCCGAATTATGCCTTTCCGTGCTTTCCATGTGCTAGGAATGTAGGTCTATATCGTGTCTTTACCTATGGTCTTGTGACCACACTTTGTGCTAATTTGTTTGAACTTAGTGTAGCTGGTTTTGACCCCACACCTTGTGATATACTGACAAGTGACAAGTCATTTCATGGAAATATCATTTATGGGCATGAGTTATTTTCCATGAAATTTATGATGTTCTCCACTCTTGAGTTTTCCTTTCTTGTACTAATATAGTAAAAATAAGAGTCTCCCATTTGCTTAATTATGCTTACATATCCTTCCTGCTTTGTAAATTTAGGCAATTGGTTAGCTTAGTTGGTTTTATTTGAATTATAATAGTTTTGCCTGAGAACCTTATGCCATTATCATTTTATGTGCCTTTACAGCAAGTTCAAAACTTTGGGGAGCCATTCTTCATGGTTATTCGGGAAGGCGAGACTTTAGCTGATGTAAAAATACGCATTCAAAAGAAACTGCAAGTTCCAGAAGAAGATTTCTCAAAGGTATTTCTTCATTTATATTTGTGATTTGGTGCTCATTTACATTGCATCTTGTGTCCTTCTGTATTTCTGGCACATCCATATACTGTGCCATTTAACCCTGCTTTATATTTATTTTTTTACTATACTTGCCCTAGTCGAAGATAACTAGTCTATTATTTTATATTAAATTAGCCCATGTGCAAATAAGTTTAATCAAGTTGGGGTATATTTGATTTTTGGTCAGCTTCAACACCTGGACTAGCTGATTTTACATAAATGAGGTATCAATGTGATGGAAGTATGTTTACATGCTACAAGGTATTATTGAATCATGTTCAGATTTAAAGGACCAATTTTCATACAAATTCTTCAGCCCAAGTGCATGACATCACCTTTTGGACATTTAATATTAAAAAAACCTCTAAAGAGGGACCATTTTCATGGAATATCCTATTTCTAAGCCTAGGGGCCTTTCTCCATATAATAACCTTATGGAACCAGAACCCATATGTAAAATTCAAGCGTGCCTAAGAAACAAATAGTCAAATCAGATAGAACTTGAGGCGAAAGCTCAAGAAACCCTTTCTGAAATGAGTTCCATCTCCAACTCAAGGGGAACAGAAAAGAAAAGGAAAATTTTTCAGGAAATTCATAGTCACTGAGCCCTCTGTTTTGCATTATTAGGTATTGAACGAAAGAAGAGAACAAAGTACTAGAAGTTCCAATTCAGTGTTTCTTAACTGGTGCTCTTTTCACTGGTGGCTGGAGGTGAGCTTGCATCTGTTATCATTCTTCTTCCCATGTTGTCTCCATAAGGGAGAAAATTTTAGGCATAACAAAAGAGTCAGAATAAACATAATCAACATGTATGTATTTACTGCCCTGACAGCAATAGAGTGAAACCTAAAATATCGAAGTTAAATAAAAGAAATATAGAGCACAGCTAAAGGCATAAAAGTATTGAGTAACGGAAAGAAAGAATATGAAATAGGTTGATCTTGGCATTAAGTAGTGCTAAAGGGCCTCTGTATATAGCAATCCTTATTGCTTAAGCTGAGATGAGATTATGAAGGAATATTCCCTTCATGTTTTATGAAGTTATTTGATAAAATATGAAATCAAAGACCATTAAATTTCATTAGAAAATGTTTTTTGAATCTTGGCTAACTTTCACAATGTTCCTGATGCCAAATGAAAAGATCAAGGTTTTAAATCTCGGTCCAATTACTGATCTTATTAACCCATATGACTGATTTAGTATAGGTATACTAGGCAGCATGGTTTGAAAAAGTTTAGGCAGACAGTAAATACTCGTCTGAATCGGGCCACGGACCAACCCATTTTGGACTCTTTGGGTTCGTTTCAGGCTTTTTAATTAAAACTCTTAATGTATTTTAACAGCTCAGCCTCTCTCTCTCTCTCTCCCCTCTTCTCTTGCGATCATGTTAAATGAGGCCCAAGCCCTTGGCTTCACCCTCGTGTAGCTTGTTATCACCCGCCCGCCCTCCCGATACCTCCTCTTCTCTTTCTCTTTTTTGTTCCAACTCCTTCCCCTTTACAGTGATGATCTATCATGTTCGTAGTTGGGATTACGTATTCTAACCAAGCGACATCCATCTGCAAGGGTCAACCTATAGACCATTACCTTGTGTAGTTCTAAGAAGAAAAAGTTAGAAAGGTAAATGCGTAGATAGTATATTGTCGTCACGCATGGCAAGGGCAAGATAACTGGGATTGCAAGCAACACAAAATAACTATCTATATTAGGCACAAAAGGCTCTCGAGAGTTTGGCTAAACAGTCAAACACAGCGATTTCAATAGGCGCTCGGACGTTCGCCTAGGCGCTTGGGCGAGGCGAGGCGAGGCCCGAGTGCCTCGCTTTATTTTCCGGTGCTTTAGTTGGTTCAATCAAACCAACTAAATCATCGATATCAGGCTCTCTCTCGTGATTTCCCTGACTTCCCCAACCCTAACACTTGCGATTTTGCCGTCGAGATTTCTTTTCCGCTGTCGTTGCTCTCTGGTGCCGCTACCACTGTCGTTGCTCGCCGCTACTGTCGCTACTTGCTGCTGCCACAATCGCTGCTCGCCGACTTCTCGCGTTGTCGCTCACCGCTCTCGCTGGCGCTTGCAGCTCCCGCTCCCACTCCCGCTGTTGCTCGCCGCTCCCGCTGCCGTCGCCGCTCCTGCTCCAGCTACCGCTGTCGTTGCCTCAGCAGCCTCGGTCTTCTCACACTCTTCTCACTATACTGTTAACAGTATATTAACAGTATACTGCTAACTGTATACTAATAATAATATTTTTATTTATTAGATTAATAATATATTATTTTAATTTTAATACTATTAATTTTTATTTATTTAAAATTATTGTTAGGTTTCAGAATAAATGGCAAGTGTACAAAGCAACTCAATAGATTTGATGTAAAATTTTATTGTTTTGATTTTGAGACTTGTTATTAATATGACATTATGATTTTGTACCCGATTTTCTTAATTTAATAGCATATTTTTTATTTAAATAATTATATTAATTATATTATTCATTTTTATATTTTAGTGTCTCGTTTCGCTTAGGCGAGCGCCTAGCGCCTCGGGCATTTTTAGACCTTGGTGCTTTTTGATGCCTAGCGTTTTTTAAATCACTGGTCACATATAAAGGGGTTTCGAAGGCAGGTGTAGACCTAATGTTCACCTAGCACTTTCGTTGAATAGAAAATAGACACATTAAAGATGTTGCATCACAAAGCAGACATATAAGGTCCCATATGGTCCGATGCCACCCAGGGGTTCCAATGTGCAAAGATAGTTGACGTTTCACATCGCGAAATTGTCAATAAAAAAATAGTCTATAGCACACGAGAATGAGGTTTTGGCTATTTTCTCTTCCGCACAACGCCATACAGTCAGAAACGTTTTCGAGTTTTACAAAACAAAAACATTAACAACAAAGCAAAATGAGGTTATCGGTAGTAATTCCTGTCCCATACAAGTTGCCTACGAGAAAACACTCAAGAGCATTGAAAAAAAAGCATCATGGACATATGTCGAGCACATCGCTTCATGACAGACCGTATGCCAACATATTGCATGTCAATACACCGGTGTGTACCATACCCATCCTAGTCCAACTAGCATTTGGCAGGAAATCTGTTATCAAAATGTTAAACTTTGGCAAGTTGTCATGCCCTTGGCTAGGATTGCCTAAGGCATGCAATCCCTAAGTGATATGCGTCCGCAAGGGTCAGCCTAGACCTTAACCTTGTGTAATCCACAAAGGACCTGCACAACGAAGAAAAGGTTAGAAACTCAAACGTGGGGGTAATATGCCGTCATCATGCACATTTAAGCCCCTTGGAGGTGTTACACTATAAAAGCTTGACTATTGCTGGTTGGAACTTTGCCAATGCCATATCGCAAAATTTGAAGAGTATGGCTTTCTCCCGTGAAGTTTGTTCATCGCATCTTTTGTTTGACGGGATTTCCAATTGATGCAAAGCTCCACCGCAAAGGCGAGGAGAATTGGGTTATTTGGAATGGATTCATCCGAATTCCTTGAGTTGTACTCCTTGCTCCGAGCTGGTTACCTAACTTCGTCCCCTCTTTGTCATCGCACTTCTGAAGCATAAGAAGTATTGCTTGAACCTGAGCCAAGTTAGGTTTCGCCCTTGAAGAGCGCTTAGGTGGATTTTGGTCGTCCCTTTGGGATTGTCCACATCCCAGTTGCGACCGAAAATGTGCTCTCCCTTTTGCAGAACAATTTTGGTTAGGCGCGGAAGACTCGTCGCTGTAGTACATGCCTCATCTCCTGATGTTCATGGCCCTTTGTCCAACGCTTTCTCGACCAAGTTCTTTTCGAGTAGTTTTGTCCCTCCTGGACTCGAGGTCATTGCAATGCCTTGCCTCTCTTAATCAGTTGCTTTTGTACACCTTATGACTTAGGAAGCATTTCCCTCTTGATCTTTCGCCAATCAGAATGCAACTTTTTGATATGGTCACCTCCATCTTTGTTATATGGCCATCGCTAACTCTGATTCTTCGGTCGCTTGCCAGATCTTGCCCCTTGAAAGCACCAAGTAACCCATGAGCGAAGATAAGCTCTGGATCAGTTCATCGTCCAATAACTTGTTTGAGAGGTCCCGAAGATTCTCCTACTTAGGAAATGATGCCCGATGTGGATGGTCGACTAGATTTGTCGACTCCTTCACTAAGCTTAAATTGCCATTCCACCTTGTGCCTTTGTGGAAAGGGCTTTAACAACTGAGATCCTGGAACATTGGCATATTCTACAAGTGCGTTTGTCTCAATAGACAATTGTCTCGAGCTAAGGCCTTCTGACTCCAACTGCATCGTTGTGCGATGAGTCGGGTCTTCCCAGCTCGATTCTTTTGCCACTTGCATAGTTGAGAGTATACGTGTCTTTCGAAGCTCTCTTCGAAAGTGCCATCATGCATGGAGAGTCATCGTCCATCAGAAAAGAGTTCAAGAACGACATGCTACTTTTGCCTCTTGCAAAAACTCCACCCCAAGGACGACTTGGAAATCATCCAAGGCAAGCGCCATGAAGTTGGTGCTCTCGCTCCAATCTCGAATCTTGATGTTGACTCCCTTTGCCAATTCAAAGATAGGCTTTGCATCCAAATTTACAACAATTGCACCGCCCCAATGCAAGATTATCCTGGTTATCCTCTGTCATTTCTCATCTCCGACAAACACGAGCTTGAAAAGTCAATCTTCTTCTATGGCCTCTGCTTAGGCTTCTCTCGGACTTCACTTTGCAATGCGTTCAACAAACACATAGCTCCCATGCGAGGTCTTGATGTTGATTTATCATTAGAACACGACCTGTTCGAGCCGGAAGATTTTTCTTCGCTTTGACCTTCTCCGGTTGGAAAGAAGTCGTAAGGGCATTGAGTGCCTCCTTTCGTTAGCATTCCAACATTGGATGCTTTCCACTGCACAAAAGACATATGTTGGACTTCAGGACATTCCCTTTCGATCCATGTCCCGTCGAAGCTCGGAGCACCTTTCTTCTTTGGGTCCTTCCATTTGGAAGATTTCAAAGATCCCTTCTCCGATGAGTACTTTTTCTCTGTCATCTCTGCAGAGAAATTTGTGAGTTGTTTTACCTCAGTGATTGCACCTGCTAGCTCTCGGATATTAAGATAGTGCAACTCCTATTGGGCCCATGGTTTCAAACTGTCGAGGAAGCAGAAAAGTTTGTCTTTCTCAGACATGTCTTGGATTTCTAGCATCAATGAAAAAACTGCTTCACATAGTCTCAGGTAGCAGAGGTTTGGCAAAGTTGTCGCAACTTTCGCAATGCAACGAACTCCGTGTTCTCTGGCATGAATTGAGTTTGCAATTCCGTCTTCAAGGCTTCCCGAGTGTCGATGTTATTGCGACCTTGTTGCATTTCTTCCCATCGTGTGTGCCACCATAGTTTAGCATCATCGACAAGATTCATCGTCGCTAATGACACCTTGGAATCTTCTGATTTGGGTCGAGTTGCTCTGAAGTACTATTTCAAATAGAAGAGAGTTTTCTAACATGGCATCCCGATCGCCCCTGTAGCTTTGCAATTCGAGAGCCCTTAGTCTCGATGAGAGATGGACGTGAGACATTCCTCCGCTCGCATGCATATAGCATGAGTACCGACACTTGAGTCGTCAAGTCCCTTACTTACCCGTGTAAGCATTGCACAGACTCTCGTGTCGTTTGTCAACCTTTCAAATCAGACATCCAGCTGATCTAGTTGGGATTCCAACCCTGTTTGCATGGACTCTATATCTCAAGAAGCTCCCTGCTTTCGTAGAGATCTGTGAACTTTCAGTTGACAAGGTTGAGTCATAGCTCCAACTCGGCCAATCTTTCTTTGTACCTCTATGTCATTCATGCTACTCTTCAACTCTTGCCTCTTCTACTTGAGAGAACTCTTACGCCGTGGGAACCTCATTGCAAATGCCACTTTCCACTTGAGTGGCATTGCTAGTTTCCGCGTGAGTGCTCATTTGTTTCTCTGGAACAGTCATGCATTGCTGTTGCCCATCATATACAGCAATGCTGGTTTTGCCACGCTGCCTTGCCATGCGTCCGCAAGGGTCAGCCTAGATTTTAACCTCGTGCAGTCCACAAATGACCTGCACAATGAAGAAAACAGTAAAAGGCGAATGTGCTGGTAATTTGCCGTCGCGCATGAAAAGAGCAAGATAATCAAGATCCAAAGCAACACAAAGCAACCAGCATTTATTAGGCTCGAAAGTGTCTCGGAAACGGGCTGAACGAGTGCACACAAAGGGGGTTCGAAGGTAGATGTAGGCTCAATGTTCACCTAGCACTTTCATCAAACATAAAGCAGTCACACTAAAGACGTTGCATCACCCCTCAAACACCTACCCAAATCCTCATCGGCCCCGGTGCTAGCTGGGAGGTTCCAAGGTGTCAAGACGGCTGATGTTTCACACCGCTAGGCCGTCAGCCAGAAATCAGCCTGTGGCACATGAGAACGGTGTAGTTTTGGGCCAATTTTCCCTTTGTGCAGTGCCACACAATCAGAAACATTTTCGAGTTTTGCATGATGACAACACGAAATAAAAATACTGACAATAAACAAAAATGGGGCTGACTATAGTGTTTTCTGCCCCGTACAAGCTGCCCTAAAGAGCACCGAAAACACGAATAAAACAGTAAAAAACAAGAACGGAAACCATCATGGACAAGCTATGAACACCTTGTCTGCATTGTTCCATGACAAAGCGGTATATCAATCTATATCGGACAATATTATTGAATAAAAAAATAAAAATGAATGTTATTGTATGGTATTGAGTTATATGCTGTGATACCATTGGTTGAACTAGTAAATATTGCTTGGTGTGTACTGATCCAAGCGTAGTTAAAACCTTGGTAAGATGATTTTTATTGCACGTGTTTGTTTTTCTTTTTTGGTATTTTCCTGATGCATAGATTTATCTCAGTGATAGTTTTTAGTACACTTGATATTTTGTATTCTCCTGATTTATTTCTGTTAGTGATGATATCTTCTCTTGCTACCTGAACCCCATTCTTTTTTAGCGTTCAAAACCTGAATCTTGGTCAAGTATATGGTGCTAATAACATTTATGAGATGACACAACATTGAAAATAAAATATCATCCATGGTTATTCTCTTGTGACTTTGTGTAGACCAAAGAATTGCCAATTCAACCTTTGACTCATTGTAACCCACTTTGTTCAAAAATATGAGCAAGTAAAACCTTTCACTCATTTTGAGAGCTCAGGCAGTCTTAAGCACAGAAGAACAACTGCAGAAACATGCCAACTATTACAAGTATTCATTATGATGATAGCAAGTTAGAGATACTTTAACCTGTAGTACTTTTGCTGCCATGATGACATATGCATAAATTGCTCATTTGCAATTTAACATCACTTTTTTTGTGTGAAATCTGACATTGTTTCGTGTGTTCAATCAGTGGCAGTTAGCATTTGTAGCACTTGGGCGCCCTGAATACCTCCAGGATTCAGATATAGTGTCCAATAGATTTCAGGTACATTTATTTACTCTTTCTTCCTCCCCAGTTGTCACTTCTCCTAACTCCTTTCATCTGGCGCAGAGGAGAGACATTTATGGAGCCTGGGAGCAGTACCTTGGACTCGAGCACTCTGACACTGCTCCAAAAAGGGCTTATACAGCTAATCAGGTAGAGTGATTATATTGATTGCATTTTTGTTGGATATGTATGCGGAATAACTTTTCAGTTTCAAGGATATTAGACAGCTAGCTATATCAGTCATGTAGCTACTTGTAGATGTTCCTGCACTACTGTGGCAAATTTCATTTGGCTTTCCTCCACAATTATTCGATATTGTATCCTGCAGAACCGCCACACATTTGAGAAGCCTGTGAAAATTTACAATTGAAAGGTGGCTCATGGCTGGATCTCCCATGGCATTCAATCTGTCACCTCACTATCGCATGGACAGATGATGAAACTTGAGCTTTTAACCACAAATGCACCATGGTGAGGTGGAATTAAGGGGATTCACCACCAAGTTTATTGTTGTGGTGTAATATGTGTGTCAACGTTAGCCAGGACCGACACGGGAGAATATGCTTGATCACTAGCTCTCTCAATGGCACCACCTCGTTTGATAAGTTGTGGTTTTCTGATCAAGCCCTCTGCCAGATTTCCTTCTCTTTGAGCCCGTATAATTTAGTACATGAGATTTTGGACTAGAAGGGTATATATAGGGAATAGTTGGTGTCCTTGACATTATTATTATTATTATTATTTTTTGGGTTTATCCCTGCCTCGGGTATGGCTCCATATTTTTCTTCCTTTATCCTGGCCTATAAAAACCTAGGGCTGTAAAATGGGATGGTTTGATGTAACTGGCTGGCTTTCCGAGAGCACCGGATCCTGTAAAAGAAATGCCTGTGTTGGGAACTTATCTTCATATATATCTTGTATACATTTTTTCGTGATGAGAATTTTGAGTGAACTTTCAGCATCATGCCTTATTATTTGTGCCAAATTGGTGATTTCTTCCAAACAAATTATATGTTGATAACAGTGTTATTGAAAAAAAAAAAAAAATCACAAACAATAGTTTGATCGGTCAGTCGGGAGGACATTCTCGTGCAATTTCAAATGTTGATTCTGTCTAAGCAGTGCAGCAGAATTTCTCACAATGAAATCATACGACCTGCACATTTGATAATTTTACAATCATGTTTCATTTATCTCTACCTCTTAAGAATCTTGATATCTAGATTTAAAAAATTTATATTAAAATTTTTATAATTATAAAAACGAAACATCTAACTCCAATTATCATAATGCTATCGATTTTATTGACAAAAGCACGAAAATGATAAGCAATAAGGGAGAATGATGATAAGAGATGAGACAAAAAGAGAAGAGGAAAAGGATCCTCAAATGCCAACACCTACCCAAATATAAAATGATAAAAAAGTTACTCAAAATCTGATGTAGATTTAGATACCGAGCGATCATTTGTCTCTCTACATCTACGACATAGATGTAAAGTATTGATATCTGTGTCGTCCTCTTTTCTCTTTTCTTTACCTCACCTTTCACCGTCGCTCTCTTTCCTCATCCACAACAACCACCCATGGCACCCGGTGTCGTTGTCCGCCGCCACTAAAAACATAATTGAGAAGCTGAAATTATCTTTTTACTCATCATTTTCGTGCTTTCATCAATAAAAACGACTTTAGAAGATTATTTTTTTAAAGAAACCTCAACTGAATCTAAAGAAACATTCAATAATACATCAGGTTTCAAAAATCATTACTCATACATGTGCTGGATTTAAATGGATTGTTGAGCAGCAGCATTTCTTCCATAGTCTAAAATTCAAACCTCTTAAAATTTGTAGGCATGGTCATTTTTTCCAACAAAAACATGATCTCTACAAGTAGGGACATTTGCCTTTAACATTTTTGTTTATGCAAAATATGCATGCAGTAGTATACAATGCAATATCTAAACAAGTGAATAAAAATTTTGAACAAATGATTAACAGCAATGCTCAATAAACTCTAATCATCAAAAAGTTTTTGACTCTTCCCGGTGCTGATGTCGTTAACTTGCCTGCAAATGCTGATGTACAATCATAGGAGGCCTTTCTCTCACTCTTAACTTCAAAACTTCAGTGTAATTCTAGATCACAGGAAGAAAGAAATAAAAATACAGTTAACTAGAGTCACAACTAACAATTGGAGTGCAGTTTTATTTCAACAAATCTGGAAACCTCCTCCCAAACCCAGATTGAAAACAAATGTTCATAGTAAAATATTATTGCAGTTATTTTTTTCCAGAGAGCCATGCACCTTAAGTCAACATCAGACAATTTGGCTTCACCAATAGAAACCATTCTGCTCCTGCCGAACTTAAGAGTAGCTATAAGAAATATTTTTAACAGATTGGTAAGAGAAACCCAATAAGGATAGCTTTATCAGACTCCAGATATTCATAAAGCTCAATGAATTTGGTAGACCCAAAAAAATGTGTTTGTACAAGAATCATGAACTATAATGATACTAGCAACCGAGATGTTCGACAGAACCTTGGCACCATAAAAGCTCGTACAAGTTGTCCTGGTAAATAAATTATAAGTTACAACAATTTTTGCATGATAGCTGCACAGAAAATCTTGGGACTGCAGGAAGGAAAAAGTAAAAAAACAAAAATCCTTCATCCGCTGTAGGAACAACTTTACACACAGGGATGTGCACTGGCTGCTTCACGCTCTACTTTTGTCATTCCAAGAACACGCAAAGTGGCAAGGTTTAGTCCAGTGATGACAGCATTGACAGCCTTGAACCAAAGAATCGACATTTTTAATGGTAAAAGCAGAAGATTAACATAAAGGGTGAATACGATTTAGACTGATGATGACACTGTTGACTGCAGGAAGGCAAGACGGTTTTTTGTGAGGGTTATTTTCTCCTCTGCATTAGATGCTTTCTCTCGAACCCCACGGACAACTTCCTCAGGGGCCTTCTCTATGAACTGCACCAAAAGACAGTATCGATGACATGCACATTTGTAAATAGCAATCCTTTTTTTTTCAATTTGAAGAGGAGGGGTTCAACTTCTTATCTTCTTGTGATGCTTATATTTGTCAATCTCTTTTAATATGTTCAGTGCTGGCTGGAAGCACCATTATACATATTACATACACAACATTGCACATCTATAAACATATTTTATGACTATATGTATGCAAGTATTGCAATTTATGAATGTGCATATAAAATCATATTAACTAATGTCGATCTGATTTTCATGCAGATATATAGGCTTGTATTCCCAGTATGTAATATATGCATTTAAGGCAGATGATCATATTTTCTTTGTAATAAATGTATGGTCTAAAAGGAAAGTAATTTCATACACTAGGAGAATTCAGACGAGCAACAAGTGCATCATATTCTGATTGCATTTTAGAGAGGCGCTTTGAAAGTCGTTGAAGTTCCGCTGATATATCCACCATATCTGCAAGAGGAATATATGCCTCCAAACCCTCGCCAGCCACAAGGTGGATGGATTGCTTTGCATTATCTGTAAAAAGCAGCCATATACAAACAAATTTATATGGATGAGCACCTCCAAATAGAAGGTGTTTACAAACATACCTGGAGGAGATTCGACAAAATGAACATGTTGCAGATCTAGCCTGGATAATAAAGCCAATACTTGTTTTTCACTCTGTAAAAGAAGTGTACATGACCTCAATTGAAAATTCATAAAAGGGAGTATCCTTAAGATACATAAGCCATGTGTATCCTTATAAAGACAGATGCAAGTAAGACATCTGTACCATGAATTCCTGCTATATTAATGCCTAGACTTGTTTTACTAAAGTTTAATGTGTGTGCATGTGTATCTTATGAGATGGTACAAGAAATGCATATATGTTGAATCAGCGATATTAATCCATATTAATCTATATGAATCAGTGATATTTATCAAGCCAGGATGGTAAAATCAAGTTAAGATTTTTCACTCTATTTAAAAATACAAGTACATAATTAATCCACAAGGCGCTGCATGTGCATGTTCATTAATACATAGAGATGGACAACTAATGCATGTCCTATGCACACCAAGTATAGTTATACAAAACAACCAAGCAGGAACAGTACTAGTTATGCGTCATACCAATAATCATAATAGCAGAGTTTACGATGACTACAAATGAAGATATTATCTGAGAAGTATATGTTAAATAGCCATTCACATTTTTAATGAATATTGGTACAAATCAATAATTGCTGGAAACTGGTGCTTACTGATATATAATCAAGGACATCAGTGCTTGCAACAATAGATGCAGATATTCGTTTAGCAGGCTCAACAGAATATTCGGCTCGAGCGTTTCTGATAGCTCTAATCTATTAACACAAATATGGAGAGTTAAAACACAACATAAACTGAGAAAATAAAAATGGAGTGAAGAATTAAATAAGTTTTAGACTCGCCATTGATTGTAAATTTTCAAATCTTTTGATGGACTTGGCATCCCTTGGAAGTGAAGTCCGAGGCCACTGGGACACTATAAGTGCTTGCCTTCGATATGGCAATGCCTGCACATAGACCAGATATGCTTTTTATGAATTGCTCTCACCACGAAATGCAAGAGCATATCTAGAGCAAAATATGATTTTTGAAAATTAGAAACAAGGACTTGAGTGGCAGAGAAAATTTTAAAATATTTCAAAGTCTGAAAAGAAAAATGCCTACACTCTAAAACAGATGCATCTAAAACAAGGACCAAAAACATACAGCATATTAGCATTGTCCAACAGTCATAATCATAGATAAAGTTCTACAGTTTTATATATTATTCTCTTTACATTCAATCATCATCATTGTGCAAGTGTCACTGTACAAAGCATTTGGAATTAATTAATACAAGCACAATTTCTCATGGTACAGCATCTATTTTTTTTCCTTCATCTAATTCATTAGATATTAGACTCAATGGCGAAAAAAGATCTATGTAGCCAACCTCAACTCCAAATAGTTAGTTGGGACATTATGACTTGTTTATTGTTGTTGCTTTTGTATTGCATAATTCATCAGATCTAGTTCACAATGATATAACATATAAAATTATCATCGGATACGAATTAAGTGAAACTATCAATCCATAATCCTTTTCCTTCAAAATGAAACAGCAGGAAAATTTTCAAACTTTATAGCTGAAAAAAAGTAATGCTACCTGCCATAGTTCCTCAGTGACAAATGGCATAAATGGATGCAGCAGTATCAGTATGTTCTCAAAGACATACAAAAGAACACCCTGTGCTACAGAAGCAACTGAATTGCTCCAAGAATGGTAAAAACGAGTTTTACTTGCTTCGATATACCTGAAAAACTAGGCTAATAAGAAAGCAATTCAAACTACCAGCAGAAAGTACATAAAAAAGGATACCATGAGACCCAAAGGGACACAAGACTACAGTGAAAAATAGCAGGAGGCGTAAAGAAGAATCTAACATTACAAAGCAGGACACATCAAATAGGAAAGATAATAAACACCTTGTGCTGGACAAAATTTGGTCAAAATAAATGAGGTCTCCTTATAGGATGAAGTACAAGTTTCAGAAAAAAGACAAACACCTAAAGAATATTGCCTATTCCTTTGAGTTATATAAGTGCATATATGGACTTATAGTTAACCACAACATGTACATAGCAAAATAGATGTTACTGTACCACTACATACAAGGCAAAACCCATTGCAGAAGTTAAGCATTGACTAAAAATGTGATATCTGGAAAGACTACAGAGCCCAAGTCAACAGTAGACCTTACAAAGAAAGAATGTAAAAGAGGAAAAGAACCGGATGAATGATGATGCTGTTCAAGTGCAAGAAGAGAATAAAAAGATATTGGCACATTAGTGCTAAGTGAGAGATGCACCCAAAATCACAAACAAATTGCTGGCAAATGGTCAGTATGTCTGGTATACCGTGTGTCGATATGCCAGCATGGACCAGACCTGTATTGGCCCAGCCATCGACCAGCATGGGCCCAGTATCCGAAATGTCAATCCTTGCTCTGTCTTAACAAAGCCATAATCAACAGAATGTAGACTCCCTTAATACTAAATGTCAGTCCTGGCAACAAGATGAACAGGCTGACAAAGAAGACAGACCTTATGGAGTTGGAAAAAAGTTACCAAAGGCATGCTCCTCGTTAGTTTTAATAAACTGAAAATGTCAGATCAATTATATAGTTCCTTTCGTGGTCATCCTTTATATGGTAGTAAATGAATACTGTGATTATATATATATATATATATATATATATATATATATATATATATATATATATATGTCAATGGAATATTGTCATTATTAGTGGTGATGGAATGCCTAGCTGCTCCTAACTGTATCATCCATCTACACCTTCAATTTATGAACAAGAAGCTGTGATCCCCGCCTCTTCCCAAATGAAGTAACAGCTAGTGGCCATTTCATGCTATGTAAGTGAAATAAGCAGATGCCAATACAGACCACCTTACACATCAGGATTTTTTTTTTTTTGTAATTGGAACTCAAGCCATTTGATTTTATTCTGCTATATTCACATCAGTCCTCCCAACCTCAACTTTCAATGAGAATTTCTCAATTATCAACAGAATAGGTATCTCTTCAAAATATTAAACTATATTCAGTTTAAGAATTTTTAGTTGTTAGCAACTTAACATTTAATGGGTTTTAATGAAATAAAATAATAAAAAAACAATATATGAGGACAGAGAAGGCAAGCCCATACATATAAGCTAAAACTAAATGCATATGCATTTTCTACTAGTTTTCTCAGGCTCTCAGCATCATGCATGCTAAAAAACAAAGAAGTAAAAATAACTTCTATCAGAAACTCAAGACAGCAGAATTTTTTTAGAGGATGAGGTCCTAAATAAAAAGATTAGCGAAGTCTAGACATGCCAGAGAATTCTGCTGAATACTCATTAGAAGACAGCAATTAAAAATGTAATATAATTTTTATATATAGACAATATGCTACATGGAAAACTATAGCGCTAAGATCATATCAGAAGAAACATGCAGCAGTATCAGAGGGCAAAATGATGCAAATAAAAACAACTGCTTCACATAATCTTGTTCATGCATCTAAGATGTTCATAGTCAATTTACCAATCAGCAAAATCACCCCAGAAGAAATCATATATTTCTCTACCAGCATCTCCATAGAAAAACTTGTCGTAGCTTGTGGTGACAATATCAATTAGTTCATGAAGTTCTGAGACCTAAAATATTATTTCATTCATTAATTAATGAGAAAAAAGGACCAAAAATATAGGATGAAGTCATAAACATACCACCCAACACTCTGGTAAAGGAAGTTCAAGAAGTGTCTCCTCTGTATCAAACTGGGTAAAAAATTTAAGCAATCACTAACAGTACCAAATAATAAACATAGAATTTAGCACTATAGATAATAAGCACTCCATAGTCCCAGAAAAATGAGGGGTATGAACCTGTTGTATTACCTCCATACACTGGATATGGTTTTTCATCTTGGCACTCAGCTTTGACACTTAACCAATTGATATTCGCATCTAAACTTCATTATGACTTTTGATTATAGGTATCAAGCAAAATTTATCATAATGCATTGTTTCTCCCCAGTCCCCACTACAACTATAGATGCAGAATAAGTTTAACACAATAAAGTCTATCTCAAGAGCTAAGGGCCTAAGCGAAATGCTTTCTTGTCTACTATGTTGAGCTCAATTAAGCTTTAAAAAAGGATCTTACTGTATACATAAGATAACGCACACACACCACATACTAGAATGAAGAAATGTTCTGCAACACAATTTGACTGTTAACATAAAAACAAAAATGAAACTCAGCTAATATGAAAATAAGCAACAAGGTGGCCAAAGGTTCTCAATGATGCACTAAGTTGATCATTAATAACAAGAATGAGTCCTGATCCAAACTAAGCTGATTTCAGTCAACTGCTCAAGCACTCAGATTATTGCATAAAAAGCTTGCATGGGCCTACACATACATTCCTAGCTTGAGCTTGATATCTAGAACTACATCAGATACCCAATATGCATGTTATAAATATTCCAAAACTTGGTGATCCATTCCGTAGCCCAAAGAAAAGAAGATTGTTGCCAAGTTTATAACCTCTTCTTACAAAATACAAATGCAAACCACAAAATTTGCAAAACATTGATATCTAAGTATTAAAACTTGAAGTCAAGTTCCACCGCTCAGAAGAATTGCATACAGGGAATTTACAATTGAATAAGGTTGAATTCCATGTAAGGCAACATGCCCAATTTTGACTTCTCATATCCAGCAGCAGTGCTGGTTTAAAACCTAATTTTTCAATTTGACAATCCTTTCAGAGCATTTAGAAATTACCTATATCATGCAATGCAATGCAAATAAATGCTGATCAGGCAGTGATGGAAGTTTGAAGAATTATATCATTCGCAACAAGTCCTTTAATATCTGGATTACCTCCAATCTACCAACAATCATCTGATGTGCAAGTAGAAAACTAGTAAATAGAGAAAAGGGAGCAAAAAGAGACCTTATATGCTAACAATTGTTCCCATGCAGAGACATCACTTCTGTTTGGCAAATTCTGTAAAATAAACTTGCCAGCATTCCATAGTTTGTTAGTTAAAGCCTTGTTTGACATTAATCTCTCGGTGGACAGATTAAGGTCCTGAAGAAAATTGGAAGTCACTCGATGAACAAGAAAACATTTCTTGATAATCAGAACAAGAAAAAAACACAGAATTTTAGTTGAGTTCATAACAGACCTGACCAGCAGTGCCCAAAGAAAGTGTAAATCGCAACGCATCTGTACCATATTCCTTAATAGTATCGATGGGATCTACAACATTTCCCAATGTTTTAGACATTTTTCGCCCCTGAAGAGTACATCCAATTAACTCAAAACAAAATGAATTTCAATTAGGAATTAATTTCTTAATGTTCATAAAGTCTATAATAGCTAATGAACAGGCTCAGTGAAGTACAAAAACATTTACATGTCATCTATCAAAACTAGATGAAAGCTTCAGAAACAATTGCACATTGTACTAAATCTAAATTGCAACGTAGCAGAGCAGAGACAAAAAAAGTTACTTGTCTGTCAAGGGTACTTGTATTTGATACATAATACTTACTTGAGAGTCACGGATAAGCCCATGCAAATAAACATAAGAAAAGGGTGCATTCCCAGTGAACTCGATCCCCATCATGACCATCCGAGCCACCCAAAAAAACAAAATGTCATGTCTATCCAAAAAAAGCAATTTTGAATCAGTTTAAATATGAAGAAGCAAATTAGTTCAAAATTTTTGTTATAAGACAACAAGCAGGTAAAAAAAGTCCAAATGTCCAAATATCTTTTCTTGAATAGAGGCAAGTTTTTTAAGAAAGACAACTACGTAATGTTCGAACTATTCAGGATCAACTACATGGAAAATTAGCTGTGTAGATAATATCTCTAGTTAACAAACATTCAAACCTCTTATTGAAAAGGTGGAGTTGTGTTAGGCCTACTGCCACCCAGCATGAGATTGTCAGATGTCAAAGGCATAAATCCTCTATGAAATATATTCAAAAACTGTTTTGTAGTTTAGCTTGTCTATTAAATTACTAAGTTGATAATTAATAGAGTTAGGGTAGCTTGTCTCTTCGCCTTCTATAATATTCCTACGGCTAGGGGACTTTTAGCAGATAGCTCCTAGTTGCACTACAACCATTAAAATGGTTGTCATTTAATCAAATTTACTATTCTAAGTAATTAGATCGTTTAAAATGTCCACTTGAAGTACTGTTTAACAAAAAAAATTAAGTTGATAGATAAAAAGTCTGTCTGAGTACAATTCTAGTAATTCAAAGTGGGGTCTAGGATGGATTATATTATACATGACACTTCATGATAACTTTCATAAAACCAATGATTTCGCCCACATTTTGACAGACAATAGAAAAAGAATTCATTGACCACAATCAAACTATATATTTAAACACAACCATGAACCATAAATTTATGTATGCAACATAAATGTGTCTAGTTGTGGATATAAATGAGATGAGAAACCTCTAAATAAAAGAACAGACCCAGTCTCAAGGATGGTTGTCGGATAAAATTTCTTGAAATCCTCAGCACACACATCCGGCCATCCTAGGGTGCTAAAAGGCCACAATGCACTGAAATAAAAGTATAAGGTGCTTAGTATTAGTAGAATCATGTAGTTAATGAAAAGCTTAATAAATGTACTAAACATTAATGACCTGAGATAATATAAGTCAGTCGGAATGATAAGATCTTCAAACTCAAACAAGTACAACATGAAGCATGCACTACTCTCACTTGTAGTTGAAAAAGAAATGAAAAGCAATCTTACAACCACCAAACCAGGCATATGCATATAAAGTTCTTATAACCTGAGAAGGGCATTAAAACTAAATGTCATCCATTGAAAAAGAATAAGCACGATTATAACAAAACTTAATTGCTGACTTGTAGCAGATAACATGAAAAAAATTTCAAGGAATGAGTCAGCAAATTGAAGTTAATTGCTACACATCTTAGATAGTCATGATGTATACGACATACAAGGTACCAGGTTTGACCACCACATTAATTTCTGACATCACAGACAGCAGTGATTTATATGACATACAAGGTAACAAGGTTGCCACCACATTATCATTATCAAGCTCCTTAGATCACTTTAGTTTATCATTAACTAATTCTAGTGTCTGTGCAACCTCTTTAAAGAAGATAAACTTATTGATAGCACCTATGTCCTAGATTTTTGAGGTCAACATTGCATATTCATACTATAATTTTGACTAGTGTTAGTTTCTTCATAATATTCATATCAAGAATTGCAATTTTGCGAAGACTGGTCCATACCTATCAGTATTTACCAGTCCAGATGTTAACCTATGCAAACAGCCCCAATTTCGGGTGATCTGGTCCAGTCCATTTAAAGAAAAAACCTTTAAACTCGTGCCCACTGACAGCCACTGCCACCTAACCCCCACACACCTCCCCCACCCCCCCACCCTCCTCCACCTCCTCTAACTTATGTTTTCCTCCTCTTCTCCAAATTCTCAGCCCTCTACTCCCTCTTGATGTGCACGTGCAGAGCTCACTGTCATGCCTGCCACCTACATCCCCACTGTCCACATGTGGCACCAGCCTCGAATATGCTTCCTCCTCTTCCTCCACCACTTCCTCTTCTTCCTTCCTATTCCTCCTTTCTCTTCTTCCACTACCTCCTATTCTCCTCCTTCTTTGGTACATACACTCAGTATCTTAGTACTGGCAAATATGTATTGTTCTCGCTTGGGATCAGTACAAGGGTCCGGACAAAATGACATTCCTATTTATGTACAGCTGAACAAGTATCTAACTTAACAAGCCTTCACAAAATTTTTGAAAGCATGAGACAAGTCTTGAATATGAAAATAGATTCCTGCACACAAAATAGACTGCATGTCATATATGTCTCAAGCCCACCTAAGAGAGAGAATTTCAATATGCGAATTAAACTTCGAAATTGCTTCTTGTTAACTAGAATTTGTATTTTAGCTAGTTTCAAGAACAAACCTTGAAAACCATGTATCCAGAACATCAGGATCTTGGTATATTTCAACTGATTTTCCATATTTCTCATGGGCTTTTAAAAGAGCTTCTTCAGCACTTCTAGCAACAATGTACTCTTCTTCACAATCTTTACCAACAATGTACCAAACTGGAATTCGATGTCCCCACCATAGTTGTCTACTTATACACCAATCTTTGATATTCGTCAGCCAGTGATTATATGTCTGTTATTACAAACCAAATGGGGTTTTAAATCAGAAAAACAGTAAATGAAATTGGATCATCTGAATATGAATTAGCTTGTTGGAGCTTCTTAGTGAAAACAAAGAAATTACAAGATCATGTGATTGTAGATGCTTACACATATTGGAAAACAAAGTTACTTTTCAACAAATAAGTAGAGCTTGGACATTTGAAAGAAAATAAACAACAGAGTACCTTTTCAAATCTCTCAGGAAGAATGGTTAATTGTCCTTTTTCAACAGCATGAAGGGCCTTCTCAGCTAATGGCTCCATAGTAACAAACCACTGTTTACTCACCAGTGGCTCTATTACCTTATTGAGTAGCAAACCAGTGGCAATAAGGAATTTTTCTAGGCAAAAAGAATGGAATACAATGGTCAATTTGATGGAAATGTTAAGGATAAAAGCTTATACTTCACCACCACGCTGGGATCTAGGAACTCGTAGCACATGAGATTCCTTTTTTACTGCCAGACCAACCTCTTCAAGATCAGACCAAACCTTCTTTCGCGCCTCAAATCGATCTAACCCACTGTGATAAAAATCATCAGCAAGTGCAGATGGGGCAAAAAATCTGAACAGATAGAAATCATTTCATGCATCACATGCACCAGAATGATTTATTCAACAAATATTATCATCAGCAGAAGCTGAAGTCTTACCAGTACAGTCCAGCAACCTCATTCAGAGTACCATCTTTATTCATAACATTGAGTATTGGTAGGCCAAGCTTCCTTGCGATATGATAATCATTGTGATCATGTCCAGGGCTTATTTTCAATACTCCAGTTCCAAATTCTTTATCGACATACTGCATATTTTATAGCAGAAGAATACGTAGATTGTTTCAATACTCCAAAGATAACATGATACTCTTTGTTTCTCATAGCAGAAGAATACGTAAATTGTTAATTATACAAAAAAAACTAGTTTTATTCCAAAATTAGCATCAACAAGGACAGGAAAGACAACAAATTTAAATGTATTACATAGTTAAAATCGACAGGATAAGAAAAGGATTAGAAGTTCTTACTCTGTCAGCGATAATGGGAACATGCCGACCAAATGTCAAAGGTACAATTGCCTGTCTGCCTATGTATTTGGCATAACGTTCATCCTGATCAAGATAAGTCACTCTTACAAATAAAAAACTATCGAAATAATAATAATTCCTGATTCTGGATACACTATAACTCAAACAATATTCTTTTTGATCCCTGATAATTATAAAACTGAGAAAGGTTAATAGCATCATTCATTCAGTAAAGACAACTTTGAAAGAAAGTTTGCAATTCAACAAAAGGAAGTACATCTGTAGATGCCTTAAATATGGTAAACCTTAGAGTTTGTCTCAAATGCATTCAACCTAACATTCTAGATGATACTGACTATGTCCAGATTAGCAGCTATCCAATCAAGAGAAACTTAAGATATTGCCACATGGAAACATAAGCAACAATAAAGACATGAGTAGCAACAATTAGATGCAAAAGGAATGAGATGATTCATCCTCATATATGTAGTTAGTAGCAAAACCTTAATTGTCACTGACAAAACAGGATCAATTCCTATCCATATCATGTACCTCAGGGTTCACTGCAATGGCTGTGTCACCAAACAATGTCTCGGGACGTGTTGTTGCTATCGTCAGAAAGTCATCCCTGAAGCAATGACAATGAGATTTTAGCACAAAAACCATTTAACAGGTAAAAATACCAGAATACCAATTTGAACAGCTTATCATTTTTAAGCTTTATTTTTGCATATGGGACATCATAACATGATCTACAAATATGAAAATTGACACTTATGCAGGCAGATAAAAGAACATAACCAAAATTCTGTGACATGATATTAGCAGTTAGCACCATACACAGAACTACAAATAATAATCCAATTTCACAGTCAAATACTGAAAGCTACAACGATTGTGTTATGCAGTGATGGATGGCTTATTGCTCTCATCATCTCATTTACATTCAAAATCCCAGGATACTTGACAAAAAAGTTAATAAATGAGTTATTAAAAGTACCTTGAACCACCAGCAACACGATACTTGATGTAGAACAAAGTACCAGGTTCTTCAGAATATTCAACTTCCTAAAACAAAAAAGCAAAATTCACATTATGTCCTAGGTAAGAATTTCTAAATGAAAAAAACTTTCAGCTTGTCTGGCAATTTGACGTAATTTTAGTTAGGTCAATTTAATCACAGCAAATGAGAGGTTGCAAGTATCTGCAAAAGTAAATCTCAAAGAAATACATCAAGTAACAGAAAAATGTATGTCAGAATGGATCTACCACAGCCATGAATTGGAGGAGATAAATTCATTAAGACCCAAAGAATTGCAGATTTGTTAACTTAAGGTTTTTGGCATAAAGATGTTAACTTGCAGATTTGCCAAGTCTGCAAATTAGGGTTGACAACAGAAAAAATAACAGGACATCATGAGAGAACAGGTGTCCAAGGTGTCAACATGCTTATATACATCCAGAACTACCATTTTTATGGCAGTAAAAGAAGAAATTAATCAGTATACAGGGAAAGTAAAAGCAAATGCTGCCTTGAACAGCAGATTAATGATTATTGACAAAAGTAAAACTGAATACATGGTTTTAGAGGTCTCAAATTGGAGGGAGGAACCTATGCAATTTAGTAGTTACCAAAGAATAGAGCTTATAATTGCCATTTTTTTACATTTTAACATACCAAGTCAGATACTGCTGTCTGAAGGTTCGGTGACCAGTTGACCATGTAAGATCCTGAACAAATAGAACATATGATTTCATCCACCCAAGTTATCTGCATAATCAACAATCATAACCTTGCAAGCAGCACAATTACAACATGACTGAAGACAACTAAAAAAGAAGATACATTCATAAAGTACACCATGAAAACAAGAGTATCATAGATAGCAAAGAATAACTGGATTTGTTTCAAGCGCATCAAACATATTGACAAAGAAGATATGTAGTCACCCTAATAAACTGAGACCCCTGCACTTGATAAATATGTGGATTGTCAATCCCAGTTCCACCAACCATGTGATAGCATGGACATCACGATGTTTGGCCCAGAAAAAGAGCACCAAGTGACACTGGTCATTCGGAAACTTCTCACCAGATGCTACTATAATCATATTCCCAATAAGCCAATACAAATGTAACAAGAGTATCCAAAATATATGAATATTGTAATAGATGTTGGTCATAATCAAATTGCAAAGTTGAAAACTTGTATTAAGTGTATAATAAGCAAATTTGTTGCATAGCAAATAAAATATAGTTCATAGGTTTACTAAAGCACCTTGATAAATAAGGCCTTTCTCATGAAGCCTTACAAATGCCTCAACCACTGCTCCTGCAAGCATTTAGAAATGCATTCAGAAAATGAAAAGTAAAGTATAATAAATTTCTTGCAACTACATAAAGGACAGAAATCACTACATAAGATAACGGTCAAAGATTAAAAAAGGAAATCAATTATTATTGAGACATTTAAAATATGCGAAATAAAAGATTGCTCTGTATGTTAGAGCAAATAAAATTTCTAGGAGCAAGTGATCGATTGAATGAAATACCATCATTTCTGCATTCTTCTATAGTTGACCTAGTTGCAAGAACACAGCTAGAAGTTAATGCCTCCATCCACTGGCATACAATGAAACATATACCACATGAAAAGCCATACAACCACAAGGGCTGGAGTTTCTATGTTCTACTTTTGTTCTTAATTCTTATGTCTAATAGCAAATCAACATTGACCTCTACCATAAGGTAAGAAGTCTCTATATTCTATTCTTGTTCGTATATTTAATTGCAAATCAACACTCACATTGTTGGATCAAATTCTGACTATTATGTGGGTTGGGGGCATGTTGTGTCATGACTCGACCTGATGGGATAAATGAACCATTAATCTATTGAGGCTGAACCGCTAATCCAAATTGTTTAAGTCCAAGTTAACAGTAGTACAACCATCAATGCTTAAGACCAAATTAGCAATAGTACAACAATCAAATCTTTATAAGTTCTTGCTCACTTCTAACGTGGGACTAAAATGGGGGGATGACAATCTCTCCCACAAAGTTCTGATGTCCTTATGTGAGGCCTAACTCTCCACTTCCGAACGTGTCCTCTAGCCCCAACCATGGATAGTCCATTCAAAAATAATGGTCTAGCAACCTCTACCAGAAATGAATGTCTTTTTGCACTTGAGCCGCTCATCATGCTCAATACTAGGTCAGCTTTGATCCTAATTGTGATGACTCCACCTAATAAGATAACTAACTAGCTACGGGGTTCCATGCTGCCTTTTAATGGCACAGTATTTCATCAAAACACTGTCATGCGGTAAGTCCTTCTAGTGACATGCCGACACACAGCTGGCACATCATAAAAATACAGAAAAACATAAACAAAATGTTTAATATGAGCCAATCTAAATGGCTAGATGGGAGAAGAAATCTTCTCTAACATCAACAACAGAGCTCTTTGCTGATCCTCTCTCATCCCAGCACAGAAGTTATGGTCATCAGAAGGCTCCAAAGGCCCTCCAACAGGTAATCAAGTGATTGGTCTTTAACAGCAGTACATTGAACTGCAGAGTCCACAGTCCTCCATGACAATGTATGACAACCATTTGACCACAGGAAGATGTCAGAGCAGCCAAGAACTATAGTCACGCTTCGCATAGGGTTCCTGCATATAGGAGTGACGTGAAAGGTGTACTTTTGCAACTAGAGAGTCGCAACAAAAACCCAATTCAAGGGAGAACGAGAGCAAGAACAACAGCAAGGGCAAGAGCTATAACTAAATCAATTTTTGTAAACCTACAGTTCAAAAAACTGAACCAGGCAGGCTTACATTCACATGTAGGAAAAACCCAATTTTTAAGGTTACCGGATGGTAACAACCAAACAGGACCCAAACTGCCTGAAATGGGATGGTTCACGGCCTGATTTTGTGTTGTACCAATAATGTTCCCCTGTAACCCACAGGAACAGTGTAACATTTAAATAAATAACCTATCAATATTTTAAATGATTTTATACTAACCATAACCTTAAAAAGAAAACAGCAATACATTGACAGATGATAATACATCAGAATTTCCCCGTACATATGCAAACGGTACAACAATTAGTGATGTCAAACTTCACTAGAGATAAAATTCTGTATATTATAGGGGTGAACTTTTGACAGAATTAGCTGATCAATTCATTTCAGCCTTTAAAAGTTCAACACAACTATCTTGACACTAGTCATGCCCAAGTAAAAAAAAAAACAATTCTACACACTGCAGCTCAAGAAAGATCAAGCAAAACAACTTTAAAGAAACAAGGTCCAGTATGATTCAAGCCATGTTAACTTTTTTTTTTCAATTGTATAAAATAAAAGTGGCCTTGAGCTTTAATTCATACCCAGAGTCCCATTTCCAACCACTTCATAATACTCATCCGTTAGAAGAGTTTGGTTAAATTAGTTATCTTGACAGTGGAAATTAAGCAAATGTAAGGTTAACTATAACCAGAAAACCAACTATTTCCTTCAGAAATGGATAAAGCAATAGCTCAATGGCAATGAATGTACAAAAAAAAATTGCTAGCTTGCATTAAAAAAAATTAAATATGCATCATGTAGCATACAAGGTAACAAAGTGCAATTGTAACAGTATATAAAGATTGGCATCACATAAAGTTCTTTAGGCATCCTGAGCTGAGTTCATTTCATGATGTGCAAAAAACAGAAACATTTGCAGCTGCATACACCAAGAAAGAAACAGGATATATAGATGACTGTCTTACGACTTAGCTGTTCATCAAGAGTGAAATGCTCCCTCGTCCAATCACATGATGCACCCAACCTCCTTATCTGATTAGTGATTGTACCACCATACCTGAATGCGAAAAAAGCCATCTCAATTTGAAGACAGATAATATGACATTAGAAGCAAAAAAAGTTCGTCTCAGAAATACAGCTTTAATTTACTCAGTTTGATTAAAGCAAGGTTCTACATTGCAGGTATCAGACCCACACCAGTCCTTGCCCTGACCGATATGGTTCAGGTCCATAACGGCCCATACATACTAGTACAATATGGCAAACCTTGGTTAACAGTACATATCATAGACCAACTCTTGATTGTACCAGTAAATACGGCCAATATTTACCAGTCTGATAGCCAATCAGGGACTTCACCTGGTTCACCATACCAGACTTCTCATATAATAAACAAAATCTACTTGATACCTTTTTCCTATTTGATAGCTTTTAGATGTTTTTCGTTCTTTGTTCTTTTCTTCTCTCTATCTCTTTGTTTCTGTTAAGTCCCTCCCTCACCTCCTCCTCGTCCTTCTCCCTATCACATTATCATCGCCTCCTCCTCCCCACCACATTGTCACCTCCTGATCATACCAATACACAAGGATTGTAATTTTGTATCGGGGGTACCATACCGATCCTTGGCCGGACTGGTACATACTGACCAGCACCCGTGAACTGACACATGTACATCGGTATGTACCAAAGAGGAAGGAAAAAAGAGATGGTGGTGGAGGAAGAGGAGGAAGAGAAAGAGAGGTGGTGATGGAGGAAGAGAGGGAAGGAGGAATAAGAGAAAGGAAGGTGGTGGAGGAAGAGGAGGAAGAGAGAGAGGTGGTGATGGAGGAAGAGAGGGAAGGAGGAATAAGAGAAAGGAAGGTGGTGGAGGAAGAGGATGAAGGAGGAGAAGGAGGGCGGAGGAGAGAAGGCAATGGAGGAAGAGGAAGGAAGAAGAGGAGGTGGAGGAAGAGGAGAAAGGATGAGGAAGAGGAAGGAGGAGAAAGAAGCGGTGGAGGCAAAGGAAGAAGAGGACATGGTGGAAGAAGAGGAAGGAGAAGAAAGATGAAGAAAGAAGAGGAGAAGAGGAGCATACCCAATTGGCAATGCACGGTGGGCTGCAGGGAAATCACACATCGAGGTTCGCAATCAGGGAGATTAGGGCAAGAATATTTTTCTTTTCTTTTATATATGACCAGAATGGACCACCTGAAATGGATCAAGTCCAAGTACCAGTTCACGCCCAGACCAAAAAATACTGACCGATACATACAAGCAGCATACCCAAAATGAGTTCTCTGCCAATACACCTCTGCCGCTGCTGCCTCTACCTCCTCCCCCACCCCCCTTTTTCTCTCTTTCTCTCTAGTACAAGCACCAACTTAGAGCTATGCAGATCTGCAGAATTTTAGTATGCATACTCCTAGTCTTTGAGAAAACTTCTGATCTAATCCAACTAATAACTTCTATCCAGGTCAAACTTGCTTATAAATTATTCATTCCCAATTATAAATTATCCTCACTTAAAATGCCACAAATTAGGGCATCATAACACACCAGTCAGTAAGGCCTTAAGACTAGAACTGGGCATCATAACACAAATTAGTACTACCACAGTAGTATTAGAGGTTTTATTAACACTTACGAGTTATGATAAACTTCTTGATGATTAGTTTTGTAGAGATAAGAAGAAACTACACAATCAATTCTAGACTTAAAAAAGGACGACACATTCAATGATAAGAGGCAATAGATAATCTAGCTTTTCAACAAAATAAACAAAAAAGAATGAAAATAAGTTGCTTAATTACTGTCCAACCATGTAAAAAAGATAAATATACATGCAGGATATCAGTGTAAGTCCACAGGTGCAAGTGAAGAAAAGCAATGAAATCCAGAAATATGCAACTATACGACAAGACTAACATAAGCGTAAGTTCTGTTTTAAGCTCAAAGAATTAGCTCTATGTTCACTTACTTTTCTTTCCACTCCCAAACTCTTTTAGTGAACTCCTCTCGACCAAGTTCAGCCCTTTTGATGCCTTCAGATGCAAGCATTTTTTCCACAACCAACTGAAATTTAGTACCATAGATTTAAACTATTTTTCAGAAAACCAGATAAGCCAAAACAAGTCATACAACTATATGCAACAATCTAAAACCAGTAATTCATGTTGAACTCAAGGAAGTGCAGGGAAGTAACTTTGTCTTTGTAAAGAAATATAGTATATCATAGATTTAAACACCAATTATCAGAGAAAACCATAATAAAGAAATATGATAAGCCAAAACAAGTCATACAATATAAGCAATAATCTATAACTAGTAACTCATATTTAAACTCTAGGAAGTGCAAGTAAGCTCATAATAAGCTAAGTGAATATATATGTGTGAATCAAGATTTCAAATATCATTTTAGTATCGGCACCGATCCTTGAGCAAACCGAAATGTCATCATTAGTGTACCAGATGTCAGTACACCCCTTTGCCAACAAGTATGGGTCTGGCTAGGGGAGGAGAGAGAACTGAAAGAGAGAAAGAAAAGGGCAGGAGGAGAGAGAGGAGAAGGTAAAGAAGGAGATGGTGACAAAGGAGTTGAGGAGGTAGGCAAAGAGGGAGGAGGAAGAGGAGGAGGTGGCACACACCAGCAGAAGGAAAGGAGGTAACGAATCTAACTGACAGGAGAAGGTGGTCACAATGCACACTAATAGGAGGAGATGGAAAGGCAATAGGGTGGAACAGTTGGAAGAGAGAAAGACAGAGAGTGATAGACTGAAAGAGCAAAAGAAAAGAAGAAAAAAAAAAAGAAAAAAAAAAATGCACTTGTATGTCATAGAGAAAAATACTGATGTCAAACAGTAGGTTGATACCGAACTACTGATTAGCTTACCACTCAGTAAGCCAAATACAGTTAGCTTATAAAGCGGTACATCGCATACCAAACCAAACCGAATGAAATCATCTAGTCCATGTCCTGGTTGATTATTGAACCAACAAGCATAGAATTGTGCCACTAAAACCTGAGTATTTTAAAACTTGGTGTAATTAATCACTAAAATGAATCAAACTCCAGAGGAGACAAAGTGTTATGCAAGATCAATGAAATAAAATTGGTTATTAAAGCAAACTATCAGTTAAGCACATTGCAAGTCATACTGCTTATGCTTGAGGCCTGGAGCCATTTTGTTTAGAAAGAACACACCTGAGTTGCAATACCAGCATGATCGGTGCCCGGAATCCAAAGAGTAGGCCTTCCCTTCATACGGTTGTATCTGACCATTATGTCCTAGTCAAAGAATACAACATCTTTAGGATCAAACTTCGACTGAAAATCTTTCATTGCAGACTGAAGCAATGATAAAAATGTCCAAACTATGTTCATTCACTATCCACACAGCGATTTGCAATTAAAAATACCAAAGCAAATTGTACTAAATCAAATGAATCATTAAAACAACAAAATAAGTTCATCAAATTTCACTTACAAAAGAACTAAAAAGATGTATTTAGTAAAATAAAATTGCTGGATGTCATACCAAGACATGCCAAATACAGAAAGGTATCAATGTTGCGCAGCAAGGGCAGACATGACCACATAAATTGCATTATCTGTATATCCATGCTTTAAAACTTAAGATTGTAATTGTTTCAAACTTAAAAAATCAATGTGTTCATGCAAACATAATGTTATTGCAACATTAACAACTCGTAACTCAAGGCCTTACATACCTGCTTATTGCTTTTCACATTGTTTGCACCAGGTTTGTCATTCTATTAAGAGAGTAAATAGAATGAAAAATAGTTTTGTGTCTGTAAAGAGCTCGAGCATCCAACAACTCTATGCAATGTTTGTGTCAATATTCTGACACAAGAAAACTAGCTCTGTTTTTAATATATTATAAAATTACTATGCTTTGTTCTTTTTTGTATCTTGGCTTTAGTCTTGCTCTATGACTCAACAATCTTTTGTAATGTTTTATCATGTTCTGTAATCTTCATTTTATTTGGATTTTAATCTTATGTCAAGTAACAGAAAAAATATTCTGAATTTAAAATCAATCCTATACATATTCTTAATAAATTACCACTCCACATTGTGCAAGTTTTTAAAACTATAAGGATCATGCATTTTGTATTCATCTTATTTTTATTACATCATATTGCAATTACCAATCATTTATTTAACTTTATGGATAATTGATGTACAAAATCCAAGCTTTTATTTGTATCTACTAGTACATTTTATAGTAGGCTCAATCCTGAGCTTAGTTTAGCTTTATTGTTTTCTTCATCTAAACTTACATTATCTCATTTATATGCCCCACCTAAGTCTAAATTGTGGCTCAGCCCCTGCTTATTTGTATCTAATGCAAGCTGGTGGCAGGTTAGCACTTAAAACTTAAAATTACCATAAAAGGTGCTTGCCTTGGACTACCATGAAATGAATCAGATCTATGCATTCTTAACCTCACATGCAGATAGGACAATGTAAATAACACTCTGTCGGTGGATCAACTTCAAAGTTTAAATATGTACAAAAATTTGTTCCACCTAAAACAAGTTTAGATCTCTGGTCTAATTGACCTTATTCTAGAATGAGTATTGATTCTTATAAATGTTGATTGGTTCTGACTTCAGTCTTTAGACAAATTGGAGATTGTCATCTTTTTTATGTCCCATGATGGCAACCCAATGTACACGAAAGTTTCACGACTGATATAGCAGTAAGAATGGGAGGATGGTACAGAGAGCTTGATATGTGAACTAATAAGAAAAATTAAAACAAACTGACATGACTACAAATAAGTATGTCTTTTGTGGCATGTTATTAAGAATAGACAAAGGATCCTCAACACAAACATATTATCAGAGAGGTTCCTTGATTTATAAGCCACCATATTTGAACATGAGAAATGCACATGAAACACATGAAAATAGCAAGAAAAACCTCCAAGAAATATATATTTTTCCTCGAGACAGAAATAAAACAAGAAGTCCCAAAGTAGCAAAAGTGCAAAATCATCATGGCTAACAAATAAATTAGCAGGAATCAAAAACTGATTAATTTATAAAGTGCTCCACCTATTGTTTCTAACCTCAAGAGTCACAAACATTGCATGCCCCATATGTAGTGATCCAGTAACATTTGGGGGTGGCATCGCAATGACAAAAGGGTCTGCACCCCGATCAAAGCTAGGCTTGAAGTAACCTTGGGCTTCCCACCTAAGAATAGCACACCAAGTCATGTAAATACAACAACATGCAGCATCTAATTAACTATGCATGAAAACCTACATAATTTGAATTTTGAACAATAAATAAAGTCCAAGTATGTCTTCTATCAGCAAATAGTCAACTTTGGATTGTAATAAAAGGAATCTAGAAGATGATATAGTTAAAGGCCATAATTATCTAATATTTCATTAAAATAGCACAAGAATCCAATTCATCAAGGTATACAATTCAGCAAAGAGAAAAAAATATGAGACATGGAAATACTCGAGTCAAATATAATTAGTCCTAGTTATTATATGATACTTCTATCGTAATGGTCAAGTTATGATATATTAGAAGACAAGGCTGTAAAAGGATTAAAAATTTTGGAATGACAATATTAGATTTATCTGACTCCTAGTAAATATTAGAGCTATGATGAAAACTATGATGGAATTCAAGTCTGGTGTGTGTGGGTAGCATTCTGACATGGCAGTAGTGGTAGACATGAGTCCCAGGAACCGCACCACTGCCAACTTTGATTCTGTCAACTTAATTACTTTGCCATTTTAATTAATCAGATATCTTCAATCATGTGATCACCTATACAAACAAATGGACTTGCTCGCAAGCACACAAAAACACAAGGAAATACATAGTTCTTATATACCAACGGATACATATACAATTAAGTAAGGTTTATAATTTTGTATCGTACCGGAGTATCAAGCTCAGCTCGATACGGTACGATATAAGTATGTGTGTGTGTGTGTGTGAAAAAAAACAAGCGACTGCCTCGTCGCCCTTTTTTGCGCGAGGTTTAGGAAACCTCGGTTTCTTCTCCCCACGCAGGTAGAAAAACGAGACGACATCACCCTTTTTTTCACATATATATATATATATATATATAAGTTAAAGAAAAGGTGACGTAGCCTCGTTTTCTGCCGCGCAAAAGAGGGCGACGAGGCGACGTCGCCGCCTTGTTTCTTATGCCTGCGTGGGGAGAAGAAACGTCGCCTCGACGACGTCGGTTTCTTCTCCCCGCGACGTCGCCGAGGCCTCGTCGCCTCAGATGAGAAGGGAGAGCGGCGTCGGATCTCTAAGTTCTCCCTCTTCTTTCTTCTCCCTCAGCTAATACCATCTGGTAGCGGGTTAGGGTGGTAACGGGGCAAAAATAGCCCCAATCGATGGTACCGCCTGATAGCGGGCAATCCGCGTACCGATATGCAGGCGGATCGGTATGTACCGCCCGGTATGGGCAGTATTATTCGAAAATTAAAATCCTTGTAGTTAAGAGCATGCATATGTTACTTGTTCACTATGTATGAGAAGCATAACATATTTACGGATAACCATGCAGTAGGTTTTCCCTTATTATGGCAAACATGAAGTAAACCAACCAATTTCCTAAATCTAGAATTGTGAAAGGATGCAGGCATTTCTAGGTAAGATCCAAGACATGCAGTTAAGAGTAAGCATATGCCACTTACTGCTTAGGAATAATAGCTAATAAATACCTTTAATTACCAAGAAGGTTTTATTCCTAAGGGGAAAGTCTGGGTTCCCAATTGTGAACAATAACGCAACACTAAGATACTTCACTTTTTCATTTCCTTCTCTTTATGCCCCTTTAAACATTCTTGTAATCTAGTTTCTGCCTGATTCGTGTATTTCACATTTATTTCACATTGTGCACATTTATTGTATTAGAATCCTTTAACACTGAAAATGTACATCTTCCAAAACCCAATAACCTGTTTCTTTGTTGTATCCCACAACAAAAAGGCACCTTGAAATGAATGGTAGAAAAAGAATTTTCGATATATTTTCTGAAAACTAGTTGTGACCTAGCAGATCTTGACGTCCACCGAAAGTGGAAATACCTCGAGCTGAAGAAGTAAGCGGTAACAACATATCAAGAATTACCAACTATATATCCGTTCCTCTGAAGCAAAATCAAACGACTTTGCGATTTCCGGTGAGGTGAAAACCTCGTTCTCCGACGCCATTACTGAAAAACGAAAAAAAAAATAATGAACCAAAAAAGCGACGAAAGGGATAAATTGCCACCACGCTGTAGTAAACCACATGCCTGAGAAGAACTTGCGATTGGGACGGCATGGGTTCCACCGGAAAGGCCTGGCTCCGAACCGGCGGGTGGAAGGGGCGAAGCGGATGGGATTCAGAAGGCAAACGGAACGACACGATAGCAGAGATGGAGTGGGGAGCGCCATCAGGCGAGGCAGAAAGGATCGACCCGAGCGGAGGATAATAAAATCTTATTTATAAAACCCTAATAAGGTGAGGGTTTATTTCGGGGGTGAATATCCCCTGTCTATTTTCAATCAGGCAACAGACAAATGCTCTTAAGAAGCTCGTGGGTCCCTCTACGTAAAAAGGTTCCATCTCTGAGGTCGGAAATGGCTGCTAGTCTGCGTTTCCTGCCTCGGAGGCGACAGGAAAACCCTACTCTTGTTTGGGCGTCGGATAACGTTGGGGAGCGCAAGGTTTGCGGTGGCGGAGGGACTCCTCAATATCCGAGTCGTAACGGACCGCTACGGCACTCGCGAATCGTGTGCCTATATATATATATGTATGTTGCATAGGTTTCATCAAAGAATTTAGCTAGAAGATCTAATTCATTAATACATATACTCATAAATAGTTAATAGTAAGTATTATGAACAGATAAGACATTGGTGCGATCTACCAGATTCACTTATTAAGATTAAGATTTTAAATTTTAATTTAGCTATAAAGATTTTGTTAAATCATCATAAAAAAATCGTGGTTTAATAATTTATATTATAATTCAGATAAAATAATCATATTATTATTATTATAGTTAAGATAACATTCATGGGTACTCTATTATGATCTATATGAAAAAAAATGTCAAACATTTAATTTTTGCTTGTACAAGTGATGACGATAACATTGCAACATGTGACAACTCCTTCCTGAGTTCAGATCCACATCAAATTTTCAGCTGCAATGGGCTTACAAGGCATGAGATAAATCTTATCCTATCAATTAAATTGGGGACATGTTCATCACCAGCTCTTTTGGGGATTTATTGATCATGACGGCAACTCCACACCTCACACGCATATGGCCATGGCATGGTCACTCCTCTACTCGCTTTATCCATCTGTCTTTTAGCCATTCTTTTATGGCTTCTCATCTTAAAGCTCATGTTGATTGGGGAGCTCAAGGTCAAGCAAATTGTCACGTATAAAATTTTTTTTTTAGAAATTTTTTTAAAAATATTTTTTTATTTTTTAATAAGTTGATTAAAAAGAGCTTTAAAAATATAAATCTATTTTTTTATTTATATTATTATTTTATATTTATAAAAAAAAATAATATAAATATTTATATATGTAGATCTATCCTAGTCTGAAGTGTTCAAATCCATAAGGCTGAAGTGAAAAAGTACTTCAAGATCTTGCAAGTTTTTTTTTTTTTTTGAGAAGTTTTTTTTTTTTTACTTTCATCTTGATTTCTTCTTCTTTTATTTAGTTTGATATTGAGCTAATAGAACCTTATTGATATTAATTAAAAAAATATTTACATGTGATCTATCTTTTTCTTTATATATTATCAGAGCTATAAGGGTGGTAGTTTATATTCCAAGATATTTTTAGTAAAGACAATAATCTTTTTTTACTATGCATTATAATAGTTTAGTTAGTAAATTTGGTATTGAACTTCTCAATTAGTCTAACTATAAAATGTAGAATACTTATTTGGGTCCTATCTCATAAGAGAAGTTCTATGGATTGTGATTGATAGCAATATAATAACACTATATGCTATAGATAAAGATATTATAAAGAAATGAGATACATCACGAAGAGACGGAGGATATTAAAAGCAAAAACTGAATTTATATTAAAGAGATCTATCTCTATCTCCTTGAACACTTTATTTATTGTAAAATTGCTTAAGAGATTTGGTTTACTTCTTGATATATTGCTTAGCAAAAAAGAATATAGCTAGATCTTAATATTTAAAGAATGATTTAGCAAATACTATTTTGATCTCTTAATTTCTTAGTATTTTTAAAATATTAAAAATTTATGTTCAAATATATGGATCCAGAATAATCAATTTTGGATGCACAAATAAATTATTATATTATTCATGAACTTCAAAAAGAATATATTTCTTATATTATATTTATTAAGAATAAATTCAACAACTATCCTTACAGTTAGAAAAATCTTTTTGTTTCATAAGAATTCTTAATTTGTCAAATAAAGAAAGTCTAATTTAGGAAGAGATGAAAATATCTTTTTTATAAATATAATAATAATAATAATAAAGATAAAGCGGAGAATAATATTATTAATAACAAGTTAAAGTCTTCTACGAACAATAATATAAATTGAAAGATGATCAAGTATGACAAGTTAGACCATATAAATAAATTATTGTGTTATGATTAAAAAAATTATAAATAAAAAAAGATTGTTCCACTAATGAAGATTGGGGCAAATATTTTATGACTAAAACTAGTGTAGTGGAATCTATAATATCCATTAATTTTGAATATGATTAGATAATTGATTTGATCATCATCTCACTAGTGATGGTCTCAAATTCAATAATTTTAGTCAATATGAAAGTATAATGTAATTATCATGGTAGATAATATTATTCATCAAGTGGAGAAGGAAGACATTGTCACGGATAAAGAAAATAGTCCTATTACATTAAAAATTCTTTCTCTGTTGTAAATGCAATTGATGTTAGAAATTATATTCTTTTTATTATAATGAAGCGTGTTTGCAACATAAAAGAATTAAATTTAGATGTAATACATACTAGTAAATGAGCCAAAGATTTATATATTTTATCAACATCAAACTCTTATGTTGAAAGGATGTATTAAACTGGCATGCTACAATTTGTCATATAGTTTTTTTTTATTAAAAATTATAATGCAAAAAAATTAGTTAATGATATTCCTAATCTTATGATTTTTAGTAGTAATAAAGTTTGTAAATGTTGTTGATATAGCAAAGTGTTAGGATCAAGAGCACTAAGAGGGGGGGGGGTGAATTAGTGCAGCGGAAATCTTATAATAATTTAAAAATCAAAAGCTGCGTTCGTTCAAAAACTATTATGATGCAAAAGCAAATTCTCAGTTTGTATCTAAGTGCAGTTTGCGTCTAAGTGCAGATTGCGTTTAAGCGCAGTTTTGCGTCTAAGCGCAGTTTTGCGTCTAAGCGCAGTTTTGCGTCTAAACTCAGATTTACGTCTAAATGCAGATTTACGTCTAAACGCAGATTTACGTCTAAACGCAGTTTTACGTCTAAACGCAGTTTTACGTCTAAACGCAGTTTTACGTCTAAACGTTGAAACTCGTTCGTAAAATCGTAGAGGACAGATTGCAGTTATTAATAGGATTAAAATGTAAGCGTAAACTGCAAGGAAGCTCGTTCGTAAAAGCGCGGAAAACAGTTCTGCAGAATCAAACGTAAACGTAAACTGTAATGTATGAAAATACGAAGTTACGTCTGAATGCAGATTTGGAAGAACAGCTCTTAGAACTTGTTCGTGAAAGCGCAGAGAGCAGTAGTGATGAGGGAGGTTTGCAGTAATGATAAAGTGCTCGAAATTAAACGCAAACCAGAGATTTAGAGTGGTTCGGTCAGCCTTGACCTACTCCACTTTTGGCTTCCTCCACCGATGAGGTTGCCGACGTCAACTAGGTGCCTTCCTTCAATGGGCGAAGGCCAAACTTCCCTCTTACAATTTCTCTCCTTTTGACAGGCTTAGGAGACAACCTTTACAGATGTTTTCTCTCCTCTCTTTACAACTCAAACTTGAAGAACAGAAGGAGGAGGAAAACTAGCAGTTTTGAGCTCTAAGAACCACTGAAAAGATCAAGATTTCGGGTCAGTTCTTGCTCAATTCAGTGCTGAATGGGTGGGGTATTTATAGGCCCCAACCCAATTCAAAATTCGAGCTCAAAACGATCAAATCGATCAAATCCCAGAATTCTGGGATCAGGCGGTTGCACCTCTCGACTGGAGAGGTGGCACCGCCCGGCAGAGCTCGAAGACTGAGCTCTGCCGATTGCTTCTCTCTGCCAGAGCTTGAAGACTGAGCTCGATGGTTGCATCACCTGGCAGAGCTCGAAGACTGAGCTTGGTGGTTGCATCACCTGGCAGAGCTCGAAATCTGAGCTCGGTGGTTGCATCACTTGGCAGAGCTCCAAACTGAGCTCAAGCTGATGCACCATTCTGCCAGAGCTCGAAGACTGAGCTTGGTGAATGCATCACCTGGCAAAGCTCGAGACTGAGCTAAGGCTGATGCACCACTCTGCCAGAGCTCGAAGACTGAGCTCTGTGGTTGCATCGCCTGGCAGAGCTCGGAACTTGAGCTCTGGCGGTGCAACCTCTTGGCTGGGGCGGTTGCACCTCCCAGCCTTGCAGCCCTGGCGGTTGCACCTCCTGGCTGGGGCGGTTGCACCTCCCAGCCCCACAGCCCAGGCGGTTGCACCTCCTGGCTGGGGCGGTTGCACCTCCTGGTGCAATCAGGGTCCGAATGGTTCACTCCATTCGACCCACTTTGAATCTTTTCAGGGGCCCAATTGCCCCAAGATTAAGCTAATGGGATCACCTCCCATTTTCATGCTTAATCATCATGCTAACTACGATTAACTCTAAGACAACTTCTGCAGCTTTGCTCCGATGCGTCAATCGCTTCTTCCGGCGAGTTTCCGGCCAACTTCCGTCGATCAACCGATAACCCTCGGTGATCCTTCTGCGGACATCCGGCATACTCCTGGACTTTGCGACGATCCACTTGGCGAGTTCCGACGAGCTTCGCTTGGCAAGCTTCTGGACTTCTCGGATCTGTTCTCTCTGAACCTCCGACGACCGTCCGAACTTCCGTCGAACTCTCGAACTCCCAACGTGATCATGATCTTGACTCCGGCGCAACTCCTGCTGCTTGTCTTACTCTCATCGTAGTTAATCCTGCACACTTAAAACAAAACTTCGATCGAGACAATTAATCCTAAGCAATTAACCAAGTTGTCCGACATGTCATTGGTCCCTCGACGCTTCGTCCGATTCTTCGGCGCATCGTCCTCTTCTGCAGCCTATTGCCCAATCGGCCAGTTGACTCCGCAACTCCGATATCCTTGGCACAATACCCGCTCTTCTTGGCCCGATGCCCGAGTCCACGGCCCGAAGCCTTCTGTCGATACGTCGACCGATCCACCGGCCCGACGTCCAATCTTCTGACATGTTCCTTCGGCACAACATGATTTTCCTGCTTTAATTGTCTCATCCTGATCGAAGCATCCTGCGTCACTCAAAACGCAGATTAAATCATAAACATATATCAAGTAGTTTCATCATCAAAATACGAGATTCAACAATCTCCCCCTTTTTGATGATGACAACCACTTGATGACGGAGTTAAACTTAACTCCCGGAGTTTAAACAAACTCCCCCTATCAATATGCCATATTGATAGAACCTTGAATTCAAACTGAATTCAAGTCATTGCAATATTCATCATGAATACTTGCAACACGTCAACATGAACTTATGCATAAACTTATGCATCACATGTCATGTCATCAACATACTTTCATCAACATACTTCTCCCCCTTTGTCATCAACAAAAAGGAGAAGTACTACAATCAAGTGTTTGTGATATTGGTTCAACTCATTGCATGAAAGACATAATATCAAGTTTTATCATCATGCAAGTTTGCTAATATCAACATGAAAAATTACGATGTAAGCTTTTGATATCATAACGCAAACATTTCAAGTGTTTATCAATTGTAGCATTTCATCACATGGTAAGATATCAACGCGTAAAATTACGATACAAGCTCTTGATATCTTAACGCATGATGCAAACATGGCATAATGCAAGTTTGGCAATCATAGCATCAATTCATATATCTCTCACCCTTTGTTATCAACAAAACGGAGAACGATATAAGCAAATTTTAAACATAAGTGCTTGTAATTATTCATGTCATAACTAGGTTCATGTCATTTTCCAACAGTGAGTGATAGGATATCAATTATACAAACATCTCAAGGAAAACATGACATGGAGATAGCTTTGAAAACTTCTTCCTTTTTTTGTTATTATCTTTTTGCATGAAGGAGGAAGACTATTTGTGATACATGCTATTTGTGAGTTTACTTTGAGTGAAGTTAGAATCGATGAGAGATTAAATCATGCTTCATTTTTACAAGGACCAAGATCTGTATGTGGAATAAATCCTTGCAAGTAAAAACACTTTCATCCATATTTATCAAATCCATTTTTCAAAAAATATTTTTCACATGATGTGTGTATGAGAGATGTATTTGCTAGTTAATTACATATGTCAAAAATCAATGATATGAACTAAACTTGATATGACATATGCTTGTTAAGTTTGGAAGAGAGTGAACTTGATATGTTAGATCCGAAAATGAAATTTGACTCTTTCTTCCATTCGGACAAGGTTTTGCTATAGATATTCAATTACAATCATGAAGGTAAAGCATGCTTGTTATCATGGAAGTTTTGTATTCAAGCACATAATTTTCAACATGTAATTGTGTAAAATCATTATGCCAGTCAAGTGATTCAATCATAAAGATAAGACATACTCATCATCATGATAGTATGATAGCAGGTTTACCATATACAAGCTAGCAGAAAATTTGTACATTTTAAGGCCCGCAAGCTAGCAATTTTGAGATGTTTCAAGAAAGCAACTCTTGCTTCTTGATATATGCAAATTTGTCAAGTTTTGCTAGATGTGCAAGTTAGCATTTTTGCCTCTTGAGATAGGCAAGCTAGCAATCAAGTTTTTTCATCTTCTTGACTTGTACAAGCTAGCTATCTCCCCCTTTGTCATTGTCAACAAGGGAAAAACCCTTTACATCAATTTCTAAATCATGACAAAGGTAAGTAATCATTCTTATTTGTGCATCATTATAGTTTCAATGCACAAATTCATTACATTTCAAAAAATTTATGCATGATACCGAAAGATCAATCATCATCATGAGCATATCAAACATGATATTCAGGCATTCGTGATATATCATTTTGGCAGCATAATCATAGATATTCAAACGATGGTATCTAGAATTCATTACATCCTATTATGCATGATCATTAACTCCTCATTTGTATTTCATGCATTATTTCATTTCATCTCATAAGGAATATCAAGAAGAGTTATTGGATGATGAGATAAATATTTTATGAATACACAGAAAATCATAAGTGTTTCATGTATCCATATTATCACATGAAGCATATTATCATTTTTAAGATTCATAACATGAATAACGTTATTACTATTTCATCAAAATCAGTTTCGAGATTCACATAATATCATGAAATCATTAATCTCGATAAAATGGGAAAAACATTTTCTTTTTAAGTGATTCTTTTAACACATCATAAAAAAGAAAAACTCATTCATAATTCAAGTGATTTACAAGATATCATAAATTTGCATTTTCATTGTTAAATTATTAAAAATATAATTTTCAAGAAATTTAAAGAAAAAGAAAAGTGCATCATGAAAAGCATCATGTAATTTCGAAGTAAATTAGGGGGATTTCGATTACCTCATCATTGTAGGCTGTTAAGGCGTAGTTTGCCGCCTTGCTTTTGTTGACTTTCTCTTCTTCGGAGGAGCTCGATTCATCCCGATTTTTATTCTTCTTCTTGCGTTTAAAGCAAGTAGTTCCATTCTTTTTGCTTTTTAATTTTCGTTTCATTTTAAGTTCACCATCACTTGAGCTTATGCTCGAGTGGTCTTCAAATGTTCTATGTCCCAAATCCTTCCTGTTCTTTGGAAGGTTGGTTTGTTCATCATTGTCCTCATCACTTGAGTCATCGCTCAAGTGGCATTCATTTGTCCAGAGTTCCAAATCCTTCCTGTTCTTTGGAAGGTGGTTCTCAAGTTCTTCACGTGCATTGCACGTCATTTCATATGTGATCAATGAACCAATTAGTTCTTCAAGTGGAAAATGGTTCAAGTTTTTCGATTCTTGAATAGCAGTTACTTTTGAATCCCAAGTTTTAGAAAGTGAGCGCAAAACTTTGTTAACGAGTTCAAAATCCGAAAAGCTTTTACCAAGTGATTTTAAACCATTGACGACATCCGTAAAACGGGTGTACATGTCAACAACGGTTTCGCTTGGTTTCATATGAAAAAGCTCGAAATCAAGCAGTAGAATATTAACTTTCGAGTCTTTGACTCTACTAGTTCCCTCGTGCGTGATTTCAAGAGTGCGCCAAATATCGAAAGCCGTTTCACACGTAGAAATCCGATTGAACTCATTTTTGTCCAATGCGCAAAATAAGACATTCATAGCCTTTGCGTTTAAAGAAAAATTCTTCTTCTCCAAAACCGACCATTCGTTCATCGGTTTGGAGGGAAGTTGAAAATTGTTTTCAATGATATTCCATAAATCCAGATTTAGAGAAATTAAGAAAACTCTCATTCGAGTTTTCCAATAAGTGTAGTCCAATCCGTTAAAGAACGGTGGACGAGAGACCGAACAGCCCTCTTGAAAAGTCATTTCTCTCGGGTGTAAATCCGAAATGAGAAATACCCCGCTCTGATACCAATTGTTAGGATCAAGAGCACTAAGAGGGGGGGGGGGTGAATTAGTGCAGCGGAAATCTTATAATAATTTAAAAACCAAAAGCTGCGTTCGTTCAAAAACTATTATGATGCAAAAGCAAATTCTCAGTTTGTATCTAAGTGCAGTTTGCGTCTAAGTGCAGATTGCGTTTAAGCGCAGTTTTGCGTCTAAGCGCAATTTTGCGTCTAAACTCAGATTTACGTCTAAATGCAGATTTACGTCTAAACGCAGATTTACGTCTAAACGCAGTTTTACGTCTAAACGCAGTTTTACGTCTAAACGCAGTTTTACGTCTAAACGCAGTTTTACGTCTAAACGTTGAAACTCGTTCGTAAAATCGTAGAGGACAGATTGCAGTTATTAATAGGATTAAAATGTAAGCGTAAACTGCAAGGAAGCTCGTTCGTAAAAGCGCGGAAAACAGTTCTACAGAATCAAACGTAAACGTAAACTGTAATGTATGAAAATACGAAGTTACGTCTGAATGCAGATTTGGAAGAACAGCTCTTAGAACTTGTTCGTGAAAGCGCAGAGAGCAGTAGTGATGAGGGAGGTTTGCAGTAATGATAAAGTGCTCGAAATTAAACGCAAACCAGAGATTTAGAGTGGTTCGGTCAGCCTTGACCTACTCCACTTTTGGCTTCCTCCACCGATGAGGTTGCCGACGTCAACTAGGTGCCTTCCTTCAATGGGCGAAGGCCAAACTTCCCTCTTACAATTTCTCTCCTTTTGACAGGCTTAGGAGACAACCTTTACAGATGTTTTCTCTCCTCTCTTTACAACTCAAACTTGAAGAACAGAAGGAGGAGGAAAACTAGCAGTTTTGAGCTCTAAGAACCACTGAAAAGATCAAGATTTCGGGTCAGTTCTTGCTCAATTCAGTGCTGAATGGGTGGGGTATTTATAGGCCCCAACCCAATTCAAAATTCGAGCTCAAAACGATCAAATCGATCAAATCCCAGAATTCTGGGATCAGGCGGTTGCACCTCTCGACTGGAGAGGTGGCACCGCCCGGCAGAGCTCGAAGACTGAGCTCTGCCGATTGCTTCTCTCTGCCAGAGCTTGAAGACTGAGCTCGATGGTTGCATCACCTGGCAGAGCTCGAAGACTGAGCTTGGTGGTTGCATCACCTGGCAGAGCTCGAAATCTGAGCTCGGTGGTTGCATCACTTGGCAGAGCTCCAAACTGAGCTCAAGCTGATGCACCATTCTGCCAGAGCTCGAAGACTGAGCTTGGTGAATGCATCACCTGGCAAAGCTCGAGACTGAGCTAAGGCTGATGCACCACTCTGCCAGAGCTCGAAGACTGAGCTCTGTGGTTGCATCGCCTGGCAGAGCTCGGAACTTGAGCTCTGGCGGTGCAACCTCTTGGCTGGGGCGGTTGCACCTCCCAGCCTTGCAGCCCTGGCGGTTGCACCTCCTGGCTGGGGCGGTTGCACCTCCCAGCCCCACAGCCCAGGCGGTTGCACCTCCTGGCTGGGGCGGTTGCACCTCCTGGTGCAATCAGGGTCCGAATGGTTCACTCCATTCGACCCACTTTGAATCTTTTCAGGGGCCCAATTGCCCCAAGATTAAGCTAATGGGATCACCTCCCATTTTCATGCTTAATCATCATGCTAACTACGATTAACTCTAAGACAACTTCTGCAGCTTTGCTCCGATGCGTCAATCGCTTCTTCCGGCGAGTTTCCGGCCAACTTCCGTCGATCAACCGATAACCCTCGGTGATCCTTCTGCGGACATCCGGCATACTCCTGGACTTTGCGACGATCCACTTGGCGAGTTCCGACGAGCTTCGCTTGGCAAGCTTCTGGACTTCTCGGATCTGTTCTCTCTGAACCTCCGACGACCGTCCGAACTTCCGTCGAACTCTCGAACTCCCAACGTGATCATGATCTTGACTCCGGCGCAACTCCTGCTGCTTGTCTTACTCTCATCGTAGTTAATCCTGCACACTTAAAACAAAACTTCGATCGAGACAATTAATCCTAAGCAATTAACCAAGTTGTCCGACATGTCATTGGTCCCTCGACGCTTCGTCCGATTCTTCGGCGCATCGTCCTCTTCTGCAGCCTATTGCCCAATCGGCCAGTTGACTCCGCAACTCCGATATCCTTGGCACAATACCCGCTCTTCTTGGCCCGATGCCCGAGTCCACGGCCCGAAGCCTTCTGTCGATACGTCGACCGATCCACCGGCCCGACGTCCAATCTTCTGACATGTTCCTTCGGCACAACATGATTTTCCTGCTTTAATTGTCTCATCCTGATCGAAGCATCCTGCGTCACTCAAAACGCAGATTAAATCATAAACATATATCAAGTAGTTTCATCATCAAAATACGAGATTCAACACAAAGCACACAAGCAATTTTTTTAGAGTTTATTCATTGCAATCTAACAGACCCTATTCAAACTTCATCTTATCCGGGTTCCATTATATGCTTATCTTTATTGATGATTTTATAAGATTCATTTAGGTCTTCTTTGTAAAGGAAAATTTAATTTTTTTAAAAAAAATTAAGAGTTCAAGTTAACAATTAAAGATGTTATTGAAAGAAAAAATAAAATACTAAAAGGCTATCCACCAATAATAACAAGAAATTCATTTTTGATAGATTCTTCTCTTTTTGTAAAATGCATAACATCAAAAGAGAACTCATACATGCAAATATACTACAACAAAACGTGTGTAATAAAATGAAAGATTTGATATCTCATAAAGATTTATAAGTGTTAACTTCATGTAAAGAATTTAACAAAAATCTTATAGGTAGAATATATAATACGTGCAACTTATGTTATTAATCAAATTTCACTTAGTCCAATAAACTCATGTTTGATAAAAAAAAAATTATTAAAAATTTTAAAGTATTTGATTTTCTATGCTATGTTCACATATCATACTAAAAGATAAGTTTGATACTAAGGCTAAGAAATGTATATTCATTCCCTATAATAAAGGGAAGAAATGTTAAAAATGCATAGATCCTATGGTATCTCGAGATATTATATTTGATATAGTTTTTTTATTATCCTCTACAAGTAGTTTCTTTTAAATATATTAATTATAATAGTGAAAATTACATATATTCAAAACATATCATTGAGTTTCTTTTATCATTAATGCTCTTATGGATTTGAATTTTGGCTTGTGTATTTTCTCATATATATCTATTCTTATTGTTTTTTCATCACAAGAAAAGTGATAGAGAGAGTAATAATATTCATGAAAAAATTTTGAGAAGATAAAAAAGAATAATTATCAAACCAAAATTTTACAAAAATGAAGACAATAGAAGCATATATCATTGTTTTTTTTTTCTAAAACAATTGATCATCTTAAATCTACTTATTTTGATGAAGCCAAATATGTTAAGGAGTGAGAGGATATCATAGATAAAGAAATAAAGACTTCATAAAAATAAAACTTGGTATCTTGTGCTAAAGCCTATAAATGTAAATCTAATTATTTACAAATGGAATTGTGAAACAAAAGTCAAATGAAAATATAGATCATAAGACTTGTTGGAAGTATATATTTTTTAATTAAAAAAAAGATTATGAGGAAACTTTTAGCTATATGGTCAAGATGACATCTGTTAAGATGGTAATTGCTCAAGTAACTAATTTTAGATGAAAGCTTTAGCAACTTGATGTATATAATGCCTATCTATATGGTGAAATTTAAAATAATATTTATATGGAACAACCACTAGAGTAAACTTTTATTTTGAAACCAAATGAGTTAAGGCAAGCTTCAAAAATATGGTATGAAAAAAATACTTAATACATATATTTTATAATTATTTTGCTTCTCATTCATATCATAGCTTATTTATTAAAAAATAATGAAGCTCATATGTTATTGTTCTTGTATATATGGATAATATGATAATCACCGGAAATGACAAAATAGAAATTTTAAAGTTTCATAGTAATATTTTTCTCCGATTTGAAAGAAAAGTCTTGTGGGAGCTTAATATTTTTTTTTGTCTAGAGTTGTCTTAGTCTATAGTTAATGAATATAAAAGAAAGTATATTTATCTCCCAAATAAGCTATACAAAGAAAATTATTAAAAAGTTTGGGATTAACAAAAGTAAAAATATTTCTACTCCACACCAAATATAAAAGCTAAGTTATAATGATGATAATATTTTTTCTGACTCTCGATCTTTTTTTTTATTGGTAGTCTCATCCATGGTTCATCTTATCGGTCTATACCAGTGTATCGATCGATCATGACAGATATACTAACATATGGTATAATAAGATGTATTGACATACTAGTATATACTATCCATATCAATTCCTTATCGAATCGATGCATACCATGAAATGGTTTTAATTATAAAATTGGTCTCATATATTTAATAATTATAAAATTAAATATTATATTTTTAATTAGTTTTGTAAGTCATTTTATATGATCTCTAAGAAAGTACATCTTGATGCAGTAAAGATAATTTTAAAATATGTGAATTCAATTTTTGATTTAGGATTATTCTATAAGAAGGGCATTCATATTGAAATATATGATTATGAATATGCTAATCTAGGAGATAATTTGGATAATCGTAGACCCACTCTTAGCTAAGTCTTTTTAAATAGTACTGCTTGTATCTTATGGTATAGTAAAAAATAACAATCGATCTTCCTTTCTAATCGAAGGAGGATAAAGAACTTTCTCACTTCCTGCTTAAGAATATGTATGGTTAAATATTTTATGAAGGACAATTTGTTGTCAAATTAACAAACTAACTATATTGCTATGTGACAATCAAGGTGTCTTAATGCTGACTACACATCCAATTTGCCTTGCAAGAAACAAGTATATTAAGATTGAAATCATTTAATCTAAGAAAAGGTGGTTTAAGAAGTCATTGAGGTCATACAAATCAAGAGCAAATATAATATCATAAATATGTTTACAAAATCATTCTCCATGATGAAATGTTAAGATTTAAAGTATTATATTTTGGAGGATTTTAAAATATTTATTTTTTATCTTTTGAATATGTTGATTAGATAGAATTTTAGAGATAAAGAGTCTCTTAGTTTAAATTATTATTATACACTTATAAATAGATGATATTTAAGTATGTAGATCCATTCAAGTATTAAGTGTTGAATATATGATTTAAGTAAACGAGTAATTTAAGATTTTATATGCGTTAGTGTCTCTTTACATCGTTGGTTGAGGAGTCCGTATGACTATGGTTGATTCTAGATGCACAAGGTTGTTCGGTCTAGCGCTTGGGTCTCAGAAGCTTGCGTCGATCGTCCTGTTTTCTGGTGCAGCCCTTTGTCTCGGAGTCCTCAATGCGTAGGGTACCCCGTGTTGACGCTCGAGCGTCGGGTCGGGTTTGAGCCTCGTCTTTCAAGGACGACATTCTCTCTTGGCGGGTGGCTTGTTTCTTCGTCGCTGGGCTCCTATACACAAGTCGAAGTCGGGAGGGTGATTTCCTGACTCGACCCCTCCGAAGTTTAAGTTAGCTTTTGGTTGAATGAGTGAGAGTAGAATGCTTGAGTGGAAAAAATCTCCCCCATGTTAACTAGACGATGAGTTTTTATGCATACCTACGGGAGTTGGCTGCCACTGCCTCTTAATGGCCGCTAACCTCTTAAGCGGCGAACCTATACCTTTTCATGTCGACATCGATTGTCCTACGCAGCGTCGCACCCGAGCAGTACTGTCCTTGCCTTCGCGGGGTGGAGATGTACTCGAGCGGCACCATTCCACTCTTTGCAGGGTGGCATTGTACCTCAGCGACGTCGTCCCACCTTTTACGGGGTGGTGTCGTACTCGAGTGATGTCGTCGTCACACTTGAGCGGCGTTGTACCCGAGCGGCACCATCCTAACTTTTGCGGGATGACATTGTATTGATGTGATCCGCCACATCAACTTCGAAGCTTTTCATTGGCGCTGATGTGGTTATGGAGCTGCTTGAGGGCATGCTACCAAATTGTACCCTATCACACAGTAAGTGTTTTTCTACACACACACACAATCTCGAGAAGCGCCTCTCATTTCCATTATTTTCAAATTAAACCCCTTTTAATCCTTGAAAGACTCTCAATCATCTATTTTATTTCTTTCTTTTTTATATGAATCAATTTATAAGGTGAATTAGCTCAGTTATAATTTTTTACACTAGGATATAGTTTTTTTAATAATATAAAAATACTGTAATGTAGTAACAAAATTACTATTTTACAGTGTTTTTATACTACATTACAATAATTTTCTATTACTGTTAAAAAATAAAAATATTGTGTTATAGTATTTTTATATTATGTTATAATAATTTTCTAGTATTATTGAAAACATCATAAAGTATTGTAAAAAAATACTATAAATAAAATTTGTATAAAAATAGTTTTTATAATATTATAATATTTTTTGACATTATTGAAAACATTATAACATAATATAAAAATAACTATGACTGGAGTAGTTTTGTGTGTGTATGTGATTTTGTCACCTCTTTTAATCTTTTGGCTTGGTATGAGTATGGCATATATTTTTAATTTTTGAGTGGATATGAATAATGATATACCCCATTTTCTCACAAATTTTCTTAGGCTTCTATATATATATATATATATATATATATATATATATATATATATATATATAATAATAATAATAATAATAATAATAATAATAATAATAAAATAGCTTTCTATAATAATAATGATTTCTATAATAATAGCTTTTACATCTTGTTATACGTTATTTTTGTAAGATCACGGTGAAAAAGAATTAAGGAAAAAAAGCAAAAGAAAGTATGTAAAATAACTGATAATAATAATAATAAGATATTTATTTCTAGGTGGAACCGTTGTTTGTTGTGCTTGTCGGCGTCTTCCTTTGAGAGTTGAGAGCCCACGTCAGCTTTCTGTAATATCGCATTCCGGGCAACTTGCAGCCTTTTGCCCCTTTTTCGCATAACCTAAATTTGGTCAGAATCCTCCTCCGCCTCCTGGTCTTCAATCGAATTGGTCCGAATCCAACGTCGAAATCGATCGAAATATCTCACCTTTGTCGTCTTCATGCTTCCTCTCGATCCATCATGGATCTGGACACGCTATCCCCACCTGGCCCCTCCTCCTCCTCCTCTTTCTCCGCGGCTGCTGCCGGCCGCCTATGCCCCTGCGCCTGCCCCTTCTGCTGCCGACCTTCCTCCCCCTCCTGGCGACGCTCCATGAAGCGCCGGCTCGACCCCGACGCGGCCGATCACGGCCCCGCCCGGGTGGAGGTCGAGGACGAGGTGGCTGTCCTCCGAGAGGCCGTGGCCAGCCAACAGGAGACAATCCAGGAGCTCTGCGCGGAGCTCGACGAAGAGCGAAACGCCGCCTGCTCGGCCGCGAGCGAGGCCATGTCGATGATCCTCCGTCTCCAGCGCGAGAAGGCCGAAGCGCAAATGGAGGCCCGGCAGTTCAAACGCTTTGCCGAGGAGAAGATGGACCACGACCAGCAGGAGCTGATCGCGCTCGAGGACCTCCTCTTCAAGCGCGAGGAGGCCGTCCAGTCTCTCACCTTCCAGATTCAGGCCTATAGGCACCTACTTCTGGGCTACGGTATCGACCCTGGCGCAGTCGACGTTGCCCCCTCTGGTGGCTCTGTGAACGACGAGCCCGAGACCCCTCAGTCCAACGAGAGTCCCACCTTTGAATACACTCCTTTGAAGTGCACCTTAACCAATGGTGTCGAACGCGAAGAGGATTATCTCGATGAGGCTGCTGATCTTGAAAAATATGCGTTCGGTGAAACGCCACATGGCAGAGAGGACCTCGAGAATTTGGAGCAGCGGATTTGTCAGCTTGAGGCATTGCCGGACACCAGCAGCATGCTGGAGAAGGGCATCATCGAGGAGCCACCGGGATCATCGAGCCATTTCAGGCGATCATCCACCCATAGCTGTGACTCAGTTATGGGCATGACTTCACAAGAACCAATGGAAGGGGGAGAATTCCCTGCCTCGATGGACAGGCCATTGGACGACGGTGGTGACACTGATGGCATGAGCGATAGGGTGTACACAATTGATTCAGTGCATGGGGTTCCAATGGTCCATTCCTCCGAGGATGGCATGGAGAAGGGGAAGAGAGGGGAAATAGATGGAGGGGCAGATGGTGGGAGTCCAGATATAAAGAATCTGTACACGAGGTTGCAGGCGCTTGAGGTAGACAGAGAGTCGATGAGGCAGGCTATAATGTCGATGCAAACTGAGAAGGCACAATTGTTGTTGCTCAGACATATAGCACAGCAGCTGCATAAGGAAGTCTCTCCTGAGAGGAGAATCACCAAAAAGAAATCTTCAATTACAAATTTCTCTATTGTTTCCATGCTTAAGGTACTCTTCTTTTAAATTGTTCAATCAAATTAATCTTAGTTGCTGGGGATCTGTAACATATTACTCAGGCATCTGCTATCACATTGGAAGATTAGTTGTTACATCTTCTTGAATATCTAGTCCAACATTTGAAATTTATGGTGATAATGATAACTTAAAGCATTAGAATTGTCGTCATCGGGCTTGATAGGATAATCGATTCATTAAATTTATCGAGTCTTAATTACTAACTCAAGATGCTTAAGTCCAAGTTAACAGTGTCTATCATGCTCTTATAATTTAATTTAATTTTTCTCCCACTTAAAATGTGAGATCAAATTATGCATGTTACAAGAATCATGTAGCCAAGACAATGAAATCTAAACAATTTTATTAGATGCAAATATGTTATATCATGGATAATATGAAAAGAAAACCACACATTATCTTTAAATTTTATTTGTAAAAGAAAAAAAAATTGTAACTTCCTCATAGTAAAAAAAAAAAATGATGTAGATTAATATGTCATTTTTTTATGTTACTGACAAATTTGTTCCGTAATTCTTTAATACTTAGCTTGTTTGTATATGGTGACAAATGGCATTGACCAACAATTTGTCAACAAGCTCCAAGATAGTGGTGAAACTTGAGTTCTATCATGTAATAATTTCTTTGATGTTTATGCCTGGTCCAATCTGCTCTTCTGTACTTATACTAATTTACTTGGTAATAAATCAACACTTTTTCTGTGAAAGAGATGGTGATTTTCTTATCCTTTTCAGATGGCTGATCAATTGTTTAGGAGAGTTCATACTTCAATTTGAAATGTGCATCCAACTCTTCAAGGACCATGGCCTAATTCTTGAATTGGTTAGACAACATGAGAACAAGGACTACCATACATCAAGTAGAAAAAATGATGATGCATCACATGTTTTTCTTTTTGTGGAGACGCCATTGATCTTCATTGTTTGTAGTGTATTAATCAACAATGTTTTGTTGGTGACCTATTCCTTCAAATTTGTAGAATTTGATTTCAGTGTCAAATTTTGAGTCAATGTTGGAGAAAATTGCCTTTTCAAATGAAAGAGATTTATATTGGAACTTGGAAAAAAAAGGTTTAAAGTTTAATGGATAGGTCAGAAGAAGATTTCTTTAGACGTTTTGTGAGTGGTTCTCAGATGAGCTTCAATTTTAGTGCTTAATAGTCGACTCAGTACTTGATTAATTTTATAATAGCTCCTTTGGCTTTCATTGGATAACATTTAATGATGATGAAATTACATAGATCAAAAGCAAGAGAACAAACAAAATTGTTTCGGCATCATTTTTTTTACTTATTTCACTTCCATTTTTCTTGTCTTGTTTAGGTTTTGAAAACAAAAAACATGCGTCATATTATTAGTGAGTTAAGGTCCAAAATAAAATTTGTTGGCCTTGATGAAAATAGAGAAAAAGAAGGCACATCTAAATCAATAGTTTTAGCTCCAATGGTTAGAGACAATGGATTGCCTAGTTCAGTTTATGATGCCAGAGTAGTATAATTCAGGCATTGGCTTAATTTACTAGAGGACTTTAAACAGTGATATCTGATCAATCAACTTAATTGGATGAGCATGTATTCTGGGGAAATCTGACCTGTGTTTTTGGTGTGATCAGATTCTAAAAAAAGCCTAACTTGCAATTATAGTACTCTGACCATTGACGAAGCTGCCACCCTTGACAAAGGCTTAGCTGTTGATTACATTCAATAAATGCATTGACCCAACCCCATAAGTTATATCTGGTGATAACCTCAACAGTGGTGAAGGGTAGTAACAAGAGGTTCATTCTGTTTACATTATCAGCAGAGTCTATGTGGCTTCAGTTCTTTTAGTTAGAATTTATTTTCATTGTCCGAGCCAAAAAAATGTATATATTTGTGCGTATAAGAATAGATTAAAAAAAAAATGAGAAACCCTATTGTGCATCCTTCTTCAACACATGGTGCGATTTTGAACTGTAGATTTGCTTTGTTTTTTTTATTCTGAAATTAGTATTATGCGTGTCAGGGTAAATCTGTATTGTCTTTATCTCACCCATGTATAAGTAAGTAGTTTTTCATGTAGCAAGGTTCTTTGATTAATTTTCTTAATAAATGGTTTTTTGTGGATAAATAATAACTCTCCTAAGATGTATGGCATGCTAAGGTACACATACTGTGCATCATAATGAATTTCAAATGCATTTGAAATTTTAAACCAAAAGAATATATTTATTCCAGCGAAAATAGTTGCTTGAGTTTCTCTGAATTGACTAGATTTGATGTCTTTTTAGCTAGTTTTACAAGTTGAATAATCTCAAATGAGTGTTGATATGGGGATGTTTACCAATTCTATTACATTATGAACTCAGTGAGGAACTCTTTCTGGCTTACTTTAATTCCACCAGGACTTTGATTACATAACTTTCATCAGTTGGCTTCTCTTTTAGAAAAACTAGTAAGGTACTAAAGTTCCACTGAGATTGAGACTGAAATTGGCGAATGCTAGAAACTCTTCGTTTTAATTCAAACAGACAAACAAAGATCCAGTTAGTTTCAATCAAAGAGTCTAAAGGGACAAGGTCCTAGGTGCGCTTGATTGTCTGATGGTATCTCATTTAGAAAATTTCTGCTGGTAGAAGTACTCAAAATTATGAAAACTATTGTTGTTTTGGCAGTGTAATTGAAAATCCTGTCTCTAAATTTTAATTCCATTTTGCTGTTAGAAAACACAAAACAAACACTACACTACCAAATGGGAGGATACATGTTCAGTGATACAAAAGGACCCTACCCTTGGGATATATATCCCAGTGATTCTTTAGCTCAGCGAGTTGGATGCTAGAAGTTCATGATCCATGACAACTCCATGTGGTCATAACTTAGGTCTTTGAAGATGTGCAAATGAAAGGCTAGAACTTTCAACTTAATGTTTTGTTTACTTCACTTCTTTACTAATTGTTCTTTTTTTCTTGATGCAATCTCTATTGTTGGCTTGCTCAACCTTTCAAATATCATTGTCATGATCTGGTGAAGTTCTAATATTTTGCCGATCTCTGTTGGATTCTTCAAATCTTGAAGACCCACTGTTCGTGGAAGACATAAAACTGTAATTTGTGAAAGTTATTTTGCACGCATCTTGATATATACTGCATATTTGCTTGAAAGCTCCATTGTTATAGTTCAAGAATCATAATTCCTTGTTCTATAGTATCGTTGCCTTGAAGTTAAAAGGTTCTTGTTGTCTTGCCTTTTTCAGTGGATAATGTCATTTATTGTCTGGAGAAAGAAAGCGTCACGAATTAAGTATGTGTATGTTCTTTTTTTTTTTTTTTTACATTTTTGTCTATCATCTTATGAGGATGCTATAATATTAAATGTTTGTTAGGTACACATTTGGGTCATCAAATAACGTCGGGTTGCTGCTGCTTCTGGACAATTCACCTCGAATTAGTAACTGGAGTTGTATCACTAGAACACAAGGATGATCCCAGTTATGTTGTTCCACTAGTTTCTGATGAAAGCAGATAAGATTGATGTTAGCGTGTTGTTGGTTGATCATACTTTTGTGTTTGGAAGTGCTTTTTTGTTGTGGGGATCACATTTGGTCCCTCCTCCGATTTGCTTGGTTTTCATATTGCCTTATGTAATTGCTTTCCAAGCTTGAGGGTGTCCATGTGGTTTACAAGTAAACCATGGTCTTGTATAGTTAGATGTGCTATTGATTCTTGAGATTGATCTTGTAAAAAGTTTCTTGGTTTGTATCCAAGGCGAAATTGAACAGGTATTCCAATTACACTTTTTGAGTGTGATTTCTCTACCTTCACCTCATTTATGTATGTGGAATGTTGTACCTTGTTGGTGGTTCACCATTTGATTGTGAATAAGATAAGAAAATGCCTCGGGTTGGAGTAGCTGTGGATTTTTATTCACCATCTTGTGCTTGTAGTTGCAGCTTGTCTCAATTTCTGGATTTGGTTGCTGATGTTTGTTCTCTAATGAGGATTATTCTTTCTTTTCTCTCTCTCTCTCTCTCTCTCTCTCTCTCTCTCTCTCTTCACGATTACAAAATACTCCTGCTTGTTATTGTTTCTATTTTGTGCTAGGTTGTTTTATGTGGAGATTTTGTGACATGTTGGATTCAAAGAATGGTGTTCATGTTAATTTCAACGTCTCAGCTGTTTAGGATAAGCCATATGAATCTTTTCTTGTTATTAATCCAAAGTAATATTCTTATTTAAATTAAGAATATTTAAATCTTTATCTATAATGTTTTTCTTAGCATTTTTGAACTGCAAATCGTCTGTGAAATAGCGATTTTTTGTAAGGGTGAAATTGATTCTCATAACATCATGAGGCGGTTTGCAGTGGAACAACACATGTTGTTATGGTTTTATGTCTTCATATTTGAAATGAATATTTTATTTAATCACTAATAAATTTTCATCTATTTGATTATAATTAAGCTTAGCAATTTTCATCAATATGATTCATGATAATTTTCTTGATTTATGACTTAATACCATATAACTTAACACTATTTAACTTATCTTAGTTTACAAATACTCATCCACACCACCAGTTCTAACATGATTCATAAGGATGAATTCCTCATTTGTGCTGATTACAAGCAAAATAGGTTTGGTGAGACTCCCCATCACTAAGCATTGGTTAATGTAGTTTTGGAATGATAAGGCTCCCCATCACCACTTTCTTATCCTTTTAACTTTTTTGGTACATCCATTCGTTTTCTAGTTTTTCTTGTTCATTTAGATTAACAAAAAAAAAAAAAAACTTATTTGAAGGCATATGTAATGTTTACACCTTTCATAAAATATGAAATCTGGATATCCAATCTTAGATATAAAATTAGACGTTGATTTATGGATCATGATTACTGAAAATATGTTATCTTGCAATTTGGATTGTAGAAGGCAAATTTCTACGGATCAAGAGATAAATATAAAAATAATATTTCAGTTAATTATTGGCTCTAGAGAATAAACATGACCAATAGCAAGTTACAATTTAGGACAGTTATAGTGACAACAAGAGACTTCCATCCAACAAGAGAAACCATGCTTTAAGAGTTCTTACAATTGGAAATCTCCAACAAATTGGATATATTCAAATATGTCGTTTGAATTTGATCATACATTGCAATTCTTGGGGCACCAATGCTCTCAAAAAATCGGTATGGAATTCAAAACTATTACAATAACTGTATGAATGATAGTTACAAAAAAAAGAATATGAACCTCACCGACTACCTCATTATCCAATCTTCAAAGCCTCCCTAAAACCAATACCGAAACTTGCATGCACTCCTTTCTTGCCAAAACCAGTGTTCCCTTTTTGCATCATAGCTACAAATTCATTGTAATCTATGCGTCCGTCCTGCCAAAAGGAGAAAAAGATTCAAGAAACAAGAAAATTGCTTCTCTTATTGTAATTTCGGAACTAAATTAGAAACATATGTCGGAAAAATAAAACTTACATTATCTTGATCCACGTCTCTGATCATATCCTCCAGGCGCACATCTTCTATGCCAAACTCCTGACAAGCCTGCTGCAGTTCGTCTTGAGTTATGTAACCACTCCCATCTTTGTCGAAGTATGAGAAAGCCGCAAATAGATGATCCTCTCTCTCTATCTTGTTTAGATGCAAAGTGGCAGCAATAAACTCGCCATAATCAATGGTTCCGCTGTTATCAACATCTGCCTAAAATTTTCCATTTCCAACCAAGTAGAGGAATAAGCAAACATGGCAAGCAATACAATGCTCACACTGAATGAAATCTTTCACCAAATAATTTGCATGATAGAGTAATGATTTTCTTTAGAAAAGAAAGTAAACATTTACAGGGAAAATCAACCTTTTAAAATTTGATTTTCCTCCACAATAAAAGGAGATCATTGTGAATAATATAAGGTTTCTGAACTACTACAGTGTCCCATATAAGCTAATTAACAATGCAAATTATTTGGGCGTTGCGACAGTTGCGATTTCAAAGAATATCATAGATATCATATCATAAACTCTTAGTGGGGGGCTAAAATTTTGCATTTATCACCTGTGCTTAAATATTTTCTATAATTTGTAGGGTTTAATGGACATTCTGTAATAAACATTATTAGTATATATCATATTGGATGAATTGAACACCATTTAGCACTATTAAAGCACAGCCTTGTATAGTTCAAAGATTAAATTATGGTAAGAATAAAATTCTTGATAGTAAGTTTCAGTTAATAGATACACATTATCTAAGCTCTCAGAATTAAGATACCTACCGCCTGCATAAGAGCATAAATTTCTGACTCCTTGAGATTAGCACCAAACTTTTCCAATCCAGCCTTCAATTCTTCATAGGTTATCTGTCCACTGTTGTCTGTATCTATCATCTTAAACATCTCCTTAAGGCCAGCAATTTCATCTTCAGAAAGATGTTCAGCAATAACCTATATAAGGGAGTATTTAAATCAAACAAATAATCCAAAAACATATATTTTTACATTTAAATCAGCATAATGGCAAACAAAAAACAAATGATTGTAGTTCCGGATAAAGAGTGCATTTGCACAGAAAGCTACAGGAGAACATAGGAATAAACTATCAAACAAGTAGCACCCAAAACAAAACAGGAAAGAAAAAACATGAGAAATTCGACTATATCACTGAATATTATAGCTATTAGATATATAAACTATAAAGATAAAAAGACGAGGATGAAGCTTCTACAATGAGGGTCCCTTCTTAACATAAGCCAGATAGCTAAACCACCAGAACATATAAGCCTGCATTGGTTATGGGTGGTCATTCTCACCGCTTAAAGAAGAAAAGATTGCAGCCTGAAGATGAAAAATATGGCTCAACAAATTGTATAAAGGACACGATTATCGAGCAAACTTGTGGTTAACCCAAAACTACTAGCCTTGGGAAATTATATGTACGAATCATCTGAAACAGAAAAATAACAAGTAAAAAACAAAATTGAAACAGTCAACATTCTTTGCCATTGTGATTAAAAGACATGCATGACAACATCTGCATTTAACTAATGATCACAGCCAGCATTATATAAACAGTTTGCAACTTCCAAAGTTGACTAAAAATTTGTTCTGTAGATTTGTTCGTCAATCATTCATTACTTTTGAAGATTATGATTTATAGCTTACTCTGATAGCCATCTTTTTGAGTTTGTTCATTGCAGAAAAATGTTTCAATCGAGAGAGAACAGCAGAATCCAGAGGCTTATCAGGAGCCACTCCATCAATCTGAACCCAAGGATGACCTGAGAGGAAGAAAAAAAAATTAGTAATTTAAATCACCATAGAACTAAACTGTCAAAATTTTCTATCAAGCATAAGGTTTTCACAATAGGCAAACTAGCAGACAAGCCCATTCAAGCTTTCCAACTTCTGTATAGAACTGGATGATGATGCTAATTTGAGAGCCAAACTCACAAAGATTAAACAGGTAATCAGGTGGCATTGCTTAATCAGAGTCAGCCTAGGTTAACTGAAGTCACACCTATCAAAACTTGAGTCAAGTGTCTCTTTATCCACTGTTATCGCCAAGGTATTTTCGTGCAATAAGTGAGAGACCATTCTAAAAACAAATCATGAATTTTCATTCTCAGAATTGTTTCAGATATTTCTGGTGAATACCATCTAATTGAAGCATAAGAACTTACATAGAACTTCATGGGCAGTCATCCGCCTCCTGGGGTCCCTAACAAGCATTCTTCTTACAAGATCTTTGGCACTTTCGGATATGCTAGGCCATGGATCTGACTGAAAGTCAAGTGTGCCATGTAAAACCTCCTCAAATATGCCTTGCTCGGTTTCTGTGTGTGATGTAAATTACAGAACATATTAACTGAGGTCATAGATAAATATATTTTACAGTAAAAGTTAGATATATCAGTATAAACATGCAAATAAACATGGTGATATATACCAATGAACTGTTATAAACTCTAAGCTAACATAAGTGAAGGATAAAATTATCACCAGCCCAAAATGGAGGGACACCACTCAGAAGAATATAAATGATTACCCCTGCACTCCAGACATCTGCCTCTGGACCATACCGTTTTTTCAGAACTTCTGGTGCAACGTAATAAGGGCTACCAACCACATCAGTGAATATTTCTCCTGAAAAAGAGAATCTGACAATTAACAGACCAGACAAAGGATAATTCAAGTCTTGCTTACAAAGGAAGCGAATGATAGATGTAGCTCATGAGATTAGAGGAGAATAAGAAAGAGATTTTTCCTATATGATTCTGTATCTAGCTTTCTACAAGGCATTCCACATTGAAGCACTTCATAGAATAGTTAAAGATATCTAAAGGCTCATACGTAATGATGGTAGGCACAATCTACCATTAGGCTAAAATGGAGTTGGACCACTTCTCTATTCTATTGAATTGTCATTATAGAAGTGTTTTCTAAGAAATGGACTAGTTCAGAAACGTGGCTGGAGATTGTATTCAGATGAAATACACCCTGGTACATCTGGAATCGGGACTTCATTTTTAATGTTAGAATCTAGATGCATGATTGTTGTTTCACAGTTTTGCTAGTGGTGTATCATGGTCTAAAAACTCTTAAGTAACATCTCAAAATATTAGTGTATCACAATCCACACAGATGCTGAAACCAAGTAATCTATGTCTCATTTCTCTGTAACTAGCACAATCTTGCATCTGGACTATGTGATTGATGTCAGATTATAGACACGTGCAACTCTGATCCTTAACTGTAGAAACGAGGATTATACAAAGAACTCTATGATAAATGAGAGGAAAAAGAACAGAAGACAAGGACTATCTATCAAGTTCACTAATTGCTGTTGCTAAGTTATAAATAAGTTCATGCTGATACCACCTCTTTGACATGTGGTCAAGGGCAGAAGGCCTTTCGTGTCTCCATCTGCAATATAGCCAGGTCATAATTTATTTGATGACTCTGGCCTGTGCCCAAGTCATAATTTACAGCATTCAACTTTATTCTCCAATTCAACTTCTCCGTTTCAAACAACACAGCTCATAAATCAGGTTCCTATTAAGTGCCATATCCAATATGGGGCTATAGATGTTGAAGTTAGAGAAATCTTGAGTTATAAAATTTTAAGTGACTTTCTCAAGGAAGAAAAATGGTTGCCAATTGCAAAAAAGTTAGTGGTACAAAATTGTCCATACTGTACTGGGAGGCAAAGAGAAGAAGATGTATATACTAATCTAAAGAATATTTAGACACTATTTTCTCAGCTAGATCCATGGTGTTGCACATCCAATATACTGAATGACAATGATGTTGAGTCAGGTTATAACTTATAAGAGATCACAAAAAGACATGAGATAATTCAAAAGCAAGAATATACACCAAAATAGATGCACATGGAAGAAGAAGAGTACCTGGTTGGAAGAAAATTGACAATCCAAAATCGATAGTCTTAAGACGTGCATCCTCCATTTGGTTAACAAAAAGAAAATTCTCGGGCTTGAGGTCACGATGCATGACTCCCATTGAATGACAGGCTTCCACGACACCCACGATCACCTTTGCAAGCTCTGCTGCCTTTCTTTCAGTGTAATGCCCCTTCTGAATGATCCTATCAAATAACTCACCACCAGCACACAACTCCATGACCACATGAACAGCAACAGCATCTTCGTAGGCCTCCTTGATGGATATTACGTTTGGGTTACCAGACAAATGATGCATTATCTGGATCTCTCTCCTAACATCGTCCACATCCTCCTCAGTTGTCAACTTCCTCTTCAGAATGGATTTGCAAGCATATTCCTTGCCGGTTGCCTTCTCAATGCAGAGATACGTCGTCCCAAACTGTCCCTGCCCCAGCTTGCGACCTAAGCTGTAAACGTCCTTCAAATTCTCGGTTTTGCTCTTCAATACAAATTCAACCTGAAGTCCTGCAACGCTTGAGGCTCTCTTGACATGGTTGGGTTTCGTGGGTTGGTCTGTTGGAGGCCTTTCAGGTGCCGGCTTAGACTCTGCTTCGGGGACTTTGGCTGGCTTCGCCTCGTCATCTTGAATCTTAACCGGTTGGGGCGCGTCAGTATCTGGTTTAGGTGGCGTCGCTTCGGTTCCCTCGCCGGTGGCCTTGCCATTGGAGGTCGGAAGATCATCCTTGTTCGATCGGTTACGCCAAATGGTAGCGGACACTGATTGGAAGAACCCATTCTTCGAGAGGCTCGGCCCAACACATGTATTCCCCATCCGATTCAGCAATCAAAATTCCCAGCGACTCCTCTTCGGCATTTTCTCGAGAAACGCCAGGACGTACTCACGCAAAATGCAATGCTAAATTCCAGACTCCGGACCAATAAAATTTCCAGCAAGAGCTGCAACTCCAAGGGAAATACACATAACAGCCGGATCTCGCGGGCGAACACACGTGCAAAATTCGATTTTTACGTGACGCAATCGAAGAACAAGGAACGAGAACGAAGGGGGATCAAAGAAAGGCGACGCCCTTCGGCAAAAAGCAACGAGACAACGGAACCAGGCGACGAAAGGATGGGGAGAAACTCCAACAAAACCCTAGAAATCCCTCGGCCGGTGGAAATGGGCCTGTTCCTGCACAGAAACCTGCTAATCGCTACAGCACGATTTGGAGGCGATGCCTCGTTGGGCAGGGAGATGCGGAGGAACAGGTGCGCAACGATCAACGAAGCGGTCCGATAACCGGCAGTTCTCCGTCTCATTGATTGGTTCTTCTTGGAGTCCAGAACGAGGACGTCCAATTGAGGAAATTTCTTATTAATTATTATTCCATTTATTAATTGATTAATTTTTTTTCTTCTTTTTTATGAAGTATGATATCTCTCTCATCCCCGAAACCATCAGTTGCGTTTTCACCGTCCGATTACTTTCGTACTAAAATCACGACCGCAAGCCGAGAGACGACGAATCTCAACCGTCATACTCTTCGAACGCTAACCAACAAGTTACCCTGGTGCTGATTGGACTTATCAGGAAGGCCTTCCGTCGCCTTGTCACGATTGGTTAGAGGGTGCGAGAACGGGTGGTCGGCGAAGGAGTTCCAACAGAATTTTCCTGGCCGTTTACAGTTGGCCCGTCCCATCTTCGTGCTTCATTGGCCTCCGACGGTGGGTCACGGATGGGCCCCATAATCTTCAGTAATCCCCAGACAGGTAATTATTTTAGAGGCTAAATATATTCTCTGGTGATTTAATGGTGGCAGAAGGATCCACGTTTTAATATACGAGTGGGGTCGAAGGCTGCACGCTGTTCTGGCAGACACTTAGATCACCCTTGAAATGTCGTGCGAAGTATGATCACCCAAGAAAGAGCAACCATCGGAAGACCCCAGTAACCAAGTGGGTCAAGTAAGAAGGTTCACCCGCTAGGTTAAGTCTTAGGGTAAGAATAAGATCTAAGATACGTAGAAAAATACGCCTATTCTGTACGCGTAAACTATACGACGGCGGCGACGTAGAAGCGGTTCCATTACGATACGTTTTCTTTCCTCACTCTCACTATCTCCTTCCCTACCTTTCTCTCTCTCTTTCCATCGCGATTATAGCATTCCCATGATGAATTATACGTACATACAAATATCATATACGGTTATTTAAAGTTATTATTCTTCTATATACGCTTCTGGAGCCCTGAAGTCTCATTTTATGTCGATATGGCTCTGAATACGATCCTTCTGTGCATATCAGTGCAACATTATAGATGTGGATTTCAAAGTTGATTGCTTGCTATCATTGTCTGACTTTGGTCAATCTGATACGGTGCGACCGTTGTGTTCCTGTTGAACTAGAATTGGGTACCAAATAAGGATGATTTGGAGATGGAAGATCATATCATGTTACTACTACCTCACACAAAACGTAGGCAGGTGCGGGTGCAATTGTATATGTGCATTGCTACATTCAGATTCTCGATCTATTGCATGCAGTATGGTGCGATAAATAGAATGGAAAAGAGTTGGAGGTGTTCTGATGGATGAGATTCTAAATCGTTAGATGTGTTAACAACTAAACATTTACAAGAAAGGTAGCTTAATGCACAAGGCTTTTGACAAAGCATGATTTGGAAGGGACAATGTATACGGTTTTGCTACGGCAAGTACTAGAGAAATCGTTTCAGTAACTTGAGCTGAAGAAGAAGGGTTGGGGGAGGATGAGGAGGAAGAAGAAGGAAAGGAGGAGATGTATTGGTCTACTAACGACAGACGAGATAGCTCCCGAGGAGAAGAGACACAAACCCTAAATACAAGCTTTTTATGTGAAAAAAAGAACTGGATCCGAACCACCCATGAAGGAGCATTTCATGTCTCGATTCACGCCTTGACCGATAAATATCAGTCCATCCCAACTGGTCCAGTAGGTTTCGAATTCCTTGATGGATACTGTCAATGCAAGTTCACCAAATTGTAGTGTCTAATGTCTTCGATGACATGAAATAAGTTCACCAAATTGTAGTGTGAAGGGTGTATAACATAATTGAATGTGTAATATAGTTAATATATTTAACTTTGGTTATCTTCTTTATTGATGTTATGAAGGAATATTTTTTTATTTTTTTTGCATAAATTTAATTTGATTATCATATAACAGGATCGAATTTTGCTAAATTTCTTATGTATAATGGGATTACATCAAGATTCTGATCTTTGATCAGAATAATGAACGTAAGATGATTTAATGCACGACTATTATTTGCCATCACCAATGTATTGGTTTGATGAAGCCGCAAAGACCCTAAAAGTTTACAAGTTGTAAGATATGAGAAGTAATCAGATGAGCTTGAATTGTGAGTATGAAATACTCTGTTGACATGAGGTAATGTTTCAGACATTGGAATTGATAGTGTAGGAGGATGGAAGACAACACAAGAGAAAACGAATATAGTTTTAGTTTCCTATTATGTGATTCTCATAATTGAAGACACTCAAATTTTTCTTGAAGAAAATTAAGAGATACTCGTTAAATCTAAGTAGTAAGCTGAATTAATTGAGGGTTCAGATTCCATTTTTTTGGATTCAATCGGTTGATTTGATCTTAGATCTTGTGAATATATATGTTTCAAACTTTGTTGCAGAGAGAATAATTGGAAGAGAAAGAAACTGAGAAAGAACAGCACGAGATGAAATGATCAGATCAGATCAGACAGCTCTCTTTCCCTTCGTCAAGTTCATTAAAATGAATAGAATCGGAGAAGCACGAAATGTGGTGCTGCACTCAGGCCTTTGAACGTACATAGTCCAAGTGTAGCAAACGTTTTTTACCGTGAAGTGACGTTTCAGGTTTCGGTGCAGAAAGATAGGTAGAGAGAGAGAGATGACTGCTGGAAGAACAATGTGAGAGATGAAAGCATCATCGCAGCTTTCTCTCTCTCTCTCTCTCTCCTCAGCATTCGTCGAGCCTCATTTAAATCAATAGAATCAAAAGATAGAGCATGGAAGTGACGTTTCAGAGACCGAAAGGAGGGCTGCCAAAAACTTCTGGGCATTGAGTAATGGTGCATGTGACGAAGACACGGAGGGCAAGGTGGTAGGGCACAGGACTGCTCCACCATGAAACTTTTGAACCTTTTTATCGGGAAAAATGAAGCTGTTGGATCCATATGTTTGTGTACAGCATCTTTGTCATTTAAGTAATTGAGCAAGGTAAATAACATAAGTATATATGATGCTTTACTTCAGTCATATCATGAAAAGGAATCGCATATTGATGCCAACACGTTGTGAACAGCGACGTGAGATGAGAGAGAAAAAAAAAATCCAAGTACTGTACTTTCGGCTGAGCCATGGCGTAGTGGTACTTTAAAGAAGAGAAAGAGAAGCAAAATAAAGGTACATGGGTTGGTGGCTAGCCAACTAGCCTTAAATGCACCCTGAGACAGACGTATGCATCACTCTCTCTCTCTCTCTCTCTCTCACTCTCACATACACACACAGAGAGAGATGTATACATCCCTCACACATTTCTTAGACAGACGTATACATCCCTCTCTATCTCTTTCTCTCTCATGCATGCACACGTATACATCCAGCACAAACATATGTGTCCCGAGACAGACGCATCCATTCCTCCCTCTTTCCCACACACACGCACACACTGAAGGCAGAAGTACTCTTTCTCGTACACAGAGACACACAGAGGCAGGTATACGTCCCTCACAAACATATGTATGTATCCTGAGATAGCCACCATATATATGATTCATATGATGAAACTGTTATAATCATTAACAGAGTTTCTAAATATGGAAGTTTATATATATATATATCAGTTGAAATTCTAATTAACAAAAAATTATTATGATAATAAGAATATTAAATATATTTTAGATACTATACATATTTTATATTTTTTAACTCGAACTAATTATTGGTAACCGTTATGTAAACTGTAAAATGAATATTAATAGAAGATACTTACCATATATATATATATATATTAATAGAAGATCTATATATGAAGAATATTAATTTATAAATATAAATATGTATAATTTGCAAGGGCAAAAAACGTTATTATGCGACTTTGCAAGGATAGGTACGTCAAATCCTGATGCCACAATATCACTATTTATTCCTTGGAATCCACCGGCGTCGTCGTCGTCTACGGTTGGCTTTCAATATAGCAGGCCTGCAACCGCCTGCAACCGCTGCTGCTGCTGCTGATGGCGGTGGAAGTGATATCATCTTGCGTTGAATTCACGGAAGACCAAAAAGAAAGAGGGAGAGATTCGTGGGAGGGAGTGTTCTTGGCGTGTTCCCGGTTGCAGAGCCCTACACATTCTGAATCACTGTTGACTGTGACACTTCATCACCTCACCACATTCCCAGTCACTGTTGATATGACATTTCATCATCTCACCATTCCCGTTCTCTCTCACTCTCTCATGCATATATTAATGAACTTGTCATCATGTATAAACACATCTGTTTACATGTATAGGATTACAGATGTGTCTGTTTACATGTATAAAACCTTTGCTGATATTGAAGCCTTTATATCTCATCTAATTTATATTTGTTCTTGTAAGTCCTGAAACTTCCTTCTTGATGCTTGGTAGAACACTTTGCTGCATACTTTGTTTTACTTCTTTTTTATGAATATGCTTATATTTACAATCTTTGTTATAAAGAAATTGGAAAGAAGAAAAACTTTTGAGATATATTTTGTAAAAGTCCATCTTGCTTTTCTTTTTATGTAACATGTTTAGTGTGCTCCCAAACAAATTGACACTAACTTTATGTAACTTATTTATCTTTAGTGTCTATTATGTTTGGAGTACTTGATATCTGATTGATAGAACTCATCAAATGATTAAATTCCTACCTGTTAAATATCCAATGCAGTCCTACAAATATGAGATGGATAACCAATTTATTTCTCTATACTGCTGCATTTGTAGATGAGAAATCTCCCCACATCACTGTGACAGTGAATATCTGAACCCATGTCAGCTTGTTATTTAAGAAGCAGTTCAGTCAATCCTGTGAGATTTCCCACAAAATTCAAAGCTAGTTTCTTCTGTATACCACATTCCATCACAAGTCAGCCTATGAACATAGACAAAGGACGTATAGGTTATAGGAGCTATGCATATCTACTCAGAAGTATCAGCTAATGCTCTATTATTGGATTATGATTTTATCTACTCTAAGCACAGATTTCAGCTTTATGAACATAGGCTAAGAATGCATAGGGCCACCTTAGTTGTAGCTACAAACAAGCAAAGTAACCAATAATTAACTGACGTTAAATAGTAATACAAATAGATATCATATATCTAGATAGATATCATAAAGTGAAGAAGAAATATGATTTCACAAGTGTCTTATGAATTAATATATATGCTGCATAAAACACCTTTTACCATGAAACTACATTTCCACTTACAAGGAGCAGAAAAAAAAAACATTATCAATCATCTACTTATTCTCCTAATTGAGCACATAATAAGTCTAAGTAATGCCAAAATATAAAAAAAAGTAGCTAACTATTATAAAATATGAAAAAAATTATTGTTTAATCTTTAAGTATTTTGAGGTAATTAAGGTGCATGAAGATTCACTTCGGATATATCAGGATTAATTGAGTCTGCAATGCACCAGCTACTGTTTTAGTGGCTAAAGATATATTGGTGTGTATGAGGGTGAGATTGATGTCTCAACACTATAATACTTCAGATCAAATATTGGCTGTGCTAAATATGATCTATGATGATTGAAACTTCATTAAAAAAAAAGGGGAAAGAGACATGATATTTGAAGCATTCTTGCATCAAGGGAAAAATATGCAGTGTTCATGATGAAGAATGTGACATCAAAGAATTGTCACTAGTATCAACACATAATGCACGAGATTCTAGCCAATATAGGATTTAAGGGGGGTCAAACACATACAATTTACGTGTGACTAATGTTGAAATAGACTAGAGTGAAATAAAATTAAGCTTATTAGGTTTGGCATAGCATAGGATTAATATAAATGATCATGAGTAGCAAAGTGCTTAGAAGGCTTTTTTTCCTATTACAATTAAGTTTCCAAAGTAAAGATACTTAAAATGGACTTCATATTGACCTGCAGAATGCAAGTTCATATACTGCAGCATCTACTCACTCTCCAGATTAATAGTTAGAAGAAACTCTGAGCTTTTTGGCTTCCTGGTGCAGTGACTGTTGCAGCAACTTGTTCATCAGTCTTTGGTTGCTTATTCCCATCAACTGTTAGCCCAAACTGGATATGAGGGAAGTGTGCCCACTGCAAGTCAAACAAAATAAAGTTAGTTCAAATGCAGAGAGAAAGGAAGGAAAAAATGATTTTTGTAAATGCCTTTTTCCTGCTGTAAATTATCATGTAGGTGAATGAAGAAAGGAAAATATATTAAGAGCATTATTCTATTTTTGTTTGTTCTTTCTTGATGGAAACTTTCAAGTGCTTTATGTCAAATATCAGTAACATAAGCTACTTAAGAAACTGAAAAATAAAGGAGTTGCAAAGAAGAAAGGCAAGTACATTGTACTTGACTTCAAGAATGTAATGAAATTTCAAAGATACAATAAGGTGATAGTTATAAAAACAATCATGTCCAATCGGGCATTGATGTGATCATAAATATGTAAATCGGGTTACGGACAAGTAGAATTAGCAAAATTAGTGAATTGATCATAAATAGATCTCAATTCTGGTAAAATGTTTGTGTGGCTAACTGTAAAAAATTGATAAGAACTGCTTGTTCTATTAGTAATTTTAATATCCAAGTCGGAAAAATTAATGAAAAAGGACTTGAGACAACATATCACATAATGATGAAAAAGTTCCATGTTAAGGTTAAACCACTGTGTATTTCTGATTCAACTATGATTGTTCATTTTGTCTTACATTGGTCTCCAAAGAAGCATTAATTGAGAGACAGAAACAGTGAAGTGAGATATACCTAAGAGTAAATTAAATTAACCGAATGAATGCAATCAGCTTGGTTTAGTCCATTTCGGGTTGGAGGAGCCAAAAGAACAAAGATAAACAAGATCAATTTTTACTGTTATGAAAATTTTTGCATGTCAAGATGGACTAAGGGCTAGTCCTACATTGAGTTGAACATAATTTTGGATTGTATAGATTGCCAATTGATATATATGTTATACCTTACATCAAATATATGCCACTAGTTTCCATTTTTCACTTTCCATGTAATGAATGCTCAGCCCTAGACATAGTTAACAGGAGTGGCTCCTATATACAGCAAATTGAGCAGGAATTATGTGAGCAGATATATGCTATTAATCTTTGTTCTATTTCATTGTAAACTAGAGTTAAAGAGTGCATTGAGAACATTCCTATGAGCAGTGTACTTGTGACATAACATATTGGAGAAAGGGAATGAATATAAGGGGCCATGCTGTGTAGCAAGCCTCCTTTTGTTTACTGCTTTTGGTTTAAATTCCTATCCTTCATCTATGCCACAAATCTTACAGTTCAAACTTCAAACAGTCAATTCCATGCTTCATCTATTCTACAAACCTATACAGTTCAAAAACACACAGCAAAATTGATATTAAAGCTGCGTGAAGTAAATTTAGCCAAATGTTTAGAGTTTAGAGTTTAGGATTTACGGTGAAATCTTATTGACCATGAAACCAAATTTTCACTTAGGGAAAGGAGATAACGAATAGATTGTCACCTATCTGCTTATATCATCTAATTGATCAAGTAATAGCTTTAACTTATGAACAAAACATATAAAAAGTATATAATTTATGTATAAAATTAGAAAAAAAATAAAAATTATGGTTTATTCATTAAGTATTTCAATATAATTATCTTTTAGGAACCTAAGGTAAATATTCACTCCGAATATACTAGGACTAATCGAGTCAAGTTACATTAAAATTTCACTTGTATTTCTATGATAATTCTCAGATCATGATCAGTCATTTCACCTGTGAATTATAATTATTGAAATTGTTGTTTCATGCATAAACCCTTTTATACCAGTATTAGTTTGAGGAGTAACACAATATACAATCTGATCACACTAATTTTGGTTTCTATGTATTTGGAATATCAAAGAATATGTTTAATGGATGTGATCTTCCATTTTGAGCCCCTGTAATTGATTTTGAGATGGTAGAACTGAAACCCTACTCATGATCGGATTCTAGGTTAAATCTCTCTCTATCTAAATTTTTATATGCATACATATACACAGAGAGAGAGAGAGAGAGAGAGAGTTCCACAAGCACTTAACCCATCATGAATGATGACATTCTGATACCACATGATGTTAGCATTCCCAGTACAAACAGAAAGATCACAGTGGTTCAATCGAAAGATAACAATAAGCTACATATTTTTGGTTTTATCAAAGAATTGATTCCATATTTAATCTTTTCTCTTTCCTACATTAATCAAGCCTCATAATGATTAGCCCTACAAATAGGCCAATTTTTTTCTTTATTTTCTGGTGCTTATATCTTTTCAATCATCTCACCTATATATACCTCATCATAAAAAGCTTCATTAAAGAAAATGTTAATTAAGGTTCATGTTCATAAATATCTATGCATGAGTGAATTCTTTTTTGTTAGATATAATTGTGTAATTAAAATTTCATCATCATGGTCTGCAGTTCACAATACACAACACTAGTTACACCTGTATTTTAATCTATATAATTTCATCATTATATCTGTGATGTATTTTGACTTCATAGAAAGTACCTTGAGTAAGATTTAAAAGTATATTAGAAGCTCTTTATATCAGATTCAGGTGGGCTCTTCTTGGAAAAATAGTTGTAGTCAGTAACTTGATCGAAAGACGATATAAAAACAAGTATAATATGGCCGATGCATATGATTACATATAAATTAAGGATTGAGATGTGCTAACTATTGATGCGAAAAATACTTGTTAGAAGCAAATATCATCATAGGGGTTAGCTCTACTGATTCAGATAATAGGTCAATGCAATAAAAGATGGATGAGCCAATATAAGATTCAATATGGTGGTTTGTCATAGATGACCTTTTTAATTGGAATTTGATGATGTGATCCATTACAACATTCAGATTTTAGTTTTCTAAAAAGTAACCTTCTTACCTTTGAAAAATGTCTAGATACTAATTAATTTCTGGCTGGATGAAAGAATCAACCACTCTTTAAGTTCTTATATTAATGATATCTTAATCAACCAATTATTCTTATAAATAATTCAAAAAAATATAGTGTCAATAATATGGCAGTGTAAGGTTGAGCTACTAAAACCTTATCCAATAAAATTTTATACCTAGAATATCCACTTATCAAAACTTAAGGGTATGGAACCTTATCCGACAAAATATTAGACTTAAAATATTGGTTCGAGGGTTGTATACGATACTCATTTATCAAAAGTTCGATGATTCAAAACCTCATCCAATAAATTTTAAGGTGTGTTAAACTCACTTACCAAAGGTTGAGAATCGGAAGCCTCAGATAAAATTGAACACCTAAAATATTGAGTTGGTCGTGATGATATACTAGACCGATCAATTAAGTATCGAGAGTTCAAGACCCTATTCAATAAGTTTGAGGATGTCCGATAACTTAGTTGATAAAAGCTTTAACTATTGATAGTAAGATCTTAAGATCAAATCTCATCTTAACTCTTTTTTTTTTTTACTTTTTTTTTGCTCCTAATTAACATCACTATATGATAAATAATCAACAAAATAAAGGAGAAATATGTTCTATAGACATTTACAAAGGTGAGACAACCTTTAAAATGTCAAACTATTCCAATGATACTTGAGTTAACTGAATGGTTGTATGCTGTTGCAAGACCTTGCATGGTTCTGTAATGCTTTGCATTGGGATGTTAAGGGTCATTTTAATTAGGAGTAAAACATCTATAGGAATTAGTGTTTGAAAATAGATATAACTAGTCTTGAACAGTTCACAATCCAATCTATGTAAATGTTGTATTTTAACATTGATCAATTAATTATAGCGGTTGATGAATTACATTTTGACCAAAAAAATTCAAGTTAATTTATGATGTTAACTACTGTAGATTGTTCTCCAGTCAGGCTGTTTAGCTTCTATGGTGATTACACCAAATTAATTCAGTAGAAAAGCCTCTAATTTAAGATCATCACTCAATAATGAGAAAAATAAGTAAATAATGATGCTACATTTATTAGATCCCACATGTTACTACAGTGAAATTAGTGGATCAGTCAGATGCATCCCCAAGCTATCTTGTACTGATCATATATATTTTGCTCATGGTAAGTAATTGAAGATTTTAACTCATATATATATCTCACAAGCTACTATAATAATAACTTTTCTTTCTTTTATTTATGTGGCAACATTAATTGTGTATTACTTACATTTTTTGCTGCAGTGCTGAATGCTTCTCTGTGGCTGATCTCTGGATTCTTAGCCTTTATCCTTTGTATCTCCTCTCTGCACATGCAGTTAAACACTATGTGAGGCTGTATAATTGTCAGCATTATGGTTTACTTGAGCTGTATAATTGTCATTGTGAGGCTTATCATTTGAATGTTCCATTAAATAATAATAATCAAACTAATCAAGCATGAGATATCCTCACTTGATAAACTTGTTATATGCAGATGGCACGCGTTGTCTCTTCGCCGGGGCTTTTTTCGAGAAAAAAAGAAAGAGAAATCAGTAGATTAATCGATAATAGTTTATGCTTAACTAGCATTGCCGGTGATATAATTAAGAAAAAAATTGATGAAATCAACAAAAAGATAGAACTTATAAGGTATTGTAATTGAATGATGAATAATGTGTTTCAATCTTTTAGTCCATAGGGTATTGTACTCCACACACATACCATTGTGCAGTCTGTCTAACCTTTGTTGGATGAATGTGTACTCAAAAGGTCCTTAAAAAGGCTATCATGCCAATTATCTGCTACTAATCATGAAAATTAGAAGATAATAAGTTAGGTTTAGAGGCTTACGTCGAGTAGGTAGCATTTGTTCTTGATAATTTGGCATTGTGGACAGTAAGGAAGACCTACTAAACTTTGAAGGTGATCCACATTCCATCCTGCTACCTTGAGCTGCTGTGTTGCAGGTCTGCAATTTCTGATTCAAGTGTGAGTGAAGTGCTTGAAAATTTAAACTAAATTATTTGATATATTAACCCTTAATAATATGCATAGCGCATTCAAACACCAAAAAGACTTCTCACCTTTCTCTACTTTGTGCCATACTACTATTTCTTTTTGCCAAAAGGCAACATAATGCTAACCTCTCCGGTAAAGTATAAGACAATACATTTAGAGTGGCTAATATACTGATAACATTCATTAATGAGCTACACACCACATAAACTGTGTGTAAGAACACACAGTTTCTGCCATTCCAATGCAGTAGACAAGAGAAAAGAAAGATAGCATATTGAAACCTTTCATCACTGAGCAAAGACTAGATCAAAGATCTTCAGGGAACACTCCAAACCTGGAAATCTTGGAAAGGAAGTCTTTGAAGCAAGTCTCCCATGTTGACAGACAACAGAATTGAACAATGCCCGCATCGTACCGCTACATTGTTGAAGGAGCTGTTGCCAGGAACACTGACCTGCATGATCACCAAACTATCATGGACTTGGAGCTGAGAAAAGCTGGTGCATTATAGCTGCAGTTGCAGAACAGAAATTATTATTGCAGCTTTGTTGTTCTAAGAAAAATGAGTGACAGACAAATCTGGACACAGTTAAAAAGCAAATCTAAGAAGATGAAAAGGAAACTACAATTGGAGAACAAATGAGAGTTAGATGGAGAAGGAGAAATGGGAGCATAAAAGAAAGAGTAGTTCGAAGAAGAAAGACATGCACGCAGTCAAATTTAACTGTCTTCGTGAAGCGAGTAGCTGTAAAAGGCAAAAGGTAGGAGGTGGATTAGGCTTAGTAATAAAAGATGAGCAGACTCCTTAGACGAGGATGCGAGGCGTTTACTTTTCCTTTCCCAATGTCGACCTTTTAGAGCTCAATACCTGCAGGACTTTTAGACTTTCTCTCGAAAGGAAGCAAGCGCGCAGTTGCTACTGCCGGAAATCGAAGTGAGTCAGAGTTAAGATGAGCCAGAATAAATCTAACTCAAAAGAAGAAAATAATCCAGGAAAGAAAAAAGAAGAAAGAGCAAGCTGTTCGTCTTCTCATCTCTCCTTTCTGCTTCGAAGGTTATCGAAATCATGAAGGAAGAGCCATTACCAAACGAGGAAAGGAGAAGAAAAGTTTTGAAGAGAATAAAAGAAACCATAGTGGAAGAAAATGGAGGAAGAGAAGGATGCGAAGAGATGTCATAGGTAGAATTCTCGAAGAATGTGATGAAATCTTTTGTCTTATCGGGAAGAAATATCTCAAATCTGGATAGAAAGGAACCGATTCTGTGACGGATATGAGGATGATCTTGGCCCTCAAAGTTTCCCTTGGTGGGCGGCAAAGAAATTTTGAATCAACGAGACATAAGATCTCATCATTTACAAGACATCCAAGGGAGAATCGGAGACTATTACGTGAGCAAACAAACATCTTTAAGCAACATTTTTTCTACATTCTTTATAAGAAAAGGTAGAAAAGAATCTCTGAGAAAAGGAGAGACCTTTGACCGTACAAGAAACAAAACCTTGGCTTTTGAGTCTAATTGAATTGTATCACCCTGATATAGAAAACAAAAATGAAACCCCCAACAGAAGTACTAAAAAATTGAAGGGTTTTTGTCCAGTAGAAATGAAACTTAATGCTTTGCAGTGGAAGTTAAAAAGTGTCAGCTATTTTGCTTTGGAGCATCAACTCATATTTCATAAGAGCTCCTTTAGGTGAAGATAGGGCCACTGTTTCCTCATGGGTGGGAACATCCAAACACTAGATATCATAGTTGTCATTCAACTGTCAAAGGCATGCATGTGTTATGTCAAATCATTTGATTATATATTGCTTTCTGCGCCAATTCCATTGTGATAAAATACTCATCCTTATTCCTGTGTTCTACATGGATGGCAGAATGAAGACTAGAAACCAAACAGAACAGGAACAATAAACCTTTTTCTATGACTCAAACATGTGGTCAGTCCCATGAAACAATCATCTCAGATATTTACATGCGCTTACTTTCATGATACGGTCACCCTCTTCAAGCTGCAAACCTCCTTAAGAACTAGAAAGATGTTCAAGGAGCTTAGACAAAAGATCTCCGTGCATGATTTGAGTGAGAGGAGGAAGAGAGAAGAGGGGAGAAGAGGAAAAGGTAAAGAACAATCCGGCAAGATCTATACCGCGAGGACGGTGTTGCAGAAGTTGCAGTGGACGTAGCAAATGCGCTCAGGTAGAATTTGGGCAGACATTGCCGATCTCCCAAGGCTAGGAGGAGTAGCCTCTCTACATAAGATGAGGAGGAGGAGGGGGAGGAGGAGGAGGAGGAAGAAGGAGAAGAAGCTAAGAGGTGATGTGAGGAACAAGGCGTATGGTATGCTTGCTTCTGCAATATATAATGAAAGAAAGCTTTCCTAATCTTCTTCCTCCTTTTGGTGTTCTTTGTTTCAGCTGGGGTACAAAAACCAAATGATGATGGTGGTGTGGGAGATTTTGAGGAGGAGGAGAGGTGGAAGGGTTATGATTGATTCAATGAGTTGGTGAGAGTCTACTGGTGCTGTCTTGCCTTTTCTTCTCTCCTGCTTCTGCTCACCAGCATGTGAGGGTGGGATGTGACTATTAATGCAGAGAGAGAGAGAGAGACCACTTCTTTTAAGTTCCTTTTGATTTTGGCAGACTCGTTTTTGAGTTTGATGATGTGAAGTTATCTAGCTACTTAGTGGCAACAAAACATTGCTTGACTTTGAAGTTGATGAGACAATAGGATTTTGTCTTCTTTCTCTCTCTCTCTCTCTCTATATATATATATATATATATTATAATAGTCATAGATCGAAAACGGATAAGATTAAGATTAACTTTTAAGCGTCTGATGAGTGTATTATTATTAATTTCAACTTAAGTATTTTAGTCAATGATTTAGAACAAACGAAGTTGATAGACTAATTAGTCTATCAGGTCTGGGTCATGACATTTGGTATCAGAATCGACTTAGTATTTGAGCGATGTTCAAGCCTTTGAGTGGAGAGATTGTAACACTCTTGATTAATCCTATATCGAAAGTGAACAAAATTAAGATTGACTTATAAGTATATTATGAATGTACTACTATCAATTTTAGCTTAAACAATTTAATCATTCTCAATATTGAGTGGTTATCATCCTTCTTCATAATAAATACTTATTATTATTATGGATTAATGCATTTAAAAAAGAAAAATAGATCAATGATAAAGATAATTAGACTAGGATTTGGTCACAAACAAATGCCTAAAGATATTTTCAGGAAAAAAATAAACTCAAGATTACAAATAAGATAGTGAGAAACTATAAGAAAAAAATAAAAAAAATTCAGTTAATAATGATTAAACAAAACCTTGACATAACGTAAGATCTTTGGCTCAAATCTAGTGTTCGTCATTTATTCTTTGTAAAAAAAAAAATTGATGATGATGATAAAACAATTGGTGAAAGATGTATCATAACTCAAGATTCCATAACACATGTCAATTAACAACATCGTCATAGATAACATTAGCTTATCTCAATCTTTTCTACCGGTACATAAAACTGATGATTTCATCATAACTCATGACTTGTCCTTTATGTGGGCAGATGGTGATAAATGCCAAACGCTTGAAGAATTCAGCACAGGTCCTTTCGGTCACAGAAGGCGTGCACTTGACATGAACGACTCAGGAGATCACATATAAAGTTCGGCCACAATTATTTAGCTCAGAAGGATCAATCATCGGAGAACGACATGTTTAATGACAAGGTGTGATATGACTACTGCTCTCCTTCTTGTCGCCTAAACTACCGATGCTAAGGGACATGAAAAGAGTTCGATATGGCCGAAGAAGAAGATGTCGGCTTCTTGTAAAGATTCATCGAAGCTGGTCGATTGAGACTCTGAACACAGTACTATTGTATTGCGATTGCTGGAGAAGGACTGATGATGGAAGAGAAAGATTTATCCATCTAAATCATGTAGAAATGTATTTTAATGGTCATTTTTGTGTGTGTTTTCGTCTGCTGTTAGTACACAGATAAATAATTTTATGCAAATCCACTGCCGAAAATAGCAAAAAAAGATAGATAGATAGAAAAACTACATTTTTAATTAGTCTTTTCCTGATTGCTGCTTTCTTTTCCAAGTGACATAATGCCCAGTTACAGAAGTACGTATTATATCATCATTAAGATAAACATTACAACTATGGCCTTCTAATGACTGATGTATTCTGATCATATGTTTTGTTCTGTGCATCACAAGCTTTGCTCAGTGTCATTGTACTCCCATGTAGTGTTATATAGATTGGACATTTTGGATCGTTTTAGCTATAGCTCATGTGGTGATTGAGATGCTGGATGTGATTGATGGTAGAGTTATAACTCATGGATGGATAACTACGGGTAGAGTTGCATGGTTAACACATCCCAAAATTCTCTATATATACTGCATTTCTCATAGAAAAATATCAGACCATTTGCCATTTGAAATAACTTACTTCCACTATATATATATATATATATATATATATATATATATATATATATATATATATATATATATATATATATATATATATATATATATATATATATATGGGGTTAAGATCTTTTTTGTTTATGTGGTTTTGGTCATCAAACTCTTAAGCCCTTATAGTTTATTCGTATTCAAAATAATATCTACATTTTAAAAAACGTAGCATATAAGTTATTCTCATCAAGTTAGAGTTAACAGACGTTAAAGTTTATTTACATGACATGTTTATTTATAATAAATTATTAATATAATAATATATATAATTTAAATTAAAAAAAAAAGATCTCCATTAACGACGAGATGAGGCAAGCGACCACCAATAGCAGCATCAAGTCGTTGCCTAATAAGGTGTCGTACGCACGCAGCATCTCCCGCACTAATAATGAGCTCAAGGGCTTTCGGTCCTACCTCAAGTAGATATTCATTAACCAATCTAACACTAGGCACGCAGTGGTCTTCTGATCCCTCTTCCTCCTTCTAAGCGTCTTCATCCCTGTCGCCTCCCACTTCGTCTTCTCCTGCATCCCCACCCATCGCACCTACGACATGGTGGTCTAGCTCTCCCTTACTTCTGCCTCCTGCCTCTCCTACCTCTACCTCTTCGCTTTCGCCCGTTGCTTCCTCTTCTTCGACAAGCTGGTTGAGGAGAGCGAGCGGGTGCGAGAGGGCTATATGGACCAGCTCAACTATTCCTTATGCCTACTCACCATCTTTATGATGTTGTGCTTCGCAGGGGAAGTAGCTTACAAGGTATGTGGTATTCATCGGGATCGGAGCAAGTGTCGTTTGCGGTGGTGGGCAATACCGTGGTGGGCGACGTGGTGGCATGTGCCATGGAGCTAGCAAGCTGGATCTATTGGACGTCACTCGCTAACTCCAAGGTGCATGCCACCATGTTGCCCACAACGATGTTGCCCGCCATCACGTACGACACCCGCTTTGATCCCGACGAGTACCACCATATCTTATAAGTCACCTCCTCTACAAAGAGATAGAGGTAGAAGATACTAGAGGTGGAGATGAGGGAGAGCTGGACCATCACGTCATAAGCATTATGGGTGGGGGTGCAAAAGAGGATGAAGTGAGAGATGGTGAGGACAAAAATGCCTAGGAGGAGAAAGAGGGACTAGGAGACTACTATGTGCCTAGTGTCGGACTGGTTAACACACATCCACTTGAGGCAAGACCGAAAGCTCTTGAGCTCATCATCAGCGTAGGAGAGGCTGCGTGAGTATGACGCCTTGCTATGCAGTAGCGGCTCAGTGCTGCTGGTGGTGGTCGCTTCCACGACGACACCTTCTCCTGCCATTAATGATGATTTCATTTTTTTTAACTTAAATTATGTGTTATTATACTAATGGTTTATTGTGAGTCAACATATCACTCAAGTAGACTCTAACGTTTACTAACTCAAACTTGATAGGAGAGATTTATATGTTACGTTTTTTAAAATGTAAGAATTATTTTAGACACAAATAAACTATATGAACTTAAGATTCATTGTCAAAATTACAAGAGTTAAAACTAACATTAACTATATATATATATATATATATATATATATATATATATATATATATATATATATATATATATATATATATATATATATATATATATATATATATATATATATATATATATATATATATATATATATATATATATATGAATCATGTTACATTCCCAGACAATTTTACTACTATATGTTTGACATAATTTGATGACTTTGTATATGTATTTGTTCTTGAAATTATAAATAGTTATGGCATAACAATACTGAAAAAGAGGATTATTGCAACTAAGAACTTAACAATAACAAATATCTGAAATTATTTTCAATAATTATTGTAATTATTTTATCGATAAAAAAAAATACAACCTCCCTATATGAAAGCCAGTAATTATGACCATTTGTGATAAATGATTCTCCCACTAAGGACAATTTCATTATTTCATTACTTGAGAAGAAGGATAAAAGTAATTAGTATTTTTATAACTCGTAGATAATTCATGGCTAAAGCAATTATGTGGTGTACTTCATTAATCTATTGCAACATCTAAATGTTGTAGTATCACCTAAATGCCCATTTGATCCAATTGGATTAACCCAAATTTGGTTGACAGATCTCCCACCCTACAATATAAATGATGAGAAAATATTTCACAAGCATCAGTTGGGTACAGGATTGAAAAAATTAAAGCAATTGCTAATTGCTTCAAATAATATTACGATGATTAATTAGTTACATAAAACCACTTTTATTGATGGTGAGTGAGCCTTGGCAACATTAAATCAAATCCTATAATATGGGTAATTATGATTCTAAACAATAATATAATATCTCTACCTGCAAAGATAAGATTTTGTGCATTGACTCTATTCTAATCTTATATTTGTGAATCCTTGTGCATTGGGTCATTCTTTCCAAACTTATAGGGTTAAGACTATAAATATTAATTCTTTGTAGATCCCATTACAGTAGGAACTTAAACTACTGGGTTGTGCTTATTTTTATAGGTTAATCTATTATTAATTTATAGAAAACCAATTCATTGCAATACAGATGCTGCATGCTGTTTTAACACTTAAGTGACAGAAACTTGAAACAAAACCATCTGGTAGATGTCACCTATTGCTCAACAAGAAAGTATACAGAAGGACAAAGTACAAGAAATAATTAGTTAGCTTTTGATTCTATCAAAATTAGTTAATTGTATGTTGTATCATTTCACACATTTCCTACATTAAGATGCATGATTTTAAATGTTGAGCTTGAAAGAGGGTTTGATTAGTTTGCTTGTTCTTTTATTCTCAATTGAAGGCATCTCCTTAAGTAATGACTCTACATGCATGTCTTTTGTAATAATCAAGTTTGGTATAATTTTCATGGAATATTCATGTCAGGACAATATAATATTGTTAAATTTGTGTGTTTTGTTTTGAGAAGGACATAGAATCTCACAGTGGAGGCTACAAAGGCATCAGAAGTATATCCTTGATGATAAATATTGTACAAGACAAGTTAAAACTGATAATGTTTGTAAGGCTTATAGAGAGTGTCTTTCCATGATGAAGGTGAGAAAAGATACGGACAATGGCACAAGATATATGTCTTCTCTTTGAAGTCATTTGATGAAAACAAACAAGTGTACTACTCCCACCTACTCTTTAATTAGCATTGTGGTTTGGGACCAATATTATTAAAGAATAGATGATGAAAGCAATTGCTTGCCAACTCAAATTAATAACATGCTAATTGTCTTTTTTTAGCTCTAATATAATTTAATTGGACTAGTCTGATACACCATTTTAGAAAGAAAAAAAAAAATCTAAAGATTAGTACATGCTAAAAACATTTTGCTACCAAGATTGATCTTCTTTTGGTGGATGGCACACCACCAAACCCCACTCGACTCATTTTCTTTTGTTGTCCTTTTTTATTCTTTTTTTGGGTGGGACACCAAGAAACTCCTAAAACTCTCCCAATGTACAAAGTTGGAATACTGCCTTGAGAGAGTTAGGTTAAAGATCCCCATCATAAAGTGCTTCTATCTATTTATTTCGATTTTAATGGATTGTCAAGCACAGTGACTTCCCTTTAAATCTTACTATTTTGCAAAAGAAAATTAATTCACAAACAAATGTAGGTTATTGATTAAAGCACTATTACTACAAAGATATTTTCAAATCACGTCATGTGTTATTGTTCCGGATAATTTATTTATTTCTTCTTTTTGTGAAGAGTGCAGAAAGGTATGAATGTTGCACAGGCAAGGGAGGTAGAATGAAGCCAAGGCAAGGCAAATCTTTCGGTAGGGCATTAGGGTTTTGCGATGACAAGAACAAGTCAACATTTCCAAGTTTTCACTCTTCATTCCTACTCCATAAAGCAGTCAGATTGCTGCATTTTGAGGAGTAAGAGATAATTCTCTGGACCTAAAAAGAACATAATTATTGTTTTAGACTAGAATAAGCTATTATTTTGAATGATTTATTTAAAGTATCTCTAGGAATAATTTGTTTTTTTTTTTTATTCTTGTATTAATTTGACACACCAGTTTGACCAATGAATCGTCGTGACTCGCGGTTTGGTCGAATGAGGGCCCATCTTTGAGGATAATGTATCCCTTTAGACATTTTGTTGTAAGATTTACTGTTTGATCCATTGGTCCGACTGGACGAATCGGGTATGATGCACAAGATCCGATTTTAGACTAGAATCGGATCTGATCCACAGCAAAAGAACAATGTTACCAGTGTGCCTACCCTCTTAATGCTCTTTACAGATCTTGCTTTTGTCAAACCTCCGGACACCATATGACATGTTAAATTTGGTTGGATAGTTTGACTTAAATCAAGGTTATTGTCAGTTGACTGTCGTAATCCCTCGGGCTAGAATGGCACAGACATCTAATTTTTGGATCAACTTATAAACCTGGCAGCTAATTAGTATTATAGTCAACCATATTCAATCTACCACGACTGTATACACACAGGCCGTAAGACTATGTAATAGTCTTTCAAAGTGTGCAACAAGAGTTGCATTCGAACAATGAATATTACATATTCCAAGTATTCACGTAGTTCAAACATACATGCATTATGTAGAAATTTTATGGAGAAATTGCTGCCCTAATCAGCTCAGACAACTTGGATTCTGACAATCCCCAGCTCCAAATACAAAGTTTCTATTCCAGCTTTCTTGAGAGTAATATCAATCAATATTCAAGGGGAATGAGAGAAGGGTGAAAAAAAATTCCGAGAAAATTTACTGCAAGAAATTATGAACAATTATCATGTACCAGAAAAATTATGTATTTAATCTAGAAGATATACTGTCTGGTCAACATCTCATATGATAACTTTGCTTCTCCTCAAAGGAAGCAATAAGAGGAAAATTGAAAAGATGACGAAGTATGTAGCTGGTAACGATAAGAACATGATTAAGTGCATACACATAATGTATTTATATCATTGATTCTCTGCACACAATTGAGATACGAGCTCAACAACTCCTCTCATGGATGCATCATTCTGCGAAAAATGAACTCATTAAGAGCATAGAAGCAGAGCTGCAGAGGATAATCGAGCAAAAGAAAAACAATTGCATGTGCTGGCCAAAAATTGTCTCACCAGGTATACAACGTCAAATGCATCAAGGTAACTTTTGAAGGACATCTCTGTATTATTATTCCTGACAAGAAAAAGAAATTAATAAAAAAAAGGTATAAACTATATACAAATAACATATAGAATATGCCTTATAATCTTCCTAATTTTTAAGTTCTTGCTTATTTATAAGTTTGGTCAGTCAGGTAATTGCAAATTAATTGTCCATCAAATCACATAACAGTTGACATACTTGAGAACACCAAATATGATACTCGATGAAAAAATATATACATCGAATTTTGCATGAAAAGTACACATGAATGAGTTCATTACTTGATTGTATCTAAAGAGTAACTTACAGAAATCCAACTGCTATCCGGTTTTCATAGCTCAGACCATCAGACATGCCCAGGTCTCCAACATGATCTCCAAGAAGTAACACATTAGTTCTTTGCTTCATCAAGACACTATCAGGATTATATCCATTAGGATACCCGAATTTGTCATGAATAGGAGCAGCCATATCCAATGCATGCTCATTCTTGTTTAGCACATGAATTGTCTTTCCTGAGATTGGTATTAATTGCAGCAAAGCAGGACAGACCGAGGATTAGAGAATGAAGAATAAAATTCATCAATAAAATTGTATAGAGGGTGAGAATGGGTTTTGTTTCCGGTAATAAGATCAAAGAATTGCCATGCCAAGTAACACGTTGGAAAATGGATGCACACTACATCAAACCATGCTGAGAATGCTAATATATGGTCAGATCCTTTTTTTTGGCTGCGCTGGGTTGCATAAGAACTTGCCAACTGACACGACAGGAAATCATACTGCAGCAGAAAGACAACACCCTTGTGCCATGAAATGGCAATCCTTAATAAGACCATTGATTCATCTTGGATTCACTTTTTCCTATTCTGATGCCAATTTAATTGAAAATACAGATAAAGTTGTTGGTAACTTCTAAAACAATTCACAATCTATTTTGCACTTTATATATATAAGCTTTCTCATGATTAATACCATATACTTATCAAGATTTAGCCTTCTCAGTGGAAGCAAAATGTCCACGTAGGACATTACATCTTTGTTGTTGTTCTTGTTATTGTATCAAGATTTAACCTAATATTTTCAGGTATACTTGGTTTTAGAATTCCTTGATCAGTATCTTTGGCCCTTTTAAATTTCTGAGCATGTAACTTGAAATTACCATTCAATACACATGCATATACAAAGTTTTAGGCTATGACATTTATGTTAAAGAAAGCAAAACCATATGACATAAGGAATGCAGACTTGTAAACAGTTTAAGATAAGGTCAAACAAAAAGGCACAAAACTTACCTTTAAAGGCAACAAGGCAGCCTTTTTCATCAAAAACCATTCTGTTGGAAACAACTTTGACATTCTTGAAAGATCTATGTAGTTTCTGCCTAAAAACCTAATAAATTAATTTTAAAAATTTTAATAAGGAAAAAATTTCTGCATTGCAATGTGGTTCATAAACTAATAAGAGCATAGAAATTCCACTCAATCAGAACCTCTTCAATGATGTCTGCAAGGCCTGCGGAAAAGACAAGGACAGGCACATCTAGTTCCTGCACAATGAGCAAAAGAGTTTATTTAGTTACTCTTACGAGGACCCAGCATGAATCTTCATTTGTTTTATTTAGTGAACTATGAAAATTTTTGTGTGTAAACTTAGCAGCAGATACCGAAAGGAAAAGTCGAATTTTACCAGCAGAGTGTCTCCCCAACCTGTGAGCCCACAAGTAAGCTCAAGTTTCTCACAGCCATGTGAGAGGAGAGTTTTTGGAAGGGATATCTAGAACAAATAACATTAGCTTTTTTTATCTTGATCACCTACTTTCTTGTGGATGGAGGCAGCATGACACTTTGAGAGTGAGCCATGGAAGCCATACAAGGGTAAATAGAGCAATTCCTCTTCTTTTTTTCCTTCTCATGGGTCTGGCAAAACCTTACTTGCTAGTTAGACTTAGACAGTTTACGTTCCAAATCCTCTTCCTAATCCTATCCTTCTCTACCAACACCAAGATGGCAGATCCGTCCCTACTTATCGAAGGTATCTGACAATTGGAAAAGTGACAGCCAGCTAATACCCAAGAATTCCAAGATAAAGGGAGATCTAACATGTGTGAAGCCTAGTCTACTTTCTCCTCTGTTCTTTTCAATTTTGTTTATCTCCTATTCTTTACTATCCCTGTCCTCATGTGCTCCTTTTTCTCTCCAGGAGGAGGGACCTGGGCATCAATCTTCCGCATCCCCTAAAATAGGCAGAATAAAGAATGGTTCCAAACAAAGAGACCAGGGTGCACAGTGACCAATGAGGCAACCTTATTACAGTAAGGGCCACAGATAGGATAAGACAAGAGACCGGGTTACCCAGATTTTTTAAGCTCTTCAATGATGACAACTGCCAATCTAATCAGAGCACTGGTTGAATTCTAAATCCCTGGTATTCATGGAAAAACCAAGTACTCACACTATAAGACTTGAAGGAGCAAATCTCTGTGTTACGTAACAATAGCCAATTTACAAAAAAATAAAGTGAGTCGAATGCTAGCTTTAGGATACAGGATACTTCACGTGCTTCGAGTGACTACAAATAAAGAAAGCTGGCTAGCATTAAAGTCTGGTGAAATGGCTATTCTAGCTTAACATATTTAAGCAAGCTACTCTGCTGCCAATATCTATTGCATAATGCATAAACATGTATATTGGAATATGGAAATATGCACACCACATGTTACTATTTAAGATGAATAACTAAAAAAACACATTTATAACAACGTACTACTTGAAAGAAATAGTGGTGAGGTAATATGAATGATCAAATTGTAATCTTTAAACACCAATACAGCTAACTTTTAGAGAACAGTCCAAAAATTTGTAAAATTGGTTAGTAATCTTCCAAATATTCTATGCTGTCCTTGGCTAGGTGCCTCGACAATAGGAAATATCCTTTAGCTGGACCTATATTAAACAGAATAGTTTATGCGAGCTCCTAATCATGATGGCTAGTTCAAATAGTAGTGCTATTAATTTCACACCCATTAAAACTAATGCCCATTATTAAGTTTTAAGTCTATGGTAACTAACTATGGGATAAGTCTTCATGGGAAGGAAAGGCTGATAGAAACAGTGGCCATGTAAAAACCTAGAATTGAGGATCAAATAAATGAAAAGATGATTATGAAGAAACTTTCTTCCAAGCACCAGTTAAAAAACCTTTCTAATTTGTCAAACAAATTATTTTCTTATCTAGATCTTCTTTAAGAAATAGCCTCAGATTCTATTCAAGCCATCTATAAGTGGTTTTGTACATGGAGTTACTAACAGGGTGAGCTTATAGTGACATCATATGAGAATCAATATTGATCATATTACTTAGTGGAAGTACATGCATGTCGTGCTTGCCAATTAAGTGTTTATTGCTTAAATCATCAAAAATACCAGCTTATGATGATTTAACTTGCCATTACAAGTCTCTCATTAAAAGTTTAGTAAATAAGGGTAAAATAACGTGAAAAAATGGCTTCTATACTGGTTTTGGCAACTGGTCAGACCGCTAAAATACTGATAAACCAGGTGCAACCTATCTATATAGCTTGGTATCATAAAAATAAATAAATAAATACCAACCAGTACCAACAAATAGGTTGGTTCTATGTATTTCCTGAATTGTCCTTATAAATAACTGATTTATATAGGTTAGTCCAATCAGTATTCCTCTTCTAAAGCAACCTTAAAATTTTCTGAATTACCAATCATTGTAAGTGATTTTTATGGAACTAAAGTTCTAAGATACTATAAATTTATTTTGTATTTCATGAATAAAATGCTTTACTATTTAATTCTGACCTCACCCCTAAAAAGTTATCCATACTTTCTATCTCCTCATGTCCTAGCAATCAGGATATGGGAAAATGAATAAAAAACAATGACAAGCTCCAAAAAACACTTGTTTAATACTAATTAGGTAAATTGACATATCCCAAAGGTCATATACAAACTCCATACCTCCAAGAACTCAAACAGCTCAACAACACCATCTCTAAAAGCAATTGTAGCCTCAGAGACAGATTTCTTTATTGCATCATAGGTAACACCTCCCTCGATAAGAAGACCATGTGTCTTCTCCCACCTGCAGGTTCAAAGAACATCAAGTTTTAAAGTTGCAGGATATGAAATCTTAGGTGCCTGTGCACTTAACCAACTCAAATGTTAATTGTCAATTAAAAATGAGTAAACAAGTAATACAGTTAAAGGTACACCACATGGCAGGAATTTGTCAGCATGGAAGCAAATAATAAATTTATGACTTTTAGGTAAGTTTTCTTAGTACTTAAGAAATTTAATAAACAACAGATCCACATAACTGAAGTGGCCAAAGAAGGACCAAGTAATGGTCTTTTCATCATTATTAATTTAAACATGCAAGTCCAGTAATCCATAAACAGGGTATTCACATTTACTGAAACTTTCTTCCTAGTATCAACTATCAGCTATCAGGTTAGACATGGAAACAAAGTCATTATTCTAAGTGGTGCATTAAGTGTTTAGGATGGCCTGTGTGAGCTACGACATAAGATATTATATGAGCACCATACACCCCACAAGTGCTCCTTCTGTATGCCTTATTTTGGGGGTTTAGCATGCATGGTTTTGGCTCCTGGCTAACATGTTGTTAAGTCAAAACCATGTATGTCAGACTCGTTGGTGCTTCTGGATACTTGCATGATCCCTTTTCTGGGATTGAATAAATATATACCAACCTGAAACACTAAAAAGTTGCTTAACTAATTGGTTCAGGCAGGTTTGGTTCCTAAAATATGGGAGAACTCATGACAGTTATTGCAAATATCAAAGCTTTATCATAGGGTCATATGTTTAGGGTCCCAAGTTCTTTCTTACAAGCTTGAAGTTCACATACAGATGTGATACCCCTTTTACTAAGAATCTAAAATATTGGCATAAGTGCTTCATGAAAGCCTGACAATCATGGTTTAAACTTTTGGGAAAACATAAGCCAAAGAAATCATGAATTATAATTTGCTTCCCTTAAGACTAAGCTTTCATGTTATAAACAACATAGTTGATCTGCTAAAGTATCACCAACTTGACTACACCATGATTTGTTGTTATTATGTTTTATTTGCATATGTAAAGTCCATGATGAATTTCATGTGCTTTTGTTAGTTTTCACCTAATCATACTTGTTTATCGAATTTGTAGTTAGGATACTAAGATTCATGTACTTGCTCTCATTGAGCAAGGATATCAGACTATGTTTCAGACTAATGTATAAGATGATCTAAGGGTACTAGCTGCTAACCAATATGAAAAGACTTGCCCTTGGTACATTTACGACCAAGAAATGTGAGCCTGCCCAGGCAAAAATCAATCATGGCCAACATTGTAAACCAAAGACATTCTGAGGCAACTAGAATAGCCAACAGATAATGTCGAAAAAAAAAAACTAAAGAACTTATCGACCAGTGACAACTGCGTTTCAAGCTCCCAATATAGGCCAACACCATATTAACAAGATGTGATCAAACAAGGAATTTTCGGAAGCAAGTACATCCGCATACCATTCTTCCATCAGCTTCGTTTTCTCCTCGATGGGAATGGTTGGCGAGATCTCCAAGGGATGATAGTATTCATACAACGCCTGCCTCTTGGCATCATACTCCGCGTTCCCCTGCTGTAGCAATCCATGGCTAGCTAACCACAACAAAGCCAGGAAACCTAATCAGAACTAACTCCATTTCCACGTACTAAATCAGAGGAAGGGATTCATGCAACCTACTCTGCCCACGGCGGCCATCAATCCAGTACCTCGTGAGCGTGCCGTCAAAATCGGCAATCACCTAAAAGTTTCAAGAAATGGGCAATAGATCAAACACTTAGATTGCATAAACAAAGGGGGAGTAGAGGACAAAAGATCGGGCTCCTCGCCTGGAGTTTACTACAGCCGACGCACCGGATTGCGGTCTTCTTCTCCTCCAGCGACTTCGGGTCTCGGACGGCGACACCCGGCGGCGACATGGTCGTGGAATCCATCGAACCTCCACCGGCTCGCGGAGTTCCCGGACGGAAGCACCGGAATGCAGGGGGAGGGAAGGTTGTGGGAGGAAAGAAGGGGAGGGCAATGGAGGCGGCGCTTGCGAGACTGGCGGCGTGGTGGATGCGGCAGAGTCCTCCGGGCCTCATTAAGATGGGCCGGGCGAACCGAAACCGCAGCAATCGATTTCACCCCTCCGGGCTTCGTGTTGTGCGCTTCTTATTCTAAATTATTTACCACATTAGCTAAATAAGGAAAAAAGATTCCGTACGTAAATTTTAAATTATTTAACTTTTTTAAAAAATTAAAAAAAATCATTACATTAAATGACATGAATTCGAACACAATAATGTATTAATGCATTATCCAATTCGAATGTCTCAATAGATATCTAATTATTTAGCATATTATCTACCTTGAAATTATATGAATGTGAGAAGGTTTTTCATCATAAGCACATCTGCATCCATCAAATATTTGCATAGGTTTTGATTAATCGATTGCTTGATTTTTTTGGTTCTCAAGAATTACAACATCAAGTTGTTTATTTTATTTGTTTTCTCCGTTGACAGAGAAGATAATAACCAATTGTTTCCTGTAAACGAATAATAAATTTACTCACACGGAGAAAATGCATTAGTAACACATAAGAACTACGGCTATATTTAATAATATTTAAATCTTTCTTGAAAGATCAAACAATATCAATCGGAAACATATGACTAAAGGAAAGATGCAATCCTGGATGATATCGATGAGCTTTGGAAGTCATAGAATGCGCATGCACAATGTTGTGAATGACCCGTAGTTTCTAAGTCACAGAGCTTTGCTCTATGAGAGTACCATGGTGAAGATGGTTGTGAGAGTAGCTTGTAAGCAGTAAACTAAATGCGAACTGAGATCGATTGGTTCTGCTTATCTTTGCACTGGGCACCTCCACGGACATAATCTCTTTATTCTATTGAGAAAAATTTTTTATTGAGAAAAATTATTTCTCCTAATTTGTATAAATAGAAGAGGAAACATGAATAAAATATCTTTAATAATTATTCTTATCTTATATTATTTTCTTCGGTTAACATCATGTAATGTTGTTTCCTCGCACTCATCCAGCTCCATGTCGATCATCTGAGATACAGGTTTTGGAGGAAGCATAGCCTCGAGAGTTTTGCACTGATCTGGTGTCAGTGAATCCGGGAAGTCCACCGCAATGTGGATGTAGAGCTTCCCCTCATGAAGGGTCTCCGGTACATTGGCATTCCCTCATCATTTGTTGCCTTGAATTGATCTACATCCATAGCGATATGTCATTGATTTAAAGCCTGGAATGAGCATATTAAACTTTTGAACAGGCTAGTTTAAATTTCATACGGGACTTCACAGCTTCACCAGTGTTCGACTTGATGAATAGTTTAGTTGCCTGTTATCTAAATGGGTTAAAACGAACTGGAAGCCACAGAGAGCTTTAGTAAGGGATAATGTGTGCTACTAAAAGATATCGCCTCCCTTTCTCTTGAACTTTGGAAGATCCTTCTGCTGCAGCACAAACACTATCTCCGGTAACCGTGCCAGGCTACAACACACATGAGCACGCAATCTAGGTTAGCACATCAAGAACAACAAGAAACTAGACATAATTATGCATGGATTAATGTTTTTCAGAACATACCGCCTCATCTGTTGTCACTCATCATAAATAAATAAATTTATTTATTTATTTATTTCTTCTTGCAATGACAAGAAGAAGGCAACATTTCCAAGTTTTCACTCATCATTCCTACACCATAAAGCAGTCAGATTGCTGCATTTTGAGGAGTAAGCGATACTATCTTGGTATGTGGTTATTAGACTAGAATAAGCTATTATTTTGAATAATTTATTTAAAGCATCCTCAGTAATTGTAGCCTTAATCTGCTCAGCCAACTTGGATTCTGACAATCCCCAGTTGTAAATACAATGTTTCTATTCCAGCTTTCTAGAGAGTAATATTAATATTCAAGGGGAATGAGAGAAGGGCAAAAAAAAAATTCGGAGAAATTTACTGCAAGAAATTATGAACAATTATCATGTACCAAAAAAAATTGATTCAACGTAAGAAATTATGAACAATTATCATGTACCAGAAAAATTATGTATTTAATCTAGAAGATATAATGTCTGTTCAACATCTCATATGATAACTTTGCTTCTCATCAAAGTAAAAAATAAGAGGAAAATTGAAAAGATAACAAAGTATGTAGCTGGTAATGATAAGAACATGATTAAATGCATACACATAATGTATTTATATCATTGATTCTCTGCACACAATTGAGATACGAGCTCAACAACTCCTCTCATGGATGCATCATTCTGCGAAAAATGAACTCTTTAAAAGCATAGAAGTATATGATAATTGAGCGAAAGAAAACAATTGCATGTGTTGGTCAAAATTTGTCTCACCAGGTATACAACGTCAAATGCATCAAGGTAACTTTTGAAGGACATCTCTATATTATTATTCCTGACAAGAAAAAGAAATTAATAAAAAAACGTATAAACTATATACAAATAACATATAGAATATGCCTTGTAACCTTCCTAATTTTTAAGTTCTTGCTTATTTATTAGTTTGGTTAGTCAGGTAATTGCAAATTATATATGGAAGTAGCACCTGTAATTGCAAATTAATTGTCCATCAAATCACAGAACAGTTGACATACTTGAGAACACCAAATAAGATACTCAATGAAAAAATATATATACATCGAATTTTGCATGAAAATTATACATGAATGAATGAGTTCATTACTTGATAGTATCTAAAAAGTAACTTACAGAAATCCAACTGCTATCTGGTTTTCATAACTCAGACCATCAGACATGCCCAGATCGCCAACATGATCTCCAAGAAGTAACACATTAGTTCTTTGCGTCATCAAGACACTATCAGGATTATATCCATTAGGATACCTGAATTTGTCATGAATAGGAGTAGCCATATCCAATGCATGCTCATTCTTGTTTAGCACATGAATTGTCTTTCCTGAGATTGGAATAATTGCAGCAAAGCAGGACAGACCGAGGATTAGAAAATGAAGAATAAAACTCATCAACAAAATTGTATAAAGGGTGAGTATGGGTTTTGTTTCCGGTAATAAGATCAAAGAATTGCCATGCCAAGTAACACATGTAAGAAAATGGATACACAGTACATCAAACCATGTCGAGAATGCTAACAAATGGCCAGACCCTTTTTTTGGCTGCCCTGGGTTGCATAAGAACTTGCCAATTGACACAACATGAAATCGTATCGTGGCAGAATGACAACAACATCCGTGTGCCATGAAATGGCAATCCTTAATAAGACCATAGATTCATCTTGGATTTACTTTTTCCTATTCTTATGCCAATTTAATTGAAAAGACAGATAAAGTCGTTGGTAACTTCTAAAACAATTCACAATCTATTTTGCAATTTATGTATATAAGCTTTCTCATGATTAATACCATATGCTTATCAAGATTTAGCTTCTCAATGGAAGCAAAACGTCCATCTAGGACATTACGTCTTTGTTGTTGTTGTTGTTGTTGTTATTGTATCAAGCTTTAACCTAATATTTTCAAGTATACTTAGTTTTAGAATTACTTGATCAGTATCTTTGGCCCTTTTAAATTTCTGACCTTGTAACTTGAATTACCAATTGAGAGGAAAGGTCCAACTGCAAATAAGACACGAACAAGCAAAAGGATTCAATACACATGCATAGACAAAGTTTTAGGCTATGACATTTATATTACAAAAAGCAAAACCATATGATATAGTGAAGTGAACATGCACAGACAAAGTTTTAGGCTATGACATTTATGTTCAAAAAAGCAAAACCATATGACATAAGGAATGCAGACTTGTAAACTGTTTAAGATAAGGTGAAACAAAAAGGCACAAAACTTACCTTTAAAGGCAACAAGGCAGCCTTTTTCATCAAAAACCATTCTGTTGGAAACAACTTTGACATTCTTGAAAGATCTATGTAGTTTCTGCCTAAAAACCTAATAAATTATTTTTAAAAATTTTAATAAGGAAAAAATTTCTGCATTGCAATGTGGTTCATAAACTAATAAGAGCATAGAAATTCCACTCAATCAGAACCTCTTCAATGATGTCTGCAAGGCCTGCGGAAAAGACAAGGACAGGCACATCTAGTTCCTGCACAATGAGCAAAAGAGTTTATTTAGTTACTCTTACGAGGACCCAGCATGAATCTTCATTTGTTTTATTTAGTGAACTATGAAAATTTGTGCGAAAACTTAGCAGCAGATACCGAAAGGAAAAGTCCAATTTTACCAGCAGAGCGTCTCCCCAACCTGTGAGCCCACAAGTAAGCTCAAGTTTCTCACAGCCATGTGAGATGAGTGTTTTTGGAAGGGTATTTGGAACAAATAACATTAGCTTTTTTTATCTTGATCACCTACTTGCTTGTGGATGGAGGCAGCATGACACTTTTGAGAGTGAGCCATGGAAGCCATACAAAGGTAAATAGAGCAATTCTTCTTCTTTTTCTTTTCCTTCTCATGGGTCTGGCAAAACCTTACTTGCTAGTTAGACTTAGGCAGTTTACGTTCCAAATCTGCTTCCTATCCTTCTCTATCAACACCAAGATGGCAGGTCCGTCCCTATTATCAAAGGTATCTGACAATTGGAAAAGTGACAGCCAACTAATACCCAAGAATTCCAAGATGAAGGAGATCTAACAGCTGTGAAGCCTAGTCTACTTTCTCCTCTGTTCTTTTCAATTTTGTTTACCTCCTATTCTTTACTTTCCCTGTCCTCATGTGCTCCTTTTTCTCTCCAGGAGGAGGGACCCAGGCAGCAATCTCCTGCATCCCCTAAAATAGGCAGGATAAAGAAGGGTTCTAAACAAAGGGACCAGGATGCACAGTAATCAATGAGGCAAACTTATTATAGTATGGGCCACAGATAGGATAAGACAAGAGACCGGGTTACTCAGATTTTTTAAGCTCTTCAATGATAGCAACTGCCAATCCAATTAGAGCACTGGTTGAATTCTAAATACCTGGTATTCATGGCAAAACCAAGACTCACACTATAAGACTTGAAAGGAGCAAATCTCTGTGTTACTTAACAATAGCCAATTTACAAGAAAAACAGATCTAGTTGCCAAAATTGTAGTTCAGAGGATAGATAAATTAATTCCATGCTCATATCTGTGGTGGCTGAAATTGTGTTAAACATATCAGTGTTACAGTAACTAAGTGTCTATAGTACTAATTAAATCTCAATGATATTAGCTATCATACGAGTATAATTCTTTTTCCGCTTCAGAAGGATATTATGATTTATAGTACACATTCTCGAGTCTAGTATAATGGCAATTGCTGATGTGGCATAGGCAGTAAGATCTCTTTTTTTCAAACTACACAGCCAACAAAACATGCCATCAATCTATAAAAGAAAATAAAGAACCCAAAGGAGCTCCTTTAGAAAACTTGCAAGGAAACCTTTTCAACACCACAGTGGCTGTTATAGAAGTTTATGAGTGATGCAGAACACGCCTTGTTGTACGTCTAAGCCCACAACTTTCAACAAGTACAAGAAACTAGAGAAACTACAACATAAAAATCCTACACAAATGCTATAAGGGTAGCTTAAAATAATAAAATCAACTCAATAGTTATGTATTATAGACCATTTATGAATTAAAAATTAAAACTTTAAGCAGCCATTTAGCCCACTCAACCATTGATGAAAAAAACAGTATATTGATGAAATCTTCTTAGAATTGAACATATGATCAATATTTATACAACCAAAGAATGTTTTGTGCACAAGTAATTAGTCTGCACAATCTACATATAAACTAAGTGCAACCAGAAGATCAAGATATTGAACAAGTAGTCTGCACAATGTACAAATAGAAGGCAACCAGAAGATCAATACAAGTGGGCTACTATTTCACATCCATCCAGTCTAAACTGTATCAACTATTTTAAACTAGCCATTCCAAAAGTCTCTTTTGTGGAGAAAGTGTTGACAGATCAGTTGATGAACATGATAAACAAAGATTTTCCATTACACAAGATTAATTTCTGAAAATCTGCCCTTCCATATTTCATATCTAATAAAGTGCCCTTGTTCAAAGATAAGAAACATCCCCATTAGGAGGTCTCTTCCTTTTTTCTGTGCTTTTATGTGTATGATGTGTGTGGGTGATGATTCGGTTGTGGGGTAAGGGGTTGCAAATATCAAATATCTGAGTAGTTTGAGCACCTAAAACACATTTAATCAATTTAATATATTTAGGAAATCTATTATTAGCATGCAACATCCACCAAATAAACTTGTAATATTGCTTTTGATGTCTATCAGTATTGACATGATGACAGGTTTGCTCTTTTTAGGAGGAACATTATGATATAAGGCGGACGTTCTACAACAGCCCAGAAGATACAAACTGTACTAGTTCTATGATATCCTAGAACGTTGTACCAATCATGATCATTCTACAGTGAGTTCCACAGCTCACGTACTGCTTAACTGCACGAACAGACCAAACATCACGGGATCTGTGAAATATTAGACCAACCTTAGTTATATGAGATTCTAGGTGCATATGGCCACTTGGAAAATTTGATCTTCAACAAGATCATAGCCAATTTCTTAACAAGCAACCATTTGAAAGAATAAAATGAGTCGAATGCTAGCTTTAGGATAGAGGATACTTCACGTGTTGTGAGTGATTACAAATAAAGAAAGCTGGCTGGCATTAAAGTCTGGTGTAATGGAAGCTACTCTGCTGCCAATATCTATTGCATAATGCATAAACATGTATATTGGAATATGGAAATATGCATGCCACATGTCACTATTTAAGATGAATAACAAAAAAATACACATTGATAACAATCTACTACTTGAAAAAAATAGTGGTGAGGTAATATGAATGATCAAATTGTAATCTTTAAGCACCAACACAGCTAACTTTTAGAGAACAGTCCAAATATTTGTAAAATTGGTTTGTAATCTTCCAAATATTCTATGCTGCCCTTGGCAAGGTGCCTAGACAATAGAAAATATCCTTTAGCTGGACCTATATTAAACACAATAGTTTCTGCTAGCTCCTAATCGTGATGACTAGTTCAAATAGTAGTACTATTTATTTCATACCCATTAAAACTAATGCCCTTTATTAAGTTGAAGTCTATGGTAACTACCTTAAATATAAGTCATGGGAACGAAAGGCTGATAGAAGCAGTGACCACATAAAAACCTAGAATTGAGGATCAAATAAATGAAAAAATGATTATGAAGAAACTTTCTTCCGAGCACCAGTTATAAAACCTTTCTAATTTGTCAAGCAAATTATTTTCTTATCTATATCTTCTTTAAGAAATAGTCTCAGATTGTATTCAAGCCATCTAAAAGTGGTCCTGTACATGGAGTTATTAACAGGGTGATCTTATAGTGACGTCATATGAGAATCAATATTGATCATATTCCTTAGTGGAAGTATATGCATGTCGTGCTTACCGAAAAAGTATTTATTGCTTAAATCATCAAAAATACCAGCTTATGATGCTTTAACTTGCCATTCCAAGACCGCTAAGATACTGATAAACCAGGTGCAACCTATCTATATAGCTTGGTATCATTAAAATAAATAAATAAATACCAACCAGTACCAACAAATAGGTAGGATCAATGTATTTCCTGAATTGTCATTATAAATAACTGATTTATATAGGTTGGCCCAATCAGTATTCCTCTTCTAAAGCAACCTTAAAATTTTCATTATATATTTTCTAAATAACCAATAATTGCAAGTGATTTTTATAGAACTAAAGTTCTATGATACTATAAATTTATTTTATATTTCATGAATAAAATGCTTTACTATTTGATTCTGACCTCGCCACTACAAAGTTATCCATACTATCTCTCTCCTCATGTCCTAGCAATCAGGATATGGAAAAATGAATCATAAACAATGACAAGCTCCCAAAAAAACTTGTTTAATGCTAATTAGGTAAACTGACATATCCCAAAGGTCATATGCAAACTCCATACCTCCAATAACTCAAACAGCTCAACAACACCATCTCTAAAAGCAATTGTAGCCTCAGAGACAGATTTCTTTATTGCATCAAAGGAAAGGCCTCCCTCGATTAGAAGACCATGTGTCTTCTCCCACCTGCAGGTTCAAAGAACATCAAGTTTCAAAGTTGCAGGATATGAAATCTTAGGTGCCTGTGCACTTAACCAACTCAAATGTTATTTGTTAATTAAAAATGAGTAAATAAGTAATACAGTTAAAGGTACACCACATGGCAGGAACTTGTCTACGTAGAAGCAAATAATAAATTTATGACTTTTTGGTATGGTCAAGGTTCGCTGTACCGTACCGTACCGACGTTTCGACCTGGACTCGGTATGGTATGGTACCGGTGTATCAGACGGTACATTAGGGCATACCGAGCAGTACGCCCTGTTGTACCGAATATTTTTTTTATTTTCATACTGTAGCAGTGCTACAGTATAGTACTGTAGTGGTACTGGACGGTCCGCGTACCGATAACCTGTCGGACCGGTATGTACCGCCCGGTACGGGTGGTACACTTTGGTACGACAGACCTTGGGTATGGTATCTTAGTACTTAAGAAATTTAATAAACAGCAGATCCACATAATTGAAGTGGCCAAAGAAGGACTAAGTAATGGTTTTTCCATCATTACTAAATGAAACATTCAAGTCCGGTAATCCATAAAAACTTTCTTCCTAGTATCAAGTATCAACTATGAACTATCAGGCTAGAAATGGAAACAAAGTCATTATAATAAGTGGTGCATTATGTGTTTAGGATGGCCTGTGTGGGCTATGACATTAGTTATTATATGAGCACCATCCACCCCAGAAGTGCACCTGCTGTTTGCTTTCTTTTGGGGGCTTAGCATGCATGATTTCAGCTCCTGGCTAACATGCTGGTAGGTCAAGATGGAGGCTTTCCTCAAGCTACCATCTTTGTCCCGGTAATTTCATCTTAACATAACTTTTTTTCACCTTCAGACTTGGCATACCTACAACCTATAGATTAATCAATTAATGAATCGATGTGATATTGCTAGAGTATGATTTATGAAATGCTTGGCCAATTAGACATGTATTATGATGATCCATCAATTTAGAATCTTCAAGTCAAATCCATGTATGTCAAGACTCGTTGGTGCTTCTGGATACTTGCATGATCCCTTTCTGAAACTGAATAAATATACCAACCTGAAACAGTAAAAAGTTGCTTAACTAATTAGTTCTGGGAGGTTTGGTTCCTACGATATGGGAACTCATAACAGTTATTGCAAATTCAAGGTTTTATCATAAAAGTCATATGTGTAGGGTCCCAAGTTCTTTCTTACGAGCTTGGAGTTCACATATGGATGTGATACCCCTTTTACTAGGAATCCAAAATATTGGCATGCTTCATGAAAGCCAGACGATCATGGTTTAAAATTTTGGGAAAACACAAGCCAAAGAACTCATGAATTATAATTTGCTCCCCTTAAGACTAAGCTTTCATGTTATAAACAAAATAGTCAATCTGCTAAAGTATCACCAACTTGACTGCCATGATTTGTTGCTATTATGTTTTACTTGCATATGTAAAGTCCATGATGAATTTCATGTACTTTTGTTAGTTTTGACCTAGTCATACTTGTTTTCAAATTTGTAGTTAGGATATTAAGATTCATGTGCTTGCTTTCATTGAGCAAGGATAACAGACTATGTTTCATGACTATATTTCAGACTAATGTATAAGAATATCTAAGGGTAATAGCTGCTAACCAATATGAAAAGACTTGCCCTTGGTACATTTACGACCAAAAAATGTGAGTCTGCACAGGCAAAGAATCAATCATGGCCAACATTGTAAACCAAAGACATTCTGAGGCATCTACAATAGAAAACAGATAGTGTAGAAAAAATAAGCTAAAGAAATTATCAACCAATGATAACTGCGTTTCAAGCTCCCAATGTAGGCCAACACCATATTAACAAGATGTGACCAAACAAGAAATTTTCGGAAGCAAGGACATCCACATACCATTCTTCCATCAGTTTCGTTTTCTCCTTGATGGGAATGGTTGGCGAGATCTCCAAGGGATGATAGTATTCATACAGCGCCTGCCTCTTGGCATCATACTCCACGTTCCCCTGCTGTAGCAATCCATTGCTAGCTAACCACAACAAAAGCCAGGAAAACCTAATCAGAACCGACACCATGTCCACGTACTAAATCAGAGGAAGGGAGCCATGCAACCGACTCTGCCCACGGCGGCCATCAATCCAATACCTCGTGAGCGTGCCGTCAAAATCGGCAATCACCTAAAAGTTACAAGTAATGGGCAATAGATCAAACAATGAGATTGCATTAACAAGGGAGAATAGAGGACAAACGATCAGGCTTCTCGCCTGGAGTTTAGTCGGGCCGGCGCTCCGAATTGCGGTCTTCCTCTTCTCCAGCGACTCCGGGTCTCGAACGGCGACACCCGGGGGCGACGTGGTCGTTGAATCCATCGAACCTCTACAGGATCGCGGAGTTCTCGGACGGAAGCACTGGAATGCAGGGGAAGAGACGGTTGTGGGAGGAAAGCGAGGAGGGCGATGGAGGCGGCGCCTGCGAGACTGGTGGCGTGGTGGATGCGGCAGAGTCCTCCGTGCCTCAGTAAGATGGCGCGGTGAATGCACCCCCCCGGGCTTCGATGTTGTGCGATTCTTAATTACTTAGCATATTAGCTAAATAAGGGAAAATTCATTACGTAAAATTCCTAATTACTTAATATTTAAAAATAATAATAAAATAATTAACTTAAATTAAATAACGTCTAATGGTCTGCATAAACTTTGAACTCAAGACCTATCACTTGTATAATAATATATAAAACAATTCTAATGTCTCACTAGAGACCTAAGTATTAATTACTTTTTAATCTTTAAATATATTTATTATATGAATGTTAAAAAGTTTTTTTATAGATTTATTATTTTTGTCTTATAGATTTTACCATTTCTAGGAAATGATTGATAAGGGACAACTTGAACCTTCCAAAAAGATTGACACGTGGGCACCTCCACCTCAAACACCAATTGCGACATGTATTCACGTAAGGAGATGACAGTTATAATAGTTTAACATATTGTTAAGTCACATCAATAAAAATTATGCCATCGTGACAAGGTGGTTGAGCCACGTTAGCTATTGTTGTACCACATGAACAAACATTGTGTCACCTTGGTAGTTTGTTAAGCCATTATCAATCGACATTATGCCACCTCAACTACTTTTAACCACTCAAAACCACCTGCGACTACAAGAAGATGACACTCGCTAATGTGGCTTAACAAATTGCCAAGGTGGGACAACATTTGCTGATGTGGCTTAATCGCCTGCCCAAGTGGCACAACGTCCACTAACATAACTCAAACACTTGCTAAATAATGTGCAGGCCCATTATGAGGTGGGACAACATTTATTTATGTGGCTTAATAATATGTTAAATTATCGTAATTGTTTAAATCTAGATTTAAAATAATTGATGGGCGAATTTAAACTCCCACAACGATGCAAGATAAGAGACAATGATAAGTCCACCGAAGGTAAAGGTAAAACAATCCTTTCATGGGACCAAGGACATTCTAAGAGAATTTTCTAAAATTAAAATGTTATACAAGAAATTCTCAAACTTCGAGTAATTAGCATCAAGTTGTTTATTTTCTTTGCCTTCTTTGTTGATAGAGAAGACAATAACAATAATGAATTGTTTCATGTAAGCAAATAGCAAATTTACCGACACACGCATTAGTAACACATAAGAACTACAACTATATTCGATAATTTCTATTTTTTTTCTTGAAAGATCAAACAATATCAATCAGAAAACATATGACTAAAGGAAAGATGCAATCCTGGATGATATCAGTGAGCATTCGGAAGTCAAAAGGATGCGCATGCAAAGGCTGTGAATGGCCTGCAGTTGCAAATCAGAGTTTTGCTCCATGAGTACCATGGTGAAGATGGTTTTGAGAGTAATTCGTAAGTAGTAACCTAATGCAAACCAAGGTCAATTAGTTATGCTTATTGCTGAGCGCACTGCACTCTCTGGGCACCTCCATGGACATCATCATCATCCTCCTCATATGCCTCCTGAGCCTGAGCTTGCTTCCTCCGCATCTCCTCCTCCATGTTAACATCATGTACTGTTGTTTCCTCACACTCATCCAGCTCCATGTCGGTCATCTGAGACGCAGGTTTTGGAGGAAGCACAGCCTCAAGAGCTTTGCACTGATCTGGTGTCAGTGAATCCGGGAAGTCCACCGTAAAGTGGATGTAGAGCTTCCCCCTCATGAAGGGCCTCTGGTACATTGGCATGCCCTCGTCATTTATTGCCTTGAATTGATCTACATCGATAGCAATATGTCATTGATTTAAAGCCTGGACTGAGAATATTAAATTTTTGAACAAGCTAATTTAAGTTTCATACCGGGCTTCACAACTTCACCAGGGTTCAACTTGATGAGTAGTTGCCTGTTATCTAAATGGGTCAAAACAAACTGGAAGCCACAGAGAGCTTCAGTAAGGGATAATGTGTGCTCGTAAAAGATATCATCTCCCTTTCTCTTGTACTTTGGATGATCCTTCTGTTGCAGTACAAACACAATATCTCCGGTAACCGTATCAGGCTGCAACACACAAGCACACAATCTAGGTTAGTACATCAAGAACAACAAGAAACTAGACATAATTATGTGTACCCCAACTTAGTTCTTATGGATTAGTGTTTTCCATAACATACCGCCTCATCTGCCTCTCCAGGGAACGAAATCTTCTGGCCGTTCTGCATTCCTTTCTCAACTATAACCTCCAGCACTTTCTTCTCCTGAACAACCTTCTCACCTTTACATTGCGGGCAGCGATCTTTGTCATTAATCATCTCCCCTGTCCCCTTGCACTCATTGCAAGGGTGCTGCATTTGCTGGATCATGCCAGGCCCTAGCTGACGAATTGTGACCTTCATGCCCGAACCTTGACAACCAGAGCACTTCATTGAAGCACCGGACTTAGAACCCTTCCTGTAAAAGTATTGAGAGATTACGGAACATTCAGCGCATATACAGCATACCGACAGAGGCAGACAACACACCCCTTGCACTTTTGGCAGATAACATTCCGTGAAAGAGAGAGTTTCTTTGAAGTCCCATTGTACAGATCCTCTAAAGACACCTTAAGAGGATGGATCACGTCCTCCCCCCTCCTTTGCCTTCGTCCCCGACTGCTTCCACCTCCTGTCCATGGCAGGTAACACTACTACTTAGGAGGAAGTGAGGAACTGATAATTTTAAATCATTATGCTAATCCTGGTGGCACAATATTATGTTAACAGTTGGAAAACACACACTAGAGTGCACAGCTTTACCTCCAAAGGTGCTTCCACCGAAGAATGACTCGAAGATATCAAACGGGTTGTGGCCACCTCCACCGCTGCCCATTCCCTCCTTGAGGGCATCCTCCCCATACTGATCGTAGATTTCACGCTTCTCAGGGTCACTTAGAACCTCATAAGCCTGGGCCAATTCCTTGAACTGTAAAGGGAAACCATAACATTTTTGTTATAACCATCTCCAAGACAAGAGAAATAGATCATGATTCATGATTGCCTAACAAATTATATCACAAACCTTTCATACATCTTAACGAAAAATAGGCAGCATATAATAAGACATCAATGAGTTAAACTAAGAACATTTCAACCAAGCAAACAATCTCAACTCTCCACATCATCTAGAACCAATCTCATCCCTAAAATTGAGAGAAAAAAGTTTTGATGACTTCAAACATTTGAATAGATATTTTTAGCTATTTTCCCGGCTCTCCACATACACAAGTATTACAGTGCATATTATTGCCAAAAGAGAGATTTACACTCAATTTTCGGATCTATACACCACTAAGTATGATCTATATTTCCACTCAATTTTCGGGTATATACACCATTAAGTATGATCTACCATATACTTTCAGAATCAGATCCAAGTCAAAAGCACACTGATCATAAACCAGCAAACACACCAAAGAAACATGTATAAGCAAGTGCTGAAAGATCAGTACATAAAGACAAAAAAACTGACCTTTCTACCACAAGATACCAACTGACCGAAGAAAAGTCTACCTAATGGCAAAAGTAGGTAAAACAATGAGCAAACGCTAAAGATGCATCCAAAAGCTAAAGATAAACGACGGAAGACGGTCTTCCTAACACAAATCGTTGATCGGGACATTAATTTCACCTGTTCAACGACAGATCAACGCAACAAGATGCCGACAAGCAAGGATTTCCTCACCTTTTCGGGGTCGCCGCCCTTATCGGGGTGGTTCTTGATGGCGGCCTTGCGATACGCCTTTTTCAGATCCTCCTGCGACGCGTTCTTCGACACTCCGAGGATCTCATAGTACCGCGTGTTGTCGCTCTTCTTGGGCGCCCTCCCGAACATCTTTTCGGCGAAACCCTAGTCAGTCAGTCTATCCGAGATCGCAAGCGGAACCGCGAGATCGGTACCTCAGTGTTGCCCAAGCGTGAATCGGTTCCAGAACGACGCAACCCGATCTGCTGAATGGAGATACGATCGAGGGAGGGAGGGAGGAGGAAATAAGAGGCGGAAAACGCAAAAGGTAGGGTGGGTGGGCTGGAAGAAGGCTCTGGAAGCTGATTCCCCGAATTGTTCCAGAGGCAATCTGGATCGTCAGATCGAAGATGGGCGGTCGAGATGGGGAGTTCTCGTTGTTTTCCGTGGACCTTTTTGCATGCCACAATGGGAATGGAAGCAAAAGCCAAGGCAAAGAAGTGTTTATTTTCTTGAAGTGTTTTTCCCCCTTCGAAGTGTTTTCTTGGAAGTGTTATCGAAATATAGCAAAAGTCAAGGAAAGTGTTTTTCAAATTTACCAAGTTAAATAAAATGATAAATGCTATCGAAATATAAGGAGGCATCTATTTGTTTTTCTTTTCATTTGAGTTAATTTATGTGGATGTTCTGAGCCAACATTATAATTAGTGTTATCTGTGTCCTTAAATCATTATTAATATATATATATATATATATATATAATAGTATTTTTATTATGTTATAGTGTTTTTCTATTGTTGTTAAAAATACTACAGCACATTGTAAAAATATTATAAACATAATAATTTTATAAAATTCTATAAAAATATTATATTATAATTTTTTATATGATTAAAAACACATTCATTTTATGGAAAGATACATAAAAAATTAAAAATATATTTTATATATTAGGCAAACAAGTTGAGTGCTATTAGAATCGTTTTCCTAAAAATAATAAAAAAAATAAATAATTTTAATATATATATATATAGTGAATAATATTGTTTTCTTTTAAGTTATCGAAAAATAATTATTTTAATTTATTTATTATAATATGCATTTAATGATTGTAACATGTGTTGATGTTCACCCACTATTTGTTATCATTGTGAAGAACAAAGAAAATAAATCAATGCTACGCCTGATGTAATTGGCGTTTGTTATAAATATCTTAATTAGTGTTTATTGCAAGACTAATTCAAAATTATTATGAGATAGTTGCTTGGTGCTAAAGAATGAGTTGGGATGCCCTTAATTAATCATCAATATCTTTTCCCTCAATTACTCTATTGGTTTGGCATCCTCCGATTGGACTAACTAATGTCAATTTGCTTTAATGACAAACGTAGCATCATGATCGGATGTTTCATCTATTATTTCGTGGATGGCATGCGGCATGTCGGGATTGATTTATTGTCACTTTATTGGTGTCGATGATACCGTGCCATTCCTCTGCAATCTCAATTGTCCATTATTATTTGTCACTGTCTAAAAAATATGTGAGAAAATGAACATATGAATGTTTTTTTTTTCTTTTTAGTTTTTTAGTTCCTTGTAACGCAAATATTAGATATGTTATTGTTTTACTGTTGTTGACCGAAGAGTCAATATAACCTCGTTCTATCTCGAATATATGGAGCTGTCAAAAAAATCCACGTAGGTCACGTGGATATGATTGGAGCAGAAAGCTAAGGTGGAAGGTGAACTCTCGAGATGTTGTTGGTTTACTGTGATCGATTTGTGATCGTCTCGAGGTATAGTTTATTTAATGATTGAAGCTCAACGGTTATCTCAAGGAGCGCCTTAGTCTTATTTGGAAGCGCTCAGCGTCGTCTCGTGCTCCTTATATGCATTAAGATCATGCACGGTCAGTGTCGAGACAAATATCTTGACCCGACTCCTTTGATCATTAAGCCAGTAGAATAGGTGAATAAGGCCTTATAGAACTCAGAAGAGTTTATATTGAGCTTGCTTGCCCCATCTAGTTTCGAAGACTAACATATATACCTGATTAGTCAATGGTGGGCGGTTGATTGCTCATTATCCCCGGAGCCCTTCCTATTGTCATGGGCTCATTTATATCGAGACTAGTAAACACAGTCTTCTTGATGATTGCATCAAAGGAAAGATGGATGGGGTGCATCATCGATCGGGGCAAGAGTACGTTTGAAACCAACATGAGATGGGGCTCGGTGTCGGGTGGTTGGAGAGGAGAGCTACGTCACGCGGTCTAGGATTAATGTTTTCTGTGATTATACATACGAGCCCTTTTGAAATCATGGCCGAGGCAACTGGTTATTGGAGACCGGTGATGTGACCGAGGGAAGAACCAAGAGGGTGGGCGAAGGCTGTCGTGTGCGCGTATCGACCTTAGGTAGCAGTCCATAACAAAGCGAGTCATTCATATGCAATGCTTGTGTTATTGCTTTCGCTATTGGAATATATATATTTTTTCGTTTACAACACAAACATCCATTGCTTATGATGCTACTCATCCTCCAATCACATGTGCCGTATGTGTAAGATGAGTGGTTGAATGCCATTTAATTTTATTCCCTCGATTCAACTATTACACGACGTGCATAGGACTCGAAGTTGAGGTAATTTTATTTCTTCCAATAAATTATCTTAATTGGGTGATAGGTATTTGAACTTATTATTTGGATTCTATTCATACTATTCATAATCCTTTTTATTATTCATATTTTTTAATAATAAAATAATATTTACTATCCACACATCTTTTAATTTTATTTTTACCCTCATTTTTTTTTTCTTTTTAGTCCTTTGTCACAATCCGCATGCACACCACCCTATTATTATTGGCTCTTCCAACTGCCTAGAGAGTTTACAAAGGCTCAGAATGATATCTTTTAGGTTAATGCAACTATAATATTTTTTGACTCATTATAAAATATACATAATTTTTTTAAAAAAATTAAATAATAATAATAAATATCAAATTTTATTTTTGATATCCTTCTCTTTAATTTTTAGTTCGTCTTATTTTATAATCTGTCTTTTTCTTTTGTTATTTTACATCATCTTCAATTGAGAGGACGAGAAAAAAAATATAGATAAATAATAAAAAGATTTATATTAAAATTAAATTATAAATTAAGAGTATGTATTTATTTATAAAAACAACATAAAAAATATTTAATTTTTTTAACATGAGATTCTAAATAATAAGGAGATTAACAATAGTAATATCCTAAATTGTTCTAGTATCATGATAAGAAATTTAACTATCTTATGACCATTATAATCACGTTTAGCTCCTTTTTCATTAAATCATTATTTTTTTACCTTTGGGGTGTGTCATCAATCCGAGCATGATGACTATGACCTTTTTGTATGAAGATTTATTTTCAGAAGTTACTAGGCTATTTTACTTAATTCATTATTTATTAGAGAGAGTTATTGTTAGGATCGAGAGCACTAAGAGGGGGGGGGGGGTGAATTAGTGCAGCGGAAATCTTACAGCGATTTTAAAAACGAAAGCTGCGTTCGTCCGATAAAAAACGATTTCGATATAAAAGCAGAATCACAGTGCAGTTTGCGTCTAAGCGTAGTTTTGCGTCTAAGCGCAGTTTGCGTCTAAACACAGTTTGCGTCTAAGCATAGTTTGCGTCTAAGCGCAGTTTGCGTCTAAACTCAGTTTTACGTCCAAACGCAGTTTTACGTCTAAACGCAGTTTTACGTCTAAACGCAGTTTTACGTCTAAACGTAATTTTACGTCTAAATGTAGTTTTGCGTCTAAAAGCAGTTTTGAACCTTGAAAAGCGTTTTACGTAGAAAACAATTCGCAGTTATAAATGGAATCCGAATGTAAGCGTAAACTGCAGTGTGAAGATCGTACGAAAACACGATTTACGTTTGAATGCAGATTCTGAAAGATCAGAGCTTAGAAACTCGTTCGTAAAGGCGCAGAGGGCAGTAGCAATGTAGGAGGTTTGCAGTAATGATAAAGTGCTCAAGGTAAAAGCAAACCAGAGATTTAGAGTGGTTCGGTCAGTCTTGACCTACTCCACTTTTGGCTTCCTCCTCCGACGAGGTCACCGACATCAACTAGCTGCCTTCCTTCAATGGGCGAAGGCTAACTACCCTTTTACAGTTTCTCTCCTTTTGACAGGCTCAGGAGACAACCTTTACAGATCCTTTCTCTCCTCTCTTTACAACTCAAGACTTGAAGAACAGAAGGAGGAGAACTTTAGGACTTTACACAAATTTGAACTCTTAGAATCACTGAAAAGATCAAGAATTCGGTGTGGATCTGTATCTTTTCAGTGCTGAATGGGTGGGGTATTTATAGGCCCCATCCCAGTTCAAATTTGGAGCTCAAAACGATCAAATCGATCAAATCCCAGAATTCCGGGATCAGGCGGTTGCACCTCTCGACTGGAGAGGTTGCACCGCCTGGCAGAGCTCGGAGACTGAGCCCAGGCGGTTGCACCTCTCTGTCAGAGGCGGTTGCACCGCCTGAGTCTGGCTCGAAGACAGAGCCCCCGGCGGTGCCACCTCTTGACTGAGGCGGTTGCACCGCTCTGCCAGAGCTCGAAGACCGAGCTCAGGCGGTGCTACCTCTCTGTCAGGGCAGTTCCACCGCCCAGTCTAGCTCGAAGACCGAGCTCTGGGCGGTTGCACCGCTTGGCTGGGGCGGTTGCACCACCCAGTCTCGTAGCCCTGGCGGTTGCACCTCCTGGCCTAGGCGGTTGCACCGCTTGGTGCAATCAGGGTCCGAATGGTTCGCTCCATTCGACCCAATTTGAATCTTTTCAGGGGCCCAATTGCCCCAAGATTAAGCTAATGGGATCACCTCCCATTTTCAAGCTTAATCATCGTGCTAACTACGATTAACTCTAAGACAACTTCTGCAGCTATGCTCCGATGCGTCAATCGCTTCTTCCGGCGAGTTTCCGGCGAACTTCCGTCGATCATCCGATAAACCCTCGGTGATCCTTCTGCGGACATCCGGCATACTCCTGGACTTTGTGACGATCCACTTGGCGAGTTCCGACGAGCTTCGCTTGGCAAGCTTCTGGACTTCTCGGATCTGTTCTCGTTGAACCTCCGACGACCGTCCGAACTTCCGTCGAACTCTCGAACTCCCAACGTGATCATGATCTTGACTCCGGCGCAACACCTGCTGCTTGTCTTACTCTCATCGTAGTTAATCCTGCACAACAAATCAAAACTTCGATCGAGACAATTAATCCTAAGCAATTAACCAAGTTGTCCGACATGTCATTGGTCCCTCGACGCTTCGTCCGATTCTTCGGCGCATCGTCCTCTTCTGCAGCCTATTGCCCAATCGGCCAGTTGACTCCGCAACTCCGATATCCTTGGCACAATACCCGCTCTTCTTGGCCCGATGCCCGAGTCCACGGCCCGAAGCCTTCTGTCGATACGTCGACCGATCCACCGGCCCGACGTCCAATCTTCTGACATGTTCCTTCGGCACAACATGATTTTCCTGCTTTAATTGTCTCATCCTGATCGAAGCATCCTGCGTTACTCAAAACGCAGATTAAATCATAAACATATATCAAGTAGTTTCATCATCAAAATACGAGATTCAACAGTTATGTCGCAACATTATATAATGCCCTTGTAAGGAGTTGAGTCATCGTTTATCCTAAAAACTTAAGTTCTAAAAAATAGCTTAATATTATTGTTACACTGAGATAGTTGATTGTTGAGTCAGTTCAACTTGGTTCAACGTCAAAAGTGCAAGTCCTTCCTCGAGAGTTGACGTGGAAAATTATTGTGGAGAGTTGGCGTGAGGTGTGGGCATAAAAAGCTGCTATGGAGAGATGGTTGGCCAGGAGCTGGCATGAGCAGCCGACATAGAGAATTGGCGTGCGGAGATAGCATAGAGAGCTGGTTGGAGACGAGTTAGCACGAGGAGCCAATGTAAATAGCTGGCATGGGGAACCGACGTAAAGAGTTAGCGTGGATAGTTGGCCGGCAGTGAGTTGATATGGAGTCAACGTAGATAGCTAGCGTGGAGAGCTTCCTACCTATGAAGGGAGCAAAGATGGACCATCTTGCTCGCGAGGAAGTCATCTCCTAACTCTTCCTCAACTGCATTGGGGATCCTGCACGACAGGTCGATGCCTGTAGAAGGTCCCGATATGACCCCTTGTTTAAGTTAAAGAGATGAAAAATGAGTGAATTAACTGTATTAAGGAGAGTATAGTGTTTGCTCGCTTGTCTCTGTTTGGTTTGGGGCTTGATTTTTATAGATGAGAGAATGAAGATCAGTGATGGTCCCCAATACACTACTCATCATGTGCTATTAATGGAGGTGGCTTATCGATGCGTTGTCTCAAGGTCAGAGTCGACATTGGGCCATTGGGATGACATTCTCTATCGCTTGGAGTTAGATAGAGAGTGATCCCTTTTTTAGTCATTTAAAAGGGGAGGTGTGAGGAAGGCGAACTATGCCACTAACAGTGATTTAAAAAGCGTTAAGTACCAAAGGGCGCTAAGGTCCAAAAACGCTCTATACCAAGGTCCAAAAGGCGCTAAGTAGAAAAGGTGAACTATGCCACGAGCGAAGCGAGACGCTAAAATATAAAAATATATAATATAATAAATAATATAATTATTTTTAAATAAAAAATACTATTAAATTAAGAAAATCAGGTACAAAAATCATAATAAAAAATAAATCATAAGAGTATTTTTATATATTTTTAAAATAAAAATAGTATTTAAATAAATAAAAATTAAAATAGTATTAAACTAAAAAAATATTATTAATCTAATAAATAAAAAATACTATTATTAATATATAATTAGTAGTATACTGTTAATAATATAGTGAGAAGAGTGTGAGAAGACCGAGACTACTGAGGCAATGACAACAGTAGTAGACGATAGCCGTAGTTAGAGCGAGAGCGACGACAGTAGTGACGAGCAGCGATTGTGGCAGCGACGAGCAGTCGACGAGTAGCGATTGTGATAGTAGCGACGAGCAGCAATGATGGCAGCGACAGTAGAGAGCAGCAACAACAACATAGAAGAAATATCGACGACAAAATCGCGAGTGTTAGGGAAGTTAAGGAAATCGCGAGAAAGAGTCTGATATCAGTGATTTAGTTGATTCAATTGAACCAACTAAAGCACCAAAGACCAACCAAACCTAAAATTTGGTTTGATCGTCTGGTTTAACCCAGGCACTCGCCCGAAGCGCCCAGCGCCTATGCTCGGGCGAGCGTCCAGGCGACACCTCTTTGAAGCGAGGTGCCTAGACATAAAGTGAGACGCTCGACCCTCGCCTTGTCTTGCTTGAGTGCCTGTTGAAACCTGTGATATGTATGTATCATAGGCTGATTTCCTGTTGACGATTGGTTGGTTGGAGCCCCTCGTACCTTTGCTTAGGTGGCCTACTCGGGCAGGTGATAGGATGAATTGGTGAGCTGATACTTTCCCTCCCTATCAAATGTATTTATAAATCTATACTTCCATTAAACATAATGGATTTCACTTGGATACTTGATTGCCTGAACAATGCACCTTAATCGTAATCCTGGTTTTATATTGAAAAATATAATTTTATACAATTTACAAGGCTAATTATAAAATTTTAATGTAAATCGAGGAGGAAACAAAAAGTGGTTTCTTTTGGCCTTTTGATCGGCCGACTGATGAAAAGTGCACCTGCAACTTCCGGCTTTGGAAAAGAGCAGGAAAAGGGCAGGGAAAAGGCGTGAGCGAGAGAGGGGGGCACAGGACAAGTTGGCAGCCAAGAAAGCAAAAAGGAGGGAAGAAGAAAAGGCTCGTAACAGAGACGAGAGATGGGAGTGTACGCCCCCCTCGATCTCAAAGTCTGAGGTGAGCTCCGGTTTCGAATCCCTTGTTTAATTCCCTCCGTCGCCCTTGCTGAGTTTTCCGTTGATCCGCACATGGGGTCTGAGCTCTTGGTCGAACCCCTTCTTCTCGATGCCGCCCGTTTGTGGGGTGGTCTAGTTGAATCCGAGTATTTTTTTTTTCGTATTCGTGTTCCTCCATTTTTGTTATTCTTTGTTGTCAAGTTGCGATTTTTCATGCACCGTATTTGATTTGTTGTTGGTCCTCTGTGAGATGAGCGGCTTGTGGTGTCAGTTTTGAGCTAAAAATCGGGTTTTGCTAGCTTTGGAGTGAAATGGCTGGTGCTGCTTGGAATGCTTCTGAGTTGATTTTGCCAGAATGTCTTTTCTCTTGATGCAAGCCATCTGTAATCTGTTGCATTTTCTCAAACGGTGCCATTTTTGAGCTAAAAAAATTCGAATTTTGATTTCTTTGAAGTGAAATGGTCGTTGCGGATTTGATTGCGTTTCAGTCGATCTTGCTATATTTGGAGTACGAAATCCCTTCAGAGCTCATTCTACAATATGTCTCTTCCCTTTTATGTGATCGAACTGCAATGTGCTGCGTTTTCTCAATTCATTTAGGTGGACAAACACCAGTACATTGACGTAGATTTGATTCTTTTACTGGCATTTAAGAGAGTGTTTGTTTACCTACTATCCGATCATGTAATATATTGTCAATTGTGTTATCCATTATGGAGTTGCTTCCACCGTTTTTCTTATTTGTATCCCACACATTAGACCTGACTGGGATCTGATGTTGGCTTCATCTTCACTTCCGCATCCTTGCTGAAAATTATTTGCATGGCCCAGGTAGAATGAGCTTGTCTGGTAATTTTGTCGTGCTTCAGGTTTTTCTTTGTGAGCAACTTGCCTTCTGTAATTACTTAGATTCTTCTTAGTTTAACTACCCAGATATTGTCTTTTGTAGAGTGGGGTTCATCAAGAAATGGTTGACTTGTATATTGTGCATTTAAAGCTTACTTCTTTAATTGAACCTTCCTTAGTCTCTACCTATCCATAAATCAGTTGTTATTTATTCAATAGACAAAGATCTTATGACTGGCAAGATAATAATATCAATCCCATATAAAATAGACTACTATGCTTTTGGAAAATAGAAATGCTGCTTATGATGTGCACGACTTAAGCCAGTCATACGTGACATGCGTCCAAATGTATCAACCCAATCCCCACCCTATACTGCATTCTAGGTGCATGCCACATCTGGAGCACTTGTTCCTCGAGTCTTGCAGTCATTGAATTATCGTATCTGGCAATTGCTTGTTAGATGAATGCAATTCAAGTTAAGTTGAGACAAGGGATGAAAGTACAGACGAAATCAGATTGGATTCTGCATAAGCTTATGAATCCAACCTGAAATTCTTAGCCAACATTTCATGTCAGATTTGAGTTGATTAGTGCTTTATGCATTATCAGGTGTTGATCTTGGACCAACGCATTCTGACAATGTTAATGATGCAAAATGAGAGTCCATACCCAAAATTTTAGATTGGGCTATGAGTTGCTCTTTGTGTTATTGGGTTCATTACCAAGCCCCAGATGAAGGATAATTTTTAAATAAAATGCTCCCCTCGATGATTTGACCATAGTATATCTGTTTCTCTTGTGATGACTGAACTTTCTCCATTGTTAGCTGAATTGAAGTTTATCTCTTCTATATCAAGATTGTGTCCTGGATATAAGGACTTAATAACAGTTGTTCCTCAAAACCAAAATAATTCTCAAAACTTTGAATAAGAGAGAGGAAATCATCATGGCAAATGTCTTTGTCCTAGAATGAACATAATTTCTTCCATTATTTTTCATTTTATAGAATCATGGACGACGCAAAAGTAGATTAAGCATCATCATATTATGTCCTTTTATATCATCCGGAGCAGGTTTCTAGTTTCCCTATTGCCAATCTTTTGTTGCTTGCTTAGGAAAGGGGCATAGCCCTAAATGATGCCCTAAAGGGCAAATCATCAGATGAAGAAGATGAGTAGAATAGAAAAGTAGACAGGTAAACCAATAGAGAAAGAATGATACAAGGTAAAAAGAAGTTAGAGAACACTTTTTATGTCATAGAAAAACATGTACAACTTATTTCTTAGTTTTATTGTCATATGTATAACTTATATATTGACCTTTTATAGTCTTTTTCTAGGGTGTCTATGTATAACTTAAGGAGGGAGAGAATTAGCTGAGCTGCTTCTTATGCAACCTCCTTAATTATCTTTAACTAAGTTCAAATACTTTAAACATGTGACTCATATATAATGGAAGAGTCAATGATGCAAGTTCTTTTTTGTTCTTGTCTTGAAGCTTCCAGGTCATAGATAATTTGAACTTTTCTTTATTTTCCAAGCTTTTGCAATTATGAAGTTCCTTTAATACCTTTACACTTTGTCTACTCTGAACTTTCATATTATGTAGGCATATAATATCATAAGATTCTGTGACTTGATATAAGTCTTCTCACATATCCTTCTTCTGCCTTGGCAAAGAAGAATGACCACTGTTGGTTAAATCCTAACTTTGTTGTCTTTTCTATTGCAGGCCATATTCATCTAAAGTTGAACTGATGAATATCATGGGTATATCTGCAAAATGGCTTAGATCGTTGGTTGGAATAAGGAAACATGAGAAATCGCAACATCCAGAAAATGATAAATATGTGGGTTGACCTTTTTACATGCATTGTCTTAATATTAGTTCCAAACTTCCAATATTATGGTTTCATGCTCTTTGACTGTGTTGACTGACGTTGAATTATAAACCTTTTCTAGGCATCTTTAATATGAAAATTATTTAATAAATATGCTTAACTCAATGTTTTGGTCTAAATAAAGAGAACAATTCTGGCTTGGATGTCTTTAGGAGAAACTGAGAAAGAATATCATCAAGGCCAAGAAAACAGTCTCATTTATGATTATGGTCGTTACAGGATATATATAATATCATAAATGTGCCTGATGTTTTCTTAACTGTTCCAGGAACAAGGAGCATCATGCTTGGTGCAGGACTGTTAATGGATTGAATAGACAACCCAAATTGCAAACCAGCTCGGGCACACTGTATAGAATTTGCCAAGATGTTTTTATTCCGATATGCATAAATGTGCTTGGAGCTGGGCTCCCGACATGGCTATAATATCCTAAATTTATGATTTTAATGAACATAACTGGATATTTTTTCTTATCTCGACATCAGGTTCAATCTTATACTTCTGTTCTTGGTTCAAGCTTGACTGAAGTATGTAGGGATTGGAAGATTGGGCCAAGTCTGTCGTGTTTGCTTGTTAATACTTTGCTGAGTTTTAAGCTTCTTATAAGATAATACAGATATCTGTATTCCCTAATCCCTACTTGCGAGTTCCTGCATCTTATGCCTCTTTGATGTCACTTTTATTTAAGGATGGTCGGGGTATTGGAGGGAAGCAACTTTTGATATGGATATTTAATATATCACATGACATATAAATAGATCTAAATGACAAGAAGCAGTTTATGCAGCTGAATGTGGTTATCAGGACTTGTTTGCACAGTCAGTGTTTAATTATGAGGAATGAAATTGCCCGTAACGAAATATACTGCTTTTCTTTCTTTTTTTTCCTGATTGAACTACCTTTAAGATGGTCTCTGCTTTTGTTTTTGCACCTCATTCTCTTTTATCATTTCAGACTAGTGCCTCTGCCAACAAGTTGAATAGCCAGAAGAAAAACTATGTTGGTCTTGATCCTGCTACAACAGAAGACGAGTTGGCTCTGGGATCGGCTCTATCAATTGGAGATGCCAATCTACAGTCAAATTCAGATTCTGCTTCCTCTCCTACCGCACAAATGACAAGTCAAACTCAGCAGAACATGAGAGAGGAGTGGGCTGCCGCGGTTATTCAAACTGCTTTTCGAGCATTCCTGGTATTAGTCCTATTTCTTTTTGGCATATATAAATGGCGCATTTGAGTTTGATAAGTTTACAAATGTAGTTTGACAAGTTCCTTTTAAGTACCATGTTTTAGTATACCTCTCACTTCCCTAGATACCACATTGGCCAGAGCTTCTGCACTGGGTTATTTGTTAGTATACTTCTTGCGGTAGATAGTTTAATATACAACAATTTAAGGTATAAAAATGTGAATAAGATATTTAATGAAACAGTCAATTTTTGGTCTGAGCAGCTGACATAGCATGACAAGATATTGTAATGTGTCAAGACTTCCCTGTGCTGAAACAACAATCCTGACTTTGAAGAACCTTTTTCTCAAGAAACTTGATATGACGATTAGCTTATGATGAACTTACATTTGCATTCTGATGATGTGTGAACCATCAAATTATATGACTATTGCCATAGAAATATTTCATAATAGATTTATGTAGCATGGAAATTGTGTTCCATTGGCTTTTTCGCGCCTTTGAGATGAACACTACTTCTTGTATTGACACTTTTTTATCTTCTCTATTTCATGTCCAGGGAAATGCTACATGCTCCTTGGTTGCATGAGCTTAGACATTAATCAAATATGTAACTTAATAAGTCCTTTATTAAGTTTTTCTTGCTTAGAATTTTGTTAACAACTTGGGGTGGCAGTTGCAAAGTCCTATCATATATATGTTGTGGCGCTCTCAGTTAATTTTGGCTCTATAGTTGTCCTCATATTTTGGAAAAGCATTTGTTACTTATGATGATGGCAATGTTGACAACAACGATGAGCACTTGCTCCGAAAACATCCAGCACATGTTTCTTTCACTATATCCAAGGGCAGTATAATAAAAAGACCACTGCTAAAAGTAAGAAGATTTTCTACAATAGGAGCAATGACCAAAACAGCTACAGCCTCCCAGACCGGCATCAAGAAATTGCTGGTGGCACTAAAAATCTTTCTTCCTCCTTTTTCATTTTATTTTTCCAATCTATAATGTGTAATATATAGTGTATTGCCTTTTAATAGATAGATTTATTCTCATTTCAGGCTAGAAGGGCTTTACGGGCTCTCAAAGGACTAGTTAGATTACAGGCCCTCATTAGGGGTCATGCTGTGAGAAAACAAGCTGCAATAACTCTTCGCTGCATGCGAGCTCTGGTAAGGGTGCAGGCCCGTGTAAGAGCCAGGCGAGTTCGCTTGGCATTAGAATGTCAATTGGGAGGTCAAACGGTTCAGGAACAACAATCACATGAAGAAGCTCGCACTAGAGAAATAGAGGTAAGATGCCAAATTTCCACCAGCTACAGTTTAAAACTTTAAATAAGATGAAATTACATGTCTCCCTTCTCATATATTATGACTACCTTCCTACTAAGTAGAATAATGGCAAAACCTACTTTTGTTCCACATTTCTATGGACTAATGTTTGTATCCCAAGTAATTTGATTTGATGATTCTTTTGTTTTATTGTGTGTGTTCATTTATCTTTGCCGCTATTTGATAGTCTGCTTATTTGTTCATACCAGTTACCATAAGTCATGTATATATGTCCACATATTTGTGTGTTTATACTTTCTGATACACTGTGTTCTGAAACTTACATTGTTCAACTTTGGAATAAATCTGAAGTGCAAACCTCTATGCTTGTTGGCCATTTCATGTAGTAGCATCAACCAACTGCAAAGCTCTAGGCCGTTGATTTTGACAAAAACAGCTAACAAGAATTTTAGTGGTATAAGAAGTTTAAATCTTCCTAGGTTATACACTTTATGTGCACCCATATACACTTGTTTCATGCCATTTAGTCCTATATGTTGGTACATTAACTAAATGCTGTTTTGGCATCTGGATTTTGCATTTTGAACCTAATACATGTTCCACCACTTTGGTGAAATTTAAAAATCAGGGATGTATGCCATTAACAAATATTGATCCCTATGGCCTTTCTTGCATAGCAAAATCATCCTAGTAATATTGTTCTTTTCTGAAGTTGTGTATAGGAGCACCCTTTGGCACACTATCTTGCTTAGCTCTAGAATATTATCCCAAGATTCCCTTGTTCTCTTTGGTTTCTCCTTTTGTTGTACTTGAACTAATGGAATCATAAATCAGTCTAGCATGTGCCTAATTCTGGGAACTTTGTGCTTATGCCTTTTTGTTTTATTAAATCAAATAGAATTGTCATGTCTGTGGTTAAGTCAATCTAGGAGTAATTTTAAATTTAATGGTGCGGGTGCAGGAAGGCTGGTGTGACAGTGTTGGCTCTGTGGAGGAAATTCAAGCGAAGTTGTTGAGGAGGCAAGAAGCTGCTGCCAAGCGTGAGAGAGCTATGGCATATGCTGTCAGTCATCAGGTATCCTCTAATGGGAACATAACCATGCAGAGGACATCTGGATTATGGTCTAAAAGTTTGATATTCTAAATCTTTACCATGGCAATGCAAGCTTTTGGGTATCATGGAAATTATGTTCAAATATGGCTTCATCCTTTATAGGACTAGGTTAGTTGATTTTGCTGAATTGCACTTATTCTTTCCATTTAAAGGGGATAAAGATAAAGCAAAAAATGTGGCACTCTGCTAGACAACTATAACCAAAGAGGTCTTAAAACTGCCTTTTTTGCTTTCACCAGTCTTTTGTTATCTATCTCTTGTTGGCCTTGCTGACCTTTTATTTCGCCAAATTTGATCTTTTTAGTACACTATGGTCCCAATATTAACATCATTGCCATATTTTCTAGTCATAGTAAGGGCTGAAACTAAAAAAGCTCTATGTTGTGTTCTTCCTCAATTAAGTTTCTATCAGGACATGTCAAGGCTACATGATTGCATTTGAAGTGCTTGTTATCCTTTTGTTTGGAGATGGTCCTGTTTCATTTTAAGGTTTTATCTTACAAGTAAATCATGGGTGTGAGAGCTGCCAACTGCAGAAAGTTATTTTAACGGGTACATGACTTTTCTTGAACATAAGAACACATTTTACCTTGTCGAATGTGCATATTTTTTGTGATTAATTAGGCCTATAACCATATGAGACAAGTTGCCGAAAAGAGCTTAGAACTTGCAGAGTATTGATCATGTTACACTACTCTGTCAGAAAACTAGCACAATGGTACTGTGGTACATCACCCATATGGTTAGTTCACAAGGTTCCCACCAATGCCGGACTTGAAAGAGTCCTTTAATTGTTCTCCTAAGTCCGAACATTGTTTTTCTCTGTATGGACTCTATGGACTCTATTGGTACTGTACCACTGGTTTCTGGATACTGGTATCAGATTGAAGTTTTAAACCTTGTTATATATTATCTTAAGCTATTCTGATGTTCCACAATTATAAAAATGGAAAAACTCCCAATCAAATAAATGATGACCTCATTAAGCTACACACAGATACAATTAGATAATAATATTTTCCCGTAGGTGATGTGGTATTCTGGATGAGTTACCATGTTGTTCACAACTTCACATAGTATATAGTTCATGTCTTTGCTTGAATGAAAATTTATTAGGATGCATTGTAGTTCCCAGTGGGGCAAATGCACCAGTGGTTAATGCGCTAATAGCATATAGTGTTACGATCCATGCTTAAAATCACATGGGTCAAGTCTCAGAAAAGGAACGTATAAAATGCACTCTAAGAATATCTCAAGCTATAGCTCACTATAACTCAAGCTCTAGGTCACTACTGATGTTAGTCTATTTTTAGGTATATCAAATTTAGATCTTGTTGTTTAAATTGTTTTGGTAATGAGCACCTTCCCAATACTTTGTTGTCTGTTTTGAGCCTAGATCATGTAAACGTGAGTTATTCGAGTAATAGGAAAATGAGCTTATATGGTAGAGACCTTGTAAGCACTATTGCACTTTACATATTAATTTGACTTGCAGAATTGTTCAATAGGATAAAGGTTATTTCTGTCCAAGAAAATGAGAAAATGTTAACTAGTTCCTGTATTTCATTTGATACATGAGGAATTATGTCAGCAATGCTTACATTTAGTAAATCTATTTGTCCGTGACCATTCTCTGCTTGTTCTCCATTCTGCTTCTATTGAATGTTGATGCTTATGCTTATGCCTGCAAGCTTTCATACCCTCAAGGTACCCAATAATCTCCATATTACATTATATACAGAGGTTGCAATTTACATGTTTAATCTGTTATTAACCACTTAGATAACTTTTGTTTGTCAATCCACTGTAAATTTCCACCAACAGCACTGCCCCCCCTCCCTACTCTCCTATTTTCATCTATTTGCTACCTTAGAAGCAGCTGCTGGAAATTGGGAAGGTTCCTCATCTCAATGAAGCTGCATTTAATTGGGCTTTATTAGCTTAGCATTTTTAATTAATGTAACATGCTACCTTAGAAGCAGCTGCTGGAATTGGGAAGATTCCTCATATCGATAAAGCTGCACTTAATTGGGCTTTATTAGCTTGGCATTTTTAATTAAAGTAACAACAAGAGTGATATGTGGTGTTGATGATACACAAAAATTGATCTGTTAGTTATGGCATTTTGCTAATTATGTTTTCAATCCTATATATTAATTGAACCATTGAATTTTGACTTTAGTTTCATTTCAGTGGCAAGCAGGCCTTAGGAAGCCAGCTGCCTCTGCGGGTTTTGAGCCAGATAAAAATAACTGGGGTTGGAACTGGTTAGAGAGATGGATGGCTGTTCGTCCATGGGAGAATAGGTTTCTTGATATTAGTCTTAAAGATGGGGTTAAAATTCACGAGAATGGAACAGCTGAAAGGAAGAACGAAATCAGTGGATTGCAGACTCAATCCCAGACTCAGAATGTACCCAGTGGCAAGAGACCCATTTCAAATCTTCACTCGAATATCATAAACCATAAATCAGTGCCACTGGTGTCTCGTGCAAGTGGTTTCTCCTCAAACCAGTCTGCTAATGTGCTAGCGACTTCTGGTTTTTCTTCAAGCCAGCCAAAACAAAAGCCATCATCTGAGGAGGTTTGCATAGAAACTACATCCCAAACTTCTGTTGTTGGAGCTCGGTCTTTGAGCAACCTGAAGGATAGGCCATCTCCAGTGGAATCACAGGTTAAGAAGTTGTCCTTACCAACCAGCGGTATGCCCACTTGTTCCCAGCAATTTTATCATCCTTAAGTTTTCCTGCATATGCAACTATAGCAACATTTTGTCTTGAAATAAATGCATTTGTCGGGATTTGTCTATTGGGTATCTCATGTGCCCATATTATGATTCATTTGTGCATATGACATACTTCTACCACATTTTTAAAAATATTCAGCAGCGATTTGATAATCAGGCTGCTAAGTGTCTTTTCTCTCTTTTGTTCCTAAGAAACATCTGACATTGCTGGCATCAAAAGATTAGCTGTTGATGACAGTATATACTGGTCTTGTGTCTATGGTTAAGACAGATATAGAGGTAAAGTGATTTAATACTTTCTCATATTTCTGTATTTATTTTGGATGTATTTGATCTTAGTCTCTAACCTTTTTCAATTCAATGTATCTCCATTTCTAATTTTGAAAATCTACAAAAAATATGGCTCCTTAAACCCATTAAATCACATGCCAAGGCCTTATAATTCAAATGGAATGGCAATAAAATTGAAAATGATTAGCGACCTAGAAGAATGAGAAGATTTAAACCTTAAGAGGACTAAAGGTTTGTTTTGTTTAGATTTGGGATATGAAAATAGGAAGTTTAGCAATATATACGAGAATTTCAATATGGTTCCAAGGAGGAAGAAAGGATAGAGATCACCAAATACTAAATATTATACATACTGATTATTTTACTCTGAAGCAGAATCCTTTTAGAACATTTCCTTTTGTATAGTTCGTGGGACATGTATGCATCACAGTTTCGGATTCCAAGGAGAACCATCCAAATGCGAAGACTTGAGGGATTAATTTGCTAATTCCATATAAATCAGGGAGTAATATACAAAGGACACCTTAATTTTAAACTTGTGAAGATAGTATTTGAATCTAGAAAGTCTTTTTTCTTCCTTCAGCACTTGGCTATATTGATCATTTTAATACGTCATTACTTTGCCTGCTTGAGCTGACTGGCTGCTGAACTAGTTTTGGAGCTTCTTTCTAACATGACACTGATATCAAACAGGTCTAGGAGTGGGGAAACATGCTGCAAATAAAGTTGCAATAAACCAGTCAGAAAACAGAAGCACCCTAAAGGCATGCTTAAATCTGAAGCAAAACACCATGAAATCCTAGGATCAAAGCATCAAAGGAGCTGAATTGCAGATACAAGAATCCAATTTGAGTTTTTGATTCATCATCCAGTAGCTGATCATAAGCTTTCCTCTACTGGACTGAACTTTTCATCGATACATATTTGCATGATCTGGTTTAGGTAAATTATGATGGCACGATTCTCTACACCACTACTTTTTCGATGCTGAATGTCCGATAGTGCTTAACCTCAATATTGTGATCAGCTTATTCTGTTGTATTATTGCTTGGTCTCTGTGTATTGTCGTTTTATTTCAAACTATGTAATTGCCAATTTTTGTTTACTGTTGAGGCTATTAATGCTTCTATATCATTTACATTGTGCAGAAGAATATGATGGTTGTGTTTTAAATGAGCTGAATAATGGATCCCACTTGCCATTGATACTATTTCCATGAGAACCATTCACATGACTGCTGTGCACATTAGTCGTATGGGATTCTCTCTTTTGAACGTCTGCATTCTCAGTTGTTTCGCTTGATGTTTTAGCCTGTAGGCATTCGATGAGATCGGATGTTCAGTCAAAGAAGTCTCGATGCAAAAGATAGATTCATAGGATGCACTGAGAAAGAACAAAGAACAAAAAAAGAAAAACTCTTTTAACTTCAAAATGTTACTTTTTCTATCAGTGTACGTTGTGCTTGGGGGCTTTGATTTATCAGATTTGTTCTGTGGTATTTTTCTGCTCAAATCTTTTTCTATAAACCAGTTTTAAGAATTTAATTGAAATGATTGCATAGCATGCTTTGTTGGGAGGAAATTTACCCACTAACTCATATCTTAGTAACAAGTTTTTGTTTTGTGTATCTCTAAAAAATATTTTTTGTGCTGTCACGTGCAAGCCACGTGTGTTTTTGGAATTTAAAATCAGTGTTTAAAAATATATTTATATTTTTTAATATATATTTAGAGAAAGAGATTTGAGAGAATGTTTAATCATGAAATGCCTTGAGTGTATGATAAATGTTAGGTGAAAATTATATTTTAAATTTATATTAGCGTAAATATTATTTAATAAAATTGTATTTTAAAAGTCTATTGAATGTTATGTGATAAATTTATCTTTCTAATATGTTTTAATATTTATTTAAAAAATAAAGAAAATAATTTTTTATTTAAACAAAAATAAAATAAATAAATGTTTCTCTTTTTTTAAAATTGTATTATCTAGATATATAATAAATAAAAAAGTAATTATATGAATAAATAGAAAATAAATTTTATAAATAAATAAATAAAATTATACTGTATAGAAGATATAATTCATTATTTTTAGAGAACGAGAGAGAACAAAAAAAGGGTTATATTTTCTGTAATAATTTTATGATTTTAAAGAGTATCATAACTCATTCCAAATGTAGGAATACTAATGTATTTCATATTTTAGCATTTGCAATATAATATCCAGATTAGAAAAATATATTTTAAAGATATCCTAATAAATGCTTGAATGACTTTTTCATAAATAAGGAGTCAAAAAATGTGACATAACCTTATCGCTCTTATTCAACCTTTTGATAAGTCTGAATCATATGATTTAAAATGATTAAACTTTAGTTAAAGAATAATGAATTTATGATCTTTATTATATATTTTCATATTTTTATTTTTATTTTCAATTGGGATGGAATAATTTATCAGCGTTTAGCGTCCATCGTCTTAAATGTCATATATCATATGAAGCGATCCAATGGAAAAATAGAAAAAAGGAAAATCCTCACCAAAATTCTTCGTCCGTCCAAACTGTTTTGCTCCTTCGGTGCGGCACCCGTCTCCTACCTGCGATATGACTGGAGCAACCATCGGGTGGAGCCCAATACCGTAGACGTGGCCCTTGTGCATCCCCACCGGTCTACCCTTCGTTGCCTCCAATCGCAAGGCCGGGTAGGAAAACGGGTAATGAAAACCGAAGTAGGAAAACTCAAAGCGGGGGAACACTGTGGGCCCGCACTCGTGGGTCCAAAGGTCAGATGGTGAGCGATCGCCTCGGGGCCTGCTTCGGGGCAATAGAGGTAAAGAAGGAAAATAAAAGCGACGCGGGACCCGCTGTGGGAGCCGCACAGAACGCTTTCGGGTACCCGATGCGGGTAAAGTACAAGCAGGGAGAGCTGGAAGCCTTCTTATTATGAAGAGGTTATTAAAAAGAAATAAAAAATAAGAAAATAAGAAGAAAAAGAGGGACAAGAACACGGCAGAGACCAAACACGAATGGGAATTCCCTCACTTATTTCGCTCCTCCCCTCTAATTCCCGATCCATTCCCGCTTCGAATTCCTATTTCCAGTAAGAGTTGGATTACGACGAAAGGAGAAGAATCCAACGACAAAAGGCTAGATCTCTTTCCCTCCCCCTTCTCCCCCTCCCTCATCACTATTACTCGTCGCGATCCGATACGGCGACCGAGTCCGAGCGATTGGGCTACTCCTTCGCCGGGTGGTGGTCAGGTGGCTTCCGTAACCCTTGTCCTTTACGGGGGGAGGTGATGCCGACGGCGCCAGGGGCGCGGTGGAGGAGCGTTGGCCGGTGGACCGAATTATAGGGTCGCTTCCCCCTTCTGATTCCAGTCCCTGATATCCGCCACCGCGACGAGCTGCCGCGCTATGGAGGTTGACTCCTCGATGCCCGCGGAACCCGACCACGATCCGGCCGCGGCAAAGCACCATGACCCCGCGAACGGGACTTCCTCACCGCTGCCCGCGTCCGGGACCGCGTCGCCGCCGGTGGAGGCGCAGGCGGTTGCTGCCGGGCCGAGGCCCGCGCCGACGTTCTCGGTGGTGAACGCGATCATAGAGAAGAAGGAGGATGGGCCCGGATGCAGGTGCGGCCACACGCTTACAGCCGTGGCGGCCGTTGGGGAGGAGGGAACTCCTGGGTACATTGGGCCGCGACTTATACTGTTCGGTGGTGCCACAGCGCTCGAGGGCAATTCTGCAGCTCCGGCATCGCCCGCAGGAAGTGCTGGCATCCGTATGTTTCCTATGTTGATATCTAAAGTTTCATTCCTTAATTTCCTGCATCAGTGTGCATCCCAATTGGTAACTTGTATTGGTACCCTATCTCTTGTTATAGAAGAACCTTTGCCTGGGATTAAAACTGTAACAAATAGATACGGAGTTGAGCAATCTTAATTGAACTCATAGGGATCTATTCTAGCTACTCAGGAAAATTGTAGTAGGCAGAAGCAAGAAATAATGTTGAATTATGCTATTTGACCGTGAGATGCATCAGCTTCTATCTGGGTTGGTTTCTTGGGTGTTGGCTTAAATTTGTGAAAACTCAAAGATCTCATTGTTTCATCTGCTTCCCCATTGATTGCAGGTCTTGCAGGTGCAACAGCTGATGTTCATTGTTATGATGTGCTATCTAACAAATGGACAAGGTACATCTATTAATTGAGAATTGATTTATTTCTTACACACCAAATATCATACCTGTATTTGACGTTGATTTATGTGGCAAATTAATGATTTCTGTGTGAACAAGATCTTGCAGTCATTCCATATAGTCTCTCTTCAAGCAGTTTTGTGATATATATATATATATATATATATATATATATATATATATATATATTTGTATGATATAGTGCTGAATGCTGATATGTTCTTAGGCTAACACCTCTTGGAGAACCACCATCACCCAGAGCTGCACATGTTGCAACTGCTGTGGGCACCATGGTGGTAATTCAGGTACTTCTAAATTTTTATATTGAGTAGTTTTTTTTGAATAGTGCTTTATATAAGATGCTAAAACTCTCCTTGTTAGTACTGATTTACTCGAGTAAAAAACCATTAACTTTGAGGACATTCTTATATAAGATTTTATTTTTTGTCATTTGTTCAGGGTGGAATTGGTCCTGCTGGCTTGTCCGCAGAGGATCTTCATGTTCTGGACCTAACACAACAGCGGCCACGGTGGCATAGGTTATAATCATATTAAGGCAGCCAGCTTTAACTTTTACACAACTATGTTGTTATCACTAATGAAGTAACATTCTTGAACATAGGGTTGTTGTCCAAGGACCCGGTCCAGGACCACGTTATGGACATGTGATGGCTTTAGTTGGACAAAGATTCCTATTGGCAATTGGTGGAAATGATGGTAGGATCATTTTTTATTGCATATAATTGTGTGCTGTTTTTGTACCTCCAAAGTTAATACTTGTGATGTTTTAGCATTTGGACGATATGCATATGAGTTTGTGAAAACAAGTTATTATGTCAGGGAAGCGGCCTTTGGCTGATGTTTGGGCCCTTGATACTGCTGCCAAACCCTATGAATGGAGGAAGTTGGAACCGGAAGGTGAAGGTCCACCCCCCTGCATGTGAGTACTCTAAGCAATAGTTTAATTTTTTTCTCCTACAAGAGTGATGCCTTGTAACAATTTGTTCTCTAGGGGTAATCTGGCACATTAATATTTTATACTGCATGGCCTAGTCAAAATGTTTTTTTTGTTGCATAATGGCATGGTCATATTTTCATCCACTTATGTTTTTGTTCTGGTTCAATTTAAATCCAGTAGCATGTAAAGGTTTCTTATTCAATGTCATTTAAAAAATTATTTCATCAATGGATGTTTATTCTTAAAGTGGATTGTTTTATTTTCCTGGCTAGCTCATAGGAGCTTTTGAGTTTGATGCATCATATTGTCTAGAAATTATATGATATCATTGCATAAACTGATTTGTCCAACAGTAGCTCCAGCCATGAACCTTTGAAAACTATGATAGTTTTTGGATTTTTTAGTGTATAATTGGTTCTTTTAAGCCAAGAGAATACTTATGTTAAAATTTTACAATCTTGAAAGTTGAAAGATGGATGTACGGTGTACCATAATCTTCAAAAATATCATACTAGCTCCAGATGTGATCCATCATTTGAGATTTTCCTTCTATAAGTGACTATTGTAGTGCATATTGTATTGCATGTGTTTTGGAAGGGAGAAGAAGAACTGTAGGCATGGTTGTCTATCATGCTTGTACACTACAATTTGTTTCTGGTACATGCCTTGCTAGCTTCTTACTTGCACTCTTTGCTTTATGTTCATTGCCTTTGTGTTCATGCATATGTGCATAGCGTTGCTAGACTGTACTTCAATCTACAGACATGTGTATGCATGTGTACTTGTGCATATCTAGACATGTTGCTGGTGCATGCACCATGGGAAATTGGGGAACATATTATGCCAGCATGACTTTATGATGCATGGTTGCAATTGCTTCTTTAAAATGAAAAGAAAAATATTTTCTTAGACAACATAGGACTTGTTCCCTGGTTCTATTATTAATACTAGCTCTTGGCACATGTTCTGCACATTGTGGACTCAAATAGTGGTGGATAGACATCAGGTTATCTGCAAGTGGATATTTATCAAACAGTACAACTAGTTATTAAGTTATATGAGGGTTGTTAATTATGAGAAAATGATTCCGTTGTCCACAACATACCCTCCCATATCTCACCTGGTCTATTGGCTGGGTTACAGCATGTTCCTTTTTTTTATTATAATACTAAATATGTATACTCTCACCAATATATTAGCAGCATTCTACGATACTTTACCGTTTTAGTCTGCATTATTACAAACTATTTGTTCACAATCAAGACTCAAGAGTCTGTTGGTGTCTCTAGATCCTTTTGTCAACTAGCAGATCCTTCGATATTTGGTATCATTGTGTCCCTTTTATCGCTTGTTCATTCTTTTGCCGCTTTTGAATGTTCTATCTTTTTCATGAATATTATATATCCTCCTGTAAGTGTATTAGTTAATTGCTTCTTTTCCACCTTTGGCATTCATCACCTTGTCTATATTTGTAAATATGAAATTATCAATAGCTTATCATTCACCTCTCCGACTTCTGTTTAGTTATATTGTGTGATATTTCTTAACTTTATATGTATTTAATTTTTTTTGTAACATTATGTTCTTAACTAATAACCAATTATGCTTTTAATGTTATATGGTTTGCATCTGATTAATCCTGATAATGGTGCCACTTGTCTATTGAGACTGAACCCCATATGACTACTGTTGCTGTTGTATGGGCTTTGAGGTGAAAGTTACTAGAAAGTTGACTACTTGACTATAATGTAAATTCTGTGCTTCTAGCATATGACTGCTTGTACCGGTTGTCATTTTTTTCATCCATGATATATATGTTTGATTGTTCACTAAGTTAAATGAAGTTTAGAGACATTTTGTTGTCTTAGGTATGCAACTGCAAGTGCACGCTCTGATGGTCTTCTCTTGCTTTGTGGTGGGAGGGATGCAAATGGAGTGGTGAGTGAAAATTAATTTTTATTATATGTAAAACAAAAGTTTAATGACAGTGATTCAAACTAGTTGCATTCTTGCATCAATGAAGCTTCAATTTTGCTTTCACAAGGTGGCTTCTATATGCTGCCTTTGCGGGGCATTTGCATAAGGCTTCTTTGTTGGATTTAAGTACTTCAAATTCATTGAATAAGTGAGAAACTAGAAGTATAAAGGGAGAAACTTAGATCACGGATATTTTGTTAAATGTGTACCAAAATATATGAGAAGAATTTGGAGGGTGAAAAGTCTGTTCGATTGATAGTCTTTTTAAAAAATGTAATTCTTCTCATTAACAGTAGCATGTATGTTGGTCATGGGAAAAAGCTTGACATATTAATTAAGAAAATTCATACAACCTTGTGAATAAGGAGACATATTCAAAATAGATAGCTAATCAAGAATCAGAGAAACTAAAAAGGTCTAAAAACTTTGGAAATCATCAGAAGTACCACTGGGGCTGCATACTACCATGAACTATCCTGCTTCATAAGATGAGATGCAATTCAATATGTTTGGGTTTATGATTCTCATTGCCGATGACTTACATAATTACAATAAGTCAAATCTGTAGCAACTTTCTAGAGCCACTGAAGAGAATATCAAGATTTTTTAAGATAAATACTCCAAATAAAAAATCATAAAAGATGACAATTGTACAATCTAAAGTACACTGATCTTGTCACTGTTATGACAAAGGTCCCAAGGAATGAGCTGTTGGTTGAATCTATATGAGATATTTGGGGTTCTTCGTTCATGTCAAATTGGTATCAGTGTGCTATTGCATTAATGGACGTATGCATTCAACTTCAAAATAAATTATCAGAGTGGGAGAAAAAGAGACCAAAACTAAGAGAGCGCAAAAATATATGGATTTTAGTCTCAAAAGAAATCTATGTCAATTCAGATTAAATTTTTTAACCAGTTGTAACTTCAGCCTGAGTCTTAACTACTATATATAGACCACTGAAAATTGTAAACATTGTATTGGAGTCCATAAAGGACTGTTGACTTACGTATAGCAGGTTGGAGATGAGTTGACGTCATTAGGGGAATGATAAGATTAGTCATTTGATACAACTTCAAAATTTGTTTGGAAAATGTCAACGGACTTCTGAGGCTCTTCTGAGATTGTGGTGATTAGATATTCTTTCTCTTAATTTTCAATTGTTTAGGTAATTTGATAAAAGCAAAATAAAATATGAACCATGACTTAAGCTTTGATACAGCTTTTGTTGGTCTTAGATTTTACACTTAACAGTAAATTTTGGAAAATAATGGATTTTCTAGGGTGAGTACAAAGTTTGGAGCATGGATTAATAATAATTGAGGGGTTACTGTCACTGAAGATTTCTTTTTAACTTTATACTAGGTACATTGCCTAAGATGTGAGTATATACACCTTATTGGTACAACTCCACATGAAGGTTAATGCATATTTTGTTGCTTCTTGGAATTTGGGGGTTTTTTCTATCAATAGTTTGATAGGTATGTGCACATATAGTAGCTAATGGAATATAATAGCAAACTAACCTCATGATACTAATGTAGGACATGATGCTCTGATACCAAATATGGTGTAGGACAAAATGCTCCCCTACCAAATTTGATGTAAGACGAACATGGATGAACAGAGAAGCTATTTTTTTCTAGTATTTGACGATTGGGGAATAGAAAACTGACATTTATTAGATAAAAGAAAAAAATAGATAAATACCGGGCACACTAGCTCAAGAATTAAGTCCCTAAGAATGGAGTTCTTACAACTTATCACATCTCACACAAGAAAGATGAGAGCACCATTGTGAAAAAGAATACACCACTCACATATAACGTGGCAAAACACAAAATTTGATGTATTTGTCCAATTTTATATTACATCCCTTTCCTCCTAAATACAAGACTCGCATGTAATTTGGAAAGGTACAAATTTTCATTCGCTTAGAATGTCTTCCCCCTTTTTATAGACGCTAAATACAAGAAAGAAAAAAATGTACAAATAAAAAAATTTAATTTCTTAAATTAAGGAATCAATTGTTCCATCTATCAATTCTTAGATAATATTTGCTTTCATTTTTTATTTAAGAGATTGTCATCCTTATTAGCAGAATCTCTTATTAAAAATGATTTTCTTGTAGAACCTCCTTTTTCAATCATATCTTTCCAGAAAATGTTCCAATAACCGGAGATGCTATATATCCTTGTAAAAATTTTTGCTAGCATTGTTTTTTTTATATTTTTCAAGAACGGGCACTTTTCCAAAATCTTCTGTAACTAGTCTTATTTTATTTAGCAAGTTATGATGCATTTCAAGGTTAATAGCATTCTTTACAACTATGCCTGTTGATAAGCAAGGATGCAAGCTTTGTACTGTGCTTTATCTATTTACTGAACATGAATTCTGGTGATTGATTTACATGTAATGTGTTGTTCCTGCAGCCACTTTCAAGTGCATATGGTCTTGCAAAACATAGGGATGGTCGTTGGGAGTGGGCTATAGCTCCTGGTGTCTCTCCATCACCAAGATACCAACATGCTGCTGTGAGACTTGCATTTCTTCTACCTATTTTTCTTCTCATTATCTCTGTGTTTGTGTCATTATCAAATTCAATGAAGTAAAATATCAATAATGTTGCAGGTTTTTGTCAATGCAAGACTTCATGTCTCTGGAGGGGCTCTTGGTGGTGGACGCATGGTAGAAGATTCTTCGAGCATTGCAGGTACTTTATAATCACATATTGGAAATTTTTGATATTTTATGTAGTTTGTGACTTGTCACTTGGCTTTGGCATGTTAGCTCCTGTCATATGTCAGCAAGAAAGAACATTGCTTGGTTGCCTTTGGCATGGAAATTTAGAGTTATTATAGTGTTAAATCATTCTGAGATGATAGTGTTTTTTCAATCTGTTATGATGTATGGTTAACATTTATCTTTCATTCCGAGTCTCTAACTCATAATTTAGAATTGTTCAGATGAAAAACCAACTTTTGAGAATTGGCATAATATCCTGATGCAAAGATTTTAATACTAGTCAGATGCTAGTTTTAGTTACTTCAGACTGATATGGTTCTGATATACGTGATGGTATACCAACCTGAAGCATGCAGTATCATTGAATAAAATTATAAAAAATAAAAAATGTGTATGTAGCAGTGTCAAGCTATATGTTTTGATATTATTACTGGGTTGGATCAGTAAGCATCAATACATACATACCAATCTTGTCAGTATTTAAACCCTTACCCTATGCTAGATTACATAAAATAATTTGGGTTTTGGCAGAACCAAGACTTGCTTACTTGAAGAATGAACTGTAGAAAAACAATTCACAATATGGTGGCACACAAAAGTACAACTCACCAGTGGAACTGGAATGGAAGACCATGTAATAAAGAAAGCCTAGTTCATGAAGATAACTGACAAGGGGCAAGAGATCCTAGTCAGGAATCCTATGGTTTGCCCGTTGTTGGTTCTTCCAACCTCCAGGCTCCAACCAATGGTTTTAATCCAGGAATCCTAGTCAGTTGCCAGCTAGTCTGGTTCAGGACATCAATATGAGTGTGACTTGTTAGAAAAAAAGGAAAAATATGATGAAACAACGGACAAAGCCCCAATATAAAAAGGAAATGAAGGGGAGGTTGAAACCTTTCTTTCTCTTCTTTTCTACTAAATGGCAGATGGTGTCGGCATGAAGAATAAAGAGAAGAAAGTGACAAACTGTATTTAATGATTTTTTTGAGTTAAGCTTTGTGCTGATCTGGATTGAGTTTGATCCAAGCCAATCAATTTTGTTTTTTTAATTTTTTTGCTGTAACTAGATGGTCTTTGATGGAAACCCAGTTTAAAAATCAAGTCATCCAGGTTGCCTGTCGCTTGACAAATATGAACTAGTTCAGCTGAGAGGTACACTGCTTTTCCTCAATCCTTGCTCGTGACCACTAACATATGTAGAGGATAGTGTATCTTGAATTCTTGATGATTCATAAGTGGCTTTGAATGCATTTAGTGGCAAACTAAATAGTTTTGTTGGATGCAAAACATTAGTAGTTGTGGGGAGCTAGGAAATTGGAGGAGATTTACCTGGTTGGGTTGCTTGTCACTCTTGAAGTACCTCGAAAACCACTAGCCCTTGCATTGATATTGTAAAAAGCTCCTGGATTTTTTGGTTTATTGCAGTGGAAGTTAATTTTGAGAGTCACATCATGGTGCTAAATATGCAATCTTTAGATGCATTATTTATAAACAGGGAGATTAAGAATAATATGATGTGTAATTGAAGTGGTTGATGTGGATGGTCAAGATGGAGAGCAGTTTCTAAAGTGTTGTGACATCACCAAATGGCACTTATATTAAAATTTTACTAAGATAGGTTTAACATGATCTATTGATGTGTTAAAATATCAAGTGCTTGAGAAACAGCAACTTTCACAAGTGCAGCAATATGAAAACTTAATGGTAGTTTTTTGGTGTTAACATAAGGATACAATTAAATATGCCAAATGATAATAAAATGGGATAGAGAGAGACCGGGGGGAGAGAGTTTGGGGGAGGGGGAGGGGGAGGGAGGGCTATCTAAGGTGGTTTAGGTTTTTACAAAGAACATATAAACTTTTACTAGTAAGTGCAGTTGTTGTTGGAGGTACTAAGAGAAGTTTAGAGAAGAATTGTTTAGAAGAATTAAGAAGGGAAATGATGGAACTTTGATAATTTGGATTATCTGCTGACTTTGCCTTTATTAATGCTGGTGAAGAAACCATGTACTCATCTCCAAAAGTTTGTGATCAATGGCATCTTGTAGTTGTTTGCTAAAAACAAGAGTTCTTGAAGCAACTTGTCAAGCATGTTTCTTTGAGATGCCTAGGGTGGCAAGCAATTAAAATAATGTTTCATAATTACAACTGAAGCAACTGGAGCATGATTCTTCTATCATGTAGATTACTGCCTCCATTAAGATGCATGTGCTTTACCATAGTATATCCTTGATGGAATATTTGGAAAGACTGACTTGGATTGACTTACTACTAACAACCTGGATGTAAATATATTTGGTCATGTTGACAAGAATTAGTTCCATGCATATCATTAGTTATTAGGCTTGTAGGTTATGTATGCTTTTACAAATATATGACGGTATCTATGTGCCCCTCCTGTATGGGCTAACATGATGTAGGCCAAGTTGATGTCAGGCCATTCATGTTTAATTCCATATGGAAACCTGACTTTAAGTATTATTTAAATACTAGTCCTGTACCACTTTAAATAGGCTATTGGACTGGTATAGTACTGTATACCAAGCAGATGCGGACATATATTCTCCGATTTTGCTGAAAAATAATAAAAAATGAATGTCGGATAGTAATGATGTATATGAAACATTACTGGTTGTTGTTCAGGCCAATAAATGCTAGTTGGTACATATTGGTTAGATCAGTATTTTGACCTTGATTTTAAGAAAAGGTTTGGGCATGAAAGGGTTCTTGCCAGGACTAGGGCCATCTGTTGGTTATTCAATTTATACCGTAGGTGTTGCTTTAGCATATTAACACCTGATGATTGTTTAATTACATAGATGACAACTAGTTGACTCACTTACATCAGTGATTTTTGTTGTAAATTGACGATCTAGTTAATTGGCGTTAGTACCATCAGCCTGTTACTATATTATTTCTAAGATTTCTTTACTTCTCTCTACTTCTTCCATTTTCTGTCAATTCTTGCCAATAATGATTTGATGATTGAAAATAGGCAGTGGTACTTAATTTCTAATAAGTTGAATTTTCTCTTTTATCCTTTTGGTATCCTCAAGTTGATTTCCTTGCATTTACTTTTTTCTCTATACTGCTAGCATTTGTTGTTGCCTCATTCGAGTTGGCAGTTTTGTATATAGTTTTTTCTGTTTGTTGGAGAAAGAGCTGGCAGTTTTTGCCGCCATAGTACTCCTGTCCTAGCATTGACTGCATTTGCAAAGGCAACAGCTAATGCTACAATTGCAAATGCCATTTGTTGAAGCAATGAGATAGTGTTGGTTGACAAGCTGCCCAACTTTAGACTAGTCTAGCACATGATTAAGTAATAGCAGCTAGGCTAATTATTTAGTGCTTAACATTTTTTTAAACAGTGAGAACCCTGAAAGGGATACTGTGCTACATGCCTCCTGATGAGAATGATCCCATGTCAAGAAGTTGAAGTACATACATGCATATAGTTACTTGGTTAAGCATTTTGTCATGTGCCCAAAGCTGACTCCATCAAAGTTACACTGGTCATTGCAATGGTATCTGAACCACATTGCAACTCTCCTCCTAGGCTAATATGATGGGCTAGAATGACATTCAAGATGTTTCCTCAGTCCCACTAGGGAGTCAGGCCAACTGGATTTAATTATGCAAGCATTATAGGATATATGTGGTATTTTGATGAGATTATCAGTGATGAGTTGGTAAGTTATTTAATATTCTAGTAGTTTTACATCACAATAGTAGGGAAAATATAGAATTGCCTACATGTTACAGTTTATAGTGTAGACTAAAGCATTTTAGGCCTTGTCATAAGACACATCCATGTAGATACTGGATTAGTATGTTTGCTTGGTCAACATAACATGACTGGAATATCCATTTAATTATGCCCATAATGCCTAAAGCATCCTTGTTATAATTTTTTTAATTCTGTATCATGCAACTTCCTTTGCAAGGTCTTCAGATGAACTATATATGTTTGTTTGTTTTAGTACTGGACACTGCTGCTGGAGTTTGGTGTGACACAAAGTCTGTTGTTACAAGTCCCAGAACAGGAAGATACAGTGTTGATGCAGCTGGTGGAGATGCTTCTGTTGAGCTAACACGGCGTTGTAGGCATGCAGCTGCTGCAGTTGGAGATCTAATTTTTGTTCATGGAGGTTTACGTGGAGGTAAGAATTGGAAGTGATATTTTTAACATCAATGATAGTTTTAAGTTTTAACAAATATAAAGTAGTAATATGTTAACTGATACTACCCCAGTCTTGCTGATCTGCTTGTTCATGACATTGTGTGAAGTATTATGGTTTGTCTTATGAGCATTCATGCTTGTCATCTCCGTCTTAATTTTAATCTTATAAGCATCATCCCTGTAGTTTCTTTTTTACCTTGGTTAGTTGTTCTCCATAGTATTAATTCCTTTCCTATTTAATAATGCAGTCCTTGTAGCATTGGTAGGAGTTTAAATATTTGTTAGTGAGAATGAAAAACTTGTTAGGACTGGTAAGTATTTAGAAGTCCTAATTAGATTCAAACTACTTGGTGTAGTTCCCAACAGAACTAACATGTAGTCTTTCTGCCGCATAATAAATGGAGGCTGGAATGGTTGACTTATCGAGTATTGCATGGCACTGAGTCTTTCTGAAACTGCTGACATATATATGTATATGTGTATATATATATATATATATATATATATATCGAGCTGTTTAGGCAAGTATATGCATATGTGTATATATATATATATATATATATATATATATATATATATATATATGTATATATGAGCTGTTTAGGCAAGTAGAATGAAGAGAGCAGAAAGGATGAGGAATTTACATATTTAACAAGCATAATGATTTTACATTTAAACACATTATTAGATTTGAAAGTTTTAACAAACAAGTGCTTGTAAAAATTGTGAAATTGAAATCTTGATCAGTGCAGGAGGTAACTTGTAGAAGCTGGATCTGAACCGGAATATTTTTGAGCCATGTGATTATACATTGGACACATCTTTTTTGACCGATCTATTTGTCCATGCCTTGACTGACTTACCATTTATACTCCTATTTTGCTTTGCAATGCCCTTCGAAGCTTTAAAACCATTTAAGCTTTTTGTTTATCTAGTTTTCCATAGACTAAGGTACAACATGAGCATGTGTTAAGCACTCACATGATCTGCATTGGAGTTCCTCAGGAATTTAGATACTGTAAATACAACGTGATGATGTATAGTGCTAGTATAACTGTTACATTTTTGTTATAATGACAGCAATTGTTTCAAATCCTACTTGATTGCTTCTAGTTTGTAAGTGATTCATACATATGGTTGGATATTCCCAATTAGTATCAACTGGAAAGTTTGGACTTTCAATCAGATATTATGCCCTCCTATCAGTGGAACAAATGGTATTTTTCAAATAATTTCTTAGTAAAGTTAAGGACTGCTGGCAGATATGCCATAGGTAACTCTTCCATTTCCACCTGTGAGATGCCATTTTGTCTCAAACTGTTTGTCATGACTCACAAAGCAGATGCTTTTCTAACTCGTCCTGTCATGTTGTACATGTCCTTGCACACTGGCTTTTGTTATATTTGGATTGTATTCTTGTGATGCACGTTTATGTCTGATCTTATTGTTCTTTCTGATGGTCATAATCATCACAAATTTTGTCACCTCATTTTTTTAGCTAGATCATGAATTTTACTGCAGGTATGCTTCTTGATGATCTACTTGTTGCTGAAGATCTGGCTGCTGCTGAAACAACAAGTGCAGCTTCCCATGCTGCAGCTGCAGCTGCTGCTGCAAATGTACTAGGAAGATCACCGGGAGGATACATTTTCTCCAATGAAAGATCAAGACATACTATTCCTGAAGTGGTCCCTGATGGTGCAGTTGTGCTTGGAACTCCTGTCGCTCCTCCTGTCAATGGGGATACATACACTGACATAAGCTCTGATAATGTTATTCTCCTGGGACCTAGGTAGTATATCAGTTAGGATTAAGATTTATCTTGATTTTTTTTTTTTTTGACTTAATATTACAGTATTATTGGAGTTTTGTTGCAAATTGCTAAATTGCTCTACTACAACAACAACAGCAACAATAAAACCGTAAGACTGAATTTTCTAGAATTTGTTGGAACCATTACTTAGGACTTATTTTGGTTCAGGAGACTGGGAAAAGGTGTTGAGTACTTGGTTGAAGCCTCTGCAGCAGAGGCTGTGGCAATAAGTGCTGCTTTAGCTGCTGCCAAGGCACGACAAGTCAATGGACAAATCGAGCAATTGCCTGATCAAGATCATGATTCAGAGGCTACCCCTGGTGAGAAACAGGTCTCGAACCTGAGTAAAGCTTCAGATCCTTCTTTACCAAATAATGTCACACCCGCTGGTGTTCGACTACATCACAGAGCGGTCAGTACACAAAGAAGATCCCATGCTTTAACCTATGTTTGTCATCTGGTACAAATGATAACTACAACAGGAAAAGAACAGAACTTCTTTCTTGGTCTGTGTAATTTACCATGAACTTTCTGCAGGTGGTTGTAGCTGCAGAGACAGGTGGTGCTTTGGGTGGTATGGTCAGGCAGCTCTCAATTGATCAGTTTGAAAATGAAGGCAGAAGGGTCAGCTATGGCACTCCTGAGAGTGCAACTGCAGCTAGGAAATTATTAGATCGACAAATGTCTATCAATAGTGTGCCAAAAAAGGTAACACTGAATTTATAAGGCATTTACTTCAGTACAAATGCTTCTCTCTCCAAAAATATGAACCGAGGGATCATAATCTTTGCCTACATTAGGTGGTGTTATGGAGTGACCAGTTAATATAGAAGGTACAAATTTATCATACTAGCAGTTATGATACAGTTAAGTGACTCTGCTGCTGAGCCTGAGCAGTAAAGAGTCTGAGGAGGGGCAGAAGAGCGGGATAGGAGGAGGAGAACAGGTGGTGAGGTGGGAGAGGTGGTGGTAGAGGAGGAGAAGAGGAGGTGGAGGAGAGTCCCGGACGACGGGTGGCTGCTCGAAGTTTCATTTTAGCCATAGAAACGAAAATGTTCTTTAGTGTACCATAGCATAACCCATTTTATAATGCAATAAAGAGATATATTCGGCATGTAATCTTCATGAAGTCTTGCAATTTTGGCTTGATATTTATGAACCAGTTATCGATCATTGGATGCTATGTTGAATATGTATCTTGCACACAGTGTTTTAATCTCATGCTCTCAACATATAGGTTATTGCGCATCTATTAAAACCTCGTGGCTGGAAGCCTCCTGTACGCAGGCAGTTCTTCTTAGACTGCAATGAAATTGCTGATCTCTGTGATAGTGCAGAAAGAATATTCACTAGTGAACCAAGTGTTCTACAAATTAAAGCTCCTGTCAAAATCTTTGGTGATTTACATGGTCAGTTTGGAGATCTAATGCGTCTATTTGATGAGTATGGTGCTCCTTCAACAGCAGGGGACATATCGTAAGTATTTTTAATTTTATTAGGTACATTGATTGTAAGTCAATAGAATTCCTGTAATAGAAGGTTTTTCTGGAAGTTATCTAATAAAATATAAGTATGTTTCTTTAAGTTGGTCTAGACACAATCAAGCTTTTTTTATCTTTCTGGGCTTGTTGCTTTGTTACATTGTTTGATACTTAAGACACCAAGTTTGATCAATCCATTCTACCTGTCTGGCATATATTGCAGTGCAAATAGCTACTAGTTTTCCACCAACAGTTCTCAACATGATAAGAGTGCAATTTTCTGTGTCTTGAAGTATCTTTTGTTTGTTCATTTTCCTGTGCTCTACTTGTAATATTGTATTATCGTTGCCACTTTCAGTTATATTGATTATCTCTTCTTGGGTGATTATGTTGATCGTGGCCAGCATAGTCTGGAAACTATTGCTCTTCTCCTTGCATTGAAGGTAGTTTTTATGACACATGCAAGTTCTTAGAGATTCAATCTTCTACTTGTGAATTTTTTTAAGAAAATAGTCTGTCTACCAAACTAAACCAAATATTTATCATTGATATTGCAGGTTGAGTGTCCTCACAATGTACATTTAATTCGTGGAAACCATGAGGCAGCAGATATTAATGCTTTATTTGGGTTCCGGACTGAGTGCATTGAGCGCATGGTAATTATGTTTATCCTCGTCTTTTACCATTGTGATTATTTGAGAAAGCTTGTTCCATATCATGATTTTTCATCATGTGGAAACAGGGAGAGCGAGATGGAATCTGGTGTTGGCACCGCATTAATCGATTGTTCAATTGGCTACCTTTATCTGCTTTAATTGAGAAGAAAATCATCTGCATGCATGGTGGCATCGGTCGGTCCATAAATCATGTAGAGCAGATTGCAAATCTTCAACGGCCTATCACAATGGAAACAGGATCAGTAGTTCTTATGGATCTTCTATGGTAATTATTTTAATAGTTAAAATTAAATGAGTACTATCTGATATTTGTTATAGTTTATCTATAAATAATTGTTTTTTGTTGTTATTCATGCAGGTCTGATCCTACAGAAAATGACAGCGTCGAGGGGTTAAGGCCAAATGCTAGGGGTCCAGGCTTGGTTACTTTTGGGGTTAGTGATTTAGGTCTGGCTTATTTTACTTTCTATTCTGCTACTGTGTGCTTATTTCGAGATTTTAATGCCTGGGGCAGCCTGACCGTGTTATGGAGTTCTGCAATAATAATGACCTCCAGTTGATAATACGAGCACATGAGTGTGTCATGGATGGTTTTGAGCGCTTTGCTCAGGGTCATTTGATTACTCTTTTCTCGGCAACTAATTATTGTGGTAAGGATCCATCTTTGGCATGCATAGTAGTCAGCTTAGATGTTCTTTCCTCTAATTTTCTTTTGGTCCATATACAGGAACTGCAAATAATGCAGGGGCAATCCTGGTTTTGGGAAGAGATCTTGTGGTCGTTCCAAAACTAATTCATCCTTTACCACCTGTCATCAATTCACCTGAAACATCACCAGAGCGTCGCATTGAGGATACATGGATGCAGGTGTGACATGGGTTCTTCCACAAGTCCATGGTCTTTGGACCTTTTGATGCTTGCAGTACATTGTAACTATATCTGATTCTATTTACTCGTTTCATGTTTCATCAGGAGCTCAATGCCAACAGACCACCTACACCGACCAGGGGCCGTCCTCAAGTGGCAAATGATCGAGGTTCTCTGGCCTGGATATAGTAATCATCTCCAGTGATGCAGTCATCGCTGTTCTTTGATCGGAGACCGCTGGTGGAGGTTTAACTGACGTTTCTCATTTTGAATCAAGGGAATCTGAGTGTAGGAGCTAACCAGTCTAAATAGTTTGGCGTAGGAGGCTTCTGAATCTGAGGATGCTGGTCTGAGCCATTTAGCACGTCAGATGGTTGATTTGCTTCATCAGGGAAGAGATCGATTCGAAGTTGCCCGAGTGGTTGTGGAGCTTAACCTCTGCAGTTGGATAAGGTGAGTGCACGTGGTCTCGCGTCACCCATTTATTTATATCACACATAGGCTTATTGTCTAGGTAATTCTTTCGTATGTTCATCTCTCTTCTTCGGAAAGATGGTGTTTTCGACGATCTCTACGGGAAATCTTGTATGATAGATTTTTCCTTACTAGCAGCACTTCTCCACTGTAATTATAAGGTTTTGAGTGATGTTCACCTTTGAGGATGATCCTTCTCATCAGATATTTTTTTTTGGTCTATGAAACTATTTTTCATATAAGGCTATGGGATATTATTTCTTGAGCAATAATAAGTCAACGAGTTTGTTTGATCGTTATTGCATTTGCTATTCACACTGCTCGGTTTTCAACCCCAAGAAGATTGCTTTAAAGGACTAGGGTTATAAAGTTGTTTCTCGTTTGTTGCATCCAAGTCGGATTTCATAAGCTTAATACAAGTTTTATTTTTTTGAAAAAGGAAAGGTAAATCATTCTTTCACGTAAAAAAAAAAAGGAAAAAAAAAAAAAGACGCCGAAGGGTTAGGCAAAGGGGGGGTCTCGCTAAGATTAGCTGGTTCAATTTACACAATAGAATTTGGCCGGCAAAACTTTGATAACCCTATCAGCTTAACACAAGTTACTGAGAGGTGACCTGTGCCAATAATTTGCGGCAGCACAAAAACCCTTGTTCCTCGGCAATCTCCCACCTCTCGATCATTCTATCGCAGGTGTCTGCTTTTAGGTTAGCAGCTCCAAAACTTAGCAAGAAAAGCACAAAACGAGAGTAACAAAAGAACAAAGGGGCTAACTATATAGTATCCTTCGTAATTAATTATCTTTGTTTTTATATTTTAAAAGTTATATTGATATTTCTATAATTATGAGAGTGAAATATTTAGGTCTATTTATCTTAACGTCGTTAATTTTATTAACAGAAACATAAAAATAAAGATAAAAAAATAATTTTAATGTTTTAATCGGTGGTGGTAAATAACGTCGGTGGTGACAAACGATGACACCGTTGGGGTTGTGAGTGGCTGTTGTGAATGAGGAGAGCGATGGTAAGAGATGAGGGTTACTCTATATCTATGTTGATGCTAACGTAATTGTCAAGCGACTTTTTCATCGTTCTACTTCTGCGCTGACGTAGTTGTCAAATGGCCCTTTCGGTACTCTACATCTGCGTTGGTGGCCCTTTCGTTAGTTTACATCTGCGTCGACATCAACGTAGATAGTGGTAGCCGTCATAATGTCTACGACAAAGATAGTGGTTGCCTCCTCGTTGACCCGTTGGGTAGATCGCTCAACCCAAAACTAGGGCCATCGGAGTTCTTGTTGCTCCCCCATGTCAGTTTCGACATAGGCATGAGAAAGGAGATGGGGGGGAGGTGGTTTGTGCACAGGCGGGGGGCGGCGGCGCTGAGCTCATCGCAAGAAATCTATTCATCACGATTGCTGTTGATTAAGAAGGGAAGCTTTGGATGGTTGGCAAAAAAGTGCTTCTCTAGTTTCCGACATGTATTCGTAAAAAAATATGTATCCCAAAATTCGATGCTGAGTACGCCATTGTACCTATCGTCGACGTAGTTGCTGAGCAATTTTTATCTCACCATCGTCCGTCATCATCAATTAAAATGTTAAAATTATATCTTTATAATTCTGTTGGTAAAATTGACGATGTTCGATTAAATTGACTTAAATATTTTACTTTTATAATTATATAAATATCACAAAAATATAGAGATAAAAATACCAAAAATAACTAACACATCTAATTGGCCTTAAAAAAGATTATGCATAACAAATAGTTCGAGAAACACATTGAATAGCCATATTCAAAACATTCTGATAATAATCAATGAAACCAATTTTTTCATCAAAACCAAAAGATATGTTTGCCGAAAATAAATCTAACTAATTATTCGTGATTTTTTAATTAAAATAAAAAAAAGACTAATGAGGCACCCAAAATTTTGGATTTGATTTTTTTATACAAGCTTATGTCGGATATTTCTTCTCGATATACTCGTAAAAGATTTCATTCCTTCTCATTCTTTAAATTTAAAAATCCGATTGAGACAATTACAAGGAGATTCTAATCTTTTAAATTTAAAAAAATCATAAAATCAACAATTTCGATTCTTCAAAACTAGAAACAAAATCGAATTGTCTGAAATTTTAATTCCGCTTGAAATCAACAAATCACCTAACAAACAAAAACAAAACCAAATCGAACCTAAGTCAGGTTTATGTAGAGGTTTGTGCTCCACATGCGGACCCCAAACATTGAAGGATCGAGGGAACAAGGATTCGTAGCAATTTACATACTTGTGAAGCACAAGAGAGGATAGGGTACCGAACATAAAAGACATTTCTGAATTATCATATGAAATCAAACACAATACTCGGGGATACCATTAGGCAACCAGACAAACTTGAGGAGTCCAAGAACAACTCAAGACAATGATGACAAAAAAAGTAATTAAATTGCAAGTTTAAGCAGAATCAAATTGGCAACAAAATTAGACAGACAAGGTAGCTTAGCGGTATCGGCGAAGCGACAATGTCTGGTTCCTCTTCCAGGTTGCCCTTCGAGATGGTCTGGCCTTGTGATGAAGGTGACCTTTGCCGCGAAGACCCCTGTACTTCTTACCAGCTGAAGTGAGACCACGTAACTCACGGTGCTTGTGAACTCCCTTGCAAATCCAGTTGATCCTAGGGTCGTTGCGAATTGCACCATGAGCCGGATCGATAAGAATAATCTCATAATATTTGTAAGTTGAATCCTGTGTAACATAAAATGCTACAAGTTAATTCATTGAATTAAGTTCAAAACGTACAGAATGTTCATGAAGATAAAAAGCTAGTAAGTCTAGGATAAAGCAAGACGGCTGACCTCATTGACCCAGTAAGAGTTGAGGACCCTGAGGCCTCCTAACTTACGACCAGCTCTCTCCTCTGCAACCGAGCGCTTGTTTCTCTGGAACTTGAGCTGAGTGATACCCTGATGCTTGGGCTTTCCATAGACAATACCCTTGGGAACTGGCCTCTTCCTGCCACCACGTCTAACACGGACTCGGTAAATCACATAACCCTGCATGTTAAGAATAAAACATTATTAGCAACATAACAACTGAAGAACAAAATTGGAGCAGAGAAGGAGAAACAGTGTTGTCTCTAGAAACTCACTATTTACAAAGGTAGGCATGGATTGCAAATGCAAATATTCTTTGTAACCAAGTTTAATATAACAACACAATGCATATATGGAAAATGTTTCAAATCAGCTAGACTATAAAAAGCACCTGGAAAACTTATAAAATGAATAGCATTAAAGCTCCAACTTGAAAAATGACCATGTATTAAAGATAAATGTAGCATTAACAATAGAGTACATCTAATAAAGCTCCAACTTGAGAAAAGATCATGTATTAAAGATAAAGATAGCCTGTTACATGACCTGATATAACACATTTTTATAGCCAATTAAACTCTTTGTTTGGTTCACTATATCTTCAGTAGGTTGTGGATGAACCGTTGATCAATATCACAGGATACAAATGATTATTATACTTCAGATTGAACATTAGGAAGTTCCTAGACCAAATCTAATTGAGAATTTTGTAATCATGAACTTGCATAAAATGTGCAAAAATTGTCCTCTAAACTAGCAGGATCCCTCAACATATTAGATGCCTATCCGCATTCTCAATTACAACATCCACGAGATTCATACCTCTGCATTAGAAGGCACATATAGGCATATAAATGAAATGATCAAAAGAAAAAATTGGCATCAAAGCTAATTCAAAAACTGACTTTCTTCATTAAAACTTCAGTTGAATCGATACTTGATAAGAATCAGCAGCCATTAAGAGCCTACTTTTATTCACAGATGAATCGACCACTCCAACATTACCCTAACTTTCCAATCAAATTAGACTCATGACAGCAAATAATAACATTGACAAAAAAAGAAAATAAATTCATTATCCATCTTCAATAATGATAAACAATCAAAGGGAATGAAACAAACACCAAACTAGTACACCAGACAACAATTAGAACAGTCGCAACTACAAAAATGTCCCACATAATATCATGACTAGGCTGTTCCACACGTACTATTTCTTGCTAGTTCACCCAGATACTGGTATATTGCCCATACTAAAGTCATTAATCACATAAAATCATATCCTAATAGATGAGGATTTTGTCACTGTCTTTCTCTAAGCTAGATCATAGATTTTCCGATCCAACAGGTGTATACTTCTACAGAAGATCCACTAATCATATTGCAATATTGTTGTCCACCAAACAAAGTTTCTTCTTCATACAACTATCAATAAAGCACATTATTTCTAACATATTTTCAAAATCATGCGCCTCATTTTTTACAGGATGAGATAAAGGCAGAGCTTGTTTATGTCCACCCAGAAATAGAATTTCAGAAACAATACGATGATAAACCATAAAGAGCAGTTTTTTCACGTAACTACAAAGCCAAAATCCCATCTCATCTTAAAAGGCGAACGAAACCAAACTCTCGTCTCGCTCCTCAAATTGGTCCCTAAATTAAATCAAACAGATTCAAGAACAAATTGCTCTTACAAAACAAATCCACCGAGCATAAACTTAATGTTGCAAGCAAATCGAGAAGAATACAATAGGATTTAAGAGCACTATTCTCACACACAAATGCTCTACAACGAGAACAGCAAACACATGTCTAGAATGCTATGTGGCGGAAGAAACGACGCCGATCTACCTGCTTAGCCTTGAAACCAAGGCGCCGAGCCTTGTCGGGGCGCGTTGGCCTCGTGACGCGCACGATCGACGGGAGCTGTCGGTACTCCCAGCACCGCACCCGCTGCAGGAACCGCATCACGTCCGACTGCTTCTTCCTCCATAGCTCCGACACGTACTTGTACGCCCCTGAAACCCCACCCAAAGACCAACCAACCACAGCACAGTCAGATCAACCACACGGACCGAGAGAGAGAGAGAGAGACTTACCCATGGCTCGGACGCGAGGAGCTCCTCTGCGGCGATCGGCTAGGGTTTGCTCACGGCAGGGGCGAGCCGGGCTTAAAATGAAGTGAGTGGTGTGTCGAGCGAATTATGGGTCGTCGGATGGAGAAGGTATGATCTCATCCGGCGTCCATCAAGGGTTTTGGCAACTCGTTTGGTTCCCGTGCTTTAGATTTCGTGCATGCGTGACAACGGACGGCGATCGCTTCCGGGTTGGAGTTTGTGGGCTTCGGTAGGCCCGGATCGTTGTGAGCCCAAATCTGCTCCGCTTAACAGGCCATCATTTATGGGCCTACTGGTGAATTAGTGTTCGATTCTCGTCGTAATATTAAAACGAGCGCTTGACATATTATACTTTGAAACTTTGGAAATCGCATATTAAAACTATAAATTTTAATATATATATATATATATATATATATATATATATATATTTGAGTGTGTGTGTGTGCGCGCGCGTGCGTGCGTGCGTGCGTGCGCGCGCGTGTATAACACAAAAGAATTGTAATGTCAACCCGTCTGCCTCTCTCCATCACGCCGCTCCGTAGAGGTGTGTAATGAGCCAGGCGGCACTACAGCGGCCGTTGTCGCTGCTCTTGGCGGCGGAACGGCGGCGCTCGACGTATCGACTCATCAGCCGCTTCCTCTCTCGGTATCGATCTCCATACACCGGAAAGTCGTCTTCTTCCTCCTTCTCTATCCCCTTTTCCTTCCCCAGAAGCTTCTCGTCCTTCATCGAGAGGCGCCTTCTCCTCCATCCGCACACCGCCTGGCCTCCACTCCGTGCCGCTCTCTTCTCCTCCGCCTCCATTCGTAGACGAGGCGGGGAGCAACCAGGTCATGAAAGCTGCCTTCTTTTCACGTAGTTTCATCTGTTGTTGTTGTGGTTCTTCAGTCACCCAATGTGTTTGTTGTTATTCCCGTGACGCAACTACTATCTCAAACTCGCTGAGTTTGGTTGCAGATGAATCTGAAGTCGAAGAATGCATAATCGAGTGGGAAGAAGAGGAAGAGGCAGAGCCGGTGGTATGCTTGCATTTTTCTCAATGTAATATTAAGGGAAGACACAGCATTTTGATTTTGATTGATTCCTTTTGCTGTTCATGTTTAGCTTGGAGATGGAGGGGATGGTGGTGGAGTGGTGTTGGGCGGTGTCAGGTGGGGCGAACGGGTTCTGTCCGTCGCTCGCGAGGTGCTTGACCTTCATTTTGGTGAGGATTTGGTGATGTACGCTTTAAAGGTGTCTCCACGAGGATACGTCTACGTGCGGCTTGATAAGCTCACTAACAAGTGAGTCATTCTCTCTCACTGCTGTTTGAATATCTCTTTAGCTTGGTTGATTGCTATGTTAGATGCTTATCTTAGCATCAAACACAGTAGATGATCACAGTTAGTTATAAGATCCCTTGAATAAGTGTAGAGCTACTGCTCTTGTTTAGTTGGATGGAACAGCTCCCGTGGAAAGCTAGTTTCTCTGGATGCTGGACAAAAAATCACACATGCAGAAACTAGGAACTGGAGAAGTGATTGTTTGTGGTGTCCAACTTATCATGAGTTTGATTACCTTCCACTTGTAGGGTGTTTTATTTCTCTTTAATAGTTCATTCTGCAATAGTGTCTTCTTTTGCTTACAAATTCATTACTCTCGGGGAAGATTTTGGTTTGCAATATCAAGTAAGATTTTGATTGGGCCACTATATTGTAGATAACTCTGGGTCCTCTCTTCTTATTCTCCAATTTTGTCTAAAAGAAATTATTGCACTGGTAATCTCCATTCCATGAGCTCCATTGATTATAGGCTGTCATTAACATAGTTTCTACTTTCTAGGTTGTTGGTGTTGGTTGCTTCATAGCTAGATTAACTAAGTTGTGAATCTAGTCCAACTGGACATCAACACCAATTCATTGTTGGACATACATAAAACTACCTCACTTTTCATGCTTTAGGCTCGCCAAGTCAAGGAGCAATTCTTCATAATTTTTTCTTTGATTTGAAGAAGTCTAGCTTTTAAGGCAGAATGTAATGATTAAAAATTTGTAATAGATATAACCTTACAGGTAAATGATAATTCTATGAGGTCTAGTATATAAATAAGAATGAAAAAGACTTGTTCCAATTCTTGAAATAAAATATGAGTCATCTTGTTCATCTTGGCTTTCACTCTACTTCTACATGGAAAAGCTTTATCATTTCCAGAACCAGTAATAAACCTGCTCAGAAATTAGAGCTATATGATGGATCAGATTTTTCAATTTTGAAACTATAAGGTTCATATTGCATATTATTCTTGCTATCATCTCTATTATTATGATAACCCATTTGAAAGAGGTCTTTGATATCTATCATCACACCGCAGGATGAACTGGACAATCTAGCTTGGCCACATGCCAACTTCAGTAGACTAGGATGGTATCAGGTATAATGTCACAGTCTTGTGAGATCAAAGACATGCCACTCAAACTGTTTTTCCAATGATAACACTGTCTTTTAGGCATGGCCATCTACTATCATGTCATTGAGCAAGCATCACACGACACCCATTTGAATCGTTATAAACAAATTTAGGGTCTCTTTGATGATTTATGAATGTTTATTATCTTAGAGCTAAACTACGTAATTTCCAAAGATTTATGTCGAGTTTTAACAGAGCAATAAGTGTTCTAATTTTATCAGAAATCTGTTTAAAATTAGGGTTTGCTGGGGATTGTTCCTTTTCATTTGTTCTTTATGTGGTTGGTAAAACTTGTTGCATCTACTGATCAGCTGCTATTGACCTCTAGATATGGATGTCCAAGCATCGAGGAAATTGAGAGTTTCAATAGTCTCTATAAGAAGCGACTGGATGAGATGCTAGAATCTGGAGAGATGCCGCTGGATTTAGCTTTAGAGGTAAAGCAACTGCACTTGCTTTTATCTTTGACAAGCATGGTAGTGAGATATAAGACGTTTACCACTCAAATTTGCTTCAGGTATCATCACCTGGAGCTGAACGGCTGTTAAAGGTTCCTGAGGATCTGAATCGGTTTAAAGAGATGCCAGTGAGAGTGCAATACCTTGAAGAAGAAGAAGCTGCCGAGTCGAAGCGCCACCAGCAAAAGGTTGGAGTATTCTTGATAGAGTTGATTGATGCGGATGCCAGGCAATGTGTTTGGAAGCTGGCAGATGTAAGGGAGAACAGAGCTGAGAGTGGAAAAGGAAGGCCATTGAGTCGAAAGCAGAGAGACTGGAGATTGCAACTACCATTTAAAGCAGTAAAGAAGGTGACACTGTACTCAGATTAGAACACTAACCAGGTCTTTCAGAGTTGTTGGACCTGGCTATCTTGTCAGATTCCCTGTGAAGAGAAACAAGTAAAGAACTGATAGCCTGTTAATTTGAGTGACTTACTGCATGGTGAGGATCTCAACTTTTTATGGTTTGAACAGTGATAGTTATCACAATTTTCAGAAAGATTTGCAACATCTTGTGGGATTATGAGACTCAATTCCTACTTGCACAACCATGTTGACTGATGCTAATAGAATTGACGTAGACAATCTGATGATAAACTTGTCGCCCACCAGGTTTTTGCAGAATCAAGAATGGAGCATAGCATATGGGACTGATATTGCCAGAAACTTAAATTGGCCAGCCTCACTTCCATGATTGATAGAATCAAACATGCTCTTTGAATAAAAATATACTATAACTAATTCTGTTATCACTATGTATTCTAACATCTGAGTGGATTTCATCTTCTGGTACTCCTGCGGGAGCCAGTAGCAACATCTCTGGCATCCAGGGGAACAAGTAAAATAGCCATAGGGCTGATCCTTGATGGTAGTCCATTCATGTAGGACACTGCAAACGGGACACCTAGTTATCATGGAAACATCATGATAGATTCTAAAGCAGAAGAAATGAAGCGTGATATTTTTTGTAGTAAGAAACCATTGTTGACAAAAAGAAGTTACAGTCCCCTGTACAAGGTTGATGTTTTGGGAAATGACTACCATATAAATCATGCTAGATAGTTGTAGATCTGGGGGTTGTTCTTGTCCCTCTCCAAGTATTCCCTATCGATGAGGCTCTCTATCCTTTTCTTCAGGTCCGCAGGCTTTATCGGAAATTTAAGCTACAAGAATCATGCAGAACGATTAGAAAATTAAACAAGTAACAAGAAAAGAATGCAGACTAGATGGCATGATACCTGCTGAAAGAGTTCAGTAATTAAGAGTGTGTGGCTAAGTACTTTCCTTGTCTTCATGATACGAACAATAGCCGCATCAACCTGTGATGAAAAGGTGGCAACATCAAGGAATATAGCAAATTGGAAGAAAATCTCGGTCTATCTTTCTAGAAGCCTACCTACCAATTCATGGGTAAATGAGGCATTCAGTTAACAAGATCAAATCAAGAAATGCAAGAATAGTCCGGCATTCAAGTTCAGTATAAGGAATCCATTGGCATTTAATATGTTAATTATTCATACTTGATCTATATATTTTTCATTGCTAATTCGACATTAAAGATCCACCTATGTCCAGCTACATCACTAATGTCATTGTATCATAGTATAATGCTAAAAAAGGGACATTCACTTGAACACAACTCTCATAAAACACTTACCACGTAAATATAGCAAGTAGTAAGGAAATATATTTTAGCCGTAATAAAAAGTCAATGCCACTGCAAACTACAATAGTTCCACAAATTCTCTTGTGCGTATACTATTGGCTATGCTATTTTACCCTTTTTATGTACCATTCTCTATGTCTTCATGCTGTATAATGCATTCATTCTCATTTATACTCCTATGACTGCAAATTACTGAAGTACAACACCTTCAGTTATACAATTGTCTCACCCAATTACTGATAATTTTTAACAAGCATACATATGATCTCTGGATTTGTGATAATTTTTATCAAGACAATTGCATTACTACTACCGATAAACAAATAACACTCAGTTTGCTCAGGGAATTAAAATCTTCATTCAGTCATTTGGTTAGGAATGGGTTGAGTAGTTAGCAATCTGCTTATGAAACAGACCTGATACTGACGATCCTGGAATACTCTTTCAGTCGTGCTTGTGTTTTCCTCCACTGTTTCCTTCATCTGGATTGCATTGACCTGGAAAAACACATTTAGCTCTACCAGTTGAAACCAAAAATTGATTTGATTTCACAATGGAGGAAATTTACCTTAAGGCGATACAGAGGAGCACTGAATTCTTCATTGAATACAAAAGAGTCATCATCTTCTATCTCTCTTCCTTTTGGGATCTGCAGAAGAAAGAACATTTGGAATAAATAGATGGACAACAAGGAATATATGCTTGAAGCCAGGATTTACCTTCTGTAAAACTCGAACTTTGCCACATGCAAGTGACTGCAAAGTCCTCCTCAGCTCTTTATCATCAATGCCAGTGGAGTCCTTAATGTCTTGGAAGCTAAGCTTTTGAGTATCGTTGAAAAGCATTAGAACAACAGTCTGAACACATGAAAAATCCCAAAATATCCTTAGATGAATGTTAACTTGGATCAATACTAGCATTAACCAAAGATCAGAAGACCCACCTGAAATAGTGATACCGATAATTCCTTTTTGCCTTTTGGAAATTCAGCTTTTAGAACACAATGACCTAATGAATTTTGCCACATTAAACGCCTCCCGTGGTACTTACTCAAATAGAACTCTTTGAATATATCCTATTGTGATGTAAATAGAAGGCAGGATATTACATACAATAGAAAATCGAGTGTAAATAGAATTTTATTGCACAGATTATCATGATCAAACCTGATAAACATTCAATTCATGAGGAAGTCGGACATCCATAGGAGGATACGTTGGCCAATACCTGAAAGCACCAGAAGCAGGAAAGTTGGCATTAAACAGCACTGCTAACTCGCCCACAGCATCATTAAAAAGGCCTAAATGATTTGATTGAAATAAAACAAACAGGCAACACCCACCCGGTTGTCAAAACATGAACACTCATTTCGATGCCAGTTGGAAGTTTTGTCCTCGCTTGGGATGATTGTTTAAAGGAGTCATTTATTTCTTTCGATAACTCAATATCCTGAGTAAATATCAGCATGAAACAATTACTTGTAATCCCAAAAGAAAGTGATAGAAATTGTCATAATGAATCAAAAACTCAATAGCTGATAATTACTTTATGAGCAATTTGTCAGAGGCCTTGCACATCTTGTGGGACAAAAAAAAAAAATTGATAAAAGGGGTGACCAATTGCAATAATCATGTATAATAAAAAATTATGGAAGGTACCAATTTTCTTTTAAGAGTAAATCGAATCCTTGTAAAGGAAAATATCTACTGAAATAATCCATGGATTGAACCACTACCATATATTAACCAACATTTCGGATTGTCACTGAGCTCAAATTGTCACCATCATTTGGATGGGTTTCTTTTTTCTATTCATTTCTAGTTGACCCTTCCATCCTGTTCCTTTATTCTTCTTTGGAGTGGGGGGAGCATAGTTCATGAGCTTGATTATTTTTTAATACAAAGCGTCTGGACTCAGTCGATATGTTTAGGATGGCAGGTATATGCTGAAATCAATATGGAGCATAAACCTTACAGAATCATGGTTGTTTAAACCAAACATTATATGAAGTTAAATGGTAGATATAAATTTTAACAAAAGGATGATAATTACATAAGAGACATGCTGGCTATCAATGTAAAATTGTGAGATGTCATAAAGGTCCATGCACACATACCATGTGTCACTTTGCACAAGCCCATACGAGGTTGACATACCATTCAGTATATTGGCATCATTGGGGGTATGACAGGTTCCATCTGATAAGTTCCAATATCACCATTGGACCAATATTTAAATCATTGGCTATACCATTTCCAATTCAATTAGATTATGACAGAATTATCAGTAAACGGTATTTGATTCCTTGGTTCAAACGATATAAACATTAAAGCAACCTGAATGTTTACATTTCAAATAGGATCAAACTGATTCTTAAGGGCTGCATCTGAAACTTGTTCTGCAGCCAATGCCCTCCTATATCTCATAAGCAACTTGACATCTGCAGCCAATGAACAATGACTGGTGGCGAAGAGATAGCAGCCCAGTCACTACTAATCTGAACTTCAAATTGATGAGTTTCACGCTCCTCACATCCCCCTTTTATTTTACTTGTAGTGTCGTTCTAACACAATTCTGTTGAGTTGCACAACAGCTCAACAAGTAAGTTTGGCACATAATGCTGCATCAAGTGTCACGATAACTCAATAAGCTCGCATGGAACTTTCCAGCAGCCAATTAACCTAACTCCTTAAACTAGGATACTCCCAAAAAATAGACTGGAACTACTTGATAAGGATTCTGGTGCTGCCAACATGGAACATTCAGTAATATAATAGTCAGCATAACAGTATGCAAAGTCTGACAATTCATAAAGTGCTCCTGGATGAGTACCCTTAAAAATGCATGAAACCTTGTGACAATAGTATGTCAGCTGATAAGTGATGGTGCCAGTGGGTGCTGGTAGTTTATTAATTCGTTTCATAGGATAGGGCTGCATGCAAGTAATAGACGAGCAAGGATGCACTTGATATCTCAACAAAAGTTGCCAAAGCCATGTCCAGCATGAATACTTGTGAAAGGACAGCACATAATGGGTGAGTAGCAACATGATTTTCATGGAAGAAAAGAGAAAGGAATTATCATTAGCTGGCGATCTTGGTGCCTGGATAAGGTTGTTCCTTGGCTCCCTGGGTGTCAAATACCTTTTTGCTAGCAAGGGTAAGAGTACATACATTGACTACACTTAGAACTCACAATGGCAGGAGACTAGTTAAAAGGGGTGCCTCTTTGGTGTTTCAACAGCTAACATTTTCTCGGTTATCAAGAATCATTTTACTTTCCAAACTAATTCATCTCATTCATAAATCAATAATTACACCAAAAGTGATACTCAAACCTATAATACAAGTTAAATTTTATAAAATTAAAAAAACACAAGTCAAGAGCCTCTCTCCTGATCGGATCCCATAACTTTTACCCCTTGGCTTCTGTAGCTGCTTACATTTTAGCAAGCTAAATAAGGATTAATCCACAGAATCAAATGGAATGCTGCTAATGCTCATCCCTAGTGCTTAGAACTATTTCGACATTTATAGTCCCAATAAAACTTGTTCAGACTCTTAAACAGATGGAAAAGATGTCTAAATAGTCCAAATTAAGCAAACATGTATATGACCCTTTTCACCATGAAAAACACCATGGACAACCAATTTTATCTGGATTTCCTCAAATCACATCCTGGTATCATGTGGCAGACCCAAGATAGTAACAGGCTAATACAATACAAACATTAACCAACTATAGGTACCATACCTGTCTACCACAGATCACACGTCAAGCCCTTTGGCTAGTGAATTAAAGCACAAGCATTGCCTATCAAATCAGTACAGCCATCACAGGAATAAACCGTTGTATCATGTCATGCTACCATGACCTAGTATCATGTGGTACGCATTAAGTAAACTGAAATTAGAATCTTTGAACAAATACCAAATAAATGATGGAAAATTCAAGGACTAGGAACTGTTCAAGAGTTAATGGTTATGCAGCATTTGAAAATAAATATCAATTATTTGAAATATGAACAGAAAAAGCAGAACATCTAAGTCAAATTCATAAGAATACAATCTTAGATGCAAATCTGACTAAAAACCTATTTTTCTGTTGCTTTGATTAGAACTTTAAGTAAGCTGAAGCCTGCATAACAATTTTATAATTGGAGTTTGCTCACAGATGCAAGTTACTTCTAATACTTGAAATAATATGAAAATAGATTCACAGAAAGTACGTCTTAAGATCCTTCATCATTGCTACAAAACAAGTCATATGGTCACAATTGTAAAAAGGGGATCTATAATTTAAAATAAATTGGTAGTTACCGACTACCATACTTCAATTTTATTAAAGAGAACTAGGTTGTACTTACAGCAGACAGAAATTTTAGGATTACAAATGAGAAAGGAAAATTATAATTTAAAACAGTAGTACAAACTGCATTGTTTTTTTATTTATTAATTACAATGCATTAAATATAGAAAGAAATTTAATGATTTATAGCTTCCGAAACAATTAGATTCACTAAACAATTAAACTGTACAAGTAATCGTGCACCTTGAACATTCCCTCGAGTTTATTTGTAAATTGACTCCCACACTCAGTTTTCAACTGAAAAGGCAAGAAATTGTTGCTTAGATAAACAATATATATATATATATATATATATATATCTTTAATTGAAGTCTCGCAGAAAGCTTAGCAATATTCCTGTTTACCTTTGTGATCATTGATTTCTCAGCATCTATCGATGCACTCTTTCCCAACAATAACCTTTTTGCAAGATCTTTCTTGTAAAAGGCCTCGAAGACATCTTTTCCCTGAATCAATATGAGAAAGAAGAATGCTCGCAATGAAACATCTTTAAAAATTCTCTAACCCATACTTCCTTAAGCACAGGACAACTAGCAAGAACCAAAGAAGCAGAGCATTTCCCAGTAGACATGCAAAACTTACTTGTATGAATCTGAATAACACCAAAACTCTGTCAAGTATACTCTCCAACTCTTCCTCAGATGTACCCTTGTTGCCAGCACGAAGCTTCTCGTCCACATACTTGGCAATCAATTCAGCTGGCCTATTCTGTATTATGAGAATGAAATTATATAATTAATCTACATCAAGAAATAGTCTGGACAGAGTATCGCAAGGCAATATCCAATTAAGTCCCAAAAGAGAGGAAAAAAGATATTGCCAATAAACACTAATGTAAATGGTGCATAAAAGACGCCTAAAAGATTGGAGCTTTTCAAATGCAGACCGTTACTAGATTAAAATAAATATGGAAAAAAATAATTGAGTTCTTTTTCAGATATATTCTCAATCACAAAATCAATTAGGACTGATTTAGGTTTTTTTTCAGATTTGTGTTAGGTAGTTCAGACTTCAGAGAACAATTGATTGTCATTCTTTAAACTGTTACGAATTCTAAATTTTACAAGGAGGACGTGGCTGAAAATCCAATGTTTCAAATCAGTCTGATACAGGCCACTGACCTGTACCATTTGATATCACTAAAAAATTGAAAAAGAATACCGAACAATACTAGACCATATGCTCCATCTTATTCTTAGTCAAACAAGTAAATATCGATCAGTATGTACCAGTCCAACCAGTATTTAAAATTTTGATAATTTCCATAACCTACCACCCTCCTTTTAAAATTAGGATTAAGGGCCTTAACTAATAGGGATGAGATAAGGGAATTACCTAGTTATATCCCAATTGACTTACACAAAGTTGGATAAGAGGTAAAATGATGAAGGATGACTCTTGGTCCTAATTAAATGAGGACTTGTTAAGAAGTTGCATGTGCAAAAGGACAAAAGGTAGTTATAAACTATGAAATAGATCTACTGTTTCCTTAATAAGTTACTAGAAAGGACAAAGGGAGATATATAAGAAGAAAGAAATGTAGTTTCACCTGGAGTTGTGGTTGCATTTTTTTTCCTTTTTACTATTCTCCTTTCTATCCTCGTATTTCCACTTCTTCTTCTAAATCTGGGATTATAATAATATACTTATTTTTGTGAAGACTCTCTACCAGAGGACTACACTTTTCTTAATGCTAATCAACCCTTATTTCTTTGACATACCAATGAGTAGCATGTGCATCTTAACTTTACTACCAGAGCCTGCCACAAGATTGACATCAGGTATTGGAATAACAATGATAAAAGATAAGGAAATATGTAACAGTCAGTTAATCGGATTAAAAGAACACAAGACAATCAAAACTTACTGCAGAGTGCAGAGTTTACTTATGGTAATAGCCACTGAAGCATATTATAGAGGCTAGAGAAGCAATGAGACAAGTCGCAGGATGGAGGATATAGGAGAGCAGTACATCGAAGAGAGAAAAGGACAAAGGTTATTCACAGTGATGTTATCAGAAAGGGCATCTATACCTTAATAAACTAACATATAAAACTTATATCGACCACTCTCTTCAGCAATGTCACCACCTTGAACCAGATCTTACGAAGCCAAAAAGTTTTAAATAAGCAAAATTCGCTATGAAGATTGTTTTTATGAAGCATAAAAACAGGTGGGCCAATGCATGAGGCTCTTGCCAAAGCAGAGTCTATAGAGGTCAATGTGTGCAGTCATACAGAGTAACTCAAACTCATTAAAATTTGATTCCTACTGATTAATAACTTCCCTATCGCAAGCCATACTTAAGTTCATAAGCATCAAAGCCATACAAAATAGTAACAATCACTAAAAACTTTAGACAAACTTTACTCAGCTTGGACTTGAAATCCACATAAAATGCAATCACCATCACCAAAAAAGCCTTCATCCTATTCATTCAACCAAGTCTTTGCTTATTCATATATCACAAAGTGAATTGGGTAGCTTCTCCACAATGAAGAAGGTTGAACAAACTTGAGGCATTGTTGTGAACTTCAAGTTAGGAGACAGTAAATGATGGGATGAAAAAAGTATCGTGATCTCAAGAAAATGTTTATTGATCATATTAATGATGAAATATTAGCTAAACCTGAAAACTCATCTCACATATACATTCTCTTGGGAAGCTCCCATTACACGCTACTTAGTTAATAGAACAGAAATAACCACAACATTCTGGTGTCCAATGCCATGTCTAACATAAAGCAGCTTTTACAATTCAAGAATGGTAAGCACTCTTGATTATGGACAGCATGGTGCTAGTAACTTGAATCAGGAGTAACAATTCAAGAATGGTAAGCACTCTTAATTATGGACAGCATGGGGTTAGTAACTTGAATCAGGAGTTACAATCGTCTTAACTTAATACTTCAGATCCCATGACTTGAAACGGGAAAGTAATGACCAGAAGACCAATGGCACCAAAAGGAAAGTGGGGGACAATCATGCTCCAAACTCCAAAGTATGTGGGAGACCAAGGAAGAATGCATTAAAACAAAATTGTGTAAAGGCAAGTTATGCAAACCAGTCACTGACAGTAGATGTAGAGGATATGTTATTTATAAGTTTGCATTTAAATAAGCAAATTTACCACATTGTCATGGTTTAGTAATCATGAGAAGATAGAATGAAAATGAATAATTGGTAAACTATAAATGCTCCCAGATGACATGATACTCATTGCCCATCACACATCAATTTGGGGAATATGCTGTAGGATGATCCAGCATATAGGCCCACATTCATGTTTGAAACCACCACGAACAACCGATCAAACTCAAGGACAAGCTGAATGCTGCAGAACTGCTGAGCAGCTGAACCACCATATATTATTTCTGTTTCTTTACTTCGTCTGGTGTTTCAATACTATTAAATTTTCTTGCCTTAACTGTTGAACTACTAAGGCATCTCAAATCTATATTGTTACTAGAACTTGTCTAGAAAAACTAACTACAAGGCACTTACACCAATCTGCATGTTATGCAGTACTGTCCTCCTGTTATATCTATACCTTGTTATACTACAAAGAAAGTGATGAACAAAGGAAAAAAAAAGTCAAATTAATATATTTTACTACACAGCCCGATTTTTGTTCTTCAAGATCGACAACAGTGGTCAGGATATTCAAGAATATGCAAATGTCATAGTCTAACTGATAAGTTTTCATGCCTTCAAGGTAAATAATTCTAGAATACAAAGCACAAACACATGGCAATCATGCCAGAAAACATAGCATTTACCTGACGAAGATTAATGAGATGCTCGAATGAATCCTTTATGGTATTTGAGAAAGCTTCATTTCTGAAGAAACTTTCTTCCCATATCTTATCAAGAGATGCTTTAAACTCTAGGAGATAAGGAACCAGATCTTTGTCCTTCTCTTCATCCATGATAATTACTTGCCCAGTTCCCCGGATGTATGAGCTAAGAGCTTGCCTTATTAACTCAAGAGCATCAACCCTCTGAAAAAGGGTATACATTCTTTGAAGGTCATCAACACGATTCGCTTCCATAAGCATTGTGAATCCCTGGTCAACGAGATCAGAACAATACAATCAGAACTGATTGTGAGATTGGCAAACAAGACTTTCAACGTTAATCAAGCATAAGTATGAACAAACTCACCTTGTCAAGAATTGCAGAAGTATGGCGCTCAAGAAGTTGCTTTTCTGCAGTTGCTACAAGTGGTTTCCTCGTACTTGCATCTAAGTATAGCAAGCATCTTTCATGCTCTTCATGTAATCTTGACTGCAAGTTTGTGCCAAAGAGATATTGAGAACATCGAAAATTTCAGACAAGCAAACTAAGTAAAGAGTACAAAGAAGCGAAATACAGCCAAGATGGATCTCACCTCCACATGCCTCAGATAATCTGGAACATCTGACTGCTGCATATATTTCACACCTTCAGCAGCATAAAACTCAGAAGTGCATACAAGAAAGGGTTTCTCAAAGCTCTCTGTATAAATTCCAAGTGCTGTAAACATCTTTAAAAGATGGCTTAGGACAGTCCTATCAATGGCTTCACCTTGTCTGCAAGAAATAGTTTTAAATGAAAAGAACAATATTATGTGTAAATCCACATATTTAGCATGACAAACAAATCTTATTTAATATACCTTGGGCTTCCCATGCGCATAAAAAGCACTGTTTTGTATTTCAGTCCATGCTAGGATTATACTAGCACGAAGTGTCTGCCATACGAGAGAGAACACTGACACCCTTTTCTATATTGTTGGCCAATGATGGCCAACAGGAACACGTGAAGCACATGTACCACGATATTAGGCATGGTTGTGCCAGAAAACATTAGGGTATTACGTTTCAACCACTATTGTAATAACCATCTTACATGTGTGATGTCTGAATTCCTGATATCATGTCAAAGTTCACAATTTGAGATAGCAACAACTATCAAGAAAGTACCCAGTGCCCAAGGCTCCCACCAATGCAGGTCTGGGGAAGGGCTATGTATGCAGCACAGCTATCAAGGAAGTATTATGATATTTTAATCTAATGTATGTAAAGTATTTAAAAACAATACTAAAGCATTACAACTATGTCGCATATTATGAATTATAAACCACCAGTAGGTTGACTAAAACCTGCACTCTACTCTATGCTCTATACCTTGAAATGCCCATTAGGATAATACATTTGATCAATAATATACATTCAGTTACATCATATATGTCACGTTCACCAAGCCTTTACTTTGCAATGCTCAAACAGATGCCTTGATTGGTTAAAGAAGCAATTTTCAATTTTGTGTTACATGACAAGTAGGTCGAATATGAACCACCAGTTATGCAATGTCAACTACTCTATATTCATATTGACCTTATGAAATAGGACATGAGAGAACTAAGATCTATCAGATAAAAAGACAATCAAGAGTTCAAGAATTGAAGTGTGTGCTAAATGGGATATCCACTTGTCTTTAGATTGTGATAAAGTATAATATGGTTGTAGAAATTTTAATTAGAAGAGATGCAAACTAATCTAATGGCCAAAAATTTAAAAATCAAGAAGCTAGATACTAACAAAAAGTGAAAACCTAGAGAAAATAACTGGTGACTTTTTTTTTCCGAAATGACTGTAGTAAGGCACTGTTCTGTAGCAGCACCTTTGGCAGGATTTTGAGTGGGTTATGATGCAACAAGTTATGGCTAGCATGAAAGATTAATGACAAATAGAAAAGAGTCAAAATTAAGAAGAGACTACAAAGGAACTACCCTACTCATACCTATATGGAAGGATCATTCTTGAACGAGCCTTACACCCATCTAGGCATCATGCACAAGACAAGAAAGCTCTACCAAAGCTTTTCTGTAACCAATTATTTACCATTCCTTCATGAATGAAGAAAATACAAAAAAAAGGCCTTCTAAAGAGGCTCTAAGTTCCTCATTTTGCTAATCTGACAATGAAGATCACAATACACAACTATCACACTACATTCCACAAAAGACTAGTAATAACACACATTGCTCATCTGACAATGAAGATCAAAACCAGAGTACACTACAAAAAAAACATAAAAACAATAAGATATTGTATTTTCTTAAGCAGCCAGACATCTTTTAAGCATCCCAGATGCAGGACATGATGAAGCCACCATATTTTATACCATATACCATGTTTATGCTATTATTGAAGTTAGTATTTTATAATGAGTTCCCTCTTGAAGGCAATAGAATGCGTACATTGTGCAGCAGGCAGATTAAGATGTTGAGCAACCAGACCTCTGGTCATAAACAAAGTCCAAATTCAACAAAAAGGAACCACTAAGTTTATAAACAAGAGCCATTTCCATTTCTAGCTTGAAGTTCTTTGCTGGCTTTCAATCTTATGGATGATATATCATGAATAGCGATAACATGTTGTCATGCTTATTAATGAAAAATAGCTGGATGCTACACTTGGTAAAAGCTAACAGGCAAACTCAGATATATGAAGAAACCAGTCACCACAATGTCAACACAATCAAACCACAGAATCAAAGTGGGATTAAATTTCAAACAATTCAGAGAAAGTAAACAAATGAAATTTTCTTATGATAAAAAGCTACAAATAATGATTTAAAGAATCAAAACATGAAACGCACCTCTCCTTCTCAATTAGCCTCAAAAGTCCAGTAACAACTTTGTGCTCTACTTCTGGAGATAATGCAAGATGCTTCCTGAACAGCTGCAATCCCATATCCCACAGCGAGTGAATGTTTGGTGTTTGTTTGACATATGTTCTATCGAGAACTAAAGCTATGCCACGTATTGTCAACATCTGGTCACAGAAGTCCTGCCAACATTTCTCTACCAACGACAGAAATACCACCAAATCAGGGCTCTGACCAACCAATGATGACATCGTCGAAGATATATGTGTTTCACATTCCTTTTGTATACGTTGGTAAAGGTTCCCTCCCATCTTGTGCAGGCAAAGATCACTGACAGCCTGTGAGCCAAAAGAATTACTACCCACATCAATCCATCAAAAGAAATCACAAATGGAGGCACCAGGGTCGAGAATTAATTAGAAAAACCACCTGATAGAGCTTTTCAGAGTCACAGGGATCTGGTTGCTTCAAAAATATAGCAGTAATGGCAGACTTTAATGTGGCCCATGTATCCTCCTCAAAGTTTTTCGGAAGTGAAGGTTTACCTAGGAACAAGAGAACAAGTAACATGTCACTGCTTAATGTTGATTAATAACCAAATCAGCTTTTTCAATGTTCTATGGAGGAGATTATAAACCTGACATGAAAAAGCAAGCAAATACTTGAAAGATGACATCACAAGTAATTTAATAAGTTCACTTGCATATTCTTTTCTCCATAAATTTCCTAATAAATACTGCTGCCAGTATACCAGTATTGGCACGATTGATGGGATATAACACATTGACCATTGATGAAACAGAGCCAATTTCTAGTAAATATACGAGTTACAATCAAAGATGACGGTCAGTAGAGTCCATATATATGTATACATATGTATGTATATATGTATACATGTATATATGTATGTATATATGTATGTATTATACATATATATATACATATATATATACATATATACATATATATACATATATACATATATATACATATATATATACATATATATACATATATATACATATATATACATATATATATACATATATATACATATATATATACATATATATACATATATATATACATATATATACATATATATATACATATATATACATATATATATACATATATATACATATATATATACATATATATATATATATATATATATATATATTACTTTTGCTTCTTAGTTCTTACAAGGGCATCTATAGTTCTAGACTACATATGTATATACAATGTATTTATGTGTATTACATATATATGCATATAATATGTAACTTCTCCAACCATAACCTTTAGTTTTAAGAGGAAAATATTGCTTCTCTAAGTAGTAAAATCAATATCAAGATTCTACACATATAAATAAATAAATAAAACATAATTACATAAATACTAAGGCAGAAGAACGCCTCTAACACCTTTTGTGGGCTGTGTTTTTTTTTTATACATGTCCTTAACATGATATCCTTTTTTTATATATTTTAGCTACATGTTCTTTATTTCTATACCTTAGATACATGATATTTTTTTTCCATAATTACTTCTTAGCAGCATCAGGCAAGGTCCAACTAACTAAACAATTTCAGTAAGAACATAAAACTTGAAGGTCTGGAAGAATGGCCCCATGCTCCTTGGACAAGTAGCAAAATATAACCCTGTTCTTAATAACTCAAAAAGCAATATCTGTCACCTCATCACATGCTATGTGGAAAAAGTTTTGATTGATTTTTTGTAATGTATATGTTATGGAAGTAGCTAATCATAGTTCAATTCCTAGATAAGATGCTACATCTCGAAAAGAATATCTGAAGAGCTTAATTCTGCAGATTTTTCTCAAAAAGAATAAATTAACTAAGTTTTAGCAAGGATAAATTTCATAACAACTAATGAAAATTCATAAACCATATCTCCCTTGATAAAACCTATCATCACAGAAGCTCATAAGCAATCTCACAACGTGTGCAATGTATATTTCGTCTCGAGTCACTTTTAAGTTTCTAGTGAACCAAAACCTGAAATTAGGGAGTGGCAGTAGAGATATTTTCTTTTTTCCTTTACTCTCCTAAAGAAATAAAGTGGGATGGAGGGTAATGAAGGTAGCAGCATGATCCTCTAATGATTATAATTCAGAAATCAACCACGCAATCTTGCATTGCTCCTACCTCTTTGCATGTCACAATGGTGAAGCAGTGATTACTCCAATGACAAATTGGTATCTATCAATTAATGAACCCATCAACGGCATAGAATTATCAAGAATCCAACGAACCAGTGCCAAAGACTATTGACAATGATATGACCACAAGGGACACAAACCAAGAAAAAAGCATATCGCGCCAGCCGGTAAGCAATTTAACAGAGGAAAATTGCACAACAGCGGTACCTTTGACCAACTTGATGACAAGCTGCTTCTTGACCGACGGCTGCGGCGGCGTGGCCTTCTTCCTCGACAAATTGGCAGCGACACCCGTCACCATGACGGGGGCAGAAGCCCCAGGCTTCAGCTCCTCCTGGTCAACAAGCATCGCGTCATCCTCCTCCCCGGACTGCGCAGCCACGGCCGCCGCCGCGGTGGTGTTCGAGTGGTGGGGTTGGGGGTGGAGGCCGTTCTTCTCCTTCTCCAACGAGCAGGTGGCAGCCAGCTGGGGCTTGGCCTTCTTCATGGCAGGGGATAACTCTGGGGAGATATGGGTGGCTCCGCCGGATGCACCGCTGTTGCTGTTGGGGGTTCCACCGCCGCTGCTTCTGCTGATAGAGAAGGGCCGCTTGTGATGAGTCATCAATCGACCTCAATCGGAGAAGCGCATGGCGAAGCCGATAGGAATTGGGGGAGATCAAGGCGGAGATGGGAGAAAGGGTCTCGGTAGAGGAGGAAGAGAACGCAGGGCACAGAGGAGGCGAGAGCGAGCGAGAGAGGAGCGAGATCGACTCGATCCCATTTTACTTAAAAACGATTTGGGCTGGACCGGGTTCGTGTCTCGGACCCAGTTAGCCCAATTGGGTCTCAATCTTGGTTCGAGGAATCGCATTCGGCTTGGAATCCTCTCCATGTCAGTTACTCCAATTCATTTAAATCCAGCCGTCCGAATAAGTGGGTTCCGCCATCTACGGCCGGAACCGACGATCAGAACCATTGGATTAGGAAACTGATCCACTAAAAACTGGAGGGAAATGCATCAGATGATGTGAAGACACGTTTTTAGATGGTAGGTGTAGGTGATATCCACGGGATTAATTATTGTTTAGATCAGACAAATTTGCTTATATATCTCTCCAATATTTGTAATTTCATATTATGTTATATATATATATATATATACACACACACACAACAAACTAAAAACTTTTAGTTAATCTTTGTTGGTTGGTCATGATTATAATGATGTTGAAACCCCAGATAATGTTGATACCATACTCTTTAGAAATATTATATTATAAATTAAAGAATTGTATTTTTTTAATTTTAGTTATTAGTGAAAGTAATAAGTGATGTATTCATATGTTTAATGTAACCACAGTTAATAATCATTAACCTGACTTTATAACATGATTATAAAATATTTTATATATTTGTGAGATGTACAATATTTGAACATTTTTAATAATATATATAGTATTTTTAATTTTAGGAGTAGCAAATGTGTTATTTCTAAACTTGGAAAAGATAGGAATGTACAAGACTCCTTAGATTATGTTTTATTTAAGACATTCTTATCTCTGAAAGTGACTAAAAAAATTAATTTATCGTATTAAAGTTATTTTATATTTTATTCTTAATAAACATGTTCCAAGAATAATTTTATTTTCTTCTCTTTGTAATCTCTATAGTCACCACCTCATCGAACACTTGACTTGGATTCGTCAGAATTATGGGGAAACAATGATCATTTATATACTTATTAACATTAGGGTAGAGATCTTTTAAATTTAAATGTGCTTTATATTTTATCCTATGTGATTATATTAACACAATTAAGTATCATGAACAATAAGAACTATATATATATATATATTAGGCTATAAAAAGAAATGTAAAAGTGCACACATATAGCCATGCAAAATTAGTGATTTTGACACTTACCATTTTAAATTTGAGTTTGGCATCTAAATATATTCGTGCAAAACTCATATATTTATAGATCTACTGTTGTAGTTAATATCCACTAATTAGTTGTTAGTATACTAATATTTGAACTCAAAATAACACTAATAATCTTAAAAGATATCAAATATATATCTTTCTTAGATTAATCATTATTTTGGCGGCAAAATTCGTACCCGCTTCCCGCTCTCCGCTCTTGATTGTTTATGGCACCATGTCCGGCTTATTTTAGAAGCGCGTTTCCACTGCGGCCCCCCATACGAACGAAGCAAATGGTCTTCCTGCAGCGCACCGCTCCCAACCCTCGCAAGCGCCCCGTTCCCCTCTCTGATCCCCAGCCCCGATCTGCTCCCGCCGCCGCTGCCACTGGAACTGAAGATCACGCTGAAGCTAGCCGAGGGCGTGGGCGAGAGGACGACGGCGACGGCGGCGGCGGCAGCGATGAAGTGCACGTCGCTACCATGGTCGCTCTGCTCGCCGACGCCGGATGCACCGTCAGCGTCCTACACGGTGGCCCCCCATCCCTCCCTGCCGACCCCCACAGGTTCCGCCGCCGCCTCGAGGGCCGCCTCTCCGCCGACCCCTCCCTCCGCTCCCGTTTCCTTGCGGGATTCTCTGCCTACATCCGAACCACCGAAAACTTGAAGAGGTCGGCGGTTCCACCTTTTTCGTCATGATCACCCCAGCTGCTTCTACTGTTGAACCATTGGGTTGGTTAGTTCGTTTGTTTCCTTCATGCAGGGTTTTGATTCCGGCATCACATGATGGCGTTGCCGAGAAAGGGGAGAGCTTGGCTCGGATTCTCCTTTTGGTCGCCCCGATCCAGCCTCGGATTCAGCAACTGCTTCTCGAGAAGCTTCCTGAGTACTTCCATGGCTTCGGCAATGGCGGTTTGCCGCTCAAGGACGATGTCGCGAGGCTTATTGTCAACCAGTTTAGGTGGTTGGATTTCCTCGTCGATGCTGAGGGGTTTATTGAGAAGCTGATGGAGGTCCTCTCCATATCGCCTCCCCAGCTGAAGAAGGAGATTGTTGGCTCTCTACCCGAGATGATCGGCGACCAGAGCAATGACACAGTGGTCGCTTGTCTAGACCGATTGCTGCAGGAGGATTCTGATGTCATTGTGCCCGTGCTTGATTCCTTCTCGAACTTGAACTTAGATGAGCATTTGCAAGAGCAGGTTTGATTCTCTCATGATCACTTTGTGTGTTCAATTGACGTACTTTTTCCGGTCCAGTTGCGTATCTTGGCAATGCACGATGGGGTTATTAATGCCGCTGTGTTCTCTTGGTTTCTTGAAGGCGGTCAATACGGCCTTATCTTGCATTAGGACAGTTGAAGCAGAACATGTGCCACATTTGCTTAGATTTCTGCTGCTTTCTGCTACACCAGCAAATGTTAGGAGGATTATATCCCAAATCCGTGAGCAGTTAAAGTTTGTTGGGGCTATCAACTCTCATGCAGCCAGAAACAAGAAGCTTAAAGGCAAATCACCCATTGATAGCACTGAGGCATCAATCCTTGATGCTTTAAGATTGAGTCTCCTCTTCAAGAATGTACGTATAATATATCATATTATCTTTTTTGCCTTGACTTCTCAAACAGCTGAAACTCTACCGCTTGCTTTATCCACAGATACTCTCAGAGGCTGTTTTAAACGAGTTAAAATCTATAGACAAGCCTTGTGAACATAAGGTCATTGATGTTTGGTTCCTCATGCTTATTCACAAAAATGGAGGTTTCTTGCAAAAGAGTGTAGAGAGAATTCTGAAAAAGAAGATATTGGAAGGTTGCTTTCGTGAAGTTCTTTTTGACCAGTGTATTCAGGGGCACCGGGAACTTGTTAAGGTTATTTCTGTCTGGTGAAAATTTTGTGATACCCAGTTGCTTTGATTTGTATGTAGCAAAATGTGTATGTTTGGAGTGCTTAACACAAAGTTATTTTTGTCTATTTTGGGAACTCAGGATTATTTCCCTTCATTTCTTTCTGTCGGTGCATACTTACTGTCATGCAAAGACCAACGAGCTAACATGTTCGGCATCCACTTGTATGCATCATTGTTTGAAGAGTTCAATGATACCTATTCAAGGCAAGAAGTAAGCATATTCATCTACAGACTTCCCTGATTCAGTGAAGAATTACCTAGATCTCCATAACGTAATGGAAGTAGACTTACATTTTACTATGAAATGATTAGGGGAAAGGAACTACTTTATTTGTCAAAAATTCTCAATGATGCAACCAGATGATATATTTTTTTTCTTAGCTATATATATATGTATGTATGTATGTATGTATACACGAATGTATATATATGTATGTATATGCATACATATATGATGTTTATATATATGTATATATATGTATATATATGGATTTCTGAACTTTTGATATCTGTTAGCTAGGTTCTTGGTGCATTAGTCACACACATAGGTTCTGGTGTTGGTCATGAAGTAAGTTCTGCCTTGGAGACCATGATGTTGTTCACATCAAAGTACCCTCAGGAGCTGATCCCAATTTCTTCACATATAATCGGTATAACTGCAGAACCTCATTTCAATACCCCCTTTTTACTGCTAGTTAAACACACATCCTATTTCTCCACTTAGATGTGCTTTCTTTCCCCAGGTATATTGGACTATCTAGATGGGTTTCATGAACATAATCTCCACAAGGTTATAAAATTGTTTATTTGTTGTCTTTTTGTAGCTGTTTGTTGCCTCATCAACAATTGTCTTTTTGCTCTGAACATTATAGGTATATGACGTTTTCTGTCAGTTGGCATTATCTGCTTGCTCAAGTGCCAATTCAGCTGGTTCTTCCATTACAAATGAACTTTTAATTATTGTTAGAAAGCAGGTAAGTTAATTGATTACACAGGTCAGAAGTTCTTGAGTTTCTTCAGTTGCAAATTTCTTTTTCCTCTTAAAGTTGGAACAGTCGAGGGAATTTGTCACTTTACCTTTGAGTTTAATGCAGGTCAGCAATCCAGATATGAGGTACAGGAAAATGGGAATCATTGGAACATTAAAGATAGTTTCCACACTTGGTGGTGCCAATGCTACTACAACTTTCACATCTAAACAGGTCTATTATATTATTAGATAAGGAAATACACTAGCTTGTCCTATTGTAGGTTGACCTAGAGATACTAACTTTTATATTTTTTGTAGCACAAAGTTCTAATGATTTGTAATTCTGTTATTGATATTCTACCGACAAAAATTTAGATACTATCACATACTAATTACTGGCTAACCGATTGATTGACACAATATGATGGTATGACATTGAATCCTAGGTATACCATTTGGAAAAATAAAGGGAGACTTCTTCGATATATGTTGTTATACCTCATACCACTTTGACTTCAGGCTGGAATGGTATGATCAGAACAAAAAAGCTTGTACCACATCCTTGCAATTCAGCATTTTGAAGCCACTTTAACAGACTTGTGAGATGGGTATTTATGCACTTATACTGGCTACATTCTTTATTGGAGATGCAGAACTTTAGAAACATGATGCCTTAGTTTTTTTTTTTCCACTGAATATGCATGTGTTTGTAGAGGTATTTTGAAAATGCCTACTTTATTTTGAAAATGCCATTGAATTGAATTGAATTGAATTGGATTTCATGATTTTTTAAAAAATGCCCATTGAATTGAATTTCATGATTTTTTTTGGTGTAAACTTTTGTCCAACAATTTAGGTTTCAAACACACAAGGAACAACATCCAATCATATTCTGTTATTTTAGTCTGCAATATTAAGCCAAAATCCTCTATCACATTCAATGTCTGCTTTATTACCTTTTAAGTTTTTAATAGCTTCAAATGTTCTGCAATTGGCTTCTGTTGCAGGAAATAACAAGTTTGATAACTTGTTGATTGAAGATGACAAGAGTACCCTTATTTTGTTGGAAAGAGCTAATACTAGAGAACCGAAATGCATCTTATTTGCAATGCATGTGCATTCAATTTGACATTTATATTGATCTTCCTCAAACTTCACATCGGCAGTCTCATGAATTGGGCCACCCTTTTTTTGACTTAGTTTTTCTAATATTTAAATGCCAATTTCTATGATGTTTAACCTTTTTTTTAAGCAGCAAAAGAATCATTACCTTCTAACCTTGTCAGATCTTCATTGGTATATGCATGCTTATAAAGGGGCTATTTGTTGAGTAATCTAAAAAGTTGCATTACATTAATATTTCTGTCGCATGTTTTATATGCAGAAATCAAATGTCGAAGAGGCTTTGGAACTTCTCAAAATGTCTATCGACTCGTGCAAATTGGTGACTTTGCCTTTGATCCTTCTATATGATGAACTGGCAATTCTATTGGAGCGCAATACCTTGCAGCCAGCAATAACTGAGTGGTGGGTATTTTTGAAATTCACTTAAAAGTGACAGTTAACATGTAGCGCAATTTTACCTCTATTAGTTCTATATGTTATTTCAGAAGAATTGAATTGTATCAATCAACTACCCTTACAGGATCTGCAGGCATGTCGGAGAGTTTGAATTGCTTTTTCTCTCTGATCTTGAGGGTGGGCAGTTCCCAGTTAAATACATGTCTAATGGCATAGAAGGTTAGTCATCAGAACTATGCAATTGATAGGCTGAAAGCTATATCATACTAGGTTGAAGCCAATTTCATCGCAATAGACTTAGTGATATTATTGGTTTCAGGAGAATTGTGGATGAATCTAGATGGTGATGTATCTCCTGTATGCCTTAATATTTTGCCACTAGTTTCCTCCTCCTTGGAACAGTTTGAACAGTAATGCCTTCTTAGCCTAGTTTCTTTCATGGCTAGTCTAAGTTCACACAAATCTCATGGTTAAGGGAAGTGCTTTTCTAACAAAGATTTTTGTTGGTTTCAGGTGTTCTTCCTCTTTACAATTTCTTCCTTCTCAATTTTCGTTACTATCTGCTGTAAGCAAGGATGACTCTGATCTCAGTTTGGATTTTTTGGACATTGTCTCACTTTTTTACCCAATTTTTTGTCCTGTTAAAGATTGAGAGGGCGACAAATCAGGGATCTCTTGGTGGAATTGATGCACTTCTTGGTTGTCCTTTGCATCTTCCTTCTTCTAAGGTGAGATATCTAAAGGGCCAAATTTTTGAATAAAAATAATTGTTTAACACCTCTTTACGTAGGATGTCTTAGTGTTAGATTTATCAAGTGGCCTGAACAACCTTTTGATTTTAGGATGTAATTGATGTTAGATTGCTTTTTTGGAAAGAGCCTTTTGATGTTATTGACTCAAATGAAGGTAACCTTTTGATGTAATTGATATTACAATATTTGGTTTTGACGTCCTCATCAAGAACCGACATAGTCCATAATTAAGCCCTACTATGGTCCATGTGAGGTTTGGCCCTATCCATGAGTAGTCTTTTCCTACTCGAGTAGGTTGATTACGATACCATAGGTCATGACATGACCGATATGTTAATTAATCTGTTAACTTTTTGAGCTTGAATCATTGAACCAAGATGTTTAAGCCTAAGTTAATAGTAGTACACACTTCAAGCCCATATAAACCAATTCAATCATTATCCACATTGATAGCTAGACATCTTTGTAACTCTTACTAATCTCTATTTTCAATTGGTGCATGATACTTTCTCAGTTTTCCCTATCTTGATAAGGAAAAATAATGATGACATCATCTAGTTTAGATTGACAAAAAAAGATAAATAATTCATATACTTATCTTGTTCCATGTCAGTACTTGGTTGGAGCTTATGGGCGGAAACTCACAGAGAAGCAGAAAAGGATATTATGTTCCTCAATCTACTATGCCATCAATTGGATACGAGAGTTGGTATGCTTGGTCTTGATGGTGCTACATTTAGTATATATTTCACTATAATTGGATGCTTACTGATGTTACTTACAGCTTAATGCCTTTAGCACACAAATCATTGGCAGATTTGATTCAATTACTCAGGCCACAAGGCAAGGTGCAGTGGCAAAAATCATGAAGCGCTTGAGAAACTTGGTGTAAGTATCAAAATAGTGAAGATTCTCCTAGTCATGGAGCATTTCATGATCTCTGAATCTTACTTTCAGACGACATCTGTTTTCGTAATAAGTCTCTTTATTTGGTCAGTGATTCTAATATAAATTGCAGTTGCTCTATTGTTTCTTGTAGATTCCTAAATTGTTTCCATACTTACTACCATGTTTTCTTTATAATGGGTGTGTTTCTGAGGCAATGCAGCAAAGGTTTCAGCTCCATTTCGTCAATCAAATGAAATAAGTACATATGGATTAAAAAAACAAAATAAAAATAAAAAATGAAAACTAAAAGGAGCAGGTAGAACCAGAAAAGCTTGGAAGATCTCCAAGATACATTGCACTCGACATTTTTTATGCTTTTCAAAATCCTATAATGTAGATTTCGAGACTATATCTTTAAAGCTTGAAAATTAGGAGAGCACTCTTGACAAGATTAGTTGTCTCTCTGAGAAAGCCTTTGAAGAGTTTGCAATATTTCAATATCTCAATATCTCTCTACCAAATGCACCAATACAAGAGTGGGAATAGCCTTCCCCACAAGATCTCCATTTGAATTGAAGATATTTTAGTTACCAGGAGTCCTAGTATCTACTAGAGAAAGCAAGGGGTTGGTAAAGGGTGATGAAGTGGTACAGGAGGACAAGATGCATTCGCATTCAATTTCTTTCTTGAACAGGATTTTTCGAGTGGAACCCTTTTCTTGAGAGCAACTCACATGAAGCATTTTTTTTTAGGAATACATGTGGCTCTTTGGGTAGGCTTGTGAGTAAGACAGATAATTCCTTGGAAGCTTGAAATTTTTCCAGGAGGCACTAGAATTGGTTGTTTGATGAACTCCAGGAAATGGAATTTCTAGTTGTAGAAACTAGAGTTACTCTAATCCATATCGGTGAGCAACAGAAAGGAAGGAAGCTGAATGGGTTCAATGACTAGACAACACAATTGAGGTATCTTTTATGGTCAAATAAGAACCCATCCAGAAGGCCTTATTAATGGAGAGATTGGTACTAGAGATGCAGTTTAAAAGATAGGGAAAATGTGTTTGGTTAAGTGAAGGTCAATCTAATTGTCTTTGCAGTATTGGATAATCATTCCATCCCCAAGGATAGAGGAAGGTGCTTAGAAGGGTATCTAGATAACCAGCAAAAGAGAAGAAATTGCTCTTCCATTTATCTAGTCAGATTTGTGGTAAAGGAAGCCCAATCCACTCGTGAGATTAGCAGCTTGAGTAGAAGGCCCAAAAACCAAGGGGATTTTCCTAGAGAGCAATCGAAGGAGTTTGTAAACATTTTCCAGGATTGGGTGAGAACTCAGTAGATAGTTGTACTTTTGCAATATCTGATAGCGAGACTAAACAATATAGAGTGAGTTTAGGCCTAGTCAAGCATATCTTATCGGAGGTAAAGATTTGTGTATTATCTACAATATGTAGTGAGGTGATATTGGGAAGTGGAGCATTGCTTGATCTATTTACTAATCAAGCTTCCTCGCTCAAGGTCCATACATTATTATATCTTTAACAAGGACAAGGAGAAGCGGGACAATCCCCCTGTTGAAATTTGATCCAAATTAGAATTGTTGTTCCAATAATAAGAATTTGCATTCCGCTCTGTTTTTGGCACACTGATAGCCTCATGGGTTGTAATGAAGTCATCAGTTAGTTTTAGAAGCAGATTGGGAGCATAATCATGAAAGTGAGATAGACAACTAGCCTATTTGCTAGAGTTTTGGTGAAACTTTTGATAGCAATTCATGAAATTAATGTTGTTTACTAGCCCTAGGGATTATGTTTGAACATGGTTGAACATTATAATGGAGTCGATCCCTCAAAGTTATTCATTAAAAATGACTATTAGGTGGCAAGAATTCCATTAAAAAGCCATAGAAAAGACAATTGGACTGAGGTTTTTATCTCGGCCCAAGCCAAAAATTGCCTCCTTTATCTTAATCTCAATGAAGGTGGAGTTGATCATGGATAGGATGATGATCATTGAGGACATATTATTCCGATTTAGTTTTATAGAGTAGCTTGAGAATTGGTATGTCTTTGTAGAAATTTGAGAAGATCCCATGAATTTGATTTAGGTTCATGGCAAGAAACCCATCATGGGAGATGGACATGAGACTCCTTTTTCAAATACTTTGCTGGGAAATATTAGGAATTTTTGTCCCTCACTTTGAACTATGTTAATCTGAACTATATCTCCAATAAACTTTTTCCTTTTCTTCAAGCTTCTCAAATTTCTTATTTAATCTATTTAGATCTCTTATTGTCATTGAATATCAGCATAAGTTCTTCTTTTCTATCAGTTGATTGGATTGTTTCTCTGATCTCCTTGAGAGATGAAGTGAGGCTGCACATTTGTCTTGACTCAACATATGATATCTTCTTTTAACTTCATAGTGAAGGTGCAACATTTGTTGGCTATGGAGTGGCCTAGTTAAATTATCTTGGACCAGGGCCTTGGTTAAGAAATAATTCAGCCAGAACTACTCGAGATAAAACCTACCTGTCTTGGGAAATTAGAGTACAATAGGATAGAGATATGGTCTGAACAAGGTTTGGGCCAAACTTTGTGGAATGAATATGGGAAAAATAGAATCCCATGCAGATGAAATAAAAAATTGATTAGTGAAGTAATGATAGAAGCCCTAATATTAGACCATGTAAATGTGTATTTTGAGAGGTGCAGGGTTAATAGGTGGCAGTTTGTGCTGAAACAGAAACCGATGCACCTCAGGGCTAATGAGTTGAGAGTTTTTTTCAAATGACCACCTAATTATACTAAAGTCATCACCTATCTTCCATGGAAGATTGGAGTAGTTGGCTCTAGATTCCAAATTAGCCCAGAAAAGCTACCTCAGCTGTGAGGAGTTGGGGCCATAATCCCTTGTGGATATCTCGTCCAAGAAGACGTTGGGATCTAGAATCTTAAAATGAGATGGAAAACTTCTTGGTAAGGGAGTCTACATGAAATTAGAAGGTTATTCTAAGCAATGAGCAAATTCCTGGAGTCTTAGTATCTTTTTGAATCAGTCATATGTACCATAAAAAGATTAATAATGTTCTCTAAATTATGGAGCTTCGTCTCTTGAAGAATGACAATCGTTTGTCTCCCATTTAGCAAAGTTCTAATCTAAGGCCTTTTTGTTAAATGGTCCAACCTCTGATATTCCATTAAGAATCTCCATTGTAGGAGAGAGAATTTTTGTCCAATACCAGGATGATTGGTGAGGGAGCTAGAAAGAATGGACAACTATGGAAAACCAATTTTTATTGGAAAAATATAATGATAATTTGGGCACAGTAAAATTTTTGTCCAACCATCTAGAGACAACCAGTAAAGCCAAAAGAAACATGCCCAAAGTGAAAAAAGAGGCAGGATAAACATTAGACATTATGAAAGGAAAACAAAAAAACAAGAGAATTTAAGATGCCTAGTTGGCAGTAATAACACCAAATATACTTAAAAAGACATTGGAAACTTGGTCTTGTTGGCTAGCACCCTTCGCCAACCTTGCCTGATGAACATCATGCCCTTCATTAGCATCCTGTGTGCCCCTTTCACTGCAGGCATATACAACACAGCTGAAGTATGCTGCCATGGTTGCAAGGTTATTGTTACCAAGCTTGCTGAAGATGATAGAATATTGTTGTAGATGACATAAATGCTACTTATATGCATCTTATGGAAAATTTAATATTTGCATATCTTGATCATCACATTTTATATAATTTATATCTTGATTGTAGTTTTTTTTTCTGTGATGTCATGTGCTCAGTCTTCACTGCTATCTACTCGAGCTCTTGACAACTAAATGGATGGTACTATACAAAATACACATGTACTTTTATGCTGAAACCAATAATTCTGTGTGAAGCTGATTAGTGCAAAAAGATGTGATTATACATTATAAATTACTTTCTCTGCCATGTAGTCAAAATTAACACTTGGAAGTCTCAAAAGGCTAATGGAACTATAAAATTGTTTCTAGTGGCAATATATCTCTATTATGGAACTTATGATTAGGGCCTGGTATAAATTTGTAAGACTTTGTCTGACCTGAAAGGCGATATGTTTTTATTTCTCTGGAAGCTTCATCATCTTTTTTCTTAAATTACTCTTGTGCTCCCTGGTGCACTTTGAAATCTGACTGAAGAGGTATCCTTCATGCAGTTTATTGGAGGGATTATTGAATTCTTACCTCAAGTTTTATCCTTTATTTCTCCCTGAGCTCCATTATGCTGCGGGACATTCTGGATCCTCTCTTAACAAGTATGATAATTCAATTTTAAGGGGAAAATGCGGTGCTTCAAGTACTTCACATAACAAGAAGCATAAACAGAAAAAAGACTCAATGGTTACAGAAAAAGCTGATGCTAATGGGAAACTCAGGCAGCCTACTATCATGGATGTATTAAAAAGAGCAGGCGCAGTTGTAAGTCAGGGAGTTTCAATAGGAAGTTCTTCAGATTCAACATCTTGTGAACATGAAGCTGTGGGCTCTAATGAACTTGGGCTTGTTGATATATCCGAAAAGCCCATACTCTTGGAATCACAAAGATGCAAATTCAGACCTCTTCTTGTGGACTGCCTATTTATTTTAAGCTTTTCTGAGGTAAAATGATGTGACAATTAGGGATCTATGATCTGATTTTATCAGTAAGATGCCTCAATTTATCAGATTGGACTTTGGCGAGAAGTACATATTGCAAAAGACAAACTCTTATATTAGTTTATCTGTACTTAAGTATAAGAAAATAACATATCTTGCATTATTTTCTGTCATACTGCATTATGCTATAAATTGTTTTATCTATAACAATCCGAACACAGAAAGCCGTTACCTTAGGGTGGCATTGACATAGATTTTGGAAATAACATTCAGAATTAGGAGTTCCTTTCCTTTCTAGCCCAATAGTCTAAAGTTCAGTACCCAAGCCATAATAGCCTGGGCACTAAATAGGTTGCCCGTCTAGCAGTCTGATATTCATGGCATTTCCCAGATCTTTGCAAGGTCTTTGGTTTATTTAGTATTGACACCTTTCTGAAAAATCTAGCTTTCTAGATGACAAGTTATCTACCAAGGAAGGTGCTTGATTTCTTTGTAGGAAAACCCAGATTTTTTAGTAAATGTGTCAGGTTGTCTGACAATATGACAGGACCTCTACCAACATGAGGGATGTTTATTCTTTCTCATATTTCCATACAGCTTCATTAGAGATGACTGATGCTCTTTCCTCATAGATCAAAGTGTTTAAAATTAGTTATTTCAAGGAAGTTGGCTTATACCAGCCCTTTGCTGCCAAATCAAAAGCATGCCTTATAGTTGTCTGAAAAATTGTAGCCTGAAACTGAAGTTATTCTCACTAACATGGGATAGGTCTTCCATATATAATACATGACTGTGCTTCTCAACTTATGAACGCAGGAAATTCCCATCTTAGTTAAGTCTTTCTATAGATCAATTATGTTTAGAGAGATTTTCTTAATAAACAATTGTTGTTTAGTTTTGGAAATCAATGAAATTGTCTTGTTCCATGATCTATAATACAAATTCAATAAACCATGATATTAAAATTAAAGAAATCACCTTGTTCAATGGCCTATGGTACAGATTCAATAATTCTTGATGTAAACAGTATGCTATTTAGCTTGACCAGTATTAGAATTGATTATTATTTTTTAACCACAGAGTCGAGAATCCTGCTGTTCAGATCCTTCAGCCGAGGTAACATAGCCAACTCAAGAGCTATTTTTGGTTTGTATCCTTGTTATTGTTTTTCTGTAATGTTATCTGAATTAGTGTTTCCTTTTTTGTTTAGCTGCCACTGCATCTCTACCTTCTCAGGGATTTTCACAACAAACTGGATTACCTGAATCCTCCAAGCAATCATATTATAAGTCATAGCTCGGTGAATGCACTTGCTGGTTACTGCAGAATGACAGCAAGTGAGCTTTTGAACAGGGTTAGACAATTGTTTACCAGCCTAAAGAAACATCTAGATTCTGCAATTTCCTTTATTAAAGATGGTAAGATGACATCATCAGTTATGAAGAAGTAGATAATTGCTTTTAAGTAGGTTCTATGTAATCCTTCTGACTCACAAGATTATAGGAACGGAATCTTGCCAAGATCACTGGCAATCTTGTTCTTCTTCCGCTGGAAATCCAGATATACCATATGTAGTAGTTTTAAAATCTTCAGTTGCTAGTTCTGTGTTTGGAGAAGTCCTTTCCTGCTATAACAAGGTACTATCTTGGGTGTTGCATTATGTATTATCCCACACGTAGAATAACATCATCAGTCTTTGGTGCAGTTGCTTCGACTTCCAGACTTGTTCCTTGACTCAAACATGCCAATCTTGAGGGACTTGCTAGCAGCATTTCAGCCAATTGAGACATTTGATGAATTCTTTTCAGGAGTCCAGCCATTGCCAACCCGTGGGAGCATAAGTTACTTGTACAGTGGTGCATACTTATATTTCGAGGGCATCATTGATGTTGGTAGTAATTCATTTGCCAGGCTTCTGCACTTCAGTATGTAGGCTTCTGGATTACAGCTTGATATAAGGCTTTTGTTGTGCAGCATGCTCATTCTCCTTCACTCTAGCATCAGAAGTACTAGCTACCCTCGAGTCAGTTGTGAGCTCAATTGCTGTTGTGATTGACAAGTCTCTGGAAGGAAATGGGAAGACAACAGATGTGGGATGTTGTCAGGGAATCCTTACTGTTCTAAGCAGGAGGCTTGCTTTGTCTGCACAGAAGCTTTTAGTGCATGATCCAGGAAGAGAGGACACTGAAAAAGGACAGAAGAATAAGGTTAGCAGTATGGTAGTTTGATTTGCTTCTTGATTTCTATTAAGGTGACAATAATTGTTCTTGTTTCTCACCTGCTTACTTTGCCTTCAGGGTGACATGATACAGAAGATACTGCAAATATACCTCAAATATAGTGAATCCACTTCTGATCTGCTTGATGAGCTAGCTTGCACAGTGCTACCTCAGGTGTATAAAATTGGACTTGGACTTAATATATGATAGGCCTGATTTTGCCTTAGATGCATTATATACCATCTATTCTCAAGAATTTCAGCATGTACAAAGAATTTTGTTTTTATATGTAATGGGTATTCGTCAAAAATTCTTCTCTACTAGTACACCTTACAATCTTTTTATTGACTTCAAATGTGGTCAAGCTTTGCCTTGAATGAATGTGCTTTATGTTTTAGGTCCCTTCATGCAGAAGTATGAATACACAAGAGACTATTCATGGGTTTCCAACTTTATCTCCAACAATGTTCCTTACCTGGTACCGTGTACTGGTAAGTATTTCTTGTTTACCCTTGAAAAATGGCATTTGAACTTCTAATTCCACCATTTATGACATTTTTAAGCTTTTCATCCAATGCAGCACGAGGAGAATCTAGTTATTCTAAACAAGACGGTTAGTGTATGTCTCATATGACAATATTTAGTTTAGATCTCCATGTTAAGATCTTATCAATGTTTTCCATTAGGTCAAAGATGTTACGGGTAAGTCCAGGAAAGATATGCAGGGAGAAGCTGCAGAAAAGGTCTTAATAAGGCTCCGCCAGACAGTGAATGTGGTGGTATCACTAGTTAATTTGTGCAAGGTTCATGATAAGGTGGTGAAAGCCCCAAAATTCTACCTTTAAGAGCATTATGTCATCTTGCATAGTTAGCTCATTTTGCTTCGCAATCATGACTTGTGCAAAAATAAACTGCACATCAGGTAGCTGTCCATGCTATGGCTGTCAAGTACGGTGGCAAATATGTGGATCGCTTCCTCAAAGGTAGGTGCTCTAAGTTCTGCAAGTTATTCTGCAGATGATCCTAACAAAAATGCTAAATGCTGAATGCTGAATGTGTTTCCAGTTTTCGACTTCCTAGAGGACCAGTTCCAGGTGCACAATGACATTATAATCCAAACAGTAAGTCCTATTTCTTTTGGCTGACACTGCCTCATTTAGCTTCATATGCAGCTCCTCTATTATGTAAACAACTTCTCACAGGTCAAAGAGCTTCAGAAGGCAACAAGAACAATACAAACCCTCTGTTCAGAGGCAAAGGTAATGGCATTTGCGGATTTGCTCACCTTCAACCAATTGATTCCTCTTCATATCGACTCAAATTGTCTTCTGTTTTGTTAAGGGTTTGAAAAGAACGATGGTCACAAGCAAGGTTCCTGCGACCAAGAGGTCCATGGAGCGCTTCTTGTTCCACGTCAAGGCTCTTCTCCACAGCACACCAAGTGACTGCACGTTCTGGATGGGTGAGTTAATATGTATACATCCCATAAATTTCAGCTCTTTGTTACTGCAAGTGCGCACATTGGATTTCTATGCTGAGCTGCTAATTTTTCATAATAGACTGTTTACTGGTTACTTTAGATGCTTGTTTGACCATTTTAATTGTTGCAGGAAATCTGAAGCACAAGGATCTTTACGGTCAGGTAGTGAGTTCTCAAGTTTACCACAATGGAGAAGATGAAATGGGCCAAAGAGGACAAAATCAAATGGAGGATGAAGATGAGGAGAACAACGTCAATGGAACAGAGGGTCCCAGGGAGGTTGAACATGTTGATGGGCAAGGAGACAGTGAGAACTGACCTCTATTATGCATGATACTAACTTGAATGTACTAGTCAAACATTCAAATCAGATTCAGCTTTGTGTTGTGAAATCATTGATTTCAGATAAACGTAGTTTTTGTATAAAATATAAAGGGAAAAAAAGGTAAGATAACAGCCACTATTATAACACAATGGATTTGTTTCTATCATGCTTTAATATACATTGGTTTTTTCTTAACTTATCAAAATCATTGTACCTTATATATATATATATATATATATAATATGGTTAGAAAATTAAGAAGTATGTTTTACACATCACTTATAATGAAACTTGTGTATAAAAAAAATTAATTTGCTAAGTATAACTCTATGACCCATCAAGATGAGTTTTATTTGTGATAATAATGATGATGTTAGAAGCACAAGAAGTGAGAATGATCCAAGAACTAGGAGAGATTCATGACATACTCACTTGCTTTGATTAAAGCACTAATAGAGTTTGTGACGATGGTAAGATCAATCGTGTCAGAGTTGATGCTAATAGCTAGTCTAGTCATCACCACGAACTTGCAATCCAACATAGGCAACTAGAAGATGAATCAGACGAAAAAGAAGGAATTGTAGACTATCATAGAACTCATAAAAAAAGATGTGTATAGACTATCATAGAACTCATCAAAAAAGATGTGTAAGTGCGACTCAACCTCGACACTTGATGTAGTACTATTTGTCCACAATAATCAATAATATATAATAATGACTCAAAAGATGATAGTAAAAGATATGGAAGATATCAAGCATCATCTAAATGAAATAGGCTATTTGAGGATTACCATCTTAAAAGTAGACATCTTCAGTTTTAATGGCCACCTTATCGTTGAAGCATTTCTTGACTAGAATTATGAAGTAGAAAATTTTTCGATGTCATGGATATTCCTGATCACAAACAAGTCAAGCTTATAATATACAAGTTAAAAAGAGATGCAACAATTTGATAGAATACATTACATAATAACAAAATAAGATAAGAAAAGATATCAATATAGACATAACGAAAGATAAAGAAACCTTTCAAAGGAAGATACCTACCCCGAGACTATGAATAATTATTCTTTCAATAATACTAAAACGACACCCAAGGTACTCGATTAGTAAATAAGTATATTGATGAGTTCCTAAACCTTTCAGCCATATGTAACTTATCATACTTAGAAGATCAACATAGATACAAATATCGAAGGAGCAACAAAATAAGTTAAGCATGTCCCCACTACCACAAACAATCTATATGCTTAACCCTTGATTGAAAAATATTTTGGGGAGCTCGATCATCATTCTAACAAGTGTCATGCTTGTAAGACCGTCAACTTTGCAAATCACAAAGATGACTTTAAAAAATAAAAATATGCTCAAGATGATGCAATTGATACTATTGATAATGCTGAAATAATAGAAGAAGAAGAAGAACACATCGTATATATTATAAAAAGATTATTATTATTACTCATCCTAAGGCAAAAAGATCCATCTCAATATAAGAAAATCTTTCATTCTCAATATAGTGTTAATAACAAAGTCTATGCATTGATCATAGACAATGGAAGCTGTGACAACATTATATCCAAATCACCGATGAAGTACTTAAAATTGTAAACGGATGCTCATTCAATGTCATATAAGCTATGGTGGATTAAAGAAGACCCAACTATTACTGTAAATAAGATCTATAGAGTTTCCCTCTCAATTGAGAAAAACTATAAGGAGAAAGTTATATATGAGGTAGCTAACATTGATATATGTCATGTGCTACATGAAATGCCATGATAGTATGATATGAATATAACTCAAATTGGAAGAAAGAATATCTATGTATTCTAGTGGAATAGAAAGTAGATTGTCATTCTACCAACTAATAGAAAATAAGATGAATCCAAGTAGAAATTCATTATCTCTATAAAGAAACAAGAGCATGCTATGCTCTCATTATGAAGGGAGAAAAGCCACCTAGCAAAAATTTCAAATGGACTAAAATCAATACCGAAAGAAATCAAAGATATCACCCTTGAAGAATTACCGGATGGACTTCTACCTACGAGAGATATTCAACACCAAATTGATTTAGTTCTAGGAGCAAGTCTACCAAATTTATCTCATTACCAAATAAATAAAAAAGATAATAAGCTACTGACGAGAAGAAGAAGATAGAAGAGTTGATGTGTAAGTGACATATTTAAAAAAGTATGAGCCCATGTGTAGTCTCGAATTTATTGACACCTAAAAAGGATGAAAGTTAAAAGATATTCGTAGATAACAGAACTATCAACAAAATTAGATTAGATATCGGTTTCCTATACCTCAACTAGAAGATATATTGAATCAACTACAAGGCTCTAAGATATTCTCAAATATTGATCTCTATAGCGGATATCATCAAATTCTCATAAGGCTTAGAGACGAATGGAAAGCTATATTCAAGACAACCGAAGACTTATATGAATGGTTAGTTATGTCATTTGAGTTGTCCAATGTATAAGTATATTCATGAGACATATGAATCATGTACTTAAACCATTTATCGAAAAATTTATAGTAGTCTGGTGATATTCTAATATACACTTATAGTAGAGAAGAACATATGGATCATTTATGATAAGTCTTAACTATTTTACAAAGATTACAAGTTATAAGCTAATTTGAAGAAGTGTGATTTCCTAACAAATGGATTGATCTTCTTGAGGTTTATTATGAGTGCTTTACAAGACAACAATTGGGGGATCTCAAACATCTTCAATGTTATAAACTTATATGATTATTTTTCAAATAAGAATCCATTATACCTGGACATAAATTCGAGAATGAGTTTTTCTCATAAAGAGAATTAATATAAAACAATAAAAAAAATTATTTTGAAAGAACCTAATCGCTTGTGATTTAAAAAAAAAAATTCATATTACTAAAAAAAACATCCTATTTAAGTTTATGGAATCATCAATAAATAATATTTTCAAGTATTATAAAAAAACTTCTTCATAAAAAAATCAATTTATTAAAAACTTTTCTAATAATATATATATTTTTTTTTTTCGTTAACCACGAACACCGATGATTAATTAGGGTGGGAAGCCAATAATATAATATAATATAATGCGGTTGTGGTTACGGTGTCGATGGCGTCGCGGCCCTTCTCGAGGCAGCGAGCTTGCACTCTCTCTCTCTCTCTCTCTCTCTCTCTCTCTCTCTGCGCGCGCGTGTGTTCCTCTCATTGGAAAGCATTGAAGTGGCAATGCCTGCCTCTCAATGGTACATCCAAACGTCGGTTGCAGTGTCAGCACTCGGCTCGGCAGTGTCCCACTAACGAGTGAGCTCTTCTTTTTGCTGTTTCTCGATGGCACACTCCCTGCAAATTCACTCTGGTAGTGTTGTGTTGGTGCGCTTAATGATAATGGTTCAAACACCTTTGCCCTCCTCTCCCAGCATTTGATCCCAACAAAAGCATATGTGATCTGACAAGTCGATCGAACTCATTTACAAGGCCAGAGTGAGCCTATTGTCATTAACATGCGTTTAACTATATTAAACTCATAAAATCAATGATTCTTCTTAAGACGCAACCAACTTTCTTCCTCCACCAAATGTGTTTGCTTACCGAGCTCAAGTTCTAAAATGTGTTTAACTTAGCTAATAAAGATCGATAGCGAGGTTTAGGATCGAATCTAGCTTAAAAAAGAAAAAAAAAATCACTTATTATTTGAAATAAAAAGTAAAACAAAAACAAAAAGTGCTCCACCTGTTGATATTGGGATGTAGATAATGCTATTATATTATTGCATCAGAGGATCATAATGCAGTGTGGCATACGGTAAACATTCAGATGAGTAGTAGTAGTAGTAGTAGATGACATGATAGTGTCCTGCAAAAGTTCTGTTCGAGTCATTCGAGACACAGGGATGTCCATGAACACTTCCTTCACTACTGACTACTAGCATGCTACTTCTACCACCAACATTTGATCTCATTCTAAGCTGTAGCTGAAACGACATCATTCAAAATCATAGGCAGAAGAAGATGCTCGAGGACGGGTTGGGACCTGCAAACCTACACCATTTCTTCTCAACAATCATGTCCTTCGAGTGTCGTGTCAACTTATTTCTCGAGTAAGGTTTCATGTACTGTTTCGGAAAAGAGTAAGTCGTCAATTTCATTAATCATTAACGAGTACTCCAATAGATATGGAATTATTATCACTCCTCTCTCTCTCTCTCTCTCTCTCCATCTTTGTCTCACATATACAAAGTTTTACTTTCTTATGTAGGAAGAGAAGCTAATCCTCTCCCGGTCTTTACTCGTGAAGAAAGGCTACTCCTCTCTCAGCCTTCATCTTCACATGATATGGAGTCTTCTCTGTGTAAGCTAAAAAGAAAGAAAGAAAATACTCCTATTTATTATGGTTATCATTATATTTTTAATATTGAAGCCAAAGAATAATTATGTGCTACAGTTAGGATCGATATATGAAGTTTTACATGCGCGTGAAGAAACACTAATAATCAATCCTCTCTTACCTCTCTTCTCACATCATCCCAAGAAAGTTTTACTTCAAATTCTTCATTTAATACACGATACGGAGACTAGTTCTCTTTCGATCTTCCTCTCACACGATAAGGAGAAGGAAGAAGAAAGGCTACTCCACTTGATGGTACTTTCTCGGCATAGATAATGTGATAGCGGAGAAACTGACGGCGGCTGACGATAATGTACGATGGATGGAATGACTTTTAGATGCTTATCCATTGTCCTTTCGCCCCTTGCGGTAGGCTTCAACTTTCTTCCCCTTTTTTCTCTCTTTGGGTGCACTGTTGTTGGAGATGAGACCTACATTATCTCCAGTGGTCGAAGAGGGTTGTCACGCTGTGCAAGTGGTAGGGGGTAGGGGGGAGGGGAAGAACACTATTTCCAACGATAATGAAGCTGCTTCTTTTTGGCCTGAGGAAGCTGTAGCAGAAGAAGAATAAGAAGCTTCTTTTTTGCTTGAGGAAGCTGCTTCTTTTTTGGCCTGAGGAAGCTGCTTTAGCAGAAGAAGAATAGGAAGCTTCTTTTTTGGCCTGAGGAAGCTGCCTTAGCTTCGTTCCTCCGATGAGGAACGACTGTAGGTATCAAATGATGTGTGCATTTAGTGTCCAGATAATAATGTGAAAAATATGAATCGAGTTATAAGAAGAATAGGAAGAACAACATTGATTATTAATTAGAAATTGCGAAGAGTTATAATAAGATTCTATCACTCAGTGTTTTCGTGAGTTAAGCTTTGTTCACTTTCGATATAATATAGGACTAAATTGATATGCTTTAAGTTTAATAAGATAATTGACTCATTAATTTCATTGATATTGAGTTATTAATCTAAAATATTTAAGTTTAAATTAATAATACTTTAGTTTTTGTTGGTACTAAATCGAGATATTTAAGCTCAAACTTCTTATCTAATCTATAACGGGGACGCGCAGCAGCTACCGGAGTTGTGTCTGTCGAGGTGGCAGCATTCGGCCATTGGATTCTGCCGTTGGAAATGGCTGCAAGAGGACAGGACATAGAAAGAACTCGCTGGGACGACGGACATGGCCGAGTTGTGTCTGAGACCAAGAGATTGTTTCTTATGTGCCGATTCCCGCTTGATATGAGTGAAGCCGGATGAGGCATCGTTTGGTCGGGCGTGGAAATCATGGCCAGATACTGTTTATGGTTGAAGTCTCCGTGTTGCAGACACATCCGGTATCCATCGTTTTTGCCGCTTTAAGTCGCAGCCGTCGCGGCTTGAATCATGGAAACAGTTCGGCGACGAGCGACGAGCGACGATGACATGACCCGCAGTAGTTCCTTCGTCGACCCAGGGTTTACTGCGGTAAATTTCGTCGAACACCTTGAGGACAGTTGCCGCCTCCCCGGGGAAGGAATCTCCTAGTGACTGGGGAGGCAGGAAGGACCACCGAGAGCGACGGGGTTGCAGGTGCGAGTCACAGGCCACACACCACCACCGCGCAAAGGGAGGAGGGGGCTTTCTTCTCTTTCCTTGTTCCCATGTCGATTTCCAACATCAAAAAGGGACGCCATTGGACCCTGTTCCTTTCTCCCACCTGCTCTGTTCCAATCGCCAGCGGTTTCTTCGACCTCAGCAGAGATGAAGCTAAAAAGCAGAGGAATGGATCGTGTACAAGAACAACACATGTATAAGCTCGCGTACAGAACAGTATACAAAACAGAGGAAACATAAATCCCCTCACGGAGGCGAGATGGTGTGGGGAATTGGTGTCGCTGTCTATCTGTAGGATGAACAGGAGAGGGACGCAAAGGCCAGTTGAGCTCGGCAAGCCTATCTACAGCCCCAAAAGCTACGAGCTGGTCTCTCTCTCTCACTCTCACGCACACGGTGTTAACTGCCACTACCTGTAATTTACAGAACCGACATGAACTAGGAGGAAGAAGAAGCGAGGGAGGAGACTCTCCGGGGTGCTCTGCAGGCATCCCTCAGGTGTAGTCTCCTGCGATGGACGGGGCTTTTGCTAGGCTTGTGACTCCAAGTCTTTTGAGCCGACGAAGGTCCCGTGGAAGCCATAGGGAACGCGCGACGGCAGCTTGACTGAGGCCTCGAGTCGCATGTCGACGGCGTTCACGATCAGTAGCTCCGACGCGGACGTCTTCTCGTCGTGCATGAAGGTGAGAACGTAGCCGTCGTCCTCCCTCAACGAGTTGGAATCGCGCGGCAGGAAGTAGGGCTCGCCGCCGTACCGGCTGTCGCCGAAGATGAACTTGCTGATCTCGCCGGTGAAGAGGTCGACCTTGGCGAACCCCGACACCTTGGGCCATGGCTCGGCGATGGCCAGGTAGGCGTACCGGGTCTTCCGCCCCAGCTTGTTCCGGTTCACCATTCCGGCTTCGAGGTTGAGTTGATCGGCAGGGGACAGAATGGAGCGGCGCGTGGACTTGCCGGTGTTGAGGTCGAGCCGGATCTCGGAGAGGACGCTGTTGAGGCGCTCCTCGCATTCGTTGAACACGGAGTCCGGCGGCGTCATGCAGGATCCAATCACCACCACCTCGCCGGTCGCCGTCTCCTCCCACGCGTTCCACAGGTGGAAGCAGAAGCAGTCGGGCACGTCGACCCACCGCATCTCCGAAGCGTCGGCGGCGTACTTGGGCAGCACGCCGAAGCGGGCGGTCTTGGCCTGGTCGTAGACGACCGGGGAGCCGCCGCGGATCATCTCCTGCAGCTTGAACACCACCTGCTGGTCCGGGACCACAACGTAGTTCTCGGTGATGGCGAAGTCGTGCATCATGGTGGGCTGCTCCAGGGGGATCTCCACGTCCGGGGACTTCTTGCCGTCAGGGGAGAAGTAGAAATACTTGAGGTAAGGCTTCTGGATGACGTCGTAGCTGAGCGCGAAGAGCTCGCGCGAAAACGGGTCCAGCTTCGGGTGCGCGATCATGGAGGAGCGGAGCTGTCCGCCGAAGTCGTACCGTTCGACAGTCTCGAGGTCGCCGGAGGGAGCGATGCGGACGTGGTAGGGGATGTCGTCCTCGGACATGGCGAGGAGGCGGTCGTTGAAGTACACGAGGCCGGCGTTGGCGACGCCCATCCCGCGGCTGCCGTTCACGAGGCCGAAGAGGCTGCGGGCATAGAAGAGCAGCAGGCGCGCGATGCCCGAGTGACCATGGAGCTCGCCGATCGCCTTGGGGAAGACCGGCTTCCCGATGGCGCGCTCCTGCCGGAGCCGCTCCGTCTCGGTATAGCGGCAGGCGTAGGTGGCGGCGCCGTTGCGGAGGTGGACGGCGTGCACCATGCCGTCGCCGTCGAAGAAGTGGTGCCCCGCCACAGGCTCAAACAGGGGATTGGCGCCGTTGCGGACGTACACCCCGCTGATGAACGACGGGATGCGGCCTTCAACAGGGAGGTCATGGCACGGCGCCTGCTCGTCGACGGGGGCGAAATTTCCAGCGATCTGGACGGCGGGGTCCGCCGTCTTCGGCAGAGGGCGCGGCCGCTCGAGCACGTTCGACACGAACGCGTCCTCGATCGTGTCTAGCGCCGCGGCGGCCATCCGCTGGACCAAATTCCATCTCGGCCTCGCGCCGCAGCTTTGCGTCGACTGGTCAGGCTTGCTCGCCGGCATCGCGACGGTAGTTGGCGCCACCTCCTTATGACAAGGAGCCAGGTAGTAGGCGGGGCTGGCGTCTGATGTCAAGTTAAGGAGCGAATTGGAGGCGGAGCAGCGTATTCTTAGCGTAGCAGGGGCGGCGTGCTTGCGTATCAGCTTCACTGGATTGGCTGCTGATCGCACAGTAGAAGTCATGGCACTGGTAGCACTAGTCATGGTGTCGTGACAGCTGAGGAGGAGCTGGAGTTGGAGAAACTGGAGAGTGACGGTGGTGTCGTCTTCTTCGACTACTGCAAGGAGAGCAGGGGAAGGAAGTGGTGGAGGTGTTTGAATTGAAACGCTGGTGGCGTTCCTATTTATAATGGAGGGAGAGGGGAAAGGACGAGACTTCAACGAAGGGGATCGTTCCGTCTCGACGCCTCCGAGAAGCCCACGTGGTGGAAGGTCATCAAATGATGGCTCTTTTGGTTGGATGGACAGACTTATATTTCCGGCTTAGCGCTGTGGATGCTCGGCACGTGGTGTGCTTCCATTGGTGCGCTCGCCGGATCGTCCACCTTTGTGGGGTTGGACGAAGGAGAGAGGAAGGAGGCGGCAACGCTCCGCCAAGTGACACGCCGCTACTGGTGGGCTCAAGTGTGTTTGTGTTGAACTGGTCCCCCACCCTTTGCTTTCATCAGCTCCATTCACATTCCAACGTTCCCAAATTTAATATTAATATAGATTTTTTAAATATTATTAATTTAGATAATTTATTTATTTTTATTTAAAAAATAAATAATGAAGATGATATCTTTTTATTAAAATTTATTTATCAGGCTAATTTATTTTTATCATATGATATCTTTTTATTAAAATTTATCCAATGACTTTTTTTTCTATAAATTCTAATTTATCCTATTATTTTATTTTTATTTTTATTTTTTTAAATTTTGTGATTTAATTCATGTTAGTCCTAATTCATGTCAACCCGACTTTCTATTTTTTCGTCCCTTTTATCTTTTTTTTTTCTTCCTCCTCTTTTTCTTTCTTTTTTTCTATTTTTTTTCTTTTCTTACCACGACGAAGGAAAAAAGGGTGAAAAAAAAGGAGAATAATATTAATCTAATTTTGTTTGATTTGATTTATTCTTTCGATTACATAAAATAATATAACAAATCTAAAAAATCAAGAATATATCTATTTATTAAAAAAAGGAGAAGTGTCATCCTTTGAGAATTAATTAAATTTTTTAAAAATTTATTTTATTAATTTTAATTTATAAATATATTTGAAAGACAAAAAGACCGTCTCGCCTCATATACGAGAAAAAGTTATAAGAAAGTATGTGGGATGTGTCTCCGACTATCTTTCGAAAGAGCCCAATCTTTTGCTCTCGTTGGAAACGTGTTGAATCTCTTTGGTTCCCTTTTTTTTCTTCCTCGTCTTGGAATCAATTATAGTGACAAAATCCTCTCTTTTTTTTTTTTTTTTGTGTCAAACGTTTGAACATGTGTGTGTAGTAGTTTTTACAGCCAGCATTTTACATGTGTTTCGTAGTGCATTTTGTTAGCAAAATGAGAGGTATTCGTGATGTTTAATTATTGTACGACTCTTATGATCTGATCCATCATGAATGTACTGGAAACATCGATCTCTCACTGTTCATTTAAACATGACTAATCTTTGTTCTGATATCATCACAGCCTTATGTTTGAAACAAATAACAAAGACACGGAGGTCAATTTTGTTTTCCAGATATTTAACATATTCAATTTGATTAAATTAAATTCAAAATCTTTTAATCAAGCTATGCTCCAGGTGTTAATAGTTGTTTTCGACTTTAACCATATCTGAAGGGTATATTTATTTATGATAATTAGTATATTTACTCGAAAGAACTAATGAGCTCAGGTAATTACTGGAATTAAGTAAAAAAAATTAACTTACAAGACAATTACATGAAATCATTTAATATTGATGTTGATATAAGTGTATTGGGATGATTGAAAATCTAAGATGATATCGAGTCGATATTGATGAAAACGAATGATCTGATCGATCTATCGGTCAGATTGATGGATACTAATATTATTAGGATCGAGGAGCATAAGGTTGTCCATGTGTTATAATCCCTTAGCAGTTTTTTCACTTATTTTATTTCATATTTCTTTCCTCCACTTATGATATCTTATGTATCCTTACATCTTAAGCTATCCTATTGTTATATCATTATCAATCATAATTTCTAACACCCATATAGATTTTTAAGAGTGTCAACGTAAAATATAAAGATCGAGATGCTAATAACACCCATATAGATTTTTAAGAGTGTCAACATAAAATATAAAATATTTTTATAAAGATCGAGATGCTAACGTGTGATGTCGCTATGATAAGTTAATGATGGGAAACAGGGATGGAGATGGTGTCTGCATGGGGAGGCGAGTGGGTGAGACACGATACCGCCCACGATATCATCTTCTAGTCACAATCGCATCGTCTTCATCGTATCTCTAATCTCTCCTTACCGACGACGCCTTCACTACACCAACCCCCCTTTGTGTTATTAGATCTCCCACACCAATGAAGTGCACCAAAGTGAGAGAAAGAAAGGAGATGAACAAAGAGAGAGAGAGAGAGAGAGAGAGAGAGAGAGAGAAGCTGAGCACACTTCCCCATCCTTATCATGCGTGCAAGTTCACATGGCCAACCTTTGAAGTACGTCTTAATCTCGAGACTTGTAAATGTATCGGTGAGCGAACACAATTTGATTTGTCTGATTTGACCCACTAAATTAATTATTTTAGGATGAATTCACGAAAAAATATTCTCTTTTTAGCTTTTTCTCCGAGAGGTGCCCATTTTTTATTTATATGTTTCAAAGAATGATTCATATTTATCGTAATTCTTAAAATATCCTATCAACATAACTAAAATAGTACTGGTGATATATCCTGCATGTATAAGATTTAAATTATTATATATAATATTTTTTACATCTCCACCAAAATGGTATAAGCATGTTCAAAAACTTAACCGAAACAAATGAATTCAAAACCCAATGAAATCTAGCTAATCTGAAAAATAAGATTTCAAAAAAATTCTTATTGGTCCGGAAATAAGAACAACTAAACTTTTGTATCACTTACAATATTTTAAAATAGATTTACAGTATTTTTTGACATAATTCATGTAATGAAATGCTCCAACTGGGCATTTAAAGGATTATAATAAACGGGTACTCTTTGAGAAATATGAAAAAAAGGGACCTTTTTTTTTTTAGGTTCATGTAATAATAATAACAAAATATTGGTGGTCTAATGATCATTTTCAATCATGTGGTTATTATGTTGATGATGATGTCCTTTTTTAGATTCGAATTCATCTTCTGAGCCTCTATTTCATCAATTGGATCCTTGAAATCTAATTTTTTAGTTGGAGGACCATTATGTATGTGTCAATATCTCCAACTGTGAAAATGATTTTGATGTAGTTGTCCCATACGCTCCAATTTCAAAGTCGAGATCTTGACACAAATCTATGGCAAATCTTGTCTCTCAAAATATTTTAAGAAAAAAAATGACACTAGCGAAAAAATGTAAGAGACACTAATATGATAAATTTGTTGATAATTGTTGCAATAATACTAAGTGGTCTCGGGCTAATTAATTATTATCTACGGTAATTAGCTATCATTAGTATTCTGATATTTTCATTTTAAAAAGTTATATTGGTATCTCTATAATTATAAAATTGAAACATCTAGATCATCAATTTTATTAATAAAAAGATAAAAATAAATACAGAGTGATCCTTACCTGATGTCGTTGATTTTTTCATCATAATAATCACTTGCGGCTCCCAACGACATCATCATCTACCACCACTGACGTTGTCTACCAATCACTGACTACAACATTAAAATTATCTTTTTATCTTTGTTTTATGTTTTCGTCACTAAAATCGATGGTGTTAGGATGAACGAACATAGATATTTTGATTTTGTAACTATATATATATATATGTCAACATAACTTTTTAAAATATAAGGATCGAAATTATAAGGATAACTAAATGCCGAGTAATATGTAATTAGTCCGGAATATTGAGTTGTGATCGATCCATGATATTAATTTTTTTGATGTACCATGGGGTATACGAAAAAGAAATTAAGGCAAACATGTCAATGACTAACTCGATGTTGATATGATATATTCTATGTATATGATCATTGTTTGATGTACCATCCGAAGTAACATGAAATTGACGCATATATCAAGAATTAGTCGTGAGTGTTGTGCAGTTAATATAGTTGAAACTCGTTCTATATCTACTAATAAGAGTCAATACTTTTCAAATTTTCAAGTTAAGTTTAACTCGATTTGACCATTGAGATCTCTTTCTAAAATTTAAATCTCTCTCGGTCCATCTTATTTTAAACACTTCTATTCACTCTAATTCTCACTCTTTTTCACACTCTTACTCATCATTAAAATTTCTAATCAATAATCAGTTTCAATCAAACTATTAATTTGGATAAAATATAATTTATTTTTTATTTATACCTCACATTCATTTTTACTATTGTTTAAGTAAAATAAAATTATCATTAAATTAAGCTAAAAATCCCAAAATTATATTTATTTTTTTAATGAATATTGATATTTTTATGAAAATTGATACATATTGGTGTATTGATATACAAGTACATCAATACCGATATATATATATATATATAGCGTGCATGTTTAGCATATTTAGCATTATCCGTATAAAAAAAGAGAATAAATATAGAGATTTCAATTTCATATTAAAATGGATGCCACTTTCCACTTCGGGGGGGTTTCTTTCTTTAATAGTTCTTTTTGCTCTATCGATTTCCCCAAACAAGATATACTTTCTTTGACATTATGGACGAGGAAAATGCCACATTTTCTTGGAGTGGCTAAGTCGATTAGGCTACACGTGGTATGCATTAGCTTCATTCATTTCACTTGGGCTTTAACCTTTTCATCTCCTTCCTTTCCTTTCCTTTCCTTTCTACTTGTCATCATCATGTCTCATTTGCACATTGTATTGTCCTAATGATTAACAAACATCTAATCATATGACAATTCATGATTGTGGTCCTACAATATGACAATCCAACAAGAAAAGAAAAACAAAATTGATGATAAGCTTTGTCGAGAATTCAGCCCTCCTATTATTTTCATTTTCGATCAATCTCAAACTAGCTTAAACCTAATACATTAAATTTGAATAGATCGAAAATTATATTATGTATATAATAAGATTCTTAACCTTTTGATCTAAAAGCTTAGATCGCGAGACGTGACATTGTTTATAATTTTATATTCCTAAACTAACGTCTCGCCATCGACATTCTTCACGTTTAATGTTGTTCGTTTATTATTTAGTTAATTAAACATTCAAAATGTGATCTATGTATCTACCAACTTAGGCTTCTAATATATATAATATATGGAAATGAGGATTAAGCATAGAAATCAACCCTTGCAAATGACCACACTGGCATCGTGAGGAATTAGCTCAAAGATTGAGATTCCAATGGCAGGAACTGTGGGTAGTGATGAGAATTGGTAGAATCCACCACTAGCAAGGAGAATGGTGATGCAAGAAGTGAGCATAGCCAGCCATGAGTTCCTTGTGACCTAATAAAACATGCTTCGATCGATTTAGCTTTTTCCTAGTGGTAACATGTTGTGTTGGCGATTAACAGCCTGCTGTCCCCTCAATGGGGGGTGAAAGATGAGGTGAAATAGGAATATTAGAATGATTGCTTTGTACTTTTTGGACCCTAAAGTTGTTGTCATGATTAAAGTTATCAATCCTTACCGTTGTAGATTAAAACAAATAAAAGAAGAAGAAGAAGTTGGTTGATTGGGTTATAATTATTACTAAAAGAGTTTGCTTTAGTTTAGTGTATAATGCTTATATATATAATACCTATTAAGAGGCTATGATATTTAATATATTGTTGCTCAAGTGATAGATTAAACGATCGCATCAATATTAAAAAAAAAATATAATACCTATATGTATAACTATTATCGAGAGGTTATCGTATTTAAGACTTTATTGGTTATTTGATAGGTCTAATGTTCTTGTTTACGTTAAAAGTATATATATATATATCTAATGCAATGTAGATTAGGAAGAATACTAATAATAATTCTACATTAAAGATTTATATTAAGTTTGACCCTTAATTTAATGAACATAAGTTTTTGGATTGAGTTGGTATTTAAGTTTATGAATGAATGTTAATCTTGACCTATTTGATTCAAACTG